>NW_024070208.1:65071870-65712754 GCF_014754425.2 Oryx dammah
GTGCCCCATTCCACAAACAACCATTTCATACATCTTATTCTGAGGCTTCATTTTAACCCTTGTTCCTTAAATAAATACCTACCTGTCACAACATTTTGCTTTCACTCAGATTCTCCTATCTCCTCTAATTTATAGAATAAACACACACACACCATTTTGCACTGAACATCTCCAGCAGAAGCCTGTTGTAAACTGTAATAGTAGCATCCCATTTTATTTCTCAAAGTTTCCTGATTCTGGAGGATAAACTATATAGTCACCTTATTCAATGCAGATTCCATGCTTTGCTGCTTTACCCTCTCATCTGTACTTTACCTGTTCCTACACTGCATTGCATACTATACATCCACTATTACAGAATATATAGCATTTTTAAAGTGAGGGAAATTGTCCTGTAAAATGATGTAATGTAATCAGTTTGCTCGGGGCATACAGAAAGACTTTCCTGTGACCAACATTATAAATGTCTGAGCGCTATTAAGTCTGAAAAGCGGACACAAACCAGAATGGGTGGGAAGAGAGATTGCATTTGGCACACCTTCAAAAACATCATTTCAGGAAGAAAAATTCAATTCAATTTTCAGAATGAGTGGTTAAACCAAACCATGACAGGTCTATATAATCAATATCTACTGCCACTTACCTTGGCAGCATTCCTGGAGAGATCATTTTCCAAAATTGTCCTCTTCTCAGCCACTTTCCATTGTGTTTTATGTAAATTATTTTGGCTTGTCTACTGTATCCCACTTTTTTTTTTTTTTTGCCTCTATTGCAATAAAGAACTTAACCAGCATATTGTATTACATATGAAAGAATAGATATTTTCAAATCCCTGTATGCATTTCATTTCTTTGAGTAGTCAGTTTTAAAACTCTTTTCAAATTTATAAGAGATAGTTCAAAATATTTTCTATTTTCAGTTTTCTTGCAGATAATCCTAACCCAACAATGACACCGAGTTTTTCTATCTCTGTTATCTACCCCACTTTTACAAATTGCCATCCAAGGTCCTGCCCTACCACAGCAGGAGCAGGTTTTGACCTTTTCCTGGTGGCTCAGACAGTAAAGAATCTCCCTGCAATACAGGAGACAGGAGTTCAATCCCTGGGTTGAGAAGATCCCTGGAAAAGAGAATGGCTACCCTACTCCAGTATTCTTATCTGGAGAACTCCATGGACAGGGGAGCCTGGTAGGCTACAGTTCATGGAGTCACAAAGAGTTAACATGACTGAGCGACTAACACCTTCACTTTTTTTTTTTATTTGAAAGAATTAGTATTTTTCCAGTCAGCCAGAGCTTTGGCAGTAGACATAGTCATTGGTTAAGGAACTGTTGGTATTCTCTCTGATAAGTTCCTTTGTCAAACTATAAGCAACCATGAGAATGGGGGGAATGAGATAGTTAGGGAGTTTGGGATTGACACATACAGTTTGCTATATTTAAAATGTATAACCAACAAAGTCTACTGTATAACACAGAGAACTCTGTTTAATGTTATGTGGCAGCCTGGATGGGGAGGGAGTTTGAGGAAGAATGGATACATGCATATATATAGCTGAGTCCCTTTACTGTCTACCTGAAATTATCACAACATTGTTAATTGGCTATACCAATATAAAATAAAATGTTTAAAAAAATGTAAATACAAAAAAAAAAAAAGATAAGCACCCTTAAGTTGGGCCTACTAAAGAGAAATGGATCAGGAACTGCTTTACTTCTCCACTTAAATACCCCTCATTACCCTGAAGCTTCCCATTGCATTAAGAACAAAATCTAAACCTAGAACCCTGGCTAACAAGTCTGGCGTGGTCTCTGCCACGTGTCTCCTCAGACCCATCTCAGCCACTCTCTGTGGCATTGGCCGCCATGTTCCGGCTATGCTGGCCTCCTTTCTGTTGCTGAAAGAACACACCGCTCCCTTTCCTTCCTCTGCCCAGAAGACAGGTCTAACAGGACTTCAGGTAACAGACTCAGTTTCATGTTTCTGTTCTTAGGTCACGGAACATCTCTCCCAAAGAGGCCTCCCCTGATTACACCATATACAAATTCCTCTAGTTTGTTTCCCTTGTTGCCCTCTTATTAGAGAGTTCTTATCAGAGTGAATGTTCTTATAAAATTGCTCACTTAGTTGTCTATATCCACTAGGACTGTGTCTATGTTCCTTTTCTCCGATATCCCCAGTGTCTAGCACATAATGGATGATCCATGAATGTGTGTTACATGAATGACAGCACTAAACAAGACTGATCCAGGAAGTTTTTTTCTCCTGGTATCATTTTGCCTGCCTCGATTTCTGCTAGTATCTAGCAACTCTCCAGCAAGTTATCACTCCCCACTAAATCTTGGCCTTAGTTGCTGGGAGCAAGGAATGAAAGCAGCCAACCTCTGATCCGTGGGAGGAAGGGGAGATCTGAGTGGGGGAAAGAGGCAGCCTGGAGGAAAGAAAAGAAAGCAGATGACTTTTTTTTTTTAATGCTTATGTCAAGTGGATCACCAGATAAATAGACCAATAGTTCTTCACAAGAAAAGCAGACTTTCTGAAATGCCCGTAATAGCCTATCTCTGGTTGAGAATTATTCATAGTAAAAAGAAAACTGGCATCTATAAGCCATGAATAATGATACATGTGCTTTATCACATATAAAATAGATCTGCTTAATAACTTGAATGCTTCACCATGGGAGATGACTCCTACACTTATTACATACATGTCTCCATCTATTATGCTGGGTAAAAAGTGCATGTCCATTGAAGGAAGATAGGACCAGTTGATTTGATTCAAATTCCCCATACCTTTCTTTGTTCCATCTGAGCTGAGTAAATCTCTGATTTATGAGAATCTGCTTGGAAAATCCAGCCATGTATGTTAACTCAGTTGTGAATTAGAATTCCGTGGGGAGTTTAATACTAGCATCTAAAAATTCAGTGGTAAGGAAGAAAGGAAGAGTCTGCCAAGGTGTTTCTTTTTTTTTTTTTTTTCCTATTATTTAGTCCTGGCCTGGGTGGCTCAGTGGTAAAGGGGCTTCTCAGGTGACACAATGGTAAAGAATCTCCTGCTAGTACAGGAGATGCAGGAGTGACAGGATCAATCCCTGAGCTGGGAAGATCCTTGGAAGGAGAAAATGGCAACCAACTCCAGTATGCTTGCCTGAAAATCCCATGGACAGAAGAGCCTGATGAGCTTTGCATCCATGGGTTGCAAAGAATCAGACATGACTGAGCGAAGAAACAAGAACAACAACAAAGAGGAAGTAAAAGCATAACCAAAGAGTTTCAGGTGGTACCAGTTCCAGTGGGTTGAAGATTGACTCCCAAAAGACAAGTCTACATCCTGGCTCTAGAAACCTGTTGTCTTGGTCATCTCAGGCTACCATAAATCACCACAGACTGAGTGGTTTAAACAACAGACATGTCTAGCCTGGGGGCTAGAAATCACTGAAGAAGGTGGCAGCAGATTCAGTTCCTGAGGAAAACCCTCTTTCAGATTTGAAGATGGCTGCTTTCTGTGTCTTCACATGGTGAAGAAAGAAAGAGTAAGTTTCTGGCATCTCAGCTTACAAGGGCACTAAAGCTATCAGAGACTCCAGTCTCTGCCTCATCTAAGCTTAATCACCTCCCAAAGGCCCTGTCTCCCAAGCAAACATCATCACATTAGAGGTTAAGATTTCAACATATAAAATGGGGAGGTGGGGGACACGATTCAGCTCACAGAGCCTGTGAATGTAAACTTATACAGAAAAAGGTCTTTGTAGATATTAAGGATCTTGAGAATAGATCCTCCAGGATTACCCAAGTGTTAGTTGCTCAGTTGTGTCCAACTCTTTGTGACCCCATGGACTGTAGCCCACCAGGCTCCTCTATCCATGGGATTCTTCAGGCAAGAATACCGGAGTGGGTTGCCATTTCTTTCTCTAATTACCCAGGTGGACTCTAAATCCAATGACAGTTATTTGTATAATAGAAATGCAGGGGGGATTCAGCACATGGAGGAAAAAGCCAGGAAAACACAGAGGCAGAGAGTGGAGTTACACAGTCCCAAGGCAAGGGAGCCTGCAGCCAATAGAGCTAGGAGAGGAAAGACTGATTCTCTCTTACAGCTGCCAGAGGCAGCACAGCCCTGGTGACGCCTTGACTTTGGACTTCTGGCAGTCTGAGCTGTGAGACAATGAATTTCTGTTTTAAGCCAAGAAAAAAATAAGCCAATGCTCAAATTCTAGCCCTATCCAATTAAATCAATATCTTCTGGAAGTGAAGTCCTGGCACTGCTGTGGTTTAAAGCCCCTGAGGCAGTAACTCTACATGTAATCAAGGTTGAGAAGCTCAAACCCAGAGAGTTTCCCCTTCTAGAGTTATTATCATTTTAACCAGGGTTCCTTTATTCTGAAAGGCCAAAAATATTCTTGACCTTCTGAAAAATGAATTTTGTTGTTCAGTCACTCAGTCATGTCCAGTTCTTTGTGACCCCATGTACTGCAGCATGCCAGGCTTCCCTGTCCTTCACCATCTCCCTGGGTTTGTTCAAACCCATGTCTTTTGGGTAAATGATGCCATCCAACCATCTCATTCTCTGTCACCTCCTTCTCCTCCTGCCCTCAATCTTTCCCAACATCAAGGTCTTTTGCAGTGAGTCGGCTCTTCACATCAGGTGGCCAAAGTATTGGAGCTTCAGCTTCAGCATGAATGTCTGGTGGCAGATTACTTATACCAGTGAATGTGTTGGAAATGGAGTGGTGACGATACATATTAGATACTTCTGTTTCCATTAAAATCTGTTGTCATTTCTATTATGACGGGAAAATAATTTTTTAAAAGAAATTTGAAAATGTGCTGAAGGGTGTTATGAAACAGCAAAGCATTTTTATTTCTGGATATTGCACTAAAATAATGATTCTATCAAAAATTGGGCTGTAAAGTAACCTCCAAAGGCTGAGTATTTTACTTCCTTTATGTCATAAATTCCTATAGTTTTTCTTTTCCAATCTATCACCGTGATCAATAGTGAATAAATCCACTATACCAAGTGAACTAAAGAAGCAAAACAATAATAGTCTTACAGGGAAAAAGAGATAGTTCATCTAACCCCAATCCTTCCATTGTAACCTGCCATCAGAAGGTCACTTCTTCATCTCTATTTCTCAAGAAAAGAATTAGTCATACATATTGTTAAATTGGCTTCATCCCCAAAGAATAAATGAGAGATGAACTGCACTGAACAAAGGGACATCACTACACTCAGAAAGCCATTTGCTTGCAACAGGAAATCAATGTAAAGCAGTCTTACAACATCACATGACATTAAGCGTCTATAATCACTTTATTCTGCTTAACTTGTACAGATGGGTTCTGCCAGCGTTCTCCCCCTATAATCACTCCGTAGGAAAACTCATCTCCTTTCACAACCACAGGGATCACTTATAAACTAATAGCTCTCAAATCCGCATTTCTATCCCGGACATCCCTTCTAAGCCCCAGAGGCCATATGACGCGTGGCTAATGATGCATACACAGGCTTTAGAGTCAGACTGTCTGTGTTCAACCCCCAGCCACCGCTTATTGGTCAAATTATTTATCTTCAAGAAGCCTCACTTTCATCATCTTTAAATGGAGAAAAATGCGTGCTGCTCAGTGCTGTTAATACAGACTTGAGAAATGTTGTATTTCCTATAATTATTGAGGAGAGGTAGGAGATATGCATTCAATTCCTGGGTAGGGAAGATTACCTGGAGTAGGAATGGCAACCCACTCCAGTATTCCTGCCTGGGAAATACTATGGAGAGAGGAGACTAGCGAGCTATAGCCCATGGGATCACAAAGAGTTGGACACAACTGAGCGTGTGCACGCTCGCAAACACACACACACACACACACACACACACACACACACACATGCTTATCCATGCAAATGTTCCAGGAACACCTTAAAAACAAAGCTGTCAAAAGGTGAATTCATTATTTTTCCCAAATACATGATTCATCGCTATGAGCTCTACTGTATTGAATAAAATCATCATCCTACCAATTATGCGGCCCCCACAATCCTTTTGCTATTCTTCTTTCTCCCTTACTTCCCACTTACTTAGCCACATCCTGCTGGGTCTCTACAGTGACTCACTAATCCATCTTCATCCATCCTCATTGACAGGACCTGAGTTCAAGGCATCGTCACTTCTATGACTACAAGTGCCTGTAAAGAGTTTCCTAGGCTCCAATCTCTTGCCCTCATATCACTGCCTGATGTCCTCCAGCAACACAGTTCCAAACTAGAAATAACTCTTCCATCCTCTCAAATGCTTTACATGACATGTCATTCAAAGACTTTCAAAATCAAGTCCCAACCCACCTATCCAGCCTCATCTACCCTATAGTCTTCTAAGGAGGATCTCAGTCTCTACTAACAAAAGTCACCCACTCCCACAGGCATTCTCAGAGGGAAATATAATTCCCCAGCCACTGACTGTAAATCTGTCCCTCAAACAAACAGGACAGATTGCAAATGAGAACAAAGTTACTATGTAAATATTATATATATATAAAATCTTAATGTGATTCTAATTTATGTCTTTTAGAGAAAATTGTTTAAACTTTGGCACTTTATAATTAGCTTTAAAAGGATTACTAGATCTTTATCTCATATTCAATCTTAGCTAGCTTTGGGGGGACTATATTATGGACAAGTAGTACTAGCCAACAATCTAAAATTCAAATTAAGCCCCAAAGTTCCTTTTGACACCTCTTAGTATACTCTTTTCTTTTAACCCACTTCCCAAAGCACCTTATACCACAATACTTGACCTCTCAGCTCTTGGAAAATAAGTATATGGTGTTCCCTGTGCCTCTCAAGCCTTATATGCCCTTTCTCATCCTTACTTGGGCTTCCCTGGTGACTCAGTGGCAAAAAAATTCACCTATCAACAGAGGAGACACAGGAGTTTCAGGTTCGATCCTTGGCTCAGGAAGACCCCCTAGAGGAGGAAATGGCAAGCCACTCCAATATTCTATGTATTCTATGTATACTCCAGTATTCCAGTATTCTCTCCATGGGAAATTCCATGGACAGAAGAGCCCGGCAGGCTACAGTCCATGGGGTCACAAAGAGTCGAACACATGCACACGTATGCATCCTTACTTATTCACGCTTTCTCATCCTCCCACTCAGCTTAATTAGTATCCTCTCTTTGAATGTTTTCCTTTTATCAAATGTAATATTATTATTTATTTAACACTGCAAATCTACTTTAGCTATTCAGTAAGGCTACATTTTAATGGGCAGCTGCATGCTTGCATTGAATACCAATTACAGCTCAGTTCTGTAACAATTCAGTCAACAGCTGTGAGGATCATAGGCCCTGCCTTCTGCTGGTCCTCTTCTTTGAGGTGTCTGCCAACAGGGACAGGTTTTATTCCCTACCATGCAAAAGCACAGAAAGTGGTTCCTTATGGTGTGTTTACTTGTCTTTCATGCTTTTTTGGGTGCATTTGATATTAAAATGTGAATTTAATATAAACAAATTTATTGATTTTTCTATATGGGTTTTAATTTTTCTATTTTGTTTAAGAAACCCTTCAGTAGCCTGAGGTAATAAAAATACTATTCTATATTATCTTCTGAAAGCTCTTTGTTTTTTTCCTTTCACACATATCTTATATTCACTGTGAATTACTTTTTGTGTTTGGTGTAGCAACTATTAAAAAACAATAATGGTTTTTAATACCATTAATGATAGCAACAAAATTATCAAATATATCTAACAGTAAATCTTACAAAATGTGCCCGAGATCTCTACAGGAAACCTATAAAACTTTGTTGAGAGAAATGAAAGAAATCAAAATAAATAATGGGATCCATGGATTTTAGGATTAAGAAACTAACTAATGTTAAGATGCCAATTGATGCTTTCAAATTGTGATGCTGGAGAAGACTCTTGAGAGTTCCTTGGACACTGCAAGGAAATCAAACCAGTCAATCCTAAAGGAAATCAGTCCTGAGTATTCATTGGAAGGACTGATGCTGAAGCTGAAACTCCAGTACTTTGGCTACCTGATGTGAAGAACTGACTCATTGGAAAAGACCCTGATGCTGGGAAATATTGAAGGCAGGAGGAGAAGGGGACGACAGAGGATGAAATGCATTGATAGCATTGACTCGATGGACATGAGTTTGAGCAAGCTCTGTAAGATGGCAATGAACAGGAAGGCTGGGCATGCTGGAGTTCATAGGATCACAAACAGTCAGATACAACTGAATGACTGAAATGAACTGAACTGAACTGAACTGGACGCTTCAAAGAGATCAAATCAGTCAATGCTAAAGGAAATCAACCCTGAATATTCACTGGTAGGACTGATGCTGAAGCTGAAGCTCCAGTACCTTGGCTGCCTGATGGAAAGAGCCAACTCATTGGAAAAGACCCTGTTGCTGAGAAGGACTGAAGCAAAAGGCAATGGAGGATGGCAGAGGATGAGATGGTTAGATAGCATCAACAACTCAATGGACATGAATTTGAGCAAGCTCCAGGAGATAGTGGAGGACAGAGGAGCCTGGCACAAGGCAATCCATGGGATCACAGAGTCAGACAAGACCAAGCAACTAAACAATGTTTCCTTGTGTAGTGCTTAGTTACTTAGTTGTGTCTGACTCTTTGCGACCCCATGGACTGTAGCCTGCCAAGCTGCTCTGTCCATGAGGATTCTCCAGGCAAGTATACTGGAATGGGTTGCCGTGCTCTCCTCCAGTGGATCTTCCCAACCCAGGGATCAAACCCAGGTCTCCCACATTGTGGGCAGATTCTTTACCATCTGAGCCACCAGGAAAGCCCAAGAATACTGGAGTGGGCAGCCAATTCCTTCTCTAGGGGATCTTCCCAACCTAGGAATCAAACCAGGGTCTCTTGCATCTCAAGAGAATTCTTTACCAGCTGAGCCACCAGGGAAAATTCAAAATAGTTAAAGTAAAAATCTCAGATCCAGCCTACAATGAGGCAGTTTCAAATTAAAACACCGAAGAAGCAACTTTTATTCCCCTGGCCAAAATTTCCTTGCACTGAAAAGGAAATTTTCCATTGATTTTAAATGAAGCAATCTCTGTTGAAATTATTCTTTGTAATAGTTTAAATACATTTTAAAGGTTAAAATAAAACAGATTACTGACAAGTGAATAGCATCAATCTCATCAGGATAGATAGAGAAGAAATTAGAACCTGAAGTGCATAAATTGATAGATAGATACTTAGATATGAACACATAGATATAAATAGATGAGAGCTAGAGGAATCCCTTGAATAACAAGGAGTTCAAACCAGTCAATCCTAAAGGAAATCAACCCTGAATATTCATTGGAAGGACTGATGCTGAAGCTGAAGCTCTAATACTTTGGCCACCTGATGTGAAGAGCTGACTCACTGGAAAAGACCCTGATGATGGGTAAGATTGAGGGCAGGAGAAGGAGGTGACAGAGGATGACATAGTTGGATAGCATCACTGAGTTAATGGACATGAGCTTGAGCGAATTCTAGGAGTGAAGGACAGGGAAGCATGGTGTGCTGCAGTTCAAGAGGTCACAAAGAGCTGGATACAACCTAATGACTGAACAACAACAAGATTGATGACAGATAGATAAATATTTACTAACCATTTTTAGTTGGTTTTAAAAAAATTTCATCATATTCATTTCTCAGTTGATCCTCCGATTTGAAAGGGACTTGTGCTTCTAGCAGATACAAAAGTAGCAGCCTGAAATCTATCTGAACTACCCCAGCCAAGTTAATTGCCCTAGCTCAGGGCTATATCCTAGAGAAAGAAGCATCTTTCTTCTAATTCACCCCAAAGCTAGTAGTAGATTTCAAAAACTGAAGCGTCTATGTCATTTTTGGTACAAAATCAAAGCTATGGCATAACATCTGATATGTGATAACCTCTTATATTGAGAGGAAATATTCATTCATGAGTGCATAGTTGCTCAGAGGAAATCTGAAAGAAATGCCTCCTCCCATGGAGCTCATATTCTAGTGAAAAGAGACAGATTCTAATTAGGACTCTGAAATGCAGTGCTTAGTCACTCAGTCATATCTGACTCTTTGCAACTCCATGGACTGCAGCCTGCCAGGCTCCTCTACCTTTGGGGATCCTCCAAGCAAGAATACTGGAGTGGGTTGTCGTGCCCTCCTCCAGGAGATCTTCCCAACCAGGGATTGACCCAGGGATCGAACCCAGGTCTCCCACATTGCAGGCGGATTCTTTACTGAGTCACCAGGGAAGCCCAAATAGGACTCTAAATTATAATAAATTAATAAAACATAAAGCATTGAGAAAACACAAAGCAGCAGAAGAAATGTTAAGGAGAAATATATAAGGAACTATATAAATGATATGAAAAGAAAAAGTAAAGCAAGGAAAATGGATAAAGAATACGGGGAAGCTGAGGAAGGTATTACAATTTTAGAGAGTGTGGCCATCTAAGACAGCATTTGAGTAAGAACCTAAAGGAAATGGAGAATGAGTCATGCACTTGTCTGGGGGAAAAAGTGGTCCAGGTAGAAAGTGGAGCAGGTGCAAACGTCCTGAGGCAGGAATATGCCTGAGGAGTTGGAGAATTAGTACTACCAGATTCAGTGTTCACTCAATGCAAAAGTGTTAGTCACTCAGTTGTGTCCAATTATTTGCAACCCTATGGACTGTAGCCCACAAGGTTCCTTTGTCCATGGAATTCTCCAGGCAAGAATACTAGAGTGAGTAGCCACTCCCTTCTCCATTGGATCTTCCTGACCTAGGGATCGAACCCTGATCTCCTGCATTGGGGGCAGATTCTTTAGCATCTGAGTCACTGGGGAAGCACCAGTAACTACTAGATACTCCCATATGAAGTGAAGTGAAGTGAAGTGAAGTGAAATGAAGTTGCTCAGTCCTGTCCAATTTCTTGCGACCCCATGGACTGTATCCTGCCAGGCTCCTCTGTCCATGGGATTATCCAGGCAAGAATACCAGAGCGGGTTGCCATTTCCTTCTCTAGGGGATCTTCCCAACCCAGGGATCGAATCCAGATCTCCCACATTGCAGGCAGACTCTACCATCTGAGCCACCAGGGAAGTCCCATACACACATATATATAGTACTTAATTATGCAAGGCAGCATGCTAGTCATTTTACATAGAAATACCTATTTAGTCTTCATAGCAATCCTATGATACAGGGACTACTGTTATCCCCATTTTATAGATGAGTAAATTGAGGCAAAGGTTGCTAGATAATTTGCTCAAGATCACAAAACTATCAATGAAAAATTCAAACCCAGGCAGTTTGGCCCCATGGCTGAGGCCTAGAACCATTCTACTGTAGTATATCTAGTAATTTAGTGGTTTTAATCATCAGTGGATTCCGATTATGACTATATCTATATTTTAAAAATAGAAAGAAGAAAAAATTTCAAGAATCCAGTGAAGTTAGTCAACCTAATGGACCAACCTAGAAAATCCAAATCTAACAAAATAGTTATCCATTCACCAGTTCCTTTATAATAAGCATGGCTCCTTGAACAGCATAAAGTTTTCTCAGCGGTTCAAGCCTTATAAATGATGCAAAATTAGAAAGAAGACATCTTAACAAATCACTGAATTTTGATTATGATGTCTTAGAGAAAGCTAAATTAATTGCCTACTTAAAAAAATCCTGGAGAAGGAAATGTCAACCCACTCCAGTGTTCTTGCCTGGGAAACCCTATGGACAGAGGTGCCTGGCGGGCTATAGTCCATGGGGTTGAAAAAGTGTCAGACACGACTTAGCGACTAAACAACTAACTATAAAAAAATATATACAGGTGAATAACATAATCACTAATAGGAATTCTACAACCAGATTTTCTAAGTATGAATCACAGCTTCATTATGTATTATGTCTCAAGAAATGTGGGTAGTAATAGCACCTACTTTGCAGGGGTTTTATGATTATGTTAGCAGTGTCTGTTATACAAGTTTTAGTTATAATATTACTTTAGTGGCAGTGTAGTCTATTATGTTAGCAAGAGACAAGAGTGGGAGGCTGCATGGACTGGAATCCCAGATTAACCACTTTCCAGCTTTGGGACTCATGCAGTTTACTTTGCCTCTCATTTTCTCAGTTTCTCATCTGTAAAATGGGAATAATAATACTAATGACCTCAGAGTGTTGTTTGAAGGATTAAATGAATTACTATATGTAAGATGTTTAGACCAGCACCTGGTCCATAACAAGTATTATATTTTTGCTGATAGTAAAATTATTGTTGTGTGTCATTTAGATTTATTAAGGAAGTCATTTATTTCCTCTTCCATTTTGGTTCAAGAAGACATGATCAAACTGTGAAATCTCTTTAAATGTTTTTCTTTACAATTTGCTTCCCTGTCACTTAGAGCATGTTCCACAAATTAAAAAGAATACAAGTTTAGGCCTTTTACTTAAAACAGTCAAAATGTTGACTTCTGTGCTAAATTATTTAGCCACTTTCCTGAAAACTGTGTTTTGGCAAACTTCCTTCCCTCTGCTTATTACTAACATGAGAATTCAGGTAGATCTAATTTTGTATTCCTCATCTGTAATTACCATCATCTTACTGTTTACAGCATTCACTCATATTTGACAATAAAATGCTGATAACATATAAAGATCTATGACATGTGTCATTTTTTCTTTATGATAAGATAGTTTAGGGCCTCCATTTAATTAAATACAAGGGAAAAGGAATTGAGCCATAGCAGCAGTTAGACATACTGATGACAATTACTATTTGCAGTGAACACGTCCTTGCCAAGCTTTCGTGTCCCTTCCTCAACATCTAAACTGCCATGACCTTGCCTTAGAGCTATTCAGATGTATTAGGTAAGGTATTATTTACAGAAAATATTACCTTTAGCCTTACTCAAATGGCAGAAAAATCTGCCCAAAACCTAGATTTCTGTGTAATCAGCTTGGTTGGCACACTCTGCAGAGTTGGCAAGACAGAGCAAATGTTATAACAAATAGCCCCTCTTGATGCTGCCCTATGAGGAAAATATGTTTCTATTCTGTGCTTACCATGAACCTAGTGGGGAAAAGTTCCATGCAGAAAATATCTGATATATGTAGAATACCTTGAACTGTCACAAAAATCTTATTAAGGTAAGGAATTCTGAATATGGAAATTCCATCTCAGGCCTCATAACTGTTAAAGTTACTATAATGATCTCATTATGAGTGGTTTTACCAAGAAGTAATTCTACTAAGTGAATCCAAAGCTAATGTGGTTATTTTGCTCGTTTTTGAATGCTTCAGCAGAGATTATCATTTCCTAACTCTATAGATACCTTTTAAAATCTAAAATTCAACAATTCTAAGTTAAAGAGTGAATCAGGAATTAGCAGTTGATATTATCAGCTAAAATAACATGGAGAACACTTGATAAAAGGATCAAAAAGTATAAAATCTGAGGAGGAAAGCTCTTTTTCATAACCAGGAGAGCACAAATTTTCATAAATTATCACAACTTCTTTCCAATCAATGTTTTTCAAGCATTTTCCAATTTGTATTTTCCTGGGGGGCTCTACAAATGTTCTGCAGAATTATTTACAGCAATTGGTACTTAACTTCTTTGGTCTTTCAAAACTTCAAGAATCTTAAAATTATAGATCTAAGGTATGGATAATACTCATAGAGTCTGATAAGAGGAGTTGATTCCAGATATCAGAAAAAAATAACAATTCTTTGCTCTAGGAGTCTTGGATTGTCCTCCCTCTAGTATATATTTGTAAAAAATATTACTCAGAAGACAGTTTCTGGTGGTTTCTATTTTGTCAGATTATAGTTCCTCCCAAAAGTGATGTGTTTGACCACAACTCATAATGTGATGTGTTTGACCACAACAGTGACTGGGTCACCTCACCATCTCTGGAGTTCCACTGATTACAATAAGACATTGTCTGACATTTAATTTGTTTAGAGTTAGAGACTCACTGTGGTAATTCTATCACAGCAGAAGTTTAGAGGTATCCAAAACCTTTCATGAAGGACAGCTAATCTTGTCTCAATTCATTACCCCTGTTTTCATCTCTAGTAAGTGTTACCAGGCAATTAACAGCCTAATATTCCAAGAATGGCTCTGAAATATAGCATTTCTGAAAGCAGGAGAAAACTGCTCAGATTCAGAAGATATACTGTATTCCAGGCCCTAATAGGTTGATATTTAACATAGAAATACTCATTTATTTAAAAATTAATCAAGAACATAATTTTAATTGTAAGCATGAAATGTCATATAAAGTAGAGTTGAGAAGAATATTTTTTTTTATTTCTATCATAGTTTAAGAAATTCTATAAAGACAATCACACCCAGTGGTCTGTATAGAAGTTAGAATGCAATTCTTTTCTATTCACGTATCTTAAGATTTATTGGGAAAACTGATAGTGTCCAGCTCCCCAGAGATTCAGTTTCAGGAGCATTCAAGGCCAGGGTCCTCTCAGAAACATTCACCTATTTTTAATTCTTCTTCTCTTTTCCACTTCTCTTCCTTTGATCCAACTTGTCAAACCATTACCTTATTTCTGTCTGAAAGACTGCTCTCCCATTGATTCCTGCAAATAACTTAAAACTCTTGAGTCCTCTATATTCTGGATCTTGATATTTATAGAATAGACTTTGGAATTCAGAAAGACCTTTTCTCTCTAATCCGACCCTTGCAAATGAAACTTGGACTTTCAGGACTAGCTCTTTCTGCTTTACTCTTTAAACATGGTGTGGTTTAATTTAACAATTTATTTGGTTTTTGTCTTGAGTTCCTGATACAGAACTCCAAAAACCCTCGAAATGTCCCAAGCAAAAAGAAGGTCTTTTTTTATTCATAACTACCACCTTTGGATCACATATGAGTTTATAATAATGAGGTGACTTAGGATGGGGACCCTATTTAGTTTTTGCCTCAATATGGAGATCATAAGAAAGACCAACCAAATAGCAAGTTGGAACTCCCAGTATCACCCCTGACTTCTGGGGAGTGAAGGCAGGGGGATGCTATAAAAACTCTGAACAATGATATTCTTTAAAAAAAACTCCCTTGTTCATAAGCAAGGTACTAAGAGGGAGTGTGAGTCACCCATACGAGCTGTAGAAACTCTACACATCTTCTCCCCCATATTTTGAACTATGCACCTCTTCAGTTTGGTTGTTCCTGTATTGTATCCTTTCTAATAAACCAATAGATAGATAGATATATACAGTGAAGTCACTCAGTCGTGTCCAACTCTTTGCAACCCCATGGACAGTAGCCAACCATGCTCCTCTGTCCATGGGATTTTCCAGGCAAGAATACTGGAGTGGGCTGCCATTTCCTTCTCCAGGGGATCTTCCCAACCCCGGGATCGAACCCGGGTCTCCCGCATTGTAGGCAGATGCTTTACCATCTGAGCTACCAGGGAAGTCACAATAAACCAATAAAGGTAAGTAAAGTGTGTTCCTGAGTTCTTGAGCCATTCTACCAAATTGTTGAAACTGAAGCAAGGTTTGTATGGATCCTTGATTTATTGCTATTTGTCAAAACATGGCCCAGGACTTACGACTGGCACCTGAGGTGGAGGAAGTCTTGTGGCATTCAGTTCTTAACCTGTGAGGTCTGTGCTAATTGTGAGTAGCTTCAAAATTCAGTTAAATCATTGGATGCCATTAGGTGTCTGCAGAATCAGAGAACTGACTGCTGGTGTCAGGAAGCACCTCAGAACATGATGATTTTGAAAGTCTGAACTAACAAAACTAAGCAATGCCGTCATTGTTTTTTGCTGTATTATCACTGTGCCCCTCTCCCATTCCTATGCCAAGCATGCATACTTTAGTATCAATGAATGTAACACTATGAAAACAGTGTTACTTGAGGTGAAAATAAATCTGTGTTGTGAACTGAACTGTATTCCTCTAAAATGTATATGTTGAAGCCTGAACTTCCAATGTAACTATATTTGGCGATAAGACCTTTAGGGAAGTAATTCAAGTTAAATGAGGCCGTAGGATGGGATCCTAATCCCATAAAGCTGGTATCCTTATAGGAAGAGAAAGAGACATGAAAGATCTCTCTCCACACATGCACACAGAGGAAAGGCCACGTGAGAACACAGCAAGAAGGCTGCTATCTACAAGGCAAGAAAAGTTCTCACCAAAATCCCAATTTGCTGCCACCTTGAATTTAGATTTGTAGCCTCTTGAACTGTGAAAAATTAAATTTCTTTTGTTTAAGCCACCCAATCTTGATATTCTGTTATGGAAGCCTCAGCTGACTGACTAATGCAATCTGATAAAAAATTTTTAAATATTAACACTTCTAGTCAACACCTAAATCTTTTTTAACTTAAAGACTGACACTTTTTTCCAACAGACTGTAATACCAGGGATAGGGCAGGTGATTCAATTATTTCAATTCAAGCACTTCTGTTAATGGGTTGCAAAAATAATTCTAGAAACCTAGTTTTAGAAAGTCTGTTTCTTTACTTTAAGCCATTACACTATAAACTAGACATTTTAACTCAAAGTTTAATCTTTCATTCATATATATAGGCTATACAAACTGAGAATATAGTTCCTGCTTTCAAGTTGTTTACAGTTTTGCCATAGGACAGATATTAACCAAATAATCACACAATTCCCAGAGGTTCAAGTGGGTGCAACAATCCAAGCATATTATTATTCCACATTTACTGGTATCAGGTTGATGCAGGAAGACAAGTAGAAGAGTCCCAGGAGAGCTCCTTTTTTTTTTTTTTCATAAAATGCCCAGAAATATACATCTTGTCATACATATTACATTTCAGAAATTCATTGAGATTATATTATTTTATAGTTAGCAACTTATTTTTTAAAAAATATTTTTGATGTAAACCATTTTTTAAAGTTTTTCTTGAATTTGTTACAACATTGCTCCTGTTTTATGTTTTGGTTTCTTGGTCATGAGGCTTGTGGGATCTCAGGTCCCCAGCCAGAGATCGAACCTACATTGCCTTCTTTGAAAGGCAGAATTGTTAATACTGGACTACTAGGGAGCTTCAAGCACTTTGTATGAGAATTCAAGAATGAGTTATGATGTATATAAAATGTATAGCTAATGGGAAGTTGCTGTATAACACAGGGAGCTCAACGAGGTGTGAGGGAAGTTCAAAAGGGAGAGGACATATGTTTAGAACACTTATTCTACAATTAAAAATAAATTTTAAAAAAAGAATGAGTAATGAAAAGGCCAACAGAACTAGAAGGATTGACTTATGAAGAAAGATTGAAAGGAGTAAATGCCTATAACTTGACCAACACACAACAAAAAAAGAATATGGCAATGGAAATAAACTCAAATCATTTAGAAAATACAGACATTTCAATAACGAGATAAAAGTAAGGAAATGATTTTTACATTATAGAAAATGAGCCATCTTTATTATTCAATTTGACATGAAGTTAAAGGTCTTTAAAATGATACATGAGCTCAGAAATGAGGCCAAAAAGTCCCAAGCGACTTTGGTCACTAAAAACAAGGTAGCTACTGGAAATTTTATCTACACATGGTTATCACCACTCAAAACATTTATGATGATAAAAATATTGGGAAAGCTTTCTAATAGTTCAGGAAATAATTTATGGGGGAAAAGATCAAAGAAAGTTAGACTAAGAACTTTCAAAGCCAAGGACTATATATTCTAGCACTGACTTGTCATCCTTTGTTAGAAAAATCAGAGCAAACTGACGTATTTCCTTTTTGCTATAAGAATCAAACCCTAGACTGTATTAATGATGGTACCAGTGAATGTAGTGATGATGGAAATATTATGTTGCATGGAAAGTAGTCTTCTTGGGAGTTAATCCAAGGAAAGGTAAAGAACCATGTTTTTCCATGAAGTTCAAAGAAATACCTCACCAAAGAGTCCCCAATCCACTTACCATCCTCAACAAATAAAGTGGATTTACCTGGAATTAAGAACAGTTGAGGTGAATTATAATATTCTCTCACTTAAAATTTTTTTAATTACATGATTTTAAATTGAGCCTGCAAGTCTATTGGATCAGTTAAGAAAACCAAAGACCTTTTAAAAGTACACATAAGAAAGAAAAATATTTTAATAAATATTTTAAATACCCATGGACGGAGGAGCCTGGTGGGCTGCAGTCCATGGGGTCGCTAAGAGTCGGACACGACTGAGCTGAGCGACTTCACTTTCACTTTTCACTTTCATGCATTGGAGAAGGAAATGGCAACCCACTCCAGTGTTCTTGCCTGGAGAATCCCAGGGACAGGGGAGCCTGGTGGGCTGCCGTCTATGGGGTCCCACAGAGTTGGACACGACTGAAGCGACACAGCAGCAGCAAATATTAATAGTACAGTGTAAAGTTTGCTTCTCCCTGAAATAAGTTCATTCTTAAAGATGCTTCAAAGAGAAAAGGAAAAGGAAGAAGCCAGGCAAACTCATTGTTCTAGCCCAAAGCTAACCCAGGGTTTAACGCCTAAAGCATTCTATGTGGAAACAGCACAGATAAGAGAGCAGCTTTTGGGGTAGACTTACCAAGGAAGTTCCTGAGAATACGAACTAGTACATTTAAGTAAACGATGCACTATTAATGTCAAAGTTATTTCCTAATGTCTTCAAATACCAAGATAAACATTGCCACTGTGAACTCTTAAGTTACAATCTTTCTATATCCTACTGAAGTCTCTACTGTAGCAAATGGGACATCCCTTGGATTTTAAAATTCCCCCATCACAACATCTCTGCCTTTTAAGTGGGAAGACCACCCAAAAGAAGGCTTTGATCTAAAAATAATGCAATACTTTAAAAAACTAAAGATGAGCAATAGCAATGGTCAATGCAGAACCCTTTGATCCTCATAGTCATTCCCTGTGGGATATCGACAAGGTCTAGGTATCCAGTGAGAAAGAAATATGCGAGAATTTAGATGCATAGGTGCCTCAAATTCTGTATATAATTTCAAGATATCCTTTTCCCTACTGTGAATTCCTACATTAATTTGGGAATATTTCAGTTTAGTAAACTGTTTTGAGTTGTCATTAAACTAGAGAACATTATACTATAATCTGGAGAGAAAACTTCCTTCCACCATTGTTAATCATTTATCAATTTTGAATCAAAAGCATTTATTTTCATAAAACATTAATCAAAATAAACAATACTTCCAGAAAATTTTGTACACTGTAAATAGCAATAAATATCCAGAATTAGTAGAAATAAAACCAAAGTTGCAGGTTGCTTTTTCTTTGAGGGATGGCTAGAAATATATAGATTGACCCTGGTTATTTTAACTTATGTTAGAAACAGTGGTTAAAATTTTGGACTCTAAAGTGGTTTTTAAACTATGTTCCAGGAAAGCACTGGTTGGATTTCCACAGAGAATCATGGATTCTACAAAGGTTACATTTTAAGTAAAATTTAAAATCTACCTTAAAATGTTTTTAAACCAAATACACACGTGCGTGTGTGCGCGCGCGCACACACACACACACACACTCCAAAAGAAACTAGAAATTGGATCGAGACAGGCAGATTCAGACTTTGACTTGACGAGATGTTTGAAGTTGAGTATTACATGTAATCTTTCACATTCTCAATTTCCCTCTTAGAAATGGAGATAAGAGTATATTCATATCTCAGAGCCACTGGCAGAAAAAATGAGATGCTGCAGGGAGATAGTACAACACCATGCTTCAGAACACAGGTCCTATAACAATGGGGCCTTAAATATGGTACCTGGACCAACAAGAGCATCAGCTTCAGCTGGAAACATGTTAGAAGCACAAATCCCTAGGACCTGATCCACAGACTTCCCTGGTGTCTAAGACAGTAAAGAATCTGCCTCCCAGTGCAGGAGATGCAGGAGAGATGGGTTCAATCTCTGGGCTGAAAAGATCCCCTGTAAGAGGAAAGGCAACCCACTCCAGTATTCTTGCCTGGAGAATTCCACAGACAGAGAAGCCTGGTGGCCAACAGTCCATAGCACTTAGCACACACACACATAGGACCTGCTCCACACCAATTCATGGTGGGACCAGCAGTTTGTTTTCTAAGAAGCCCTTCAGGTGGTTCTAATGCAACTCAGGTGAAATACATAACCCTAGACTCAGCTCCTTAGGTTTGAATCCTGAATCTCAGGTTGGCCATTTAGTAGGTACATATCCACAAGCAAGTTACCAAATTTCCATAATCCATGCAAAGTTTATGAAACAGAATAATAAATATTTGTTATTAAACTACTTGGGACAGTGCTCGACTATATTAAGCATCTCAGTAAGTCACCACTAGTATGATTTCACTTTCATGCATTGGAGAAGGAAATGGCAACCCACTCCAGTGTTCTTGCTTGGAGAATCACAGGGACAGTGGAGCCTGATTGACTGCCATATATGGGGTCGCACAGAATTGGACACGACTGAAGCGACTTAGCAGCAGCAGCAGCAGCAGGAATAATTTAGGAGAAGGCAGTGGCACCCCATTCCAGTACTCTTACCTGAAAAATCCCATGGACGGAGGAGCCTGGTGGGCTGCAGTCCATGGGGTCGCTAAGAGTCTGACATGACTGAGCGACTTCCCTTTCACTTTTCACTTTCATGAATTGGAGAAGGAAATGGCAACCCATTCCAGCATCTTTGCCTGGAGAATGCCAGGGACGGGGGAGGCTGGTGGCTACCGTCTATGGAGTCACACTGAGTCGGACATGACTGAAGCAACTTAGCAGCAGCAGCAGTATGATTATTATCTAAATTATCACTATTATTATTATTATATGTCATTGTGAAACAGAATCCAGTAATAAAATGCTTCAGTATGTTCAAGTTCCAATAAAATGTTTACATTCAATTTCAAGGTAAAGAAAAAGAAATTGAAAGCTTATGGCTACACATAGTGACTTCTATATATTTTTGAAAGCAAAACACGTAGAAAGGTGCCCAATAGTCTTATTTTTAAGTTCCAAAAAAAAAAAATTCAGGTTGCTTTTTCTTCATAAAATCGAACTTGTTGGAGGCAGACACACTAAAACTAAAATTGATTCACTATGATCATTCCAGCAGTTTTAAAATTCAGAGATTAGAAGGACACACTGTTCCTTCTAATGTACTGATTTTATTCTTTTTATAGTCCAAATGTCCACACAGTGCCAGGTTTGAATGCTAAGTATGACACATCAGTATTTTTTTTGTTCTTTGTATCTTGTAAAGGTTCAAAGAAAGGCAAACATGCCAATATGCATATGACCTGACATTTAGTTCTTTAACGCTGTGACAAGGAAGAATGATGGCAGGTTAGGATACTGAGAATGGAGACGTTCATGCTTGGGTGAGATGGTCATGAATAAGACAGCAAGCATCTGCTTCTTTACAGCCCAAGGCCCTGGAACTTCGTAGCAATATGATCATGCCATCTGTAAGCATGGGAAATGCTTTTTAAGAGTCTTAATTTGCAGTTTATCATATTTATTATGTTTTACTATTATTATCTTTTCCTATAATAATAGCACAGTAAAGTCCATAGAGCCTGGAACTTTCTGTGAGAGATTTCTGACAACTAGTTCAGGCTTCCTATTTCTTTGATTCACTAAGCTTTACCTTTTCTAAGACCTTGCCCATTTCATCTCAATTTTCAAATATTGATCCAAAGATTGTTCACAAATTCTTCACATTACCTTTCTTTTAAATCTCTGCAACATCTGGAATTAGTCTCTTTCTTTATTTTGATATTAGTTATTTGTGCCTTATACTTCATTGAACCATATTGTTAATCAAATTTTATCTATATTAGTACTTTCCCACATAACAAACTTTTGGCTTTTTTTCCCTTTCTTACAACTTTTTAAATTTATTTTTGACTGCTCTGGGTCTTCGTTGCTTTGTAAGGACTTTTCTCTAGTTGTGAAGAGTGGGGCTACTCTCTAGTCATGGTGTGCAGGCCTCAAGAGTGTGGTGGGCTTCTGTTGTGGAGCACAGGCTCTGGAGTGTATGGGCTTCAGGAGTTGCAGCACGTGAGCTCAGTAGCTGCAATTTCCAGGCTTTAGAGCACAGGCTTAACAGTTGTGGCACCCTGGCTTAGCTGCTCCACAGTATGTGGGATCTTCCTGGACCAGGGATGGAATTCCTGCATTGGCAGGTAGATTCTTTACTACCTAGCCACCATGTAAACCTTAAAAAAAAAAACAAAAAAAACAAAGAAAGAAACTTCCTGGTGTTTATTTCTATGACATTAATTTCTGCTTTTATCTACAATACTATGTCCTTTTTATTTGCATTTGTTTTGAGTTTCTTCTTAAAACTTTGTAAATTTATGTTTAGCTAATTAATTTTCAACATCGTTTCTGTTAAGTAGTTAGAATAGGAAAAAGGAATCCAGAAGGGCCGTGGCTAAAAGACAAGGGAGGGAAAAGCCTGCAAAAATAGAACAAAGGAAGGTCCGAGGACCGGAGTGAGGACCTCAAGTAAAACAAACAGCACTCCTGGCTAGCCCAATTTACCTAGGGCAGGCCCAGGGGGAGCAGAAAAAACATAAAAAGTGGAGCCAAAATTGGGTCAGGGGCCTGGCTCTCTTTGCGTCTTTTGGGTCGCCATGCCCTCACTCCTTGAGGATGTATTTTCCTTTACTTTCTAAATAAAACTGAGCTGTAACATGGGGCTGGAACACTGGTCCATCTGAGGGCTGGACACTGGGGCTGGTCTGTCCAAGGGCTGTAACGCTGGTCCATCCATTGCTTCAAATTTTTGTTGCAACAAGACAGAACCAAGGAAATTCCAAACTCCCCCAACATTTCCAAATAAATGTTTTGGCTGTTTTCAAATATTTTAAGACATAGTAATATTTTTATTATAGTTTTCTTAATTTTTCATCAATTTGTGTACCTGTGAGGATGTATTCTTTAAGACATGGATTCTTTTAATTTCTTAATTTCCAAGATATTGGAATATTTTACTTAATTTCATTATTGATTGTTATTTGAATTCTAGATTGATTATATAGTTACTAAAATAGCTATCCTTTGAAATGCTTAGGAACATTCAATATGGTCAAGTTTTGATGGTCAGCTTTAGTAAATATTCTATGTGTGTCTGAAAAAAGGTGTGTTCTATAGTTTTGTGATGTGGCAATCTATTTGCATCCACTGGGTCATATTTTTTAATCACATCCTATAAGCCTTCCTTATTCTTTACTGATTTTGTTTGCTTCCCATAAATTACTGAGAGACATTTGTTAAATTCTACTACTATGATTGTGAATTTGTCAGTGTTTTCATTTCAGTATTTTCTTTGAGTATTTTAGGGTTATGTTTCCAGATATGTACACATTTTAAAAATTTTATGTTTCTTGGAAATTGAAACTGTTAGTATTATATAATGACCTTTTTTTTTCCTCTAGTAACTCTGCTGCTGCTACTGCTGCTGCTAAGTCACTTCAGTCATGTCCAACTCTGTGCAACTCCATAGATGGCAGCCCACCAGGCTCTCCCGTCCCTGGGATTCTCCAGGCAAGAACACTGGAGTGGGTTGCCATTTCCTTTTCCAATGCATGAAAGTGAAAAGTGAAAGTGAAGTTGCCCAGTCGTGTATGACTCTTAGACCCCATGGACTGCAGCCTAGCAGGCTCCTCCGTCCATGGGATTTTTCAGGCAAAAGTACTGGAGTGGGTTGCCGTTGCCTTCTCCTAGTAACTCTATGAACCTTAAATTCTATTTTGTCCTATATCAAATAGATACACCAGTATACCAGTTTTTAGATTTTATTTGCATGGTTACTTTTCATCTTTTGCATTTAACTTTTTATATGGCCTTGTAGTTTAGATGTGTCTTTCATAATGTTTTTCATTCAGAGGATTATTTATTTTTGTCTCGTAAAATTTATTCATTCAATAAAAGTTTACTGAGCACCTAGTATGTACAGGGCATTGTCCTAGGCACTGCAGTTGTTGAAAAGACAAAATTGCATATGTAGAATCTGAGCTAGTCCTTAATCATTTTCTTGAATATCCATACCAGGCTCATTGAGGGAGTTAAATGCATTGATGTGGTCTGCTCTCTGTCCTCTATCAGCCCAACTTAAACTTTTGCCTTCCACAAATCAGTTTCAAATTCAAATTCAAATTTCAAATTCAAAACAAATAAGGCATACTAAAAAATATTTCCGCCAAACTGACCAAATTAAAAACATGACATTTCATTTGGTAACCTGCTCAAAATTGTAAAAACCATTGTATTTTCCCCACCCTCTATCATCCAGGGCAAAATTTCCAGACAGTTCTAATCCCATTGTGTTCTATTCTTATAAACTGCATTTTTTTAAAAAGTCTTCAGCATCCTAAATGTGACATGTTCAGTGATTTTAGCAATGCTTTTGTCTAAATTGGGTCAATTAGACAATTTACATTTAATGTAGTTACTGATTTATTTATATTAAAGCCTACCATTTTATATTGGATTTTCTAATTAGCCTGTTTCTTAAATGCTTCTTTCTGAATCAGTTCTTTGTTTGGATGGATGACCAATAATAATGTCAGAGTGAATTAAAATGATAAGTATAATCATGGGACAACAATAATGCATCTGTTGGAAATGAGTTAATGTGAAGTCAAGTCCTCGGATTATCCAGGAAGAGGCAAATTTTATTAATATTAGAAAAATGTAAGATGTATGTGATAATTGATATGTAAACTGCTAAAAGAAATAAAGTACATAACTTCCAAACTATTGGAGGGAAAACACAGAAGGATAAAACGTATTCATCAATTTATCTTTATTGTTCTTCATGTCTTTTTACATCTCATACTTTTGTTCTGCTTCCTTTAGCAAAAACCTACTGATGAAAAATCCTCTCAGTTTTACTTTATCTGAAAACATATTTTTCTTATGGTGTTGGGTATTAGTGGATGAAAAAGATTTTTTTCCTTCAGTATACTAAAATTGTCAGCCCCCTTTCTTCTGACTACCACTATTGCTGATGACAAGAGAGCTATATCAGTCTAATATCTTTTGAAAGGAATATCTACTCCTCCACCCTCATTCTTTGAATGCTAAGATTTTCTCTTTGTTTTTTGATGTTTTTCAATTTCATTATGATGTGTCTAAATGTAACAGTCTTTGTGCTTACACTGGGTAAGATTCACTGAGCACTTAATTGAATCTATAGATTGGTGTCTTTCATCAGTTCTGGAAAGATACCAACCCACCATGCCATTCATTCATTCTTCTAATCATGATCCAATGAAACCTCCCATATTGCTTAACCTGTCTCTCTGCAACATGTGCTTTGGGTAATTTCTTCTGATTTTTCTTCTATCTTAATTTCTCTTCAGCTGTGTATAACCATTTGTTAAACCTATTCATGAGTTTTCAATATCTGTTATTGTAAAATTTATTTCTAGAAGTTATATTTCATGATTTTTCAAATCTGATTAGCCATTTTTATACTTTTATGCTCCTTTCAGACATATACAAACTTGTCTTTTACTTCTTTGAACATAAAAATAATAGCTGTTTTTAAGCTAGTCTGATACCATTTATTAAACATTCTGAAGTCCGTTTAAGCTTTCATTTTTCTCCTGCCAATTCTCTCTTTGTGCCTTTTTCTATGTGTGTATGTTTATATTTGACTAGTTCTGCTTATTAATTTGCTTCAAAAGATTATTTGTAGGGAATCTTTGATACCCATAACAAAAGTAACATTTTTCAAATAAGATTTCTATTCATTTTTACCAAAAGCCTAGGGAAACTACAAGTCTGAATCTTTTTCAGTAAAACCTCATGGCTCCATTCCAAGGTTTTTGGTGTGAATTCAGTCTGCAAAACTGCCTAAGAACCATCTAATTGTGATTACTTCTCAGGGACTTATTTTCACCCCTGATCTCCTCAACACACAGGTATCAATAACTTTTTTGTAGGCTCATAGGTACTGGGTGTGAAGTTTTACTGTTGTTTAACTCTTACTGAAAACCTTCTGAATATACTTCAGTCTGGAGGATCAAAAATCAGCAAACACTTCTGTCCATGGACAAATTGGCTTCACAAGTATCAAGATGACATTTTAATTTCTTATCTTTCTCCTAATGAGTAAATTTTCATTTGGTCCTCAACTTGGACAGGAAAGAAGGCATAAACTTGACGTGTTGTTTCATTTGTTCTTAGTTTGTATTTTAAGTGAGCTGTCCTTATTTAAGACAATAGAATTTTTTTTTTTACAGATGTGGAATGTAGACACACAGCTTCTTTATTATAATTAAGATTTAGTCATCATTGGAAGAAAGCTATGACCAATGTAGGCAGCATATTAAAAACCAGAGACACTACTTTGCCAACAAAGGTCCGTATAGTCAAAGCTATAGTTTTTCCAAAAGTCACATATGGATGTGAGAGTTGGACTATAAAGAAAGCTGAACACCGAAGAATTGATGCTTTTGAACTGTGGTGTTGGAGAAGACTCTTGAGAGTCCCTTGGACTGCAAGGAGATCCAATCAGTCAATCCTAAAGGAAATCAACCCTGAATATTCATGGTAAGGACTGATGCTGAAGCTGAAACTCCAATACTTTGGCCACCTGATGCTAAGAACTGACTCACTGGAAAAGCCCCTGATGCTGGGAAAGATTGAAGGTGGGAAGAGAAGAGGACAAAAGAGGATGAGCTAGTTGAATGGCATCACCGACTCAATGGACATGAGTTTGAGTAAGCTCCAGGATTTGGTGATGGACAGGGAAGCCTGGCATGCTGTAGTCCATGGGGTCAAAGAGTCTGACATGAATGAGTGACTGAACTAAATTTAGTCATCATTATTTGACATGAAAATAAGTCTAACTCACATCATTTCTGCCCTGCATTAATATTATCCACATACTCATTCAATTAATGGTTATTAAGTGTCTGCTCTCTGGCATTACTAGTCAAAATGTGGCTTGTATCACTTAGCAACTTAAGAATATTGAGTTATTAGGTCACTTTCAAATTTCTTAAAAATAAAAATAGATATTAAAATGTAATTAGGTCACAGTGACTGTGTTCTAAAACTCAAGATAAAATATATTACAAAATAATAAAAGAATCTTGAATCTCTGAATCTGGTGTGAATTTCTCAGATTTTTTTTTTAGATTATTCAAAAATATTTTGTTTTGAAAAGAGAAAGCATTAGAAAGAAGATATTTAAGTCAAAATGGAGCTCTGACAAGGACATTTAAAATTACTATGTGATAACAAGCGAAATCTTCACATAGTATTTAAAAGTGACACATTCATGTACCTTAAGATCTCAGTATTAGTTTGTGACAGAAGTAATGGCAAGAGTACATAGAAAGATTTCCTCAAAACTTATTTTTAGAGCATATGGAGCACTTTATAAACTTTTGGATAAATAGAAAAATTCAATGACCAAAAGGTTATCTAAACATAAACTCTACTCAAAACAAGTATAGGACCTAATTTCAAAGTGTTCCATAACATAACTGAAGCAGTAATTATCTGACTTTGGGAAGAACAGTAGGGAATCTTCAGCATATCACATAATTTTTACCTAAGAAAACACTCGCTTTACATTTCTAACAACAGTTTTGATAGACAGGAACAAGAAGCATTTGCACTATGATTTTTCAGTGCATTATAATACAGTGAATGTTTTCTAAATGTCATAGTTTAAATTTCATGGGGCGTGAAATCTCCTTTGAAATGAAATTTAAAGCCTTTTTCAAATAAGAAGACTAATCTTGCAGTCAAAAACATTTTATATTCCCAGACATTATTAACCTTGGAGGACTGCTTGCAAAACGATAATACTTTATGACATATTAAGATTAAATTTGTCTTTAAATAATTATGTTAAAGAATACATTTTAAATAGATCAGATTGCAAGAGATGTGGTAAATGTGTACAAAAGTAGGATTTCCATTTACTAATACTAAATGTAACTATTCGTCATTTATATGGTAATATTAACACATATGAGCAGATGACTTCTAAAGAAACCTACTTTTGGAATAATCATGGTGCTTAATGTCAAAAGTGATAACATTGCACAATAACCTAGAAAAGAATTGACATTAACTTCCTATAATATTTTAAATACAAAAAAGCACATAATCATTTTTTATTGAAAAAGTGCAAAGTTCTTTTCATAAATTTCAGTGCTATTTTGGCACATCTCAAAATGTTTTAAGAAGGTGGCTTAAAAATACATTAGTTATACTTTTGAACAGCTTGTTTTCACAGTTTGTTTTTAATTATAACTAGATGTTCGTGAAATTTTTTGTAAGAAGAATGTTTAATGATTGACCATTTTTCTGACATGGACTGTCAATGCCAAAAACAATTTCAAATATGAAAGGTAACGATCCAATAATGCTTTTTATGTGCTTCAAGTCCTTCAAACCTTAATAACTATGGAAAGTACTGTGTATCTTTTTCAATTTTTATTCTTTCATGATAGGACTAATAGCAATTTCCATTTTCTTGATCTTAATGTTTTAAAACATAACCATAACTAACAAGTCAGACAGATGAAAAATAATTCTGATAATAATAAAGACTGGTCCATCAACTTCATACTTGTCCATAAGGGAGAAAACACAGCCACTCCTAGGGTAATATATATTCCACTCAAATTACTGACTTCCACCCTTCTCAGGGCTTTTTCACACTAAATATTCTTCCTCTGCATCTGGACAATTACCAATTCTTCTGAGCCTTTGGCCCCACCTGCTGGTTGGTCATGAGAGTTGATGACCAGATGCTCTTAATTTCTCTCTCAGAAATCTATGTTTAGGCATAGCTTCTTTCACTTTTGCTTGTTTCTGCTGGTTTGATACACATTGTTCATCAAGTAGTTAATTTCATCACAGTGAATAGTTGTGTTGCCCAGAGGTACAACTACTGAACATCCCATTTGTTCTTGCTTTCTCTGTGCTGGTCTGTGCCTCATGAAAAGTCTCTTTCCTTTTCATCTTTCATTCTCATCATCAATCTCTAAATCCCTCTAATTTTCACTTGAGAACCAAAAAAAAGGCTGATACAACATAACATTACTAACAACTTGAATCAAGAAGATGAAAAAATGCAGGGCAGATTTTAAGCTCTCCAAGGAACTGAAAAATTTCCCCTCACTCCTAACAAAATTGTTCAACTGCCTCCTTCTAAAACTAATATTCTTCATAGCCAGGATCCAAGAGACACAGAAATTTTTTTCCCATTTATATATGTTCAATTCTTCAGTTATATTAAGGCAAAATTTTGTGTAGGGTACGTGTGTGTGTGTGTGTGTGTGTGTGTGTGTGTGTGTGTGTGTTACGTATGTGTGTGAATTGGCTTTATTCTTTTACTTAATATTTAGAGTACAAATGTTTTTAGAAAATGCTCTTCAAAGTTACAGTAAATGAACTTAAATAACCTGTGTTTATATGGGATGCTGCTTATATTAAAGTCTTTTATCTTTATTCTCAGTTTAATTTCTCCCCGGTAAGAGAACATTTTCTTTAATACTCCAAGCACAAGGATGCAAGTCACAATCTGCAATAAGTGTTTATGCTAACTTACTTCTCCCAAAGATCCATTTGTATATTTTTAATGTTTTAATATATATTAAAAGTATTGATTCTTCCCAGAGGAATTAATATGATATAACAGACCACCATTGTTCAGATCAAAAAAGACCCGTGAACAAAAGGTATTTCTAGCCTTTAAAATCAGTTTATGTAATTTGCAACTACACTTGCAATTTCCATTATTACAACATCATTCTCATTTTAATCATTTGAAAGATAAATGGTATGTCCAACTGAGGACTCTCCAGTGGCTCAGCAGTAAAGAATATGATTGCAACACAGGAGATGCCAGAGATGCGAGTTCTGGCATCTTAGATGGGGAAGATCCCCTAGAGGAGGAAATGCCAACCCACTCCAGTATTCTTGCCTGGAGAATCCATGGACAGAGGAGCCTGGTGGGCTACGGTCCATGGGGTTGCAAAGAGTCAGACACCACTGAAGCAACTGAGCGCACACACACATCCAACTGAATCCTTGAACACAAGAACAAGCTCTTTACTTTCATCATCTAAACTTAACAGAGCATTTTGAATTTCCTTGCTTACAAATGCTTCACAGAGAATTATTTGTGGTGAAATTCCATTAGGATTCTCAAATGATTGCTGAAACAACTAAATATCCTTCCTGGCCCAAAAAGGAGTCAATGCAGATACTTGCCTCCTATTTAAGTTTTTAGCATAAGGAAAACTGTTTTTGCTAATTATAGGCACAGAATGCTTTGCTGGTTCCAAGAGAAGGATCTCTAAACTAGAAGGAAGAAGCTTTGTGCTCTTTATTGTTTGAGGGGTTTGTTCAGCACTTAATAGTTTATGAAGTTCTTTAATTTATTTTATTTCATTAAACGTGTTCCTGACTTCAGCTTCTCTAATGGACTCAGACACATCAGTAAAACTTCTTTTTAATTTCAGTTGCCAAATCCATAACCTACAAATCAGGATAATGAAAAATGTTTTTTGTTATGAAAAGAATGTCAGTTTGTACTATGTTGGAAACTATCTTAACCTTTTTCTTTTATTGATTGACCCTACTCAAATACATTGGCTCGTGTACAACATGTATTGATATAAAAAATACAGTTTTATTGTGAAAAATTAGAAGCCCAATATAGAGAAATGAATATCCAGGAGGCTAAAACTATTGCTAATTTTAAATTGTCCAATCTGGAATCTTATTATGTATCATGTAGAATTTTAACCAAAAATATGTTATTAGGAAGAATTATCACTATCATCAAATAACATCTCTTCAAAATTGTTAAAATAATTGTTTCTTTACTAGCTATGTAGTTATATAAAACCTTGATAGAAGATGCTAATGAAGATGCTATTTGAGAGCCATGATTTATTTAGAGGGCTATTTATAAATGTTGAAATATACAGTACAAAGTCAACATTTGACAACTATTTGAAAGCATATCACAGAAACACTGACTTTTATTTTAAATAAGGATAAGCTGATTTTAATATTTGCGACATGTTATATGACTTAGATGGAAATGTAGAAAAGTTATCATAGTGATTTGAATGCTTCAGAAAATTTACTAAGCTCTATTACATTTACTAGCTTTTGAAAAATACCATTAAGACATGACCTATAGTGACATGTCTCCACCACATATTTGTCACTCATATGCTCTATGCTCAGCCAAATTTAAAAGTGAAATATGCCATTGGAGCATAAAGACTCTGAGTCAGACTTTTAAACTAGGAAGGATTGAAGATGAGATGGTTTTAATTTTGAGGGCATCTTCCCCACAAAATCCAACGGAAACATTTTCTTTATCACTGCCTGTCAAGTAGCTGTTAACTCTCCTAATAGAATGATTTTTTTATATTACAAAAATTGCATTAGTTATGTGGGCTTCTATAGCAAAATATCATAGACAGGTTGGCTTAGGCAACAGACATGTATATGTCAGTTCCTGAGACCAGAAGGCCAAGGTCAAGATATAGGCTGATTCTTTTTCCTAGTGAAGTCTTCCCTCCTGGCTTCTTGCTATGTCTTTACATGGAGGAGAGAGAGCAGAAGAGTGAAAGAGGGAGAGACTGAGATAGCTCCCTTAGTCTCTTCTCGATAAAGGCACTAATTCCATCATGAGGGCTCCACCCTCATGACCTAATTACCTTCCAAGGCCACATCTCCGCAATGTCTGTGAGGACTCTCATTTATGAAATGTAGGGGACACAGTTCAGTGCATAACACAGTTGATTGTTAATTATGACTTGTCACCCAGAGAATTGGTAAAATTCACAAATAGCTGTAGCAGTCTCTCCAACTCTCATCATCCTTCCCTAATACACCCAAAATGTGTTTATTGAATCTTTAAGAGAATTATTTTTTCATTTCTACTAAGGCCATTATAGAAAAAAAAATGTTAATAGGGCTTTCTTGTGAAGTTATTAAATGCTTACAACACGTGTTTGCTATCTTATCAGAATAGAAAATGTTATTCCACTAATATTAATACTTAAGCCTCTGTAGCCTATGAATAGTGTAAAAATCAAACAGGATGTCAAGAACAGCTCTGAATTTTCTGCTTAATATGATACCTATTTTAGGCTTTTGAAAATATACATACTAATTAATGGAACCAAGTAACAGACCTAGGAGATGTTTAGAAGCCTGTGACAGCCAAATGTGATTGGGACCTCATTAAGATTAAGATTATGCACCGATGACTGAAGTTATTGCCAATGGCACACAATTTCAGTTCTACTGGAAATAACATGTTTCTGAGGAATTACTTGGGTAACATCTCTGCACAAAGTAATTATCTTTTGATGTTTTGACATGGACGACACTTGTTAATGGCAGAGTCTTAAGGTGTTACAAATGTACAAATCACTGTCAAACACTCTCAATTACATAATGTGGGGTATTTTTATACTAACATTCTCATCCTCCAAAAAGGACTTAAGTTACTTCTGCTAACAGTATTGCATAAACGCTTCTTATATAGAGCGTTTCCATATCAAATATAGTAACCCACTTGTGAATACCTAGAGAAATGACCTGAGAACAACATAAAATAAGGTACAAATTCAAGAGGATGTTGAAGAGTAAGTTAGAATAAAATGTATTTTGAAACAGAGAGTGACATGTATTGGCAATAAGGTGAAATTGTGGTGAAGTTCAATACAGAAAAGAACTATATTTAGTCCTACATGGATCTGAGTATGATATCGCAGGTGGATGCTATTATATCAGGTTTACATTCATATATTGACCTGGCCCACCAATGTTTATGACAGAAAATAGAATAGCTTATAAACAGTAATTCGTGGAAACAGGTGCAGGTATCAAAATATGTATATTGAATTTGAAGCACACTATTATTACAAGGAGAAGAGGATTACTTTCCTAATTATATTTTAATATGAAGTTGGCATTTCCAGAACACATACTGTGTATTGAAAAGGAAGATGCTTTAGCAATATGCTGACACCATCCAAATATGCAAGACACTGGTTTGTCACACACACACACACACACACACATATATACCCCCACACAGAAAAATCTGGAAAATTTGGATCTTGAATCCACTCCCTTTTCACTGAGGTTTCATGTTAAAAAATGCACTTACACCTTTCCTTTGAAACTACTTGCTCTGAACTCTTGTCTACAACAACTTGTATCGTTTATAGGAAAAGTAGTTAAGTCCAGTAATTAACCATCATTTCCCTCTTGCATCTCAGAGAAATCAGTTGCTGGGACTAAAACTTTATTCCTCGAGATCTGGTCATAGCTTAGGATGATTAATGGACCTCTTATTCTCTGATAAATTCTGTCCACAAGTTTGAAGGTACACCACAGTTGCTGGCGGGCAGGGAGTCAGCACCGGGAAGTCAAAGATCAAAGATAGATGGAGAACAAACATGTGGACACAGGGTGAAAGAGGAGGATGGGATGAATTGGGAGATTAGGACTGACATATAAACATTCAGTCAGTCATTCAGTTCAGTCACTCAGTTGTGTCCAACTCTTTGCGACCCCATGGACTGCAGCATGCCAGGCCTCCCTGTCCATCACCAACTTCTGGAGTTCACCCAAACTCATGTCCATTGAGTCAGTGATGCCATCCAACCATCTCATCCTCTGTCGTCCCCTTCTCCTCCTGCTCTCAGTCTTTCCCAGCATCAGGGTCTTTTCCAGTGAGTCAGCTCTTCGCATTAGGTGGCCAAAGTATTGGAGTTTCAGCTTCAGCATCAGTCCTTCCAATGAACACCCAGGACTGATACCATGTGTAAAACAGATAGCTAGCGGAAACCTGCTATAAAGCACTGGGATCTCAGCCTGGTGCTCTGTGATGACCTAGATAGGTAGGATGGGAGGGTGGAGAGGAAGGTCCAAGAGGGAGGAGATATATATATACACACAGTTGATTCACTTCCTTATGCAACAGGAACTAACACAACATTGTAAAGCAATTATACCCCAATTTAAAAAATAGATGGAAAATGGAATATATAAAGTAGATATAAGAAAATATGAAGACAAACGTAGGGACATAGAGAAGTAGAAGGTGAAACAAAAGGAAACGGGAGACATGTGTATTATACACATTGTAGAATGTTGTCTTTTGTGCTATAAGGTGGAGAAAAGAACTTTCACAGTCTGGGCAGAGTGTTCAGATGGCATGTTGCTATAAGAAAGCCGAGGATAAAAGTGCTTTCACTGCAAAACTCTGCAGTGACAACATATAACAATGAAGGCTACCACCATCTGAGTGAGGGCAGTATACAGACATGTTTTCTAGTTTCTAGTCTTTTTTTTTTTTTTTTTTTTCCTGCACTGCAGGGCATGCAGGAACTTAATTCCCCAACCAGGGATCAAACCCACACCCCCTGCATTGGAAGCCCAGGCTTAACTGCTTCCCTGGAACACTGTCAGGGAAGTCCTAGTTTCCAGTCTTTAAAACAAATCTATAATGGGCTTCCCAGATGGTGCAAGTGGTAAAAAATCTGCCTGCCAACACAGGAGATGTAAGAGATGCGGTTTGATCCCTGAGTTGGGAAGATCCCCTGGAGTCGCAACCCACTCTAGTGTTCTTGCATGGAAAACTCCATGGACAGAGGAGCCTGGTGGTCTACAGTCCTTGGGGTCACTGGGGTCACAAAGAGTCAGACACGACTGAGCATCTGAGTACTATGATGTGGTTATTTATGCTCACTTTACAGATTGAGATACAAAAGTGAACGTGAAAGTCCCTCAGTCCTGTCCGACTCCTTGTGACCCCAGGTACTGCATAGTCCATGGAATTCAGGCCAGAATACCGGAGTTGGTAGACTTTCCCTTCTCCAGGGGATCTGCACAACCCAGGGATCAAACCCAGGTCTCCCACACTGCAGATGGATTCTTTACCATCTGAGCCACAAGGGAAGCCCAAGAATACTGGAGTGGTAGCCTATCCCTTCTCCAGTGGATCTTCCCAACGTAGGAATCAAACAGGGGTCTCCTGCATTGCAGGTGGATTCTTTACCAATTGAGCTATGATGGAAGCCCCTGAGAGTCAAAGGATCTTATGATTTAAGTGACTTGCCAGAAGCAACAGAGCTCTTAAGCGGAAAACTCTAAGACTCCGACTTCCTCCATGACACTATTTTGACAGATTATTTATTTACAGTAGTCTACATTTGCATTATTTCTGATACATTAAGGCAGCACTTGGTAGTTCCTTTCAGGGCACAAATCTCCTTGAAAGTGCTTTTAGTTGATATCCATTGCTTAAATGGTATAAGATAGTAGGGTCCACTTGGAGGGGAACTGCCTTTCTTCCTCTCCAACCATGGAGGACTGATAAGGGCAGAGGAGTGTCTAAGCACAGACTCTAAGTCACAATGATGAATGCAGAGATGTCCTGTGATCCAGCATGGTTCAAATAGTGGTTTTCCCCATTATTTCCCTAATGGAAACTGAGAGGAGGGGTCTGTTGATTATGAGACTGTAAAGTCTGGATTATGAGACTGTAAACTCTGAAGCTGCCTGGTTAATTGTCTGTGACTTAACCAAGAAGAATAAGGCCTTCAAGCACTTGAAGAGATATGGAAAGAAACAAATTCCTGGCAGCATTCAGATGTAATTTCAAGCATCTCTAAGACCGAGAATGGTACGTCTGCCAATAGTTTCTCTGTTTACCTGTTAGCAGTGTGATTTTAGGGCTTCCCGATAGCTCAGTTGGTAAAGAATAAGCCTGCAATGCAGGAGACCCTGGTGGATTGCTGGGTCACAAAGATCCACTAGAGAAGAGATAGGCTACCCCCTCCAGTATTTTTGGGCTTCCCTGGTGGCTCAGCTGGTAAAGAATCCACCTGCAAGGCATGAGACCAGAGTTCGATCCCTGGGTTGGGAAGATCCCCTAGAGAAGGGAAGGGCTACCCACTCCAGTATTCTGGCCTGGAGAATTCCATGAACTGTATAGTCCATCCATGGGGTCCCAAAGAGTCAGACACAACAGAGCAAATTTCACTTTCAGTAGTAATTTTTAGTCATGTAAAATAAGAAGAATCCTGACTTACATATAAATGAACTCCTGATTTTAAAAAAGAATACATAGAAAAAATTTTAATGGAAAAAAAGCCATTTCATTATATATTGCTTTCCATAGGAAAAAAAGGAATAATATACATTTCTTAAGAAAATAAAGTGAGAAAGGAAAGGGAAAAAAAGATGAGCAAAGGAAGGAAGACATAAATCATTAAAATAAAGTAATATTACTTGTTAATCCTGTTTTTAAAAATGCTGTGAGAAAGTATCAAAAGTCAATTCTCCCTTTTTTATTGGTAGAAATAATTCTGTTATCCTGACCCACAAGGTCAATTAAAGAAATTATATGCAAATCTGTCATCCCACTTCATTCCAGATGAGGATAAGCTTATTTACAGGAATTTCAGAGTTCTGCTGTACTCTCAGGATTGAATTCTGCTCACACCTTTCTTTGGCCCTTCAGTCAATGAGGTCATCTTTGGCTGGATCTGTACATTTATATTGATATGTTATATCATCATGAAAAAGACCAGAAATCCACATTTCATTCATGTTAAGGGGCATGGACTCCTGCCTGCTGTTATTTGAACTTCCACCTCAATCCACATTCTGAGGTAAATACAAGGATACCAAGGAAATGAGCTGGAAATCACTGATCAGCGACATGAATGGTGTGTCCATCATAAAACCTTACATAGAGGGGTAAGTTTCTAATATTAAATGTCAAGGAAGAATACAGACCTAGTAATAGTTCTGTTGTGTGCAAAACATAATTATATTTATTTAAAGACAATATGTACAGTAAAGAAATGAGGTCTCTTAAGTAGGAGTGGCCTACGAAAATACCTTGCAATGAGATTCCATTACCTTTAGTAAAGTGAGCAGTCCATTTCTAAATACATGAAGCCTTCAACAAATTTATTTGGAAATTTAGAATTAAAATTAGTGAGTATTTTAAAAATCTGTGCATGCATGCTGTAGGTTCGGTTGTGTACGACTCTTGACTCTTTGAGACTCCATGGACTGTAGCCCGCCAGGCTCCTCTGTCCATGGAATTCTCCAGGCAAGAATACTGGAGTGGGTTGTCATTCCCTCCAGGGGCTCTTTCCACCTCAGGATGCATTGGCTGGCAGGTTCTTTACCACTAGCGCCACTTGGGAAACCCATTTAAAAACCCAAGTATTTCCAAATTATGTTTTGCCATGTTTATTTTTAGAAGTCTCAGTTCAGTTAAGTCGCTTAGTTGTGTCCGACTCTTTGTGATCCCATGAATCCCAGCACACCAGGCCTCCCTGTCCATCACCAACTCCCGGAGTTCACTCAGACTCACGTCCATTGAGTCAGTGATGCCATCCAGCCATCTCATCCTCTGTTGTCCCCTTCTCCTCCGGTCCCCAATCCCTCCCAGCATCAGAGTCTTTTCCAATGAATCAACTCTTCGCATGAGGTGGCCAAAGTACTGGAGTTTCAGCTTTAGCATTGTTCCTTCCAAAGAAATCCCAGGGCTGATCTCCTTCAGAATGGACTGGTTGGATCTCCTTGCAGTCCAAGGGACTCTCAAGAGTCTTCTCCAACACCACAGTTCAAAAGCATCAATTCTTCGGCGCTCAGCCTTCTTCACAGTCCAACTCTCACATCCATTCACGACCACAGGAAAAAACCATAGCCTTGACTAAACGGACCTTAGTCAGCAAAGTAATACCTCTGCTTTTCAATATGCTATCTAGGTTGGTCATAACTTTTCTTCCAAGGAGTAAGCATCTTTTAATTTCACGGCTGCAGTCACCATCTGCAGTGATTTTGGAGCCCCCCAAAATAAAGTCTGACACTGTACCCGCTGTTTCCCCATCTATTTCCCATGAAGTGATGGGACCGGATGCCATGATCTTCGTTTTCTGAATGTTGAGCTTTAAGCCAACTTTTTCACTCTCCTCTTTCACTGTCATCAAGAGGCTTTTTACTTCCTCTTCACTTTCTGCCATAAGGGTGGTGTCATCTGCATATCTGAGGTTCTTGATATTTCTCCCAGCAATCTTGATTCCAGCTTGTGTTTCTTCCACTCCAGCGTTTCTCATGATGTATTCTGCATATAAGTTAAATAAGCAGGGTGACAATATACAGCCTTGATGCACTCCTTTTCTTACTTGGAATCAGTCTGTTGTTCCATGTCCAGTTCTAACTGTTACTTCCTGACCTGCATATAGGTTTCTCAAGAGGCAGATCAGGTGGTCTGGTATTCCATCTCTTTCAGAATTTTCCACAGTTTATTGCGATCCACATAGTCAAAGGCTTTGGCATAGTCAATAAGGCAGAAATAGATGTTTTTCTGGAACTCTCTTGCTTTTTCCATGATCCAGCGGATGTTGGCAATTTGATCTCTGGCTCCTCTGCCTTTTCTAAAACCAGCTTGAACATCAGGAAGTTCACGGTTCACGTATTGCTGAAGCCTGGCTTGGAGAATTTTGAGCATTACTCTACTAGCATGTGAGATGGATGCAATTGTGCAGTAGTTTGAGCATTCTTTTCATTGCCTTTCTTTGGGATTGGAATGAAAACTGACCTTTTCCAGTCCTGTGGCCACTGCTGAGTTTTCCAAATTTGCTGGCATATTGAGTGCTGCACTTTCACAGCATCATCTTTCAGGATTTGAAATAGCTCAACGGGAATTCCATCACCTCTACTAGCTTTGTTCGTAGTGATGCTTTCTAAGGCCCACTTGACTTCACATTCCAGGATGTCTGGCTCTAGGTGAGTGATCACACCATCGTGATTATCTGGGTCGTGAAGATGTTTTTTGTACAGTTCTTCTGTGTATTCTTGCCACCTCTTCTCAATATCTTCTGTTTAGGACCATATCATTTCTGTCCTTCATCGAGTCCATCTTTGCATGAAATGTTGCCTTGGTATCTCTAATTTTCTTGAAGAGATCTCTAGTCTTTCCCATTCTGTTCTTTTCCTCTATTTCTTTGCACTGATCACTGAAGAAGGCTTTCTTATCTCTTCTTGCTATTCTTTGGAACTCCGCATTCAGATGCTTATATCTTTCCTTTTCTCCTTTGTTTTTCACCTCTCTTCTTTTCACAGCTACTTGTAAGGCCTCCCCAGACAGCCATTTTGCTTTTTTGCATTTCTTTTCCATGGGGATGGTCTTGACCCCTGTCTCTTGTACAATTTCACGAACCTCATTCCATAGTTCATCAGGCACTCTATCTATCAGATCTAGGCCCTTAAATCTATTTCTCATTTCCATTGTATAATCATAAGGGATTTGATTTAGGTCATACTTGAATTGTCTAGCAGTTTTCCCTACTTTCTTCAATTTAAGTCTGAATTTGGTAATAAGGAGTTCATGATCTGAGCCACAGTCAGCTCCTGGTCTTGTTTTTGTTGACTGTATAGAGTTTCTCCATATTTGGCTCCAAAGAATATAATCAATCTAATTTCGGTGTTGACCATCTGGTGATGTCCACTTCTCTTGTGTTGTTGGAAGAGGGTGTTTGCTATGACTAGTGCATTTTCTTGGCAAAACTCTGTTAGTCTTTGCCCTGCTTCATTCCATGTTCCAAGGCCAAATTTGCCTGTTTCTCCAAATGTTTCTTGACTTCCTACTTTTGCATTCCAGTCCCCTATAATGAAAAGGACATCTCTTTTGGGTGTTAGTTCTAAAAGGTCTTGTAGGTCTTCATAGAACCGTTCAACTTCAGGTTCTTCAGTGTTACTGGTTGGGGCATAGACTTGGCTTACTGTGGTACTGAATGGTTTGCCTTGGAAACGAACAGAGATCATTCTGTGGTTTTTGAGATTGCATCCAAGTACTGCATTTTGGACTCTCTTGTTGACCATGATGGCTACTCCATTTCTTCCGAGGGATTCCGGCCCACAGTAGTAAATATAATGGTCATCTGAGTTAAATTCACCCATTCCAGTCCATTTTAGTTCACTGATTCCTAGAATGTCGACGGTCACTCTTGCCATCTCTTGTCTGACCACTTCCAGTTTGCCTTGATTCAGCTTTCAGTATCTTCACCTAAAATCCCCATATCACTCCCAACACCACTCTCTCTTGCCATTGACACCAGTGACTTATTTGGTGAACATCACAATGCTCACTTGCAGTCTGCCATTGTACTGGACTTCCTAACAGCTATAGGGAAGGAAAAATTCTCTCCCCTCTTAGTGTCTATGGCTGGGCCCAAAGTTGAAACTGACAAAATGCAGATTAACAGGAGAAGGGTATACACATTGTATTAAGTGTTTATGTGTCCATGGGAACATTCATGAAAGAATGGACCCATTCTGGATGGGCCACAGACTGCGCCGTGTCTGAATGGATTCCACCACTCTTCACCTAGTGACTGTTTTAGACCCTGGAAGCATTCCCTCATCCTGTATTTCCACATGATATAGACAACCTATTGCCCAGTCCTGTCCATTCTTCCTTCCATTTGTATCTCCAAACACTTCTAGTTCCTCAACTACCCCCTTGTGTTGTTGTTCCATCACTAAGTTGTGTCTGGCTTTTGGCAGACAATATTGAGTGTAGTACTTAATACAGCAGCATCTTTTAGGATTTTTAATAGCTCACCTGGAATTCCATCACCTCCACTAGCTTTGTTCCTAGTAATGCTTCCAAAGGCCCACTTGACTTCACAGCTACCCCTGCCACCAACTAATTTATTTAACTACTCATTCCTTGAAGGAATCCGTGTTTGTTTCCAGTTTGGTGCTCTGATGAACAAGAGGTGCTAAGGCCATGCAAGTTCAAGATTTGGGAGGATGATAAATGTTATTCGTTGGGGAGGGATTGGGGAGGCTCCTCCAGACCACCCTCTTGTTTGATGCCTCACTCCCTAGAAGAACTCACATGACCCCACAAAGCTGACTTCTTTCCTGCAGGCTAAACTGCTACCCCATTTAGAAGTCTAGGTTATGCTAATTATGTAGTGTAATATGCTGTTTACACTACTTCAGTTTATGTGATCATTACATTGTAATATAAGAATGGATTATAAAAAAATAAAATAAAACATTATGTCATATCAAGAAAAAAAGAGAATGGCTTATAGCCATCTAAAGTTAAATCCTACCCAGAAGTAGATGTCACAATGATTTGTTCAAGAAAAGCACCAAAATTTGCTTAAAAAAAAAAAAAAAAGTTGATCCTTCAAAGGATATTTTGCTTTCTTATAAGCTTTCTTTTTATAGAATAGAAAGAAAGAAAATTATTGTCATGAGTAAACTATTGATGGGCTGGAGTTTAAAGCTTAGTTGACTGTTTGTGATAGGCTATCCTCAAGTTGTTCCACCAGGTCAAGACACTCTGTGCTAAATGCAGAATCTAGTGCTGGTCTTGGCACAGCCTCTCACACTACAGCTCTGCTGGCACAGTGGATTCCTCCCAAAGATGAATCAATGACTCTGCTAAAAGTTTCTTTCTGAAGGAGGGAAAAATCTTTCCCTCACTTTCCTACCAGGCTCAGATAATGAATTATAAAACTGCTTCCTTGAGATTTTGCATCTCACTGAGATTTTGAATGAAAAATATTCATCAGTGTAAATAGATAGATATAACTTGTTTATTTCTTCACACATGATAACTTTCCATATATATGAAGCTGGGCATAATCCCAAGGTGAGCTGAACTGGGAAGCAATTGATATGAGTGGCACAAATCATGTGATGCTCAAAAGCATAGCTCTCTTGAGTCATTTAGTATAAAAGAAAATATCTTTATATAACTCACCATCTCCAAATATATAACTGAATTACAATTCACTGTTTTGTTTCCTCTCATAATTTTGAGGCACAAAATGGGGTACAGTTCTGGTCAGCAGACTGTTTAAGATAAGGAAGTATGCAATGTTTTCAAGCTTTAATTCAAAGTGATTTTACTAAAGTCTTGGTGCTTAAAACAATAAGCTTTTGTAAGTGGGAAATCAGTCACATGGAACATCTCTTTCGCTGAAGATTCTGGATAATGAGGCATCAACAGAAAACAGGAACACTATCACATTTGTTTTCACAACATTCTCCACAAATTAGAAACCGAGTGTTCAACTGATTTCTGAATTTGGAGGCAAGATATGAGTTCAATCCAAATTGTTTTGTTGTTGTTTAGTTGCTAAGTTGTGTTCAACTCTTTGCAACCCCGTGGACTATACCTGCCAAGCTCCTCTGTCCACAGGCAAGAATAGTGGAGTGGGTTGCTGTTCGCTTCTCCAGGAGATCTTCCCAACCCAGGGATCAAACCTGCATCTCCTGTGTCTCCTGAGTTGGTAGGTGAATTCTTTACCACTGAGCCACTGGGGAAGCCCAATCCAGGTCACTGAGAGGAAAATATACATATGCAGTAAATATGTGGCTATCAAAAACTATCTCTACTCAAACTATGAAGAGTATAGGAGGAATATTCCATGAACAGACCCTGAATACTGAGGGATATTGGAAAGAAGGAAACAAGTACTTCCATAGGGAAAGCAGGCCCTACTTAAAAATAGGATAGTCTGGGACTGGGACTGTTTTGTAGTGTGATTCATCAGGTATTATGCCCTCATGAGAGGGTAATGAAAAAGCTTAGTTTTTCCCAGAAATGATGGCTTAATCTGAAAGAAAAAAAAAGTCAGCAAAATTATAATTATGGCAGAAGATGAGGTTTATTCAGATGTTCCCGTTGGCCTTAAATCAAGTTTTAGTTACAGAAAACATTTGCTCTAGCTCCAGATGAGCCTGCTGAATGTAGACAGCGAAGAGCAAGGGGCTTGCATTAGTCCAGTAGCATGTAGAATTGTCATTCAGAGAAAACCAAGAAGGACAAGAGTAAGTCCAGGAAGAAGGTTTAGTCTTGTGTCCTATGTCCCAGAAGAGTCAGAAACTTAGAAAGTCAATGAGCCAAATGAATCAAAGATTCAGGGGGAAAAAAAAAAAAAAAAAAACATTTTAAAAGCAAATCTGAGGGAGCTCCAGGGTACCTTAGTGGTTAGGATTCCAGGTTTTCACTGCCATGGCTCAGGTTCAGTTCCTGGTTAAAGAACTGATCCCAAAGCCATGGGGTGCAACCAAAAAAAGAAAACAAAACAAAACAAAAAAACAAATCTAGTTCACATTACAAAACTGGATATAGTTCCAAAGAAGACATTCTAAGACTTCTTGTGTATTTATAACATATTCATCATTTGTTAACTTTGGTAATCCTATTTGTCTTCTTATAAATATTAAGTAAGTTCTTCAAAAATTAAAAAAAAAAAAGGAGTTGAGTACTTTAAAAAAAGAAACAGGGATCAAGAAACCTATGTTCTATTCCACAATGTCTTAGAGAAGAAAACAAATCACAGGGAAGAGTAAGTGACATAAACTGGAAAAGTAGGTCAAAATTTGGAGTATGTAAAAGGACAAGAAAATGAGACAGATATAGGATTAGACAGATACAGGATTAGACAGTGACATAACCTTGAAACTGGCAAAAAAAAAAAAAAAAAACAACACCTCTTTTCCCTACAAGAAGAGTGTAGCAGAAAGCAAAGGGCCAGGGCAGGGAGTGGGAGTGGGGGTTGGAAAAGAGTAAAGATGCCAATAAAATTATTTTAAAGTAACACAGAAGATAGAACTAAGAGACCAAAAAAAAAAAAAAAAAACAGTATTCAGTAGTTTCCAAAATATGCTTTTAGAAAGCACTGTTCTCTACTTTGGGACAATTCTAAATATCTGACATCTGAAGGAAATACCTACATTGTTTGAAACTGCTTTTCAGTCTTTCACTAAAGTGAAATTTGAAAGAAATAACTTTTTTCTCCTCTGGAAATTCAAGTGAAATGATTACAGACTATTCACATACTTTGTACTGACAACATCTGTCTTTGAGGATTTTTCTATTCTCTTCATTGTATGAGATAATCTCTCAGCAGATAGTTCTTAAATTAGGTCAGAAGATAAACCATGCCAAATAAAAGGAAAGAACTTCTATTTATGCTCTGACATAAATTGTTATATTTGCAACTATACATAAAAAGGAAGAAAGATGCCTATAAATGCACTTTTATATGGCTCTCGAGAAACACGAATACAACCACTATTTATCTGATGACACTGGAGAGAAAAGTAGTCCCCAGATGATGTGAGGTTAAATCTACAAAGATAAGGTGAATTAAAAAGGGAAGCATTTAGTTAGTGAAACCAATCTGCATGGACAAGCAATCAAGGCAGCATTGTCACCTTTCTTCCTCACTAAAAGGTTTATATGGTTAGACTTTGGGAACAAAGTGTCTTAAGAATTACATCAGTTGTTTACTACATTTTGCCTGTCTACAAATCACTATTTGACATAAATCTGATTGTTCTTAGCAATCTTAGCTTAAATATTCACTTCTCTTTGTACTTACTACACTCTATTGCTTGTTTACTGTCTTCCCCACTTGTCTGTAAACTCATTGAGGACAAGGGTAAATCGAGAGCAGTGGTTCTCAAAGTGTGATTCTGGGACCAGCAGTATCAGCATCAGCATTATCTGAGAAATGGTTAGAAATGCAAATCTTGAGCCATACCTCAGATTTGGAGTCCAGGATTCTGCCCTAAGGCGTGGTCTCCAATCTTTTTGGGACCAGTGTCATAGAAGACAATTTCCCCACAGACTGGGTGGGAGGATGGTTTAAGAATGTTTCTCATAAGGAGCATATAGCTCAGTCCCTCAGCTACACAGTTCACAGGAGGTTGGTGCTCCTATGAGACTCTAATGGAGCTGCTGATCTGACAGGGAAGTGGAGCTCAGGCAGTAATATGAGCGATGGGGAGCAGCTGCAAACACAGATGGAGCTTTGCTCACTCACCCGAAGCTCACCTCCTGCTGTGCGGCCTGGATAGTAACAGGCCATGGACCACTATGGGTCCATGGCATGGGGGTGGAGGATCCCTGCTCTAAGGGGTCCTCCTAATGGTTTTGAGAACCACCGGTGGTGAATCACAGTCAGGCTCTGAGCACAATATACCCAGCAGTGTGTCAAATCTAAAAGGAAAAATATACCCACGGGGAAATCTGTTTCCTGCTGTTGCTGGCAGGCTCCTTATTTTCAGTGTCTCATTGTCTAGATCCCACTTGTCATAAAGAAAATGAGTATTTACCTGTTCATAATATGGAACCATGGAAATTTTCTTCTGGAATATTTTAACTATTAAAAGAAAAACACTAGAGGTAGTAACACCTATTGTGTTGTGCAGGATTCTTTCAAGTCTGATTCCTTTTAGACTAGGGCATCAGAAGAAGCTTCTGATTTAGGTGACAATTCTTTGTACCCTTGTACATGTGGTTGGCCATATGTAACCAACTAGCTGATGGAGCTAAGGTGGGCATCTCCACTTCAATCTACAATAAATTAATTTTATTATTTTATTTATTACAATAAATAAATGTATAATACACAGCATGCAATACTCTAGACTTTCTCCTCTCTTTCACTGTGTTCTCCTAAATGGCAATTACTGTGCTCATTTCTTAGACCTCAATAGCCTAGAACTATACGTAGCAAATTGGAAGTGGTCTAAAAGGAGATGGCAAGAGTGAACGTCAACATTCTAGGAATCAGCAAACTAAAACGGACTGGAATGGGTGAATTTAACTCAGATGACCATTATATCTACCACTGTGGGCAGGAATCCCTTAAAAGAAATAGAGTAGCCATCATGGTCAACAAAAGAGCCCGAAATGCAGTACTTGGATGCAGTCTCAAAAACCACAGAATGATCTCTGTTCGTTTTCAAGGCAAACCATTCAATATCACAGTTATCCAAGTCTATGCCCCAACCAGTAATGCCGAAGAAGCTAAAGTTGAACGGTTCTAAGAAGATCTCCAAGACCTTTTAGAACTAACACCCAAAAAAGGTCCTTTTCATTATAGGGGACTGGAATGCAAAAGTAGGAAGTTAAGAAACACCTGGGGTAACAGGCAAATTTGACCTTGGAATACGGAATGAAGCAGGGCAAAGGCTAATACAGTTTTGGCAAGAGAACACACTGGTCATAGCAAACACCCTCTTCCAACAACACAAGAGAAGACTCTACACGTGGACATCACCAGATGGTCAACACCCAAATCAGATTGATTATATTCTTTGCAGCCAAAGATGGAGAAGCTTTATACAGTCAGCAAAAAAAAAGACTGGGAGCTGACTGTGGCTCATGATCTCCTTATTGCCAAATTCAGACTGAAATTAAAGAAAGTAGGGAAAACCTCTAGACCATTCAAGTATGATCTAAATCAAATCCCTTATGATTATACAGTGGAAGTGAGAAATAGATTTAAGGGACTAGATCTGATAGAGTGCCTGATGAACTATGGGATGAGGTTCGTGACATTGTACAGGAGACAAGGATCAAGACCATCCCCATGGAAAAGAAATGCAAAAAAGCAAAATGGCTGTCTGGGGAGGACTTACAAGTAGCTGTGAAAAGAAGAGAAGTGAAAAGCAAAGGAGAAAAGGAAAGATATAAGCATCTGAATGCGGAGTTCCAAAGAATAGCAAGAAGAGATAAGAAAGACTTCCTAAGCAATCAATGCAAAGAAATAGAGGAAAAGAACAGAATGGGAAAGGCTAGAGATCTCTTCAAGAAAATTAGAGATACCAAGGGAACATTTCATGCAAAGATGGGCTCAATAAAGGACAGAAATGGTACAGACCTAACAGAGCAGAAGATATTGAGAAGAGGTGGCAAGAATACACAGAAGAACTGTACAAAAAACATCTTCACGACCCAGATAATCATGATGATGTGATCACTCCTCTAGAGCCAGACATCCTGGAATGTGAAGTCAAGTGGGCCTTAGAAAGCATCACTACGAACAAAGCTAGTGGAGGTGATGGAATTCCAGTTGAGCTGTTTCAAATCCTGAGAGATGATGCTGTGAAAGTACTGCAACTCAATATGCCAGCAAATTTGGAAAACTCAGCAGTGGTCACAGGACTGGAAAAGGTCAGTTTTCATTCCAATCCCAAAGAAAGGCAATGCCAAAGAATGCTCAAACTACCACACAATTGCAGTCATCTCACACGCTAGTAAAGAAATGCTCAAAAATCTCTGAGCCAGGCTTCAGCAATACATGAACTGTGAACTTCCTGATGTTCAAGCTGGTTTTAGAAAAGGCAGAGGAACCAGAGATCAAATTGCCAACATCCACTGGATCATCAAAAAAGCAAGAGAGTTCCAGAAAAACATCTATCTCTGCTTTATTGACTATGCTATAGCCTTTGACTGTGTGGATCACAATAAACTGTGGAAATTCTGAAAGAGATGGGAATACCAGACCACCTGACCTGCCTCTTGAGAAACCTATATGCAGGTCAGGAAGCAACAGTTAGAACTGGACATGGAACAACAGACTGGTTCCAAATAGGAAAAGGAGTACATCAAGGCTGTATACTGTCACCCTGCTTATTGAACTTTTATGCAGAGTACATCATGAGAAACGCTGGGTTGGAAGAAGCACAAGCTGGAATCAAGATTGCCGGGAGAAATATCAAGAACCTCAGATATGCAGATGACACCACCCTTATGGCAGAAAGTGAAGAGGAACTAAAAAGCCTCTTGATGAAAGTAAAATTGGAGAGTGAAAAAGTTGGCTTAAAGCTCAACATTCAGAAAACGAAGATCATGGCATCTGGTCCCATCACTTCATGGGAAATAGATGGGGAAACAGTGGAAACAGTGGCAGATTTTATTTTTGGGAGCTCCAAAATCACTGCAGATGGTGATGGAAGCCATGAAATTAAAAGACGCTTACTCCTTGGAAGGAAAGTTATGACCAACCTAGATAGCATATTCAAAAGCAGAGACATTACCTTGCCAACAAAGGTCCATCTAGTGAAGGCAATGGTTTTTCCAGTGGTCATGTATGGATGTGAGAGTTGGATTGTGAAGAAAGCTGAGCACCGAAGAATTGATGCTTTTGAACTGTGGTGTTGGAGAAAACTCTTGAGAGTCGCTTGGACTGCAAGGAGATCCAACCGGTCCATTCTGAAGGAGATCAGTCCTGGGATTACTTTGGAAGGAATGATGCTAAAGCTGAAACCCCATTACTTTGGCCACCTCATGTGAAGAGTTGACTCATTGGAAAAGACTCTGATGCTGGGAGGGTTTGGGGGCAGGAGGAAAAGGGGACAACAGAGGATGAGATGGCTGGATGGCATCACCGACTCGATGGACATGAGTTTGAATGAACTCTGAGAGTTGGTGATGGACAGGGAGGTCTCGCGTGCTGCAATTCATGGAGTCACAAAGAGTCGGACACGACTGAGCGACTGAACTGATACGTAGCAAGTAGTAGTAAATATTCAGTATTTATTAAATGAATGCACTTATAGAAAATTAGCCTTCCATTTATAATTACCTAGTATTGTAATTTATGAGTAAATACTTCAATAATAAGTTCTAGCTTCAGGATCTCACTAAACTGATGCAGGTTGGAAAACATTAAACCTATTTACAGCAGATAATGCTTATTACCAAAGCATTCAGTCTCTCTCTGCTGAGAAGATACAAGAGTCTGGGGTTCTGGGATTTAAAGCATTTTAATAACAGAGTTAGTATTCATAATGCCCATTCTCTTTATAATGACCTGCTACTTGAAAGTGATTGGCCAGGAATCAGAAAGCAACATACACTAACAGAAGTAAAATTTTATTGACCATGTTCTTAGGTTATTAGGCTTCCCTGGTAGCTCAGAAGGTAAGAATTTGCCTGCAGTGCAGGAGACCTAAGTTCAATCCCTGGGTTGGAAAGATTCCCCTGGAGAAGGAAATGCCAACCCACTCCAGTATTCTTGTCAGGAAAATTCCATGGACAAAGGAGTCTGGTGGGCTACAGTTCATTTTGTCTCAAAGAGTCAGACATGACTGAGTGACTAAGACTTTCACTTTTCATTTAGGTCACTAAGAAACAAGATGTTACCCAGAGATAGCCAGGGGATCATTGATTTATTGTAGATTGAAGTGGAGATTCCCACCTTAGCTCCATCAGCTAGTTGGTTACATGTGGTCAACCACAGCAATGCCTGTAGTTATTTATTACATACTGCTGTAACTCTTCCCAACTATTCACACTCAAAGAGATAGAGCAGGGCTTCAAAAGGACTGGACACACTCTTCTCAAAACCACCCTTCTGTGTTGCAAAACATAGAAAATAGTCATTCCTGTAGAAAATTCGTGGGTCTACAGCATCATTGAGCATAATTTCAGAACATAATCTTTCAAATTTGCACAAATGGTTCTGATGGTTCACCTTCACTCTAAATACAATTTTACTTTTTTACTATCTAGAAGGCATCTTTCTTATTTCACAACACATAGAACAAAACTTATGTAAAAACCATGCCTGTCTTTCTGATTATAAACATTACTCTCCACTATTGATGAATTCAGTATTTTTCAAACTCGGTCAATGAATTTTCTCAGGTGCTATAGTAAATGAACTCTGCAAAGAGATCTTTTAAATCCAAACTATTTCCCAGACCTTACCCATTTGCCAGCCATTGTATCTCAGTTCACCTTATAAGGAAATGACTCCTACACTGAAGTTTAAACTGTTGTTTTTGCTGTTCAGTCACTAAGTCTTGTGTCCTAGTCTTTGCAACCCCATGGATTGCAGCACACCAGGCTCCCTGTCCTCCATTATAAGAAAAGTCAAATTCCTTTTCCCAAGCTGCTTTTCTCTTTCTGCATGAAGAAAATTCTGCTTATTCTCTAGGTAACATAATTTGTGACTCTGCTTCCCCTTGCATTGATGCCTCTTCTGATTCTAATCCATGGCTGTAAGTACCATCTATATGCTGATGATTCACAAACATATACTTCATCCCTTCACAGCTCCAGACATATATAATTCACTTACCATGGGACAGCTCAATACAGCTTTCAAAACACTTCAAATTCAATATCTCTAAAACTTAACTCATTATCTCTATCCCCAAAAGTCATTCCTACTACTCAAGTCTTTTTATATATAGTTTCCAAGCAGGACTCCAGAAATATATCCTCAAATCAGACTGCCCTCTTATCTTTACAGCTAAACCATTTCCCAAATCTTGCCCATTCCAACTACTTAGATCTCAAATCCACCTACTTGACTTGAACTCCATGGCCACCACTCTAGTCCAAGCCATTTTTGTCTTCAGTCTGGCTCACCGCAGTTGTCCTTGAACTGTCCCCATCACCCACACTTGTACCTTGCAATCCAGCAGCCTAACAACCATAACTACAGACCTGATCATGTTATCTCAAGCTATAACCTGCCCACAATCTCCTATAGTCTTCATGGTGAGGCCTGCATATCTTTAACATGATCTGTAAGGCCTTGCTTGAAATCTAAACTCTTTGCCAAGGCCTATATGGCCTTACCTGTCCAGCTTTATCTCCTGCTAGTCAATTACCTCTTCACTGTCTATGACCCAGCCAAACTGGCTCTCATTTTCTCAGTTAAGTCACTTGTTTGTCCTACCTCAGGAGCCTTACTCAGACAGCTTCCTCTGACCATAATGCCTTTCCATATTTATTCCTTTGCACACAGCTTCAACATAAATATCACTTTCTCAATGATACTGTATCAGGTTTATTTTTCTGAAAATGTTTACAGCAGAGCAGTATTTCTCATCTTATGTGCTTTCCTGGAGCCTTGTCCCTTGTCCAGTAAGAGCTGAAGTCTGTTTTCCCTTGCCTTGAACTTAGGCTGGTTTGTGACTTCTCCAACCAGCAAAGTAAGGCAGAATTGATACAGTGTGGCTTCTGGGGCTAGATCCTAAATGGGATATAGCTTCTGCCTGCCTCTTTCTTTGGAGACTGGCCTTTGGAACTCATCCACGGTGCTGTGAGGAACTCCAAGCACATGGCCTTATGGAGTGTTCTGGCCACCAGCCATAGCTAAGATTTTTAGCCAACAGCCACCATCAAGTACCAGACATAGGATTCAGTGTTCTTCAGACGCTTCCAGTTTCTTTGCTCTGAGTCCTCCAGCTGAATCCCTAGATACCAAGGTGCACAGACCACTGTAGTCTGTTTAAATGCTTGAGTCACTGAATAGTATGCATAACAGTACTTGTTTGTTGCACTCAGTTTGAGGTTAATATGTTATGCTTTCCTAGTAACTGGAAGAGATGCCTCCCCTGGTTCCTCTCTGAGACTTGGTCTTGTCATCAACATTCATAGCTCTTATGCTCCTTTAACTATGTCTTTAGTGTCTGTCTTTTCTTTTACCTTGGAAGTTTGATAAGGACATGAATTTTATCAGCTCTTGTCAATACTATATTCACAGTGTAGATATTCGATAAATATTATTGGATACAATTGTGAAATTATTAAATGCAATTCTGTGAGAGATAAAGAAAGAGGACCTTGGTGTTCAGAAAATAGAAAAAAGAAGCTAAATGAGTAGCATGGAAATAATGAGTGGCTTTTCAAGAAGTCCTTTAGAAGCAAGTGAAAATAAAAGACTGCAATATTGTGCTTTGAAATTGCACACTGGTGGTGTTTGTATTTGAGATGGGGAAGTTAGGGCATAAGTAAGATAGGTTGGCAGTGTATATTTTGACATAAAGCTGAGCTAAGAGCATAAAACCCGGGGAATTGGGAAGGGATACAAACACCCTAGTATGGTTAAAAAAAAGTCACCCAAGGATTTTTAAAAGTCAAATATCCAAGCAATGACATCACTAAAGAAGTGAGAAAAAGGATCAAAGAACATGGAGGTAGGAATCAGTATCAGAACCCTGTTGTCAGCAGCTCTAAGTAACAAAATCACAAAAGTCACAACTATATTGAGGTCAAGACACAGAAACAAGCATCAAAGAGCTTCTCTTCCCAAAAGCGTTCTCCAACAAAGAAAGCAAAGTATAAATATATCACTGAAACTGATGTGGATAGAAATCCTAACAATTTTCTCCATGTAACATACAGTAAATAAAATATTACCATATTATTAATAGAGCTGTCTTTTCTAATAATATCAGATGTGAAAACCATATAGGTAAGTTCTCTAATGCCATTTTCACTATAAGGTCTTAAGTTCTTCAAGCTTCATTTTTCCTTTTGTTGATTTTTTTCAAGATCCTAATTTTTAAGACATCCTTATTTTCAGCCAGTTTGTGTTGTGATAAACAATGATGCATTTGCAAAATTGATTTCATACAGTATCTAGAATGAAGGGAAATGTGCGTGTAAAAGAGAAATGGATGGATATACATACTTTATATATGTCATCAAGAAAACCTTGAATAAAATTTTCATAGCCATTTAAAAATCTTCATGGGGTTGAAAAATGGATAAACAACATAGATACATACAAATCTATAAAGGGAAGTCACCACACCTCTGGAGAAAGAAAGGGAACAATAAAGTCCTCTAAGGATTCGTGCTAAAATAGATTCAAGTTTCAACTGCTGTCAACGAGAAGACACCATAGTCATCTAAAATTGTACTTCAAAACCAAGTACTTGGAGATAATAAAATGCCTAGTCAAATAGGTTGTCTCAAAATATGTAGCTCAGCTTTACTCTAAGCCTATGTAAAATAATGTTTTTAAGCAGAAATGTAATCCAAATCCTATTTACAATCTCATTGGGTCTGAAAGAGTGAAAGTGTTAGTCGCTCAGTCATGTCCAACTCTTTGTGACCCCATGGATTATAGCCCACCAGACTCCTCTGTCCGTCGGATTCTCCAGGCAAGAATACTGGAGTGGGTTGTCATTCCCTTCTCCAGGGGATCTCCCTGACTCAGGGATCAAACCCAGGTCTCCTGCATTGCAGGCAGAATCTTTACTGGCTGAGTCAAGGGTCTGAGCTATCAGCAAAACCAGGGGACCATGGGAGAGGACTTTGTAGACAAGCAATGCCTAAAGTCACCAATGTAACACCATTCCTTTTAGCTAATGCCTTTAAACAGAAAACCCTCCAAAACACCACCCAGAAAAAGTAGTCACACCTATAACCTCTATTCACAAACTAATTCCTGAACTGTCCAAATCAGTCTCACAGCTCATCCACTCTTGCTCTCATTTCCCAGCTACCAACCTCAGTATTCATTTGCCTGTACGCTGCAGCTTCAAGCTCCCAGATTCGACAACCTCAGCTAGCTCCAGCTAAAAGCCTGCCCATCTGCTCACTGCAAAGCATCACCAGCAAACCTTCTGATTCCTTTTCTGGCTCTACATGGCCTTTCCCCACAGGGAGCCCCTTACCAAGGGCAGGATGTCTCACAGGAAGGACTAGATATAATGTTCCACTGTGGCCAGAAGAACAAATAAAGCAATGGGCATTACTATCAAGATATATTATGGAGATTTCTCTTTTTCTCTCTTTCTTTTGTGAGAATGCATCTCACTTTATATAATGAAAGCAAACAGAAAATCAAGATTTACTTCACTGCATTTTGGTTGTGTGCTGCCTTTTCAGATAGCATCAAAACCAGAAAAATTATCTGAATTTTGCCTAATTCATGTTTATTTTGTATGAATATAAATTTTGCCATCCTTATCACTCAGTGGTTACAATCACATAGCTGCATAAGGCTCTTGGTTTAAATTACAGTATTGTCAAATTAGCATGAATATAAACAGACAAGAATAGTAATGGAATTGTTATGCATATATGCTTTCTAAATTACAATGCATGCAATACTATGTACACTTTTTAAAAAATACCGGTATCCCCTAACTGAAAAACAGCATTGAATTCAAATGTCTTACATCTTTCTGTCTTTTAACTCCCACTGCAGGCACTATCTAAATAATGGATCTTCATGGCTTACAATTACAAAGTACCATATGCCTTTCCTTTAATTAAAATGATTTCCATATTATATCCAGTTTGTTTTATTAAAACAAATCAAAAGGAAAAAAGCGGGGGGAAAAGGCTGGTTGAATTAACTACAAGATTAACACACAGGCATGACTGAATTCGAATGAGATCATTTGTTCCTAAGAACTTTTTTTTTTCTTTAATTCTGTAGAATTTCAGCAAAATCAGTCTGCATCAGTGGTATCTGTGATGCGATGCTACAATTCCCTTTACATCCATGGTGTCCCAAACACAACAAAGGTAGATATTTTAAACAAGTTGAGACCATTTGTTCATGCCTTCAATACACAAGTTTTTAAACTTGTTCTAACTTGCTACATAGTATGCTTTTGCCATCTACTGGAAAAATGATAGACTGCAGGTGTGATAATTTCTGCAGCAGTAGGAGCTGATTAACTGGACACTTTAAAGATGATTTCTCGGGGCTCTAATACATGTATAGGGAGAGTAAACAATCTCCTTCAAGATTTTTAGGGAAGCGATCTTCCAAAATTAGAGACCTTCAGGGAAGCCTGAAAAACTTTTTCCATGATTCCTCTCTCTTTCCAAAGGCTTTTTTAAGATGCCAATGTGTCTGTCTAGAAAATGCAATGCCATAGCAAAGCAAGAGACAAAAGCCTGGATTTCCAAAAGCTGGAGACTTCAATAATAAAGGGAAAAGTCTGGAATCATACTAAATCATTTTCACTTCTGGTAAACAGTTTTTCTTGAAGATTAATTATTTTTCCATAAATATAATCACTCTGACAGTTTCTCCTTTATTTAACAGGAGAAGGTTCCCTTGGGGTCTTCTTATATTTAGGACCCACAGAATGCATTCCATAGCATTTTGAATTTGTAATTAACATTTTAATTTTGCAATTCTCTGAATTTGTTAGTTTCCACCTTATTGCCATCATCTGAGTGGTTTGGTTACTGAAATACAGAGAATTGGAGCAGACAGACTCTAAAACCGCCCCTAACAACCCCACCTCCTGGTATTCATATTCTGGTGTAATTGTCTCTCCTTGGACTGTGAGCTGGACTTGGACACTTGACACCTACAAATAAAATACAGCAAAAGAATGGAATGCCACTTCTGAGATTAGGTTATGAAAGACTTGACCTCTCTGTCTCTTTCCTTCTCACTTTGGCTCTTCTCTCACTTGCTGAATCTGATGAAGCAAACCACCAAGTTGTGATCTGTGCTATGGAGAAGACACAAGGAAGAGGGGAGGCCTCAGACCAACAGCTAGTGAGAAAATAGGGGTCCTTAGTCCAACAACCCATAGGAAATGAATCCTTCCAAAATCACACAATTTAGCTAGGAAGGGGATCTTTCCTCAGTTGACTTTGCGATAACTGTAGCCCTGTCAGTGTCTTTATCACAGCAGCATGTGTGATCCTGAACCAAAGCACCCCAGCTAAGCCATATGTGGATGTCTCATGCACCTGTGTGGTTAGTCACTCAGTTATGTTTGACCCTTTATGACTCCATCGACTGTAGCCCACCAGGCTCCTCTGTCCATGAGATTTTCCAGGCAAGAATACTGGAGTGGGTTGCCATTTCCTTCTGTCTCATGCATAGAAACCATTAAATCCTAAATGTTTTTTTAACATGAAACTAACATGTGTTATGACAGTTTGGTATACAGCAATAAGTAACTAACACCAGTACAATCAGTGATTCACCATAGATACCAGCCTGGCTACTGATGTTGCCTTCAGGCCATGTTTAGGTTATTCTCAGAAAGTCAATAGAAATTCCTAAGTCAGCAAATTTAAAAATTATGCAGAAACAAGAGAGAAGAAACAAGTGATGTCATGTGACAAAAAATTATTGAACACCTAATCTTTGAAAGGTCTAGGTTAGGTAAGAAAGGGGGAAAATGTTCAATATTAAATGAGAAATACTATAGATTGAATGTTGTGTGCTCCTAAAATCCTATGTTTAAACTTAACCCCCAGTGTGATGATATGTGAAGGTAGGGTCTTTGGGAAGTGAGTATTCGTGGCAGCAGAACCCTATGAATGAAATTAGTGCACTTACAAAAAAAGAATACAGGGAGCTCCCTTGCCCCTTCCACCATATGAGATTATAATGAAAAGTCAGCCTTCTATGAACCAAGAAGCAGGCTCTCACGAATCTTTCTGGTGCTTTCTTAGACTTACCAACTTCCAATACTATGAAAAAATATTTTTTTCCTCTTTATAAACCACCCAGTTCATGATGTTTGTTTTATAGTTGTCTAAACAGACTGTCTAAGAAAGGAAGTAATACAGGTAAAGATGAATTAATAAAGGGAAAATTAGATAGAAGGATATTAATAATAGCATTAATGTTAGGAAAGCTCAAGGAAGAACATCCCCAATGGGTAACAACTGGGAAAGACACTAGTGGGCAGACAGCTTTTGAAATGGGCCTTGTAAGGAAGCTTAGTATTTTTTTAAATGAAGAAAATCCTGATTAATAGTTAAAACATGCAGAAATGTACAGTAGTAAGAAAATGAAAGTTATCAGTCTCTCAGTCATGTTCAACTCTTTGGGACCCCATGGACTGTAGCCCACCAGGCTCCTTTGTCCATGGGATTCTCCAGGCAAGAATACTGGACTGGGTTGCCATGCCCTCCTCCCAGGGATCTTTCCAACCCAGGGACTGAACCCAGGTCTCCAGCATTGCAGGTGTATTCTTTACCATCTGAGCCACCAGGGAAGCCCTGGAAGAAAATGGGCCATATGAGTGAGTGAGTCGTTCACGCACAGAAGATACTGGGAAATATATTTGTATCAGTCACATGAGCAAAAGTCCTGAATGCCAGATCCAGAAATGTCTGCAATTAATTCTGAAGGATCCAGTGAAACTGCTTGGAAAGAAAATAGACCAAAATAGCATCTTAAAAGAATCATTTTGCAACAAATTGAATGATGGGTCCAAATACTACAAAGAAAAATGCAAAAGACTTTGAAATGGACCAAAAAGTTTATCAAGTGATTTTAATCCTAAACTACAGGTGTTGAGAGCAGGAATCAGGTATCCTAGGACCATGGGCCAAATTGGGCCAGTGGCCTGTTTTTGAGCATCATTAGAGCTATGAATGGCTTTTATATATATATATTTTTTAAAGCTGTAAAACAAAGATGAACAAAGCCAAGATGAATAAGTGACAAGGTCCATGTGTGCCCACAAAGCCTAAATTATTTACTATCTGATCCCTCATAGAAAAAATTTGACAACCCCTGTTCTAAGGGACATTCTCCCAGGCTCTGAATCTAAGGGGTTTGCACCTTTCTTTTGTGTTATTTTAGAATTCTGTAAATTGGAAATAACTAATAGCACTACAAATGGGTTCCTGTCAATTAGCATGCAAAATAGTCCTATGTGATAGAGAGACATTTTATCTCACCTCCCTAACCCCACCTCACTCCCATTCTTACGGAAAAGAGTTGGTTTTGCTTCCATCTATAAAATTATTTCATGGCCTATATCTCTGTTCTTTGATTTATTTTTTGAACTGATTGTTAACATCTAACTGGTTACCTCATAAATTCAAGAGTTAAATAAAATCTTTGACATGTGCTCATTTTATGAGAGTCAGGATTTGGCCATTTTTATAAATGTGTCTTTTAACAATGAGAAAAGAAAAAATAATGATAAATCAGAGACTATCAAAGCTGTCTCTAAGATTTACATATGTATCACTGTAGAGTTCCAATGTATCTTTGAACACCATGGAGTTCTGGATGTCACTGGCTATTAAGTTCAGCAAGTCCCCAAGTATATATAGAGGTTAGAGACTAAGGGTGTCCTCAGTGTTAAGATGAGGACCAAACCAAGCAGAGTCCTGTGACACAGAACAGTATCACTCCTACTAGATATGATGCTACCCAATAAGAATGTGATACTACACAATGAGGCACTAGGTGAAGGGAAAACCTCACCTAGTAGAAATAATAGCATAAAACCTGGATGAGGCAAATAGAGGCACAGTATGGGAGTCATATCTTGTACCTGAACTTTGAGCATATCAGCAATGCCCCTCACAGAGGGTTCATTTCCAAGCCTGCCCAGAGGGTAAATGTTGGTCTCTTCTGGAAAGCCCTCTTCTCACTCCTCTCTCATCCTCTAATCTCATTTTTATACTAGGACACGACTTCCTCCCTCAAATGTTTTGGTTTCTTCCTTGCTTTTTCAAGCACTCTTTTTTCCTCTCTTCTAACTGCTATGCAGAAATCCTCTCTCTCTACTTCTTCTTTTTTCAGTTCAGTTCAGTCGCTCAATCGTATCCAACTCTTTGGGACCCCATGAATTGCAGCACGCCAGGCCTCCTGTCCATCACCAACTCCCGGAGTTCACTCAGACTCACGTCCATCGAGTCAGTGATGCCATCCAGCCATCTCATCCTCTGCTGTCCCCTTCTCCTCCTGCCCCCAATGCCTCCCAGCATCAGAGTCTTTTCCAGTGAGTCAGCTCTTTGCATGAGGTGGCCAAAGTACTGGAGTTTCAGCTTTAGCATCATTCCTTCCAAAGAACACCCAGGGATGATCTCCTTTGGAATGGACTGGTTGGATCTCCTTGCAGTCCAAGGGACTCTCAAGAGTCTTCTCCAACACCACAGTTCAAAAGCAACAATTCTTCAGTGCTCAGCTTTCTTCACAGTCCAACTCCCATATCCATACATGACCACTGGAAAAACCGTAGCCTTGACTAGATGGACCTTTGTTGGCAAAGTAATGTCTCCACTTTTGAATATGCTGTCTAGGTTGGTCATAACTTTCCTTTCAAAGGAGTAAGCGTCTTTTAATTTCATGGCTGCAGTCACCATCTGCAGTGATTTTGGAGCCCCCAAAAATAAAGTCTGCCACTGTTTCCACTGTTTCCCCATCTATTTCCCATGAAGTGATGGGACCGGATGCCATGATCTTCATTTTCTGAATGTTGAGCTTTAAGCCAACTTTGTCACTTTCCTCTTTCACTTTCATCAAGAGGCTTTTTAGTTCCTCTTCACTTTCTGCCATAAGGGTGGTGTCATCTGCATATCTGAGGTTCTTGATATTTCTCCTGGCAATCTTGAGTCCAGCTTGTGCTTCTTCTAGCCCAGCGTTTCTCATGATGTACTCTGCATATAAGTTAAATAAGCAGGGTGACCATATATAGCCTTGACAAACTCCTTTTCCTATTTGGAACCAGCCTGTTGTTCCATGTCTAGTTCTAACTGTTGCTTCCTGACCTGCATATAGGTTTCTCAAGAGGCAGGTCAGGTGGTCTGGTATTCCCATCTCTTTCAGAATTTTCCACAGTTTATTGTGATCCACACAATCAAAGGCTTTGGCATAGTCCATTACAATGAGTTCAGCAAATAGCTATTTATCTTTGGTCTACAGCAAGAAGCGTTTAATCTTGAAATTCTGAATGAGTTGATATTTGGGTGTTTGGAGATGGTGGTAATGAGATATTTAAATTCTAAAAAATGGAAGAAATTTTTTTAGAAAAAAATATGAATTAAGTTATCCTGATCTGCAAGGGTAAGGCAATGAAGTTGGGGGAAATAAGGTGGATTAAGAAGGTGTTATGGAGGTAGAATATTCCTAAACTGGCATTTTATAGAATATAGAAGATGAAATATGAGAATTGATATAAGAGCATTCCAGTATGTCAAGCTTGGTCATTCGTAGTGATGTTAATATTTATGGGGAATTCTGGTCAAGGAATTAGTTTGGGAGGTTGTTGGAGAGATTATGACATGAATTTTCTCAATATAAAAGACCAATTATAGTTGCAACAATCATTACAGAAAAATTTAAAAATAGTGATTAGGCTTTGTAGAATAAATTACGTAAGAGTAATTCCTGTCTCTACCATAAATCATATGTTTTTCATACTTATTTTATCTTTTTTATCTAATTCTAGAATAGAAGATTTTCTATGACCTCATAGAACTTTTCTATTATTTTATCCCTGGATGTGAAGAATTACAACAATAAAAATTGCATGTTCATAAACTTAACCATGTTTGGGATGCAATTATAGGATAGTTCCTATTTTAAAAAGCTTCCCCTTATAGCAAAATATGATTATGTTCCATTAATCTTTGAGGACTATAATACCATCATTCATCTTTATCAACTGAGTTCATTGATTTTGCATCTCTGCAAGATAGGTCAGCATTCTAAAAAATATTTATCAGTGGAAACTAACATCCAGTATGTAATATGTCATATTTCATTTACTGTATTAAACTAAGTTTATATTTTACTATTGTTATTCAGATACTGAAAAGAGATAAGACCTCATGATTTCTAAGTAATTTTTCTGTATATGTGGTTTTGTTTTGTTGTTGATGATAATGATTTTTTTTTTCTTTCCATCTGTCCAGAAAAGAGTGTTCAGTGTCCTGGATTTTTCAATATCACCAAAAATAAATTAGTTTTAAAAAAATCAATGTGTAAAAAATGTTTCAAAGTCAAACATCATTTCTCCACTTTCCCTCATTATTTTCTACAAAGCATAGCTTCATTTGTAAAAGAGAGGTATTATGTTTTTATGAAAAAATACATTGTATTCTGAGCCTTGGCAAATCTATGGAAATCAACACTCAGTCAAATGAATAATATGAATCCTAGTTTCAGGACTTGCTTTAGGCAAAATATGTCATATGGGCAATCTTTTCTTGCCTCCCTGGAGACCCAGGTGAGAATCTGACAGAGTAGAAACCAGAAAACACATTACCCTCAAAGTGAAATATTGTTTAGGTCCCAGCCATTTCCTATTCACTTTAGGAAAACTAAGGCCCACATACTGCGTGACAGTTAATTCCTTTCAAATAAATTTGTTGTTATACAGATCCAGTGGTGAACAAAAGATTAATCTTCAAGTAAAATACCGAGTAAAAGTATATGCATGTTTTTTTTCTACTTGCTGTAATGAATTAAACATTCTTTTTTGAGGTAAAACAAAAGCTTAGCTCCTTTTGAATGTCCTAGAGCTAATTCACTGACATACTCTCAAGTTGTTTTTTTCATCAAACTGATTTATTACAGTCCTTCAGCATGACCAAGAGCCCACTCCAGACTAAATCATTTCACTACTGTCAGAACTAGAATTTACCAAACAGTATTTAAAATGCAAAATAATATTCAGAATGAATCCTTAATGAGTTATTATACTTTTTTTTTTTTAACAGAAACTGTACACTGAAGCAAAGTACTGATGATCTCTTAGGGGTGTTACATGCAATTAATCATAAAGATATTTTCTAGGAGAATAAATCTAGGTAGGTTTAAATTATAGTATAAATCTTTTATCATGTGCCATGGTAATTAAAAATTTTAAATAGAACACACAAATGTTTCACATACTAAATCTACTTCACATGTAGCTACATAGGTCAATGCTCTCTCAATTTTTATGCTGGCAAATTTTCACTAACCCTGCTGAATTTCCTCTTCTATGCAAAATAATTTTTTATTCTCCAGGGAAAATTACTGTAGTATATCAGAGGAATTCCTTACCTCCAAATCAAACTTAGGTTAAGCATGGGGTTTAAATTCTCTGCAATTATTTAGTGTGACATTATCAAAATGATTTAATGAATGTATTTTAATTCTACAATTCATCTCCCTTTGAACAAATTCTTCTGGTTACTCAAATAAAAATGCTGTTTAATTTGCTTAAGAAATGATTTTCTATTAGGCTTAAGATTTGAAAATACAAACATTTTGAGATTATAGAAATTGTAGACATTTATTTGTGAGAGGGGGATGTTGGGAGAATCAAGAAAGCATAAACTTTGGTTTGAGAACACTTTATTCAATTTTGAATTCTGTTATTACTGGCAATTGATCACCCCAAGTCTCAATGTTCTCATCTGTTAAATGGGACAGTACTACAGATTTTTTTGTCCATTTGATAGGCTTGAAAGAGCTGTTCACCTAAAGGAACAAGCACATGCTATTCAATGAATAACAAGTCTTTTTCTGTCAATATATGTACCATGAAAGTTTGATAAGACTTGACTTAGATCCACACTTTTATTTTAGAGAAATATTTCTTCTAACTTCTGGCTTTTCAGTAGGGCTAACATTTTAACTTTGAGTGCTTCATTATTTTTGTTTAGACAAGCTCTAAGTACAAAGTTCTGATGCATTCAATTCCAGACATTTGCATTGACTGATTCTGCCCACATGGCCCATGACAAGTCCACTAACCAGATAAATAAGTCTAAGCAAATGAACCCAACTATTATTTAATAGTCATCAATTACTATGATAACAAAATCTAAAATTATAAGCTCAATTCTTACAATTGTCTATAATTACTGACAGAAAAAAACAAATGACCCTATGAGTTGACATGTCAGAATTAATATAAGTAACCACATATCTCCAACTTCTCTGACATAAGCAGTCACTAAGTTTAGTTAAGTTATAAATACAAAGGCATGGTGAAATAGCAGGAAAGTCATTGAGCAAAAAAGCCAATGCTTTGGTTTTCAACCAATTTTCTAACTACTTGAGTCTAGACATATCATTTAAAATCTCTAATTTGCAATTTCTTTATGCAGTAGCAACGACACTACCTACCCTGTCTATCTTATACAATTATTAAGAAGATAAAGCATGAAAGCCCTTTTAAAATTCCAAAGTACTAAACAGAAATGAACAGCAGTTGATTTCAGTGAACTCAACGAAAATTTACCATAAAAAATATGCACATCTGTTTTCACTCTAGAAGAAACAACAATATAATACTTGGCCTACATGGCCCCCAAACCAGAAAGAACTCTTATTTTGCCAAAAAGATTTACATAGGAATAAAATGAGTCTTTCCTTGTATGCATCGCCACGTGAATTTATGCTTAAGAAAAAACATGTTTAATCACAATGAAAGTAAGAATAAAGCAAAGTAAACCTGTTTGAAAAAGAGGGTAAGGTTTGCTACCAAAAACAATAAAGTACAAAAGGAACCAAGAAACAGAAACAAATTTTGCCTTTTGCCAAGGACCAGCTGTGGCTATCAGCGCATCAAATTCTTAAAAAGTACTCACCACTGTTTGCCTTACCAGAAGTGTTTAGGGCTTAGCTATACAGTTTTAGGTATGATAATCCAGACCATTTCACTAATAGTAAAAACAAAGACTTGATGGTGACCAAAAAGAAAAAAAAGCCTACTAGTTAAAACATGCAAAGCATTATATCTAACAGTGAATTTATAACAATGTATTCGTCCTCTAAGTGTAAAAATTATGTAAATATATTTCTCATACTGAAGAATAACACTGTTAAGGAGAAAAATCACTGACCTGAAATAGTGTCATTTGTGCCAAAGCCCACGATGCCAAGTCTAGATTTAATACCGTATCTGATTGCAGTTTTGATCTTCATCAGAAATATAATCTTAATTAACCTATCTAGAATTTTCTGATCAGAGCCAATGAGAATCTCTCATATTGGCCCTCTCTATCTCCTCCAAGAGGAAGAATCTGCATGATAAAACCCTCACCCTTTCTTCTTTGAAAAGATTTTTTTGCCCCAAATAACATTTTATATTTATTTGTTATTGACTTCCTTGCCCCACCCTCCATTGTATAAAAACTTTTCACTTCATATAACCATTGAGGGCTCACCAGTTGTTAGATGGAATGCTGCCTGATTCATATAGCATATAATACAGTTAATTAGATCTTCAAATTCACTCAGTTGAATTTTGTTTTTTAGTAGCACTAATAGCTATTCAGAAATAAACTTGATTTACAATCAAGTAAATTGTGGCTCAGTGGGTAAAGAATCCACCTGAAATGCAAGAGACGCAGGAGAAACGGGTTCAATTCCTGGGTCAGGAAGATCCCTGGGAGGAGGGCATGGCAACCCACTCTGGTATTCTTGCCTGGAGAATCCCAGGGATCTCTGTCCATGGAGTCAAAGAGTTGGACACGACTGAACAACTAATATGTATAGGCTAAATATAATAAAAATAATTGTCCATAATTTAGTTCTTATGTAAAAGAAAATTTTAAAAGAGTAGTATTTCAGTTCTGTTCACTCAGTCGTGTCCAACTCTTTGCAACTTCATGGACTGCAGCACTCCATGCTTCCCTGTCCATCATCAACTCTCAGAGCTAGCTCAAACCTATATCCATAGAATCACTGATGACATCCAACCATCTCATCCTCTGTTGTCCCTTTCTCCTTCTGCCTTCATCCTTCCCAGCATCAGGGTCTTTTCCAATGAGTCAGTTCTTCACATCAGGTGGCCAAAGTATTGGAGTTTCAGCTTCAGCATCTTTCCTTTCAATGAGTATTCAGGACTGATTTCCATCAGGATTGACTGGTTTGATCTTCTTGCTATCCAAGGGAGAATTTTAAAAAAGAGTGGTCTTCAAATGTCTATAATTAAAAGCCAGACCTCAGAGTTCATTTAGGAAATTAAGAAAAGGAAAGAAGCTAAAATTTTCCTGAGCATTTGCTATATACCTGGCTCAGTGCTTTGAATTTTATAAACATTTCTTCATTTCATTTAACCCTAATCAAAAACAAACAAACAAAAACTAAATAAAACAAAAGCTAAAAATACTGTACAGTCAGCAAAGATCAGTAGTTATCAGGATTGTGGTTAGATGGAAGGACGAATAAGCAGAGCACAAAGGATATTTAAGGCAATGAAAACATACTGTGTGATACTATAATAACAGATGTCATTATGTGTGCTCAGTTGCTAATCATGTCCAACTCTTTGCAACCCCATGGACTGTAGCCCGTCAGTCTCCTCTGTCCATGGGATTTTCCAGGCAAGAATACTGGATTGGGTTGCTCTTTTCTCCTCCAGGGGATCTTTCTGACCCAGGAATCAAACTCGCACCTCCTGTATCTCCTGCACTGGCAAGCAGATTCTTTATACATTAGTCCAATACCATAGACTATAAAACAACAAGAGCAAACCCTGAGATAAACTATTGTTGACCAAGAAGAAACACAGAAGGCTACAAATAAGAAAAGAGTGTATTGGGGGGGTGCGGGGGCAGGGTCTTAGAAACCACACTTCGGAATACACAGATTCTGGCAAAAACAAGAGTGTACAGGAGAAGAGAAAGACTATTTTATAAAAACAAGTATGAAACATTTAGAACTTATAAGATTCAGCAAACCAATTTTTTACTCTGTGAAAATTCATAACCTTAATAAACTGTACTACTAAAAATGAAAATAGCAATATGATCATTGTTTTCCCGATTTTAGTAGACATATTTTTTAAAGTTTTACCATTAAACCTGATGCTGCCTCCTGATTTGGTATATGTTTGTTCTGTTTCACTTCTCAACTGGATGTACGGCAATACGATTCTGACCCTAACTGGTAGGAGTTTGCATCAGACCCCACAAATTTAAGGCCTTAACTCTCCTCGGAACTGTGCTTGCATCAGATCCCAGCTCCATTTTTGGAGGGGGTTGCCAGGCAACCTGGACTTTCAACTAACTGACTGCATATTGGATGGTTCCTATAACCCCCTCAGCTTTGATAATTCACTGAAATGACTCAACAAAACTTAGGAGAGTTCCATACTTAAGATTACAGTTTTGTTAAAAAGGATGCTTCTAGGGTGAAGTTCTGGAAGGGAATGCAGAGTCCCCATGCCATCTCCACATGGAGTTAGGGCATGTCACCCTCCAGACACATTAATGGACTTTCCAACCAGGAAGCTTCACTGAGCTTCTAATCAGAGTTTCACAACTTAGGCATGAATGACTAAATCAAGATGACCATGTGACTGAACTCAATCTCCAGCCCCTCTCTGCTTCCTAGAGGTCATACCTCAAAGTCCCCAACACTTTAATCATGTGCTTGGTCTTCTTGGGATCAGACCTCATCCTGAAGCTACCTATGGACCCACCTGAGTCACCTCATTAGCATGACCAAGACATGCCTGTCATTGCAAAGGTTTTTACAGCTCTGTACCAGGCACCTCCAACAAAAGACTAGAGACAGTCTTTGTCTATATACTGTATCGATATATACAATGTTAAATCTACTGAATGAAGCTTCTCATATGAACCAAGCAAGGTCACAGAAGGAAAACAGAAGGCATACTGAAATTAAGGACTTCGCTGGTGGCTCAGACAGTAAAGAAAGTGAGAGTGGCTTAGTTCTTCCCAACCCAGGAACTGAACCAGGGTCTCCTGCATTGCAGGCAGATTCTTACCAACTATCAGGGGAACCCTCAAACGTAAAGAATCCACCCGCAATGCAGGAGCCACAGGAGAGAGGGGTTCAGTCCCTGGGATGGGATAATCCCCTGAAGAAGGGAATGGCTAACCACTCCAGTATTCTTGTCTGGAGAATTCCATGGACAGAGGAGCCAGGTGGGCTACAGTCCATGGGGTCACAGTCAGACACAACTAAAATTCTATTAGTTTTAGTTTAGCAAAGGGAGTATTTTTAAGGTGAGGCTGGAGTATCAAGGAACCTCAAAGGCTATTTAGAAAACTGAAATGATAGCAAGGATAGAAAGGACAAGGAACTGAAACACTGTCCAGAACTTAGAGGGAGAAAGTTAAATAGAAAAGCCAGCTTTAGGTAGCAGTGACTTTTTTCCGAGGCACAAAATTAGTTGGAAACCATGCTTCAGAGAAGGAAACAGGGCCTTAATACTGTGACCTCACTCTCTCTTCCTGAACCCAGCTAGACCTCAGAGCTCGAAACAGTCCTTTGATGAAATCCATACAGGCCAACCTCTTGGGGCACAGGAGCAGAGTGAAGGATGATCTAGAAGAGCAAATGCAATGTGTCCAGCACACCGTGAAGAATGGGTGTTGGCTTTTATATAAAGTTAGCTCAACATCCACGGACAATGATCTTTTGGATTCACATTTGGTCTATTAAAATGGTCAAAGCTGCCTAAAACTGAACCATCCTTAGATTTCTGGAAAGAGACTCACTTTGTGCATTGCTTTTTCATGTGCTCCTGGATGCTATTAGTTAACTGTAAGGATTTTTGCATCAATATGTGTTTTTTAGAAAAGGTAGCTTTGCATATTTCTTATTTTTTTCTGATACGTACTATTTACATAAATAAGGACACATTACAGTGTTTCCCAAGCATGAAAATAAACACAAAAAGATATAAACACTGGTGTCCACCTTTAGCAATATAAATAACCAAATCTTGGATGTTTTTTAAACTCAAGTTTTCCTTTCCAGCCAATCACCCCTTTATGGGAACTGATAAAGGGAGAGAGAAAGATTCTATAGGAGCTGTGGCTATTTAAAAATCATTCTTCTTATACTTAATTCATAGGATTAAAGCAAGTAGTTCTTTGACTGATCCACGACAGGACCAATAAACACTGCCCTTTATTTCACATTGTCTTTTCCCCAAAGCTTCAGTATTAGAAGAATTGATTGTCCTGGTAAATAAGAAGCTGTATTATAATTTATTAGTTGCTCAGAATTAAATAACTAATGTATAAAAAGCTATCATCACAACCTCTGGTTCAGTTAAGACCTCTTAACTGGTCTAAGAGGTTACTGGTTACTTCTTTTCTTTCACAGAAGGATTTCGATGTTTAAGTCTAGAAAGGTAGCAAAAAGTAGGATCTGGGATGAAGAGGCAGGTTGGTGGAAAATGTGCTTTATTTTGGATGCCGGCAATGCAGGGGAGGGGAGGACTCTTGTCCAAAAGCTGAACCACTCTTCAGCCACTGGGCAAAGAGCTTTTAAGGATGGAGGGAGGAGGCTACATGCACAGTCAGCTGACTATCATCTTGAAACTGATCATGTGCTGGTCTGATCAGCATCATTTAATTAGTATAAATACAGTTAATCTTCAGTTCCAGAGTTGATTTGTTCCTTGAGGCCAATTCTCAGAATTGTGGAAGCTGATGTCATGGCTACAGTTTGGTCATCATATAGTTAACTTCTTCCACTTGGTGGGAATTTCAGTATATACAAGACCACTCCTAGGTTATGTCTCAGAATACTATCTATAGCCCTTGAGGAAGAACTAAAGGTTCTTAACTATGCTTAATGACTAAACTATTGTTAGTCTTAGTGGACTGTTTTCCTTTGTTCCTGCATTTTCTCAGATCTCTGATTAAACTTATTCTTTGGCTAAAGTTTTTCCGCAGACAAAAGGCAGGCTGAGGACATGGACGGCATAAACCATAGGGTTTTGCTCTGTTTCAGAAAGTGAAATTCAGTTTAGTCTGTGGTTTTGGTCATTCTCTGGATGTGTATATGTTCAATCAATTCTGATCGCTAAGATCATATAGAACATAAGTGTATGTGAGCAAACACATACACATGCACACACATCATACACACACGCACACACACACACACACGCGCGCGCACACACACACGCGCGCGCACACACATGCACGCGCACTGCATCTGCCTACTGATACTATTAGACCATCTTGTTTCTTTTTTCTTTTCTCTTCAAGACATGCTTGATAGGGAATTGATAGAAATAATAACTGGCCTGTTCCTCTTTTTGTGAAAGTGACACTATCTCTAATTTTAGCCCCATTGCTAAAAATACACAGATAGTATGTGTGAATACTTAATTTTCCAAACAGTGCTAAGACAAATTCAAGGAGAGATTTTACTGGCAAGCAGGGTAATTTTATGTTTCTCTCCCCAACCCCACATTTTAACTGGATTGGTAGATACCTCCTGTATGAACAGTTTGACATTTTCAAAGTGTATTTATACAAATCAGTGGAAGATATTTCTCAGTTGTTCCACTGACTATGCAGTAGATATTTCAAAATAGCAATGCATATTTCAAAATCTCTTAAGTCTTTATAAAAAATAAGCTTGGTCAGAAATAATTAGGACCATTCAATAAGTAAATGGACAATGACATGTTTTGATATAAAATCAGTTAAAATGGTGCAGCTTATTTCTCACTTAAAATCACTGCCCTTTGTACATCTTCATTTTCTTTAAATGCACTTGCCCGCCCTTTACTTTGGGATATTGGCAGGAATGTTAAAAAAATACAACTAGCTTATAGATCAACATCGACTCTCCTAAATGTTCTGAGACTTTTCTTCCAAAAGACATGCACACATTGTGAAAGCCAATGTGCTTATAATTTACTATGGTTCAAATGCCGGGCTGTATTTTCTTGGTGTTAGTCAAACACTATGGAAATACTTAATGGTAAAGAGAAACCAAGCATTTCTAGCCAGTCACTTTCAACTGAGATCAGTACAGTGTAATGATGATTTAAGATGCTTCTGAGTTTAAGTAATTTTCCCTTCTTTCCTCTGAGATTGTAAATCTGACTAATTGCTTCACACTCTCTAGAACTGCTTCTTCTTGCTAAGTATAATTACTATGTCTGGATTCTCCTACACCCCAAGTAATTTTATGGAGGGCTTGCCTACTGATCTCATTACACTTCCAGCACTGATGCATTGGGCTCCATGCTGTTATTTACCTACTTCAGTATACTTGATAAATTAAATCCAGGCCTTGTTACATTTACCCTTTTAAGGCACAAATATCACAATTTAATATGGATTAAATTAAACCAATAGGAATTTTGCTTCTTCCACCACGGAGTACACATTAGTTGACTTCAGTTTGATCACTGGAACACCAATACCAAAGAAGTAATTGGGCTATTTGTGAAACATATGCATGGGGGAGAAAAGCATTCTAGAATAATTTTTGAAGTGAAAAAAGTAAAAACGTTCTACCATGGCTTAATCAGCTCCTAATTAGAAAAGTGTAATGCATGGCAGATAAAAAAGCAAGAGCAAGAAGGATCAGAGTAGTAAAGAATAATTGCTACACAGCACTAACATCCAACTATAAAGCCAGTTATTTTGATCATCATAGATTCTGCCCTTTTAGATTCAAATCTATTTTTTTTAAAGTCTATTTTTTCACTCAGACCAGATCATTTCAATCCCATGAAGAAAATCAATCCAAATTGATGAACTTCTCTGTGGCTTTGCTCCTGTGCTCACAGCTGGCGGGCCTCCCTGGTGGCTCAGATGGTAAAGAATCTGTCTGCAGTGCAGAAGACTTGGGTTCAGTCCCTGGGTCCAGAAGATTTCCCGAAGAAGGGAATAGCTACCCACGCCAGTATTCTTGCCTGGAGAGTTCCATGAACAGAGAAGCCTGGTGGACCACATTCCACGGGGTCACAAAGAGTCAGACACGACTGAGCAACTAACTTACAGCTGGAGAGAGGGAAAATCTGCAGGCTCTTTCACAATAGCACCTCACTTCTTTAAAGTTTGTGAAGGTTATAATTCCCTATGAAGATCTGATCTGATTTTCTTCTCTGAAGAAGGCCTCTGAGCACATTCATTTGCATCCACGCTGAGACTTCACTCACCTGGAACAGCCAAGAACAAATGTCCTCATCTTTCTTGCTTGATCTTTGGAACATTTCTCTGCAGAAAAAGTGCTCATCTAGCTGAAGGACACACTCTAGAATATGGAGTGGAAGAGGTTTACATCGGCTCTGAGACATGAGTGTTAACTAAAGCACAGCCTTTTTCAGGGTAAATTACCCTTTCAATCAATGCCTTAGGTCATAGCATGAACATTTCATTTTTTTTCTACAAAGAATTCTTGGATGCTAACAAAAGTGGACATTTCTGTCTTGGCTTGGTGTCCCTTCACGGGGGAAAATAAGCAGAAGATTTTTAAAGGATTTTCATAAATATTTTTAAAAAAATCTACCAGAAACAGTTTCCTGTCATATGACAGTAGGGGATTCCCTGATAGATGTGAAACCAGACAATAAAGCACTTTGTGTCTATATTAATTTTCTATCACTGAGTAACAAATTACCCCAAAACTTAGTAATTTAAGGGAAAAAAATTATGGATCTTACAGTTTTGGTGGGTCAGGAATTTGGGAGTGCTCAGCTGAGCAGTCTGACTTTGCTTCTCTCAGGAATATATATTGGCCAGGACTTGCAGAAATCTGACTACTTGACTAGGGATCAAGAATCCTGTTCTGAAATGGCTGACTCATGTGAACTGTCATCAGAGGGCCAACTCTCACATAGCTGTTGGCAGAAATCTCTTTCTGACCTTTGACAAGGTTCCTCAATTACTTGCTGCATGGACCATTCCACCAGCTTGCTTTCTGGTCCTTTTGGCATAGCAGCTGATTTCCCCCAGAGTGAGACATCCAAGAAAGAAAGCGAAGAGAAAATCACAATGCCTTCTGTCTTGGAAGTCACACACCATCATTTCCACCATGCTTCTAGTTTATTAGAAATAAATGTCTAAGTCCAGTCCAGATTCAGGGGAGTGGAGCAAAAGAAGAGAACACCTTTTTGAACATTAGACAGATTTTAAACCACTACAGTGTCCTTCTCACCCACTAATATTTTGAGAGCTGAAACAGTTATTGTACTGTTTGTGGACATATTTTAAGGTGACTTCCAAGCTCCTACCTTCAGGTTTTCACGCCTTTGTGTAATCCTCTTCCCTGATTGCAGAAACTTTTTTTGCCTCTAACCAATGGAATGCAGGAAAGGTGGTGGAATATATGTGATTACATAAGAGGGTAGCATCTGTCTTGCTTAAATCCCCCTCTGTATGCTGCTGGCCTTGAAGAAGCAACTGACCTGAATCTTACTGCCATAAAGAAATGAATTTTGCCATAATCAGAGGGATCCTGAAAGCAGACCTTTCTCCAATTAAGCCTTCAGATAAGAATGCAGTCTTAGACAGCATTTTGATCGTAGCCTTGCAGAGGATCCAGCTAAGTCATTCCTGAACCTCTGATCCACAGACACTTTGAGATAATGTGTGTTGCTTTAAGCCACTAAGTCTGCGGCAAAGTCTTAAAAAGGAAAACTATTCAAGTACTGAAGTCAGGAAACCCAAATCTAATCTAGTTTTTTTTCTTTCCTTCTTCTTTTTTTTTTTTTTTTTTTTTTTTAGTGTTTTAAGCCATAGTACCTTGTAGAAATAGGCTTCCCTAGTGGCTCAGTGGTAAAGAATCCATCTGCCAATTCAGGAGCTGCAAGTTTGATTCCAAGATCAAGAAGATCCCCTAGAGGAGGATGTCAGACAACTCCCTCCAGCATTCTTGCTTGGGAAATCCCATGGACAGAGGAGTCTGGCAGCTACAGCTCATGCAATCACAAAAGAGTAGGACATGACTTAGTGACTAAACAACAACAAACTTGTAGAAATAAGCCACTTCAAAACTCAGGGCCTGATTTTCTTCATCTGTTAATAAAAAGGGGTGAATTTAGCAAGATCAAATATGCTCCAACCATTTTATGTCATGAAACATTACATGAGAGTTCAGGAGACAAAACAGCTAAAAGAGAACCCCTCTTATTAATTAGGGAAGGGGCCTTCAAATATCTATCCTCCCACTTTATAACCCAAGAGTTATGAGGAACATATATTGGATATTTTTAGACTGGATCAGTTTTAAACTCTGGATTCCTCTAGCTTAATCATGCCATGATATTATGACAGCTTCAAAAGAGAAAGAAAAGCAGTGAAGAATTACATACACTCAGTGACTAAGTGGACAAGAGAAATGCCAGGTATCTAGTATGAAATTTATTTTAACACTAGATAACCCCTTACTACTGCACTCCTAATTATTCCTATTTCTCTCAAGTTCAGTTCAGTTCAGTCGCTCAGTCGTGTCTGACTCTTTGTGACCCCATGAATTGCAGCATGCCAGACCTCCCAGTCCATCACCAACTCCTGGAGTTCACTCAAACTCACATCCATCGACTCGGTAATGCCATCCAGCCATCTCATCCTTTGTGGTCCCCTTCTCCTCCTATCCCCAATCCTTCCCAGCATCAGAGTTTTTCCATTGAGTCAACTCTTCACATGAGGTGGCCAAAGTACTGGAGTTTCAGCTTTAGCATCATTCCTTCCAAAGAACACCCAGGACTGATCTCCTTTAGAATGGACTGGTTGGATCTCCTTACAGTCCAAGGGACTCTCAAGAGTCTTCTCCAACACCACAGTTCAAAAGCATCAATTCTTCGGTGCTCAGCTTTCTCCAGAGGCCAACTCTCACATCCATACACGACCACTGGAAAAACCACAGCCTTGAGTAGATGGACCTTTGTTGGCAAAGTAATGTCTCTGCTTTTGAATATGCTATCTAGGTTGGTCATAACTTTCCTTCCAAGGAGTAAGTGTCTTTTAATTTCATGGCTGCAATCAGCAGTGATTTTGGAGCCCCAAAAAATAAAGTCTGACACAGTTTCCACTCTTTCCCCATCTATTTGCCATGAAGTGATGGGACCAGATGCCATGATTTTCGTTTTCTGAATGTTGAGCTGTAAACCAACTTTTTCACTCTCCTCTTTCACTTTCATCAAGAGGCTTTTTAGTTCCTCTTCACTTTCTGCCTTAAGGGTGGTGTCATCTGCATATCTGTGGTTATTGATATTTCTCCCGGCAGTCTTGATTTCAGCTTGTGCTTCCTCCAGTCCAGCATTTCTCATGATGTACTCTGCATAGAAGTTAAATAAGCAGGGTGACAATATACAGCCTTGACGTACTCCTCTTCCTATTTGGTCATAGCAAACACCCTCTTCCAACAATACAAGAGAAGACTCTACACATGGACATCACCAGATGGTCAACACCCAAATCAGATTGATTATATTCTTTGCAGCCAAAGATGGAGAAACTCTATACAGTCAGCAAAAACAAGACCAGGAGCTGATTGTGGCTCAGATCATGAGCTCCTTATTGCCAAATTCAGACTTAAATTGAAGAAAGTAGGGAAAACCACTAGACCATTCAGGTATGGCCTAAATCAAATCCCTTATGATTATACAGTGGAAGTGAGAAATAGATTTAAGGGCCTAGATCTGATAGACAGAGTGCTTGATGCACTATGGACACAGGTTCGTGACACTGTACAGGAGACAGGGATCAAGACCATCCCCATGGAAAAGAAACAAAAAAGGCAAAATGGCTGTCTGGGGAGGCCTTACAAATAGCTGTGAAAAGCAAAGGAGAAAAGGAAAGATATAAGCATCTGAATGCAGAGTTCGAAAGAATAGCAAGAAGAGATAAGAAAGCCTTCTTCGGTGATCAATGCAAAAGAAATAGAGGAAAAGAACAGACTAGAGATCTCTTCAAGAAAATTAGAGATACCAAGGGAACATTTCATGCAAAGATGGGCTCGATAAAGGACAGAAATGGTATGGACCTAACAGAAGCAGAAGATATTAAGAAGAGGTGGCAAGAATACACAGAAGAACTGTACAAAAAAAGATCACAACCAAGATAATCATGATGGTGTAATCACTTACTTAGAGCCAGACATCCTGGAATGTGAAGTCAAGTGGGCCTTAGAAAGCATCACTATGAACAAAGCTAGTGGAGGTGATGGAATTCCAGTTGAGCTATTTCAAATCTTGAAAGATGATGCTGTGAAAGTACTGCAACTCAATATGCCAGCAAATTTGGAAAACTCAGCAGTGGCCACAGGACTGGAAAAGGTCAGTTTTCATTCCAATCCCAAAGAAAGGCAATGCCAAAGAATGCTCAAACTGCTGCACAATTGCACTCATCTCACATGCTAGTAAAGTAATGCTCAAAATTCTCCAAACCAGGCTTCAGCAATATTTGAACCATGAACTTCCAGATGTTCAAGCTGGTTTTAGAAAAAGCAGAGAAATCAGAGATCAAATTGCCAACATCTGCTGGATCATCGAAAAAGCAAGAGAGTTCCAGAAAAACATCTATTTCTGCCTTATTGACTATGCCAAAGCCTTTGACTGTGTGGATCACAATAAACTGTGGAAAATTCTGAAAGCGATGGGAATATCAGACCACCTGACCTGCCTCTTGAGAAACCTATATGCAGGTCAGGAAGCAACAGTTAGAACTGGACATGGAACAACAGACTGTTTCTCTCAAGTAGGTAGCAAACATATGGGAGTTTAAAGTCATTGTCTTTCATGATTTTAAATTACAAATAAAATATATTTCAAATGAGATGTATTTTATTTTCTTTTAAAAACAAGCTAATCACAAATCCATGCAAGCTCAGTGGCAACACATCAGCCAGGTGTGTGTGTGTGTGTGTTGTTTTGTGAGCAGGATTGATAACACAGTTGCTAAATTTCACCATTGGACCCAGTTCTTCTTTCTCTGTATCGACCTCCTTTGCCTAGGGAGTTTGCCGTTCTTCTAAAAGTGTTGTATATTCACCTGCCCTTTACAGATGAGTTTGACCATGTAACTTGCTTTGTGCTACGCTCAGTCACTTCAGTCAGGTTAACTCTGTGACACTATGGACTACAGGTAGCCAGACTCTGTCCATGAGCTTCTCCAGGCAAGAATCCTGGAGTGAGTTGCCATGCCCTCCTCCAGAGGATCTTCCTGATCCAAGGACTGAACCCACACCTCCTTTGTCTCCATCATTGCAGGCAGATTCTTTACCACTGAGCCATCAGGGAAGCCCTGTAACTGGCTTTACCTAATGCCGTATGAGCAGAAGAGAAAGTGTGCCAGTTCCAAGACTAGACTAAGATATCTCATGTCTTTTCTCCTCTGTTGTGTCTCTGCCAATTCCATGTGAAAAACATACTCTAACTAGCCAATAGTTCCAAGAGGACTGAAAGATATGTGAGCAGAGCCACCTCCAGACAACCTACAAATCAGTGTTTAGAAGCAAAATTACACAGGCTGTCTCAGCATGAAAAAAAAAAAAAAAAAAACACACACACCACACACACACGCTCACCTGAGCCAGCCTAAATCAACTCACAGACCTTTGGAAATAATTGATGGCTGTTTTATGTTATCAAGTATTAGGGTATTTTGTTACGTAGCATTATTGGGGTATACACTGGGCAAAGGTGTCACAAGAAAGTCTGTTTCTCTCATATAGCTTCTCAAAATATACTATACACATGCCCTTGCAAGTGCTAATTTAAACCTCTAATAGCTTTACCAATGAAAGTGTCTAGCTGCCTAACTGGTGACTATACCAGAGAAGGAAGTGTTGGTAAAATTGTCCTGTAATGGAAAAATATCAATATTTAAAACTATGAAAGGCCAAAGAAAATATAAAATTGTTATTACAAATACATAGAATCGTTCATCAGTAAGATATTCTAAATAGATGTTATCAGTTGAACAAAAAACTGTACCAGAGAAGGAAGTGTTGGTAAATTTGTCCTGTAATGGAAAAATGTCAATATTTAAAACTATGAAAGGCCAAAGAAAATACAAAATTGTTATTACAAATACATAGAATCGATCATCAGTAAGATATTCTAAATAGATGTTATTAGTTGAACAAAAACATTGCTGAAAATTGAATAGGGTTTAGGATATGAAGTTTCTTGTTTGGTGCATACACATTTATCATTGTTAGGCTTTCTTGGTGGATTAGTCCTTTTATCCTCAGGCAAAGTTCCTGTCTGTCTCTGGTAATTTTCATTGCTCTTAAATCTATTTTATTTGATATTAATATTGGTACTCTTGCTTTCTTCTGATTAATGTTTGCATGATGTATTTTTCTCCCATTGTCTTATTTTCAATTTACCTGTCTCATTGTTTGAAGTGAATTTCTTATAGACAAAATATAGTTAATTTTTTATTTATTCTGTCAGATTATGTTTTTTAATGTGTATTTAGACCATTTATATTTAGTGACATTACTGATAAATTAGGATTTATTCTTCCATTTTGTTTTATTTTTTAATTTTCTATTTATTTTCTCTCATCTTTTGCCTACCTTCCTGTGTCTTCAGTTCAGTCACTCATTCTTGTCTGACTCTTTGTGACCCCACGGACTACAGCATACCAGGCTTCCCTGTCCATCACCAACTCCCAGAGCTTGCTCAAACTCATGTCCATCGAGTTGGTGATGCCATCCAACCATCTCATTCTCTGTTGTTCCCCTCTCCTCCTGCTTTCAATCTTGCCCAGTTTCAGGGTCTTTTCCATTGAGTCAGTTGTTCACATCAGGTGGCCAAAGTATTGGAGTTTCAGGTTCAGCATCAGTCCTTACAATGAATATTCAGGACCAATTTCCTTTAGGATTGACTGGTTTGATCTCCTTGCAGTCCAAGGGACTTTCAAGAGTCTTTCCAGCACCACGGTTCAAAAGCATCAATTCTTTGGTGCTCAGTTTTCTTTATAGTCCAACTCCCACATCCATACATGACTACTGGAAAAACCATAGCTTTGAAAGACGGACCTTTGTCTGCAAAGTAATGTCTTTGCTTTTTAATATGCTGTCTAGGTTTGTCATAGCTTTTCTTCCATAAATATTTTAGAATTTCACTTTGACATATCTATAGTGTTTTTTAATGTATCTGCCACATTATTTTTAACAGCTGCATAGAATTCCATTGTATAGATGTACCATAATTTATTTAATAAACTCCTGGTTCCTTTAGTCTTCACAAGTGTAGCCTCTTTGAATTGATCTCATACCTGTAACTCCAGACTTTTGTCAACTGTGATACTATAATCAAGAAGTTTCTCTTGTAAAATAGTATTTACAGCTTATTTTTACCAATAAGAGTGGTGATATTATTGAAAAAGTTACAGCATCCTTGGGCCTCATTTTCTCATGTGCAACATAACATGGATAAATACACTTGTATTTTCTCAAGCTATGCTGGTTGTAAAAATAAAAATAAAATTGTATTAATAGCATACAGACTGTTTTGCCTCTGACAGCAGCCTCTATAATGGGACTTCTGAAATATTCTCTACACATATTTTTCTTAATGGCCCTGAGCATGTCTCTTGTGTCCTTTCACACAGCTCTTTCTGCAATAATGTGGCAAAAACTATTTTTATCTTGTTTTTAGCTCAAGTTTCCTGAATTGATGTGACACATATATCTGATGCCCATTGGGCCATTTGAAGGAGTCATTACTACTAGTTCAATTTCTCCTAAAGAGGTTTTTCTGTGCAATGTTATCACACTGTGTTGGAGATATTTTTTTTGGTATTAGAAATAGAATTACTATGTTCTGGTTGAGGAGTTGGTTTTATGTTTTTCAAGGATGTCTAGGGAGTACAAAATTCCGTGGACAGTTTTTTGTTACCCAGGTGACTTTTAAAGTATAGACCTCAAAAAGTTTATGCTTCACTAATTAAATAATTTAACTATCATTTTTTCTATATCTTAAGCAATGTGTTCCATGGTCACAATTAAAATTTCCATACCATTGGTTTTATTCAATATAGCAGGCCTATGAGAATCAGATACATAATTGGCCAAATCAGTTGATTAAGTCAGCAATTATCAGCTAAGAAATTTTGAAAATATTGACTCATTTAAGTAGCAGTGAATTCAATGGCCTTGCAATACAGTTTGACTATATCATCAAAAAAGCAGCAGATGCATTATAACATTTCCTTTAAATTGGTGAGAAGTCAGTATTCAAACCATTAAATAATGGTTTAATAATTCAAACTATTCTAATTCAAAATTCTTCAGCTTTAGGGCATTGAATTGATTCTTCTAACAGTGTAGAAGATTTTTTCCAGGTAATTTTCTATTCCATTACCGTATGTGATGCACAAGAGTACAGCTACACATCAAGTCGGCCTTTGGGCTGATATGTTTTTTAACTGAGTATTTATAGAGCATATTATCCCATGTTGTAAGGCCCAGTGCACCATGCAGATCTTTTCAACTTTATCATTATGACTTCCCTGCAAGAGCATCTCCATTTTAACGAGGAGAAAACCTGAACAAATGGTGACCTTTTGACCCAGAGGATCAGCACACAAAGGTAGACTTCTTAACCAAGAACTCCATTGTGCCATGCATTTATCAGACAGCCTGGTCAGGTTGTCTTCACTGCTTCTGTCTGAAAGAACAAGGAGTCTCCTACAAGCTTATATTTTATGGCAATTTATGGCAACCCACTCCAGTACTCTTGCCTAGAAAATTCCATGGATGGAGGAGCCTGGTGGGCTACAGTTCGTGGGGTCACAAAGAGTCAGACACAACTGAGCAAATTACGACTTGTGACATTAACATAATGCCTGGCAAGAAGAAATGGCAGCTTTGTGGTGACATATCTAAGTATTTATTGGTTTAAAAAATAGCCATACAATGTGTAAGTGACATGTCACCCTAGACATCATTCAGACCTTCTTAAAATAGTTACACGTGTCAGCTCCAGTCTTCAGTCAGACAGTCTGGTTTAAAATTCTGCCTTAGCAAATTATTAGGTGTTTGAACTTAGGCAAGTTCCTTATTTATTAGACCTCAGTTTCATCACCTGTAAAATGGGGATAGTTTTTGTATTTGTTTGCTTGTGTTCATTTATTTTGGTATCAGTATTTTACATACTAAGTTTTCCTTGGAAATCTGATGATTGCTACCTGAATTCATGTTTGTGAGGTATGTAGGGATAGAGGTGAACTTCAAAATGGGGTAAAAAGACAAGAGAACTGAGTTTTTCATTGAGGGAAACTCAAATGTCAGCCTCTGTCTTACTTCTTGGGCTTATTTCCCAAGAAAGAAATCCTCTGATTTCCTGCCTGGGAGGGTATAAATCTAGTTCTCGGAATTTGAGGAGTGCAGTAGTGAGAGAGTCATTTCCTAGGCAGGTTGATAAGAAGTCTAGGGGTCCCGAAAGACAGAGGGGTCTGGAATTCTCAAGGAGGAAGAGAGGACAAACTTTTTTTTTTCCCCTCTACTTTCCTCAGGATTATATAACAATAATGTATCCTGCCTGAGGACAGTCTCTGGATTAAACCTTCTGGCTAATCCTGTTATCGTAAAATGTAAATTATGGAAGTAGGTCTGGTGAGGTCTTTACAACCTCTAGACATTCTTTGGATTCATTGGAGAATATATAACTCCATTGCTAACACTAGCAAGTGGGTACTCTTTCTACCCCCTTTTGATGTCTATGTCAGAAGATTTCTCTATCTCCTTTATACTTTAATAAAACTTTATTACACAAAGCTCTGAGTAATCAAGCCTGGTCTCTGGCCCCAGATTGAATTCTTCTCCTCCAGAGGCCAAGAATCCCAGCATCTTTGTGTGGTTCAGGAACAAGCTTTCAGTATGTGAAGGAATCCCCTGATAAGCAGTTCACCAAGTCAGAAGCAGTCCCCTTCTTCCTCACAGTCAGCTTTGCCAACCTCTATAGAAAGTCAAATCTAGTTTTGATACTAACTCTCACATATTTGAGAAATTACTAAATAAGACAATTTACATGAAGAGTTTGGTAGAATTGTTAGCACTCGGTTGGGGCACAGTAAATGTTAAATATGATTGTTATTATATCTATAAGCTGATATACTATCAGATTTGCTGCTATACTTGCACAATAATTGTACCGGAATATGTAGTCAAAGATTCCTTGAGGAAGGAGGAAAAGAGAAAAATTAAAATATTCTAGTGCTAAAAGTTATGCAGGATCTCTTGTTCTATTTCTTTGGGTATTGATGTTATACAAATATGATATTCAAGACTCCACATCATCTGTAAAGGAATACTAAACAGTCATTCCATCTTTATAAATAGACTGGTAATTCTAGGAAGAGAGTCTGTATAACAAATACTGAAGGAAGATTTAGAAACAAACATTTAAATCTTCACTCTCAAGTTAACATTTTCTGGAAGTACATTTTTGTTGTTGTTGTTGTTTTAGACTTTAAAATAGAATGTACCTTACTTAATGAGCTTTATTTCTACCTGTCTACATACCATTATATTTGCTTACTGAGATACCTCTTGGGTTTGAGAAATAAAACATATGTACACTGCTTTCCAGAGTTCAAAACCACATTGTCTCTTTTAATTAACACCCATTTCTCCCACACCGGTGTTCTTGCCTGGAGAATTCCATGGACAGAGGAGCCTGATGGGCTACAGTCCATGGGGTCGCAAAGAGTCAGACATGACTGAGCAACTAATACACATCTCTCCAGCAGAGGGAGCAAACAAGTTTTTGCATTTTCATTTCTACCAAATAGAACTTCTGTGAATTCCAGTGTGTTATTGGATAAAAATCTGTTGAATGAGAGATTATATTGAAGAACAAATTTGTAATGAAAATATATTCAAGTAATCTCCATAGCATATATTAAATGTTCATGTAATATTCATATGTACAGGTCTAAGATTTCATTTTTCTACAAGCACTGTATCTGAGAATTTAATTAAAAATATTATCCAAAGAAAAAATATTTTTAAGCTCTTGAAATACTGAAGTATATATAGTGCATTTTTAACAATAACCTGTTCTAGAGTTTTTTGATTGTGTTGTGTGTGTTTTTTGGAAAACTAGAAGTACAAATATGCTAAATAAACAATACAAAAAATGTTATACATTCTGAGATAAACTGTTTGTAAATTAATTGTGTGGTATTAAATTCACATTGGAATATCGTGATCTTACTAGTTAGGCTTCAAAATCACAATTGTTAGGTTATGATTTATCAGTGTTAATATCAAATCATTTGAACAATTTTAATGACTTAAATTTTTATTTGATAAAATAAAAGTTATTTAGTGAGCTTTAAGAATCCTATCTTATCTAATTTTTCTTTCATAAGCTTATAAATAATAAATTAAGTTCAGTTCAGTAACTCAGTTGTGTGTGATCTTTTGCGACCCCGTGGACTGCAGCACACCAGGCTTCCCTGTCCATCACCAACTCCTGGAGCCTACTCAAACTCATGTCCATCGTGTTGGTGATGCCATCCAACCATTTCATCCTCTGTGGGTCTCCTTTTCCTCCTACCTTCAATCTTTCCCAGTATCAGGGATTTTTCCAATGAGTCAGTTCTTCTCATCAGGTGGCCAAAGTACTGGAGTTTCAGCTTCAGCATCAGTCATTCTGGTGAATATTCAGGACTGATTTCCTTTAAGATTGACTGGTTTGATCTCCCTGCAGTCCAGAGGACTCTCAAGCATCTTCTCCAACACCACAGTTCAAAAGTATCAATTCTTCAGTGCTCAGCTTTCTTTATAGTCCAACTCTCACATCCATACATGACTACTGGAAAAACCATAGCTTTGACTAGATGGACCTTTGTCTGCAAAGTCTCTGCTTTTTAATATGCTGTCTATGTTGGTCATAGTTTTTCTTCCAAGGAGCAAGCGTCTTTTAATTTCATGGGTGCAGTTACCATCTGCAGTGATTTTGGAGCCCCTCAAAAATAGCCTCTCACTGTTTCCACTGTTTCCCCATCTATTTCCCATGAAGTGATGGGACCAGATGCCATGATCTTCATTTTCTGAATGTTGAGCTTTAAGCCAACTTTTTGACTCTCCTCTTTCACTTTCATCAAAAGGCTATTTAGTTCTTCTCCACTTTCTGCCATAAGGGTGGTGTCATCTACGTATCTGAGGTTATTAATATTTCCTCTGGCAATCTTGATTCCAGCTTGTGCTTCATCCAACCCAGTGTTTCTCATGATGTACTCTGCATAGAAGTTAAATAAGCAGGGTGACAATATACAGCCTTGACATACTCCTTTTCCTATTTGGAACCAGTCTGTTGTTTCACGTCCAGTTCTAACTGTTGCTTCTTGACCTGAATACACATTTCTCAGGAGGCAGGTCAGATGGTCTGGTATTCCCATCTCTTGAAGAATTTTCCACAGTTTGTTGTGATCCACAAAGTCAAAGGCTCTGGCATAGTCAATAAAGCAAAAGTAGATTTTTTTCTGGAACTGTCTTGCTTTTTTTGATGATCCAGCAGATTTTGGCAATTTGATCTCTGGTTCCTCTGCCTTTTCTAAATCCAGCTTGAATCGTGGCTTGGAGAATTTTGAGCATTACTTTGCTAGTGTGTGAGATGAGTGCAACTGTGTGGTAGTTTGAACATTCTTTGGCATTATCTTTCTTTGGGATTGGAATGAAAACTGACCTTTTCCAGTCCTGTGGTCACTGCTGAGTTTTCCAGATTTTCTGGGTTATTCATTCTGGGTGATCCTAATAAGACTCAAAATTTTATTATAGACTTTAAGCAAAGAGAACATTTTTTATGTGTACCTACTGCATTTAGCATTTACAACCTCTTAATATGTATCCTGGAACTAAGAGTGATATGTTTGATTTCTTGGGTCAACTGATCCAAGTATTTTATATATATTTTTTTAATTTTATTTTTTTGCTGTAATTTAATTGTCATTTAATTTTATATATTTTTAATTTTATAACAAACCATTTTAAGGACAATCTTCAAATTTGACTTTGTTTCTGTTATGATATGGAGGCACTTGGAGACCTTAAGAAAGTTACCTACCATTGGTAAGATATGTTTAATCATAGCAACTTAGATGCAAACAGCCTGAAACACTGGTAGTACTTCTGACTTCAATTTTAATTATGAGAATGGGGGAGAAGTTCACATAACCCTAGTTAAATATTCCAGTCTGACACTATCCCTCAACATGACAGAATGTACTTGCTAGGGTAGAAAATGGTCACCTTCAGTGAAAAAGCTAACCAGCACTGATTTATCAGGACCTTAGTTCCTGACTGCTCCTCAGAGAGCACATCCATTTTTTTGTTTCACTACATGTGAGAGAGAATGCCTTCTTCCCCAATCTTAATAACCTATAAGAATCTGGTGATGACTTCAATGATTTAATTGTTAAGCCTCTAGCCTTACCACTGCTATCTCCAAAATCCTGGAGAAAATATACAAGGCAAAGAAGTGATTTTTTTTCTCAGTAGGTTTACCTGTATGCCTCCTGTCCAAACTAAAACTCTCTCTCCTTCACCAACATGTTAAAACATCACCAAATAACTTTGCTTCTACCTCCAAATGTCTCCTGAATCTGCCTGCTGCCTGCTCCTTTCCTACTGCATTATGCTTGCCTGGGGTACTATATCTTAAGCTTGGGCTAACCGGCCTCCAGACCTGTTCATTCCAGGTCATTCTGCATGCTGCAGCGAAATTCATTTCATTAAGATGCAAATCCTATTATGTTAAGTCCTTTTTCAGTCCCAGTTTCTATTTGCCCTCACTATGAAGTCTAAACTTCTTCAGTAGCTTATGAGAATGTTAACAATTTGAACTTGCTTAACTTTCCAGTTCTTTCTGGAACTTTGTTCCATTGCTTCATGTCCTAAGCAAAATAATACTTTATTTCAATCTAGGTCTTCTTTTTACTTTTATCAACCCTTTCTCTAAGTCAAGGTTTCTGAAACTTGGCACTTCTGACATTTGGTCTGGCGGGGCTATTGTGGGAACAGTTCTGTGCATTGTAGGGTTTTTTACCAGCATCGTCAGCCTCTACCCACTGGATGACAGCAGTCCCCAGTCCCCAATCAACCAAAAATGTCTCCAGATCTTGTCAAATATATCTGTCAAATATCCTAGAAGCCAACACCATCTCCTCTTCAGAATCATCGTCCTAGTGAACTGACTCAATCCATGATTTTATATATCAAATATGGCAGAATTTCACAAGACAGATTTCTTTCCTCCCCCCTATTCCCCCATCTCCTGCGTCTCCTGTTCTATCTCTCCCTTTTCCCCATCTCTCTTTCCCTCTCCCCTCCCCCTCCTTCACCCTCTTTTTCTCTCATGGCAATCCAGGGGTAAAGTTGACCAACTCCAATATTGTTGGGAATCCAGCTTTGTTTTGTTCGTTTGTTTGTTTTATGACTTCATCAAACTAAGAGTATATTCCTCATCCACAAGACTTAAGACAATTCACTACCATCATGTTCACATTCTAACCAACAAGAAGAATCAACCCCAAAATATGAGAGTTCTTTCCTCTGTGTGTGTGTGTGTGCTCAGTCACTCAGTCATGTCCAACTCTTTGCAACCTTATGGACTGTAACCCTCAAGCCTCCTCTGAACATGGCAAGAATACTGGGATGGGTTGCCATTTCCTTCTCCAGGGGATCTTCCCAACCCAGAGGTTGAACCCGCATCTCCTGCTTTAGCAGGCAGAATCTTTACTGCTGAACCACCTGCATATATCACCTCTACTAGCTTCAAAGAAGGCTGGAAAATGTAAAAATTGAATTTCCATTGCAAAAATAATAATATTAATAATATATAAATAAATGAAAAAATAAAGTGGGAAGAATGCATATCAGGGAGCAACCAGCAGTTTTTGCTAAAACCTGCCTTCTTGATCACCAAAATAACAGATGTTCACCTTTCTTTTCTTAAAATAATACATTCATATTTTGCCCAAAATAAAACAACCACAAAAATTCCAGCCAGTTCCTGCACCCATATCAAAGTTCAGTCTCTCTGAGAGACAGCTTTCTCCATAATCTTCATATGATGCTTCTCTTGATCAGGAAACAATAAAGTAAAAGAAAAGTATGAGGAAACCCTGAAGTAAAAGAAAAGTAACTTCTGTAACCATGAAGTCAAATAAAAGTAACATGTTGCCCAGCACTATATACACACAGATGCTTACAAACTCAACACTTGATCATATCATAAGAACAAGAGAATGGGAATTTTTTTTTTAATGATTTAAGAACAACTTTTCTCAAAGGAAGAAGAGGAACTGTACCGTTATCTCCGGTGCACAGAAATTAGCTCATGCTAGACAGAAACTGGGAACACTCCTGCCCAGACAGAGGCTCAGTCTCTAAGTCAGTTCCATCTGGCACCCCGTGGTTCCTGTACCCCTAATTCTACTTCCAGAAATTTCATCTGACTTTTAATTCTCTATGGCCACATCAAAGTGGGAAAGAATCAGAAGTTGTCCTTCCTAGGAGCTACCCTTCTACAGCCTGGTTCCTGTTGGGGTTCTGAGAGCCTCTGTAGAGCTGAAGTAATCACAAGCTTTTCTAGGTCAGCCTTATGGCTTCTTTGATTATAGTAAATTTCTGGCACTAGTCACCATTAGACAGATTTCTAGTTTTCAGTCTGAAGACTTTTACTTCCTGGCCTCTTACCCTTCCAGTCTCCCTCTTCTCTCAGCTTAATTGTGGCTTCCTTTAGAATTTGAAAGGACGGGCTTTAGAAAGAAGGCAATCTCTATAATCTGATCTTTGTTGTTAACAGACAAAAATATATAACAGGAGAAAATCCTGGGGTCACAGTCTTATTTCCTACTGAAGCTACCTCCTTAGAGCTACCCTTTATAACTGCCTCAATTTGGGGTAAGATGTAGTTGGGTTTTTCAGCTCTGCAGTGTACAAATTACTAGACCCTCATTCAACACAGATCACAAGATTCTTGTGGCTATTTTTCCTGTCTTCACCACCATGTAACACTGAGTATGACTCTTAGCAAGTGTCCAGTAGCTGTTTTTCAGTGAACTTTAAAAGCTGACTGACTACACAAAGCCTGTGAGAAGGGCCAAATAGGAGGCAGGCTTAGTGAAGCATCTCTAAGGGAGAGATCACTGTGGCTGTAATTCTATAAAAATCCTATGAAAGGGTAGGTTTTATGGAGAAATTTCTACTCTACATCTTTCTTGTCACTTAATTTTGAAATCAGTCCTGTGAGATGGATAATACATTGCCAGTTTACAAATGACAAAAGTCAAATTTTAAAGTTTCCTTCTGTTAAAAAAACATTCAACTGATTACAATTTAATGATCTTATTGGCTTTATTTGGTGATTCATGAATCAGACAGTATCCAGTGTAGAAAAAGAAATTAACTCTAAGGAGTTATACAAAGTAAAGGACTTTATAGGCAGAGGGAGCTAGAATAAGGAAGCTATATTTGGTAGAAAAAGTGGGTTGATTCTTGCAAGCTTACTTTCCTTTACGAGATGGCAGGTTTCTATCAAGCAGATGACTTAACTAGGGCCACTAAGGTGATTCCTGATTGATGGGCTTAGGATTCCATTTCTGGAAGATCAGAAATTATAAAGTTAAGTCTTGGTTTGGTAGCATGGGCTTAGCATAAGTGACTCCATTTTGGTCCTATTGTCTTACACTTCTCACTGTTGCATAGTTAGCAAGAGGTGGAGCTTGGATTCAAACCCACTAGTTCCAAATTTCAAAATCTTTGCTTTTCTCATTCTCTAGAACACTTAGGGAAGAGTATTCTAAACAGAGAGACAAGCCACGAGCACATAGCACCAAAGGGAAAAAATAAGAATGGAAAAATTTAGGTATATATCAGCCTATATATCAGTCTGGATGAGAGGAAAGTGATTTTGCGCTGAGAAGAAACTAATCACAGATTAAATTGAAGAGACCCCAACATCAAAAGGTATTTTGAGCATCTGATGACTAAATCTCTTTGAATGAGCCTTCATTTTGCTGAATTCAGTACAAAAAAAGTTGCCCTGTAACAAGCCTTCATTTTATGGAGAGGTATTTTAATGCTCGCCTTCTCTCTTTTATAAGTATTGTTTGACTATGTGGAATAATGGCATGCTATAGTTTTTACAATTTTAAAGAAAAAAGTTGAAATTTTCTCTTTTAGAAATATAATTCATGTTGTTTAATATCTATTTCCTTTATCATATTGGACCCTGTCACAAATAACAAGTGACTAAATAATGTTTTTCATTGAAAAGTAACTTTATTCTTACAGAATGAAACGATGTTTTTCTTTTCCTCTGAATGCTTTTATCTAATAAAGGAAATACAAAAGATGCACAAATAAGTTGATTATCTTGGTACCCATTTTAGCAAGCTGGTTTCATTATCAGGAAATTCATTATCATAGAGGAGTTTCGAAAGAAAAATTAGGGCATTTGCAGGTCACTTAATTAGATAAATGGATCTTGGTAATTAGACATTTTTGGAAAGATAATGCATTTGTCAGACATATTTAGGCAAGTTTATTTAATAAATATCCCCGGGAGATGTTAGTCCCTCTTGTATTTAACCATGATGGGTTTCTATACATATCCTGAGGATATTAGGGAATTTCCTGTTCTGTTAATGGGTTGCTCCAAATTTTCTCTTAGTTTCAGAAATGACAGAGAGCTCATCCCACCCTTAAATGACTATTTAAAGAATACTGACTGGAGTAGGTGATTAGCAACAGGAAATAGTTTGTGTAATTGAAATTTATCTTGGGCCAAAGGAGACAGAGAAGGGAGAGTGAAAAGGTTGCAAGGTCTAATAGTTTCTTACTTGATATTGGATATTAAAGACTGAAGAGGGATATGTTTGCTCTTAAATCAGTGCTATTATATTCCTCAATTGAATCTCCCTTTTAACTTAAAGAGTTTTTTGTACTAGCTCATGTAGACCAGGAAATTTCATCATACATTCAAAGTGAACCAGTCACCATGAATCAGTAAAAGTCCTGGAATTTATAAAATAGAGTGCACTGATATTATCATCAGTCAACCAATAGCACATAAACAATTGTGGCACTTTTTGGAGGAACATCAATTGTCTAAAAAATATATAAAACAAATGCATTTTGGTTTTTGTATCTATATAAGTCAAATTACAAAGCTAAATTTTGACTACTATAGTGATAATAAAGAATTTGTTCTAAAAATGGAAAGTACAAGAAATTGATAAGGTTTATTATAAGTGTGGGTGGTTGCTTTGTTGAGACTAAATTGAGGTCCAAGCAAATAAAATCAAATTCAGAATAAGATAATGTATTCAAAATTACTTGAACTAGTTTAAAGCCTTCAGAAATGTGAATTAAATGTCTTAAATCTTGTTAAGGTTTGAACAGGCACATATAAATAGATGAAATAATATATTTGAGGAACTGTCATTACTTTTATTTCTCAAATTCAATAAGATTGATCTTTCAATGATCATTCTGCTAAGAGGAGAGGTAGAACACAAAATTTCTCGAGCAATTGAAGTAATAAAAAGAGCAATTCAAAGGTTTTTCTTATGTGCTCCCATTGAGATAATTTGAAAGGAAAGTACACGCTAAAAGGACTCGAGATAGGATTCTCCCAGCAAAATGCAGAAATGGAGGTTGGCAGAGTGCTGACAGCCTGGAGTAATAGAAAAAGGAGAAGCTCAGGCTTGGGTCAGACCTTTTTAAATCTACCTCCCCGTATACAGGCCATGACTCTGGTGAATAATTTAATTTTTCACAGCCTCAATTTCTTAATCTCTGAAGTGATGATAATGTCTCAAGAGATGTAATGAGACAAAAACCTGAACAAATTTGTATTAAAGTGCTTAACACAGTTTCTGACACACAATAGACATTTTAAATATATATATATATATGATATTCCTTTTAACAAACAAATGAAACAGGAAGAACTTGTTGCTATAATACAATTGGAAAACTACAAAAGTGAAGTGACATTGTGGCCCACAGAGAACAAAATTATTATTTGTCCTCTTTGTTAGTAATAAAAGTGAATACATTTAAACTCAAGGTTTATTTCTATATAGTGGGAGCTCATTCTCTGGTTATCAGGTTAATATTACATATCTTTGCAAAAATTGGTTAATGAAAATAGTCCAAAAGCTTATCCAGCTAAGTCAGAATATCAGCTGTTTTTTTCAATAGTGTGTATCTGAATCCATTTTAACTCACCAGAAATGCATTTACTGAAAATTTTGCCTTAAGTGACCTATACCTCTCACCTTTAATGTATCATACTGTGGCACCTTTTTTCATATTCCCACAAGTCTATACGTCTTATCAAGAACTTGGGAAGATGTATATCCTCCCGGGAATAGGTAATATGCTTCCATTTGGATGACAGTAAATATAGGCATCTACAGCTGTAAATGTCCCTTTAAGCTCTGTTTTAGCAACACGCCATATGTTTTGTGTGTGTGTGTGTGTGTGTGTATATATATATCTTCATTTCAAAGTAATTTATAATTTTCCTTGTGATTTCTTCTTTGACCCACTGGGTATTTTGGAGTATGTTGCTTAATTTCTAAGTAGTTGTGAATTTCCAGGTTTCTTTCTTGTTGATTTATTTCTAATCTCATTGCATTGTAGTCAAAGAAAATACTTTGTATGACTTCAATTATTTTAAATTTATCAAAGTTTGGTTTACGGACTAGCATGTGGCATATATTCCACGTATACTTGGGAGGAATGTGTATTCTACAGTTGCTGGGTGGAATGTTCCAAGGGTACCTGTGAGGTCTAGTTGGTGCAGAGTGATGTTCAAGTCTTCTGTTTCCCGTTGATTTTCTGCTCAGCTGTTTGATCCATTATTAGAAGCTGGTCATTGAAGTCTCCAATTAATACTTTTAACTTTTGCCTTGTCTGCCCAGCCACTTTTGTCTCAAGACGGTCTATCACACTGTGTACCACAATCCACATGGTCATACAATCGGGCTTTTAGTGACTATGTTTATAAATGCTACCATGTCCTACTCACCACTCATAGATTGAGAGAGATCAGGAGTGAGCATTCAAATCCAGACTGGTCCAGTTAATTAGCCACTTTCCTAAAGAAATTAGGAATTGGACCAGAGAATTACCAACATTATGCTTCAATGGAACAAATAATGACTTTTACAAGAAATGGGAAACTAAGAAAGACTGGGGCTTTAATCAGATTAATATACAGATACAGAAGGAGAGAATAAGCACCTGTACACAAGAGATTTCTCTTTTTTTTAACCATCCATTCTCCAACTCAATTGGTTTTTAAGGCCCTCTATAATTCTGAACTTGGATCATAGGGAAAACCTCTATACCATAGAATCATAATGCGTGTCCTATTTTCATATACAGTAGTCTCAAGAAGTTTTTATGTATTTGTACCCAAAATAGAGCAATAAATATATATGGAAGCAGTCTTATTGTATTAATGAACGGTTCAGTTGATAAAATGTGGGCCACGCTGAAAATATCATCTGGAACTGCCATTCCAAAAAGAATACCCGTTGTGGAAAATGGAAGAATTTCTTTATTAAAGAAATTTAATAAAAAGATTTAAATCTAGAAAGTTAGCCTAAGAAAATCAGAGATAAAACAAAAATATATATGTACAAGTAGATCACAGTCACATTGTTTATAATAGTAAAGACTGTCAAAAAAGTCAGAAAATATGTTTCATAGCGTGGAATTTATTATATATTATAAGTTACTTGGTTTTCATAAAATAAAATATATATGATTATAAAATTATAAAGATCTATCTAGCTAACTATGAATTTCTGTGGCCTATTAGAGAAAGGAATCCAAATAATTTTATAAATAAGCCCATTTGACAGTAAGTATTTATCTCACAATTGTTTGCAAGTGTGTGTGTGTATAACGAAGAATATTGGGTGGATAGACAGCAATGTGTTAACAATTATTCTCCCCTGGTTTGTGAACCAAAGGTAAATTTGTGTTAAACTGTTTAAAAATTGATGTTGTCTGTATTATTTATAATAAGCATATATTATATAATTACAGAGAATTCCAGGCACAGAGGAGCCTGACAGGCTACAGTCCATGCGGTCGCAAACAGTTGGACACGACTCACACTCACAGAGGAAATAAAGCTATTTTTTTAAAAAATATTTATTTATTTGACTGCACTGTGTCTTAGTTGCAGCACACAGGATCTTTTAGTTGCAGCAGGTGACCTCACAGTTGCAGGTGGGATCTAGTTCCCTTACCAGGGACTGAACCCAAGCAAGCCCTGTGCATTGGGAGCAAGGAGTCTTAGCCACTGGACCACCAGAGAAGTCCCAATAAAGCTATTTTCATTTTGAGAAAAAAAAGAAGAAAAAATAAATATATGTGACCATAGACGTTTTGTGTGTGTGTGTGTGTTTTTTTCCAGAAAACCACAGAAACTTAAATGTTAAAAGATAAAACAAAATGGGAGTCAAAGTCCAAATCTTAAGGCACTGAGAAAAGGCCTCCATCCACGTAGTGTGAAAGAATACTTTAAGACTGGGTTATTTGTCTTTCAGTAACTCTAGAAAGGTAAGCAGGGCAGTCTGGTGAAGGGTAGGAAAGAAGCTCAAGTTTGATGAATAGATTGGTATCCTAAAGATCCTGAAGAAACTTTTTAGAGTATCTTCCAGGAATTAAAAAAAAAAAATCATAGGAATGCCTAGGTGTGAACTTCGACTTATAACTTGCTTCAAGTTAATTTGACGATTTCCTTTCACCCTGAGCAAATTTATCCCTTGGTGCCCTCCTGCACTTGTCTCCTCCCGCTCTGATCTGTGAGTTCCAGTCTGAACCAAAGCCAGGGCTTCCCCAGCCCTCTGACTTTTGGTTGGGCTCACAGGCAGGGACCACCAGTAGGGCAGGAAAGAGGATGGAGAGTGACACTAGACAGAGGGTTTCTTCCCTGGACCGGCCTTCCCTCCACCTGACGTGGGACACAGCTTCCCTTCTGACATTTCCATCCTGCACTTAGCCTCTGGGTTTCCCTGCTCTTCGCCCTCACCTCTGTAAAGAGCTCCTTTATTAAATTCCTCAAATTACACAGCAGGATGTGCCATCTGTTTCCTGCAGGACTCTCCCTTATACAAAACCTTTTCTGTAAAACAGATTAGCAGGATCTACCCCTCTGTTCTCTGTAAGAAACTACTTTATTAGATCATATTTCATCAGCTTTATGGTTGCTTTTGGAGCAATTACAGAAGGATCCCGCAGCAGACCTTGTCAGCACTGAACTCATATCCCCCACATCTCTCTGCTGGTTTCTTTCATTTTTATTCCCTAAACTAATACCTGCTCTCCTTGATTGCCAAAACCCTCTGCTTGTACCCAGAAAAAGATGGAAGTGCCCAGAAAAGTACATGCCCCACCCCTACCCAACAGCGGCCAATCAATGACAGTGGGCGTGGTGTAGAAATACTTCAGTTTCTTCATCATTGCCTGGGACAAATCTGAGGCTGACATACCCTCTCTCCAGACTCACCTTGCTGGATTCAGCCACAGCTTCTCTTGGTAGGATTTAAGGCTGTATATTGTCACCCTGCTTATTTAACTTACATACAGAGTACATCACGAGAAACGCTGAGCTGGAGGAAGCACAAGCTGAAATTAAGATTGCTGAGAGAAATATAAATAACCTCAGATATGCAAATGAATCACCCTTAGGGCAGAAAATGAAGAACTAAAGAGCCTCTTGATGAAAAAGAAAGAGGAGAGTGAAAAAGTGGGCTTAAGCTCAACATTCAAAAAACGAAGATCATGGCATGCGGTCCCATCAGTTCAGTTCAGTTCAGTTCAGTTCATTTCAGTCGCTCAGTCGTGTCCAACTCTTTGCCACCCTATGAATCGCAGCACGCCAGGCCTCCCTGTCCATCACCAACTCGCAGAGTTCACTCAGACTCACGTCCATCGAGTCCGTGATGCCATCCAGCCATCTCATCCTCTGTCGTCCCCTTCACCTCCTGCCCCCAATCCCTCCCAGCATCAAAGTCTCTTCCAATGAGTCAACTCTTTGCATGAGGTGGCCAAAGTACTGGAGTTTCAGCTTCAGCATCATTCCTTCCAAAGAAATCCCAGGGCTCATCTCCTTCAGAATGGACTGGTTGGATCTCCTTGCAGGCTGAGGGACTCTCAAGAGTCTTCTCCAACACCACAGTTCAAAAGCATCAATTCTTCCGCGCTCGCGCTCAGCTTTCTTCACAGTCCAATTCTCACATCCATACATGACCACAGGAAAAACCACATCCTTGACTAGATGGACCTTTGTTGGCAAAGTAATGTCTCTGCTTTTCAATATGCTATCTAGGTTGGTCATAACTTTTCTTCCAAGGAGTAAGCATCTTTTAATTTCATGGCTGCAATCACCATCTGCAGTGATTTGGGAGCCCCCCAAAATAAAGTCTGACACTGTTTCCACTGTTTCCACTGTTTCCCCATCTATTTCCCATGAAGTGATGGGACCGGATGCCATGATCTTCATTTTCTGAATGTTGAGCTTTAAGCCAACTTTTTCACTCTCCTCTTTCACTTTCATCAAGAGGCTTTTTAGTTCCTCTTCACTTTCTGCCATAAGGGTGGTGTCATCTACATATCTGAGGTTATTGATATTTCTCCTGGCAGTCTTGATTCCAGCTTGTGTTTCTTCCAGTCCAGCGTTTCTCATGATGTACTCTGCTTATAAGTTAAATAAGCAGGGTGACAATATACAGCCTTGACATACTCCTTTTCCTATTTGGAACCAGTCTGTTGTTCCATGTCCAGTTCTAACTGTTGCTTCCTGACCTGCATATAGGTTTCTCAGGAGGCAGGTCAGGTGGTCTGATATTCCCATCTCTCTCAGAATTTTCCACAGTTTATTGTGATCCACACAGTCAAAGGCTTTGGCATAATCAATAAAGCAGAAATTGATATTTTTCTGGAACTCTCTTGCTTTTTCCATGATCCAGAGGATGTTGGCAATTTGATCTCTGGCTCCTCTGCCTTTTCTAAAACCAGCTTGAACATCAGGAAGTTCACAGTTCACATATTGCTGAAGCCTGGCTTGGAGAATTTTGAGCATTACTTTACTAGCATGTGAGATGGGTGCAATTGTGCGGTAGTTTGAGCATACTTTGGCATTGCCTTTCTTTGGGATTGGAATGAAAACTGACCTTTTCCAGTCTTTTGGCCACTGCTGAGTTTTCCAAATTTGCTGGCATATTGAGTGCAGCACTTTCACAGCATCATCTTTCAGGATTTGAAATAGCTCAACTGGAATTCCATCACCTCCACTAGCTTTGTTCATAGTGATGCTTTCTAAGGCCCACTTGACTTCACATTCCAGGATGTCTGGCTCTAGATGAGTGATCACACCATCATGGTTATCCGGGTCATGAAGATTTTTTTTGTACAGTTCTTCTGTGTATTCTTGCCACCTCTTCTTAATATCTTCTGCTTCTGTTAGGTCCATACCATTTCTGTCCTTTATCGAGCCCATCTTTGCATGAAATGTTCCCTTGGTATCTCTAATTTTCTTGAAGAGATCTCTAGTCTTTCCCATTCTGTTTTTTTCCTCTATTTCTTTGCATTGATTGCTGAAGAAGGCTTTCTTATCTCTTCTTGCTATTCTTTGGAACTCTGCATTCAGATGCTTATATCTTTTCTTTTCTCCTTTGCTTTTCATTTCTCTTCTTTTCACAGCTATCTGTAAGGCCTCCCCAGACAGCCATTTTGCTTTTTTGCATTTCTTTTTCATGGGGATGGTCTTGATCCCTGTCTCCTGTACAATGTCATGAACCTCATTCCATAGTTCATCAGGCACTCTATCAATCAGATCTAGTCCCTTAAATCTATTTCTCACATCCACTGTATAATCATAAGGGATTTGATTTAGGTCATACCTGAATGGTCTAGCAGTTTTCCTTACTTTCTTCAATTTAAGTCTGAATTTGGTAATAAGGAGTTCATGATCTGAGCCACAGTCAGCTCCTGGTCTTGTTTTTGTTGACTGTATAGAGCTTCTCCATCTTTGGTCCCAACACTTCATGGCAAATAGATGGAGAAACAGTGGAAAGAGTGACTGACTTTATTTTTTTGAGCTCCAAAATCACTGCAGATGGTGATTGCAGCCATGAAATTAAAAGATGCTTACTCCTTGGAAGGAAAGTTATGACCAACCTAGATAGCATATTAAAAAGCTGAGACATTACTTTGTCAACAAAGGTCCGTCTAGTCAAGGCTATGGTTTTTCCTGTGGTCATGTATGGATGTGAGAATTGGACTGTGAAGAAGGCTGAGCACTGAAGAATTGATGCTTTTGAACTGTGGTGTTGGAGAAGACTCTTGAGATTCCCTTGGACTGCAAGGAGATCCAACCAGTCCATTCTGAAGGAGATCAGCCCTGGGATTTCTTTGGAAGAACTGATGTTGAAGCTGAAACTCCAATAATTTGGCCACCTGATGCGAAGAGATGACTCATTTGAAAAGACCCTGATGCTGGAAAAGATTGAGGGCAGGAGGAGAAGGGGATGACAGAGGATGGGATGGTTGGATGGCATCACCGACTCAATGGACATGGGTTTGGGTAGACTCCGGCAGTTGGTGATGGACAGGGAGGCCTGGCATGCTGTGGTTCATGGGGTCTCAAAGAGTCGGACACTACTGAGCGACTGAACCGAACTGAAGTTGATATCACAATCTTGCTTTGATTTCTCCCTTCTCCTCCCCACCCAGCCCTTCCCTATTTCAGGTCCCCACTCTATGTGTTTTTCCTGGATACATTTCCTAATAGATTACTTTCACTTAAATCTTCATCTCAGGGTCTCCTTCAGGCAACTCCAATCAGAACTGCATGATATGCATCAGAAAATACATTTTACAAATATAAAATTATAGAAAATAATAATTCTTTTAAAACCAGGACAGGAAAATGGACATATGTCTGAAAGAAATCTATATCAGGTAAATTTAGATTTTTAAAAATGATAAAGATAATTTTGAGCAGCGACAAAATTTTCTAAAAAGCAGTGCTCAAGGAAGAATTGCACTGTGTCTGACATCTTTTTAATGTTGAGATGTTAAATTCTAAGAGCTGGCCTCTGATGAGATCCAGTAGACATGTGTGGGTGTGGCACTGTGAGGGGTAAGGTGGAAGCATTCTAGTTGGTTTTCATAGAACAACAGGACTGGAAAAAAGTACTGGGTGTTCACTGAACCAGTTTCACTTGAAGAGTTCTCCCAGCCCCATTTTTCCATATCCAGGCCCCCCTAGACATGACATTGTTAACCTCTCTAGAGAAGAACAGATATCTTTATAAAATCAGAGTGAAGGATGGAGAAGAGATTAAGAAGACATGATTCATTATTTTCCTATTTCAGCCTTTAACTTGATAAATGAGGTGACCAAACCCCTAGAGTTTAAGTGGTTTATACAAAACTATTCAGCTGGTTAGTGGGAAGGTAAGGATGTAGACTCAGGTGTCCAAAGTCCTAGTTAAGAACATTTCAGCTGCTGATACTATCTTTTTCACTTTTAAAACTACTGAAATATTCTTCAAGATTCTGAGAGATATCAATTTACTCTTTCACTGCCTTTTGATTTTCTTTCTTTTTTTTTTTAGTTAGGGACATTATATCAGAAAAGTAAATGATTTGTTCAATTTAATTACCAAAGTTGACTGAGGTTAATTATTTATAAAGTCATTAGAAAGTTTACCTTCTTCAACATAAGCCTGACTAAAAAGTGAATCATGGATGAGTGTGGGCCACTCTCCCTCTCCTCCCAGAATGCAGGCAGTCTCACAGTGCCTCACCCCCGCAGGAAGGGAGCCATGTGTCACCAACAAACCAACCACTTTGAGGAGAATGCTTAACAAAGAAGCCATGTTTTATAACCAAAATGGAAGACATATATTCAAGACAACAAAAGAAACATAAAATATTGAAATAATGCATTTGCTCCCTAATCTTTTCTGTGTTTATTTATAGTTAAAAGATGATCTTCCCTCCTTTAATTTCTAAGTTATTTGTCAGTTTAGAATGAATTACTGAAAGAATAGCTATAATCTTTCTATACCTACAGAAGATAGGACTGATGTAAATAGATTTTTGAAAAAAGATAGTTTGATAAATTCATGTACCTTAATTATTTCCACTGGTACACCATTCATACATTTTTCAAAACCTAATAATAAGCAAACATAAGATCTAAAAGTGAATTCTACTTGCACACTGGTATCCATTGCAGTAAATAGTTTATGTGGCTATGGTTGGGTTTTGGTTTAGGCCTGGTGAGTTTTGATGTATTTATAAAAGTTATTCTACAAAGTGTGCATGCACATTGAAGACCGTTAAGTTAAAAGAACATATAGGACATGATAGACTCTGATAGACTGTTTACAAGCAAATGTTAATGAGAAAGTTAACTCTTTTACAAATACAGTTAAAGTTATCAAATTTTGCTGTGATTTTTAATCAGTTTGAATAGTATATATAGTCTCAATGCAGGTTTTTAATTAGTTTGTAAAGCTTCCTTTCCAAGAGAAAAGAGACCACTACTAAATAGGAGATTTTTAGTCATTTACAAAGTAAAACTCAGAAGCATTGTACTGTCCTTTGATAAACTTACACATCCTATTTCTGTAAAGTGTGTTTCTACCTACATGCAAAACCAACATTACTTGTTAGAGCAGGTTATGGAAAGAATAACTTTGAGAAAAAAAGAACTATCAATGTGAACTAAACAATACCCCCTAGAAAACAATAACCTCATAATTAGAGCCATTCTGGAGAAATTTTGATCATATGTTTGTTGTTTTTTGTTATATGCAGACAGAAAATTGTCTTTGAAATGGAGTCTTTTTTAGTTTTCACCAACATTAACCTCTACAGCAGAGATCTGAGCCTAAGGTGAGAGTTCAGACTCAAATCAACACTCACCAGCTGTGTGACCTTGGGTAGGTTACATAATTAACCCCTCTGAGCGTGTTTCCTCATCAACTGAATGGAGATGTTTTTAATAGGAATTACCTCACAGCATTGCTCTGAGGATTGTTCTTTTTGTTGTGTAGTCTCTGAGACATGTCCCACTCTTTTTGCAACCCCATGGACTATAGCCCACCAGGCTCCTCTGTCTGTGGGATTTCCCAGGCAAGAATACTAGAGGGGTTGCCATTTCCTTTTTTTTTTTTTTAATATTTATTTATTTTATTTATTTTTTTTTATTTTATTTTTTTATTTTACTTTACAATACTGTATTAGTTTTGCCATTCATTTGCAGGGGATCTTCCTGACCCAGAGATTAAACCTGCATCTTCTGCTTGGCAGAAGAACTCTTTACCACTGAGCCACCAGGGAAGCCCACTGGGAGGATTAAAATGAATCAATACACAGAAATACTTAGAAGAAGGCCTGGCACAGAGTTGGAATATGTGTGTGTGTGTGTGTGCTTAGTTGTTCAGTCATGTCCAACTTTTTGCCACCCCATGGAATGTAGCCCGCCAGGCTCCTCTGTCCACGGGATTCTCCAGGCAAGAATCCTGGAGTGGGTTTCTGTTCCCTTCTCCAGGGGACCTTTCCAACCCAGAGATTGAGGTTGGTTCTTATGCATTTCAGGCAGATTCTTTACCATTTGAGCCACCAGAGAAATCCACACTATATGTGTTTCATCATTATTATTCCCATTATAGGTGCTCAATAAATAGTTGTTGAGTTAAGTGTTCCTCTAAAAGAAAATAATGTATGGCAGCCCTAATTGGATGACACAAAGTATTCCCACATTTGATAAATATGCAAGTTGGAAGACAATAAGAAGTTCAGAAACTGTTCCGGCAGTTGTTATTTGCACGGCCCGGTGTAACTTAGGCAGTGCTACCAGAAGGACTGAAAACTCCACGTCATTCCCACAAACCCTACTCTAGTGCCTGAGGCCCAGCCAGAAAGACTTCAGCCAAACCACTGAAATTCCAATTAAAAAACAAATGTCAAATGTTGAAGGGGTGACATACATCTTAGAATAAGGTGGAGAATTTAAATAATACCTAATGGTACTTCAACTTTATAGTTTATTAGATTAAGTCAACTAATTACAAAAGAGTAAGTTTCTATCAGAGAAAACAAGGAAGCTAACAGAGTGCTGGAAGGGTGCTATGATAAATTGCCTGCTTATTTATTTTTTTCAGAAGCTAGTACACCTCTATCATCTCAGAATGCCATCGATACTATTTTAAAACAAGAATTTTCAACCTCAGGAGGTATATGGTATTGTATCTAGCTTTTGAAGTCACTGACAAAAAGATCTGATAATGGTCCATGTTATGACACTTCCATTACCCCACAAAATAAAGAATTTCTTGCTTTAAAAAAAAATGTGATTCTGTGCTTCAAAGGGAAATCTTGTCTCCACCTAACATTGGAGGTTTCATCTATACTACATACAGAGCAGAAATTGCAGTGCGGAAGTTAATGTACATCAGTTAGCGTCACAATCAGACCACCTGACATTCAGTTACCACGGCAGACACTGCTGCTGTAGAACCTTAATCTGAAACATTCCAAGGTGGTAGAAGAACTTAGAAACAACTGTGAGATGCAAATGGTACTAGTTTTTAGTACATGCCTATTGAACTAAATCCAGAAAGTTCAATGGTTCAGGACTACTTTGAGCTCCAAGATCTAGGTTAATATTATAATAGGAACTAATGAGTGGAACTTTGACAACTTGATGCAAAAAGCCAAATCACTGGAAAAGACACTGATGCTGGGAAAGATTGAGGGCAAGAGGAGAAGGGGGTGACAGAGGATGAGTTGGTTGGATGACATCATGGACTCAATGAACATGAGTTTGAACAAACTCCAGGATCTAGTGAAGGACAGGGAAGCCTGGCGTGCCATAGGCCATGGGTTTGCAAAGAGTCAGACATGACTTAGCAGCTGAACAATAACAACAATGAGAAGTGGAAGTTATATAGTAAGCCCTTGATAATTCTACTAATGAACATTACATAAACTTGAGGTTGGGGTCGGGGGTGAGAGTCTATAGACAGCATTCTTGTCCTTTCTTCCCAAACTCTGATAAGACAGGTATAGAAATCAGACTGATGGAGACTAAAATGCCAGTTCTCTTAGAACTAACAGCTAGTTCACAAGACATGAGGTGGGTGTGCTGGCAGATGGCTTGCTATCACCCATGTGAAATTCCTTTTCACACGTCTCAATCCCAAGGTGTGGCAGAAGCAAAATCAACTTTATTACTCATGGAAGAGAACAGACTAGAGCATATTTTCTCTACAGGCAGGCAGTTCCCTCCCACAAAAAAAAAAAAAAAGTAAGGCAAACATGCCAGTTCTTTCCTCTTCACTGATGGATTGAGAACTACTTCTTTCTATATACAGAGAGTTCAGAAAGACATGTCCAGCATGTGGATTGCAGCAGAGGTGCAGATATATTACCAAGGACTTTAGGAAATGTATGTAGGTGCTCCTGGCATTCAGCAAGTGAGTACCAGAGTTCCTGAACATCCTACAAAATACACTGCGTTCCCAAGCAACAAGCAACCATCCTGCCCCAAATCCAATAGCACTCCAGTCAAGAGGCACCACTGGGGAGCCTTCCACAGGAAAACAGGAAGAGCAAGGAATGAGTGGCACACAGCTTTGTGAGTAGACATGTATGTGCACGTGCACAGCTGCACCTCTGGGAACACAGCCAAGTTCATGTGAATTCTTACTTTCTTTTTTAAAAATTAAGGTATAATTTTGTTGTTGTTGCTGTTCAGTTGCTAAGTCGTATCTTGATTCTTCACAGTGCCATGGACTACAGCACGTCAGGCTTCTCTGTACTTCACCATCTCCCGGAATTTACTCAAACTCTTGTCCATTGAGTCGGTAATGCTATCTAACCTTTCTCATCTTCTGCCACTCCCTTCTCCTTTTACCTTCAATCTTTTGCAGCATCAGGGTCTTTTTCCAGTGAGTTGTCTCTTTGCATCAGGTGGCAAAGGTATTGGAGCTTCATCTTCAGCAGCAATCTTTCCAATGACTATCCAGGGTTGATTTTCCTTAGGATTGATTGGTATGATCTCCTTGCTGTCCAAGGGACTCTCAAGAGTCCTCTCCAACACCACAGTTCAAAAGCATCAATTCTTTGGCACTTAGCCTTCTTTATGGTCCAACTCTCACATCTGTACATGACTACATCGGAAAATCATAGCTTTGACTAGATGGACTTTTGTCAGCCAAGTCATGTCTCAACTTTTGAGTACTCTGTCTAGGTTGGTCACAGATTTTCTTCCAAGGAGAAAACATCTTTTTATTTCATGGCTGCAGTCACTGTCCATGGTGATTTTAGAGCCGAAGAAAATAAAATCTGCCACTGGTTCCATTTTTTCCCTATTTTCCATGAAGTGATGGGCTGATCTTCGTTTTCTGAATGTTGGGTTTTAAGTCAGTTTTTTCACTCTTCTCTTTCACCCTTATCAAGGGATTCTTTAGCTCCTCTTTGCTTTCTTTCATTAGGCTGGTTGTTGAAACAACCTATCCAAGGTTGTTGATATTTCTCCTGGCAATCTTGATTCCAGCTTGTGATTCATCTAACCCAGCATTTCACATGATGTACTCTGTGTATATTTACATTCAGCACTTGTCACACTTTTTAGTGTACAGTTCTGAGACATCACTACCACTGAGATAGAGAACAATTCTATCACTTCCAGAAACCCCCCTGTGCCTTTTGCAGTCACCCCTACCTATCCCAAGCCCCTGAAAACTACCAATCTGTTTTCTGTCCCCATAATTTTGCCTTTTCCAGAATACCATATAAAGGGAAGCATTCCTTTGAATCTGGCTTCCTTCACTAAGGATAGTCCATTTGAGACCCATTCATGTTGTTGTATGGATCAGTGTCTGTTCCTGTTTGTTGCTCAGTAATATTCCACTGTGAGGATGAACCACAGTTTGCTTATCCATTCTGCAGTTGAAGGGCATTTTGTGTGAAGTTTTAACATTTAGAGATTGAGATTGCTGGTAAAATATAGATCCTTTAAAAGCCAAATCCTAACCTGAACTTTTATCAAGAGGCTTTTTAGTTCCTCTTCACTTTCTGCCATAAGGGTGGTGTCATCTGCATATCTGAGGTTATTGATATTTCTCCCAGCAATCTTGATTCCAGCTTGTGTTTCTTGATGAAAGTGAAAGAGGAGAGTGAAAAAGTTGACTTAAAGCTCAACATTCAGAAAATGAAGATCATGGCATCTGGTCCCATCACTTCATGGGAAATAGATGAGGAAACAGTGGAAACAGTGTCAGACTTTATTTTGGGGGGCTCCAAAATCACTGCAGATGGTGACTGCAGCCATGAAATTAAAAGATGCTTACTCCTTGGAAGAAAAGTTATGACCAACCTAGATAGCATATTGAAAAGCAGAGACATTACTTTGCCAACTAAGGTCCATCTAGTCAAGGCTATGGTTTTTCCTGTGGTCATGTATGGATGTGAGAGTTGGACTGTGAAGAAGGCTGAGCGCCGAAGAATTGATGCTTTTGAACTGTGGTGTTGGAGAAGACTCTTGAGAGTCCCTTGGACTGCAAGGAGATCCAACCAGTTCATTCTGAAGGAGATCAGCCCTGGGATTTCTTTGAAAGGAATGATGCTAAAGCTGAAGCTCCAGTACTTTGGCCACCTCATGCAAAGAGTTGACTCATTGGAAAAGACTCTGATGCTGGGAGGGATTGGGGGCAGGAGGAGAAGGGGACGACAGAGGATGAGATGGCTGGATGGCATCACGGACTCGATGGACGTGAGTCTGAGTGAACTCTGGGAGTTGGTGATGAACAGGGAGGCCTGGTGTGCTGCAGTTCATGGGGTTGCAAAGAGCTGGACACGACTGAGCGACTGAACTGAACCGAATTTAACTGAACCTGAACTTGCTGTATCCCTTCACATTTTCTATCAGCTCCTCCAAACACCATTCTGATTTAGATGAACCCACTTTGTGAACTTTGATTTCTCATACATGCTACCATCAAATCACTTACTATGTTGTAATTGTCAATTTTTCCTAATAGACTTCAGACTCATTGGGGTACATGTGGTGTCCTATTTAATATTTCCACCAAAGGCACAGCTATAAATGAAGCATATAGGTTGTTAATTAATATTTATTGAATAAATGTTTGAAGAAATGAATGACCAAAGAATGGAAGGGCTCTTTTATGTGACATATCATCAAAAATGATTTAAATAATATATAAGCTACCAATTCAAATATTTTGACCTTTAATTGCTTTGAAAGCAAAAAATTTGAAACCACCCAATCTGCAAAAGGATTTGTTGCTCAGACATTAGAATTTACTTTCTGAGTGTGTAAGAAGTATATCAGGAAAACTTTACCACAACTTAACAAGTGATTGTTAATTATGACTATAACTGTTTCAGTTGGGGACACCTCTTTTTACTTATATACTAAGTTCTGCAAGTCTACCTACTAAATAACCAAACCCATGGGTGGTCTTGGTGACCCCCTCAAAACACCTGGAATACTCAGAAAGGGCTGGAAAAAGTAAGGATAGAGTTAACTTCAATATACATTTTCTAATACAATATTCTTGACAACTTTTTTATAACATCAATTTTTCTAAAATATATGCATATTTCCATCCAAACTTTGAACTGGTATATTTTGATTACTCTGTGAAAAAAATGCTTGCAAAATAGCCTGAATGGCAAAATCTAACTTCTTTTCTACAAGAAATAAAATTACTTTATAATACAGATTACTAAAGTTTGTCTCATTAAAATTAAACTGGTAGAGGTCAAAATGTATTTATTTTACTGACATTTATAATTTTAGAAAATGAGTAGAGAATATATACAGTTTCTTTTTAATTTGTAATGATATATAATATAAATGAATATATTCAAATAGCTAAATTAAACTTATATGTATTCTTTGAAAACATTTATGTCCAAAGATTCAACTTTGCAGAATAATTAAACAAAAATCAAGTATCAAAATCAGAAACAACTCAATTAACTGTATATATCATGACTAAACTTTTTAAATGTATTCAGTGAAGTGGAGAGTCATATACTGTTAAAATGAATCCATCCCTGAGCTACTATAATTGGAATAAAAATTTTATAATATAACTTGTTATGAATCTCAAAGAAATCATAACAAAACCCTAGCCTTAGATTTTTAGTCAGTGAATCATGAAGAAATTGGTAGCACTTGAAAATATTTCAGTTAGAATTTAAAAGTCAATGTGAATAATCTATCTTTGCTTTGATTATTTGCAGGTAATTTGTTTAAAAACTTCCCAAGGATAAATATTGAGTATAGTGGAAAAGAATGGCTTATTTTTACACGTGTGGGAAAATCATTTTTATTGTTCACTATTTTGTACTGATATTTGTTTAGATGTGCTTCATGAGGCTGCCCTGCTACATTTTTTGTAAGAGGACAGAAGATGAAAAGAAAAGAAAACCTTTGAATAAATATGGCCATTAACCCCATAGTGCAACTCTACCAAATGCTTGAACTCAGAAGACCCCATGAAGATCCCATATAGGGCAAAACACCCTGCTTTCTAATGCCACACCGTATGCTTAAGAGAATATGTACATGGGGGAGGAAATGGAAATCTCTGAGGGGTTTTTAGGCTTTGTTAGCCCTTAAAGCTTTCACAGAAGTGGCCAAAGGGGTTTAAATATTCGTAGTGAGATTTGGAGTGGGGAGGGATACTCTCTTTAATGAAATGGAAGAAGTGTTACTGTGAACGCAGTCACAGACTAATTTTTAGCAAAGAGTTCATAGGAGAGGGGAAGATCTGAAAAGTGGCCCTTAAAACATTTTGGCTTTCTTAACACTTGGAAAGTTTTCTTACACTCCTAGATTTTATGTATCCCAGTTTGAAGATTACTGGTGACAAGAAGTGCTTTCCTAACTGTTTCAAAAAGTCTTTCTAACTTAACTCCCACATCCAGTTGCAAGTTGGACTATATTGCTGACCTGGCCCGTTATGGATCGTATAGGATAAACTTGGAAATTGAGGCATGTGCTTAACTCATTTCCTGGGCTTGCTTTCTATTGGTTTCTGAAGTTCTTGGTAGACTCCTCACCACTTCCCTCCCAATGTGCTGGACTTAATAACTGTGTTTTGTCAGCTTAGGTAGCAGCTCTAATAAACTAGTGATGACAGTAATTTAATTTGTCCTTCTCCAAAGATACAGTATTATCAGATATTAAATTTCCAATGCAAAAATATATACCCCCAACATTAACACAGTTAGTTATTGGTAGATCTTACTGTGAATGTCATTATAATGTAGGCAAATACATACATTTCCACCTTGGAAATGAGCTTTTGTGTTTCTTATGTTGAAACTTGGTGTTTCCCAGGTGGCACAGTGGTAAAGAATCTGCTTGCAATGCAGGAGATGAGGCAGACACTGGTTGTATCCATGGGCTTGGAAGATGCCCTGGAGGAGGGAATCACAACTCATTCCAATATTCTTGCCTGGAGAATCCCATGGGCAGAGGAGCCTGGCAGGCTACAGTCCTTGGAGTCGTGAAGACTCAGACATGACGGAGCACACATGCACCATGTTGAAACTTTGGTTCTTTTATAGAAGAACTCATGGGACTTAAAACATAAAAATTAAGAACTACTGGTTTGGGAAATAGAAAGTCAACTGAGGGCATAACCATCCCCTTTCATATAATCTCTGGTCAGCAATTGCTGAACTTTGAACCATGATTTCTTAAAATTTAGTCAATAATTCTCCCAAACTAGAAATAACATGTATGATTCTCAACATGTTTTTTAAAGATACTTTTTAATGTGGGCCATTTTTAAAGTCTTTATTGAATTTGTTACAGTATTGCTTCTGTTTTACATTTAGTTTTTTGGTCATAAGGCATGTGGGATCTTAACTCCCCAACCAGGGATTCAACTGGCACCTCCAGTATTAGAAGGTGAAGTCTTAACCTCTGGACCACCAGGAAAGTCCCTTTCCATATATTTTTATAAAGTTTTTTTTCTAAAAGTGTAACATTAAGATTATCCAATCACCTGGCATCAAAAATCAGCATGGTCCTTCCTTCTCTAACGTAAGGCTTCCCTGGTGGCTCCGACAGTAACGAATCTGTCTGCAATGCAGAAGACCCAGGTTCAATTTTCTAGGTTGGGAAGATCCCCTGGAGAAGGGAATGTCTACCCACTCTAGTATTCTTGCCTGGAGAACTCCATGGACAGAGGAGCTAAAGTGGCTAAAGTAATAAAATAAATTAAAGGAAACTAACTGAGGTGACACAGTGGTATATCTAGAAATGAAATTCAAGACAGTTTTGATTCAGTAATTTATCAGTCTACCAAGCCTTATCTTTTGTAGTTAATAATTATAGTCCTTCAAAGTGATTGTTTGGAACATATTTTCAAATATTGGCCTTCAGTTTGTTCCTCTCATTTGATATTTGCAACACACCCAAAAGTAGAGGACAGGCAAGAGGAAAAATTTTTTTTAAGATTATTTCAAAAATCTGGATCCAGATGAATATTATGTTACATAGATGATTACATATGAAAATAATCCATTTTATCTGTTAAGTGAAGAAAAACAGAATAACAATTGTTTATAAACATCCTAGTATGATTATAATTTTTCTGCTGAAGAAGGTTCAATACAGTAACAAAGGTATCCACATAAAACATGGTTAGTACTAACTCACTGGAGAAGGCAATGGCACCCCACTCCAGTACTCTTGCCTGGAAAATCCCATGGACGGAAGAGCCTGGTAGGCTGCAGTCCATGGGGTCGCAAAGAGTCAGACACGACTGAGCGACTTCACTTTGACTTTTCACTTTCATGCATTGGAGAAGGAAATGGCAACCCACTCCAGTGTTCTTGCCTAGAGAATCCCAGGGATGGGGGAGCCTGGTGGGCTGCCATCTATGGGGTCGCACAGAGGCAAACACGACTGAAGCAGCTTAGCAGCAGCAGCAGCAGCAGCAGTACTAACTCACAAGTAGAATTGAGAATAAGTGAATCTCTGATGGATTGTTTTTAAAAATATAGAGAAACAACTTTCTATTTAATTTATATTTATAAATTGTTAACCACCCAATTCAGCCTATTCAAAAGAAATATGTTTCTAATGGATATCTGTAATTCAAATATAAAGTAAAAGAAACCAGTATAAACTATGAATTCTATTATCATTTTATTTAATTGTTTTTGCTTTATTAAGCACATCCTTATCTAGCTCTTTAGAAACAAATTCTTTATCCAGGATGGCAGTTTCAGGTATTATATAAAAAAATTTCTGCATGTTTCTTGCATAAAATTTCGACTGCACTATTTTACAGTTTCTAAAAGATAATTCAGACCAATCTCATACACAATAATGGGTTTTTTTTTTTTTTTTCAAGAGAACTGACATTTATGTGCTATGGCAATTTCTCCAAAACCACAGCTCTCCCCACCTGCATAAAATAATTAGTAAATCATTACTAATAATAATTAGTAAACCATCTATAGTCTGCCTGTAAGGGTAAATGAAGATATTAAGGAAACCTTGGGCTATGTGGAAAAAGTGGAGAGATATATAAACAGTTGGCCAATTTACTTGAACTTTCCTTCAAGTGTCCAATAGAGTCAACCCATAGTGGTTATGCAGACGTTAAATAAGCTGAGAAAACCTCCAAATATTTGAAATTCACATTTTTCCCTCAGTCTTCAGTTCCTCTGAGAATTGCGCTTAGCTCGAAAATGCTTGGGAATGCGGCTCCTAATTCCCCCAAGAGAAGTTTCTTTCCATTTTGATTTCCTCAGCCATGAACTAATCAGTCTTAATTGCTCCCAGCTGTGATTTCTGCTCCCAGGGGTTGCTTCCTGCTGCTACCCAAGGAGTACAGAATTCTGCAGTTTTTGTTAAACTCCAGTAAATACATGGGCGCTTTGTAGAACTTAATTTACTATTACAGGAGTTCAAACACTATAACTAGCAAGTAAACTTTCACTCAACTTTGAAAGCTGACCACATAATGAAGATCACTTTTTTCCCAAGAGGTGATAAGACATTGGACAATTGAAAGTTATATTTATTTTCTACCATTACAGATTCAACAGAATAGTATTTCTGTTTGCAATGTATGTTTGTATGTTTGTATGTATGTGTTATGTATAGATATATATATAAATTATGTATGTGTGTATATATACTTGTATATTAAATTTGTGTTATAAGCAAAACATTTTTCTTATATATTTTGAATTTTTACTGAAATTATTATTTTAGGAAAGAGAGATAAAAAAATAGTTCAAAACTCTAATGCTGTCTTGAGACAAAACACGTGGTGATAACACCAAAAAAAGTGAGTTAAAACTTGCCACATTAAGGTTTTCATAAAATTAAGTAACTAATTTGAACATTTTTTTACCATTTAATCTCAAAAACTGAAAAAAAGATTATAAAAATATTTTTCAGTTTTTTTCATCCTTCTTATCAGATCATGTTGACGTGATATCACCTGAAAAGAATATCAGGATGTTTTCTAGATTGCTCATTGTCCACACTGAACCATTTAGTTATCTTTAATGAATCAATCTCTAGTAATTATTTTCACACAAAGATAGAAAAAGAAGCAACAACAACAAAAACGATTAGAGGAGATTAACTACATCTGAAAGTGATTTAAGAAGTGACTGTGGGCTTTTTATTAAAACCAGTGAATCTGAAGTTTCAATTAATGAACCACAATTCATGGCTATTAGCTTAAATTAACTAATAAACTTTGTTACTAGGCAGAAAACTGAGGATAATGAAGACAAAGTATCAAAGCTCGAGAACAGGTTACCCTTAGCAGAAATTGTGCAAGTTCACAGTGTCTAAATAAGAAAGTTAGCAAAACAACATTAAGAAAACTGCAAAAATAATTGTTCTTTTGCACTTATGGTCTTAATGAACTCACTCGATTACAACAAAGTACATTTTATTTCTACTAAAAATGATAGGCACATAGCATCAACATGCTGGAATACATACACAGTGCTGTATAAGGCACTGTAAAATTTTACCATAAAAAGTGAGGAAAAACAAAAAAACTTAAAATATTTCACATTTCAAGGTTATATGGAGAGTTTTGTAATGTTGTTCTTATTTCTGAAAGTAATTTTATAAATATTAACTCTATGGCTAAGCATATGCCATATTTATATTAATCTCCATGCTCCAAAAATCTAGCTTAGACAGAAATCAAATCTAAAAAATCTAAACCAAGAGAAGAATTGAGGTATTCATGCTACAGTGCTCCCACAAAGGACTGATAGAGTGATAGAATTAATATTTGTTTCAAATACTTATGGGCTATTCACCAAAACTGATAATAATTTGGGCCATAATGAAAGACAACAAACTTTAAAATATGGAAATAATTCAGAGTATGTTCTAACATAAGAAATAATTATCAAAGACACATCAATGAGAAAAAGACAAAGTAATGTGGTAAAGAATTCACTTGCCAATGCAGAAAACTGGGTTCCATCCTTGGATCAGGAAGATTCCCTTAAGAAGGAAATGGCAACCCAATTCAGTATTGCTGCCTGGAGAATCCTATGGACAGAGGAGACTGGCAGGGGGGTCACAAAGAGTTGGACACAAGTTAGTGACTAAACAATAATCCAAAAAAAAAAAAAGGAAAAAGCCATCAGAAAAATTAAAGACATTTAGTTTTAAAATATATTAAAATTTCTAATAATGTATGAAAAAGTGCTCAACATCACTAGTCATCAAAGAAATACAATTTGAAACCACAATGAGAGTCTATTACAATTACACAGGAATGGCTAAAATAAAAAAAATAAAAGATGATATTGTGTTAGCAATGACTTGGAACAAGTGTAACTTTTATATACTACCAATGGAAATGTAAATTGATACAACCAGTGTGGAAAACTGTTCAGTACAATAACCTCATATGACCCTGTAATTTTATTCTTAGTTATACAAAGAACAGAGATGTGTACAAATGCTCATCAAAACACTTACGCGATAATGTTCACATTAGCACTATTCCTAGTAAAGTCAAGCTGGAAGAAAAAAATCCATCATCAGTAGAATGAAGAAATGCACTGCATTACATTCATGCTGTGGATTACTACAGGGCAAGAAGAAAGTAACACATTAAATGCAACAGGAATAAATCTCAGACATAATATGTTGAGTCAAAGAAGCCAGATTCAAAAAAATGTCTACTGTGTGATTCCAGGTATACAAAGTTCAGGATCAAGCAACACTAAGCTATGTCAGTCTTGAATATATATTGACTGGAAGGGTGAATGAGGAGGCTCTCTGATGCTGGTCATATTCTATTTCTTGACCTAGGTTATGGTGTTACCCATGTGTTCATTTTTGTGGAAGTTCTTTGAGTTCTACATTCACCTTTAGTCCGCTTTTTGTACATATGTATACTTCATTAAAATGTTTGCACTGAGGTTTGAATATGGAGGTATTGATTGGGAAGGTATGTTTAGAGAAGTTGTCTATTCAACCTTTTATAATCAAGCTAATCTTGGACTGAAACTGAAGGCATATATCATATAAGGTTGAGATATATATTGCAGATTTATGCATCTTCCAGAGATAGTTTCAGTTATATTCTATGCACCCCAATCTTAAACAATTTTTGTTACTCCTGCTGCTTCTGCTGCTGCTAAGTCACTTCAGTCGTGTCCGACTCTGTGCGACCCCATAGATGGCAGCCCACCAGGCTCCACTGTCCCTGGGATTCTCCAGGCAAGAACACTGGTGTGGGTTGCCATTTCCTTCTCCAATGCATGAAAGTGAAAAGTGAAAGTGAAATCGCTCAGTCGTGTCTGACTCTTTGCGACCCCATGGACTGCAGCCTGCCAGGCTCCTCCACCCATGGGATTTTCCAGGCAAGGGTACTGGAGTGGGGTGCCATTGCCTTCTCCAACTAGATACAGTCTTTTTCCTATGGGGAGTTCTGCCATGAGGCATGTGTCTCACATATGATCAGAGTTTCCACCAGTTGCTCTGCACTTTGAGAGTTCTCAGTTCTTGCTGTCCACAAACTGGGAAAGTTCCTTGTTCCATATTAATGCTGCTGCTGATCGTCACATTTCTGGAAATTTTCTGTTTTAGGAAATAAGAAAGTAATTCCCACATCTTACCTTCAGGTCTCTGAGGGGTGCTGGTGGTGGTTAGTCACAGGAAAAACATGCCTCCAGTTCCCTAGGCTTTTGTTTTTATCTCAGCCTTTTTCTTCTCAAAGCCCATAAAACGAAAGTAAAAGTCAGTCCCTCATATCCGACTCTTTGCTACCCCATGGACTGTAGCCTGCCGGGTTCCTCTGTCCATGGTATTCTCCAAGCTAGAATACTGGAATGGGTAGCGTTTTCTTCTCCAGGGGTTCTTCCTAACCCAGAGATTGAACCCAGGTCTCCTGCACTGCAGGCAGATTCTTTATAGTCTAAGCCACCAGGGAAGCCCAAGAATCCTGGAGTGGGTAGCCTATGCCTTCGCCAGCACATCTTCCTGACCCAAGGAATCAAACTGGGGTCTCCTGCATTGCAGGTGGATTCTTTATCAGCTGAGCTACCAGGGAAGCCCTTCTCAAAGCCCCTAAGCATTGATAAACTTCTGGGTTTGAGAGTATTACAGCACAGCTTCATTCTATACCTAGAACTTTCACCATCCTTAACATCCATCCATATCTGTTCATTCTGGTCTAGCCTACAAGATCCCTTTCTCATTCATCAGTGACTTTCCATTAGGAATCCTTATCCCCAGGTCTGTCAGTCTATAAATCTATTTCTATATATCTGAATCCCAATTGTATACATTTTAAATTCTCTCTCAAGGGACTGGTGGGGTCTCTGTGAATCAAGCAATGTTCCTGAACATTCTTAATTAAGAATGTTTTAATATTTTGAATGAATTAGGACACTTCTCTGTGGGCTTCCCGGGTGGCACTAGTGGTGAAGAACCCACCTGCCAATGCAGGAAACAAAAGAGATCCAGTTCAGTCCCTGGATCAGGAAGATTCCCTGGAGAAGGAAATGGCAACCCACTCCAGTATTCTTGCCTGGAGAATGTCATGGATAGAGGAGCCTGGAAGTCTACAGTCCATAGGGTTGCAAAGAGTCAGACACGACTGAAGGACACTTCTCTGCCAAATGCTCCCCCCCACCACCAAAATTACTCTCTGTCTCTGCCCACAAGTATTAGTATATTGAAGTCTCAAGTTTGTACTTCCCAAGATTCCACGATAAGTGTCAATTTTGTAGGCAGGCAAGACATAAATCAATTTTGTAGGCAGGCAAGAGATAAATCGATGCAGAGTTGTAAGAGCCACATCTTAAAATTTCAGTCCAAGATTTGCCTGATGTAAAACAAAGACTGAATAGACTTCTTCAAAGATACCATCCCAATCAATGCCACCATAGTCGAATGTCAGTTCAATCAGGTGTGAGTGACAGTCGAAAAGGAAAATCTGCTAAGGATGCCCATTTTGCTTGGTGTTTTTAAGTCTCTCTTTTTCTTAGTCTATTTTTTCTGCTATTTGGCTAGAGGTGGTGATCAGCATGAGAAATCTTCCAAAGGCCATCAGTTTGAATTGTGACCAGTGATAAGAAAAAGAACTAAGAAATAGTGAAAATCACTCACATTTGTCTGCTGAGCGCATCCTTTCCTAGATATCTATGATTATACTTGTTCGTTTAAAACTGTGAACTGACTACAGTGAGTACACATATCTGTACCTTCAGCTTCAGTGTTGGGAAAACACAGTTTGTCCCTGGTAGGTTAAGTTTTGGGATAACAGAAAGTCCTCAAATCTCAGTGGCTTAAAAAAAGTTTTATTCCTCATTTAAGGAAATTGGTGATGAGTCTGGCTGGTGCTTCAGGGGACCTGTTTTTTATGTAATGGCCCAGGGTCACACCTCCAGTTCAATGTTTGCTTCCATGACTGTATGGCAAAAGCACTGAAAATTCTCAAAATTAAAGGATTTATTCTGGAAGAAACAAGGATCTCTTCTGCTCACACCCCATTGGGAACAAAAGTCAATGGCGACACATCACCTTAAGAGAAGCGTCATCCCGCCCTGCGGTCTTGTCCTAATAGAGGCAAAAATTAACCATTGGTTAAATAAAAATATATTGAGTAACTAATGTTTTATAATAGTCACTCAATCTAGACCAAATTTTAATGTTCTAATAATATAAAGGAGAAAGAAATAATCAACATGAAGAAAGTAAACACTAGATAGGGAAGAGAAAATGGTCCCTACTCTAACAGGGAATCAATTTTGGATCATTTCATAGAACACTGACTTGAGAACTATTCTGAGACCAACCTTAGTTCTATAGAAAAGAGAGATTTAACAGGTAAATGACATCACCCAAGAGCATAAGAATGAAGAGCATTACCATGTCTTAGATTGACTTATTGCCCCAAATCCAACCCTCTTTCTGTATCCATACTTTTGCATGACCTGAGGAAGGACAGAGTAGACTTCTGAGTCAAGCCCATCATGTCCTCCTGTGGCCACTTGCTCTGTATCATTTTCATGCAAACATACCTCAAGTGGTGCTGTGGTCACATCAGAAGGATGAGAGATACATGATAGGAAACCATCCTTGTCCTCACAGTCTGAACAGAGCTCCCCAAGCATCCCATAAAACTGCATAGAGAACCAAAGTCACAAAGCTGAGCCCAAACTACATCGGCTGGACTTCTGCCAACCTTCACAGAGACAAGAACAGTTACAAACGATTGTTGTTTTAAGCCATGGAACTTCTGGGTAATTTTGTCCTGCAGCAAGAACTAATCAATATATGGTACATGTGCCAACCACTGGCCATTCATAAATTACAATAGATGAAAAAACAAAACAAAACAGAATCTAGAAAGCAAAAAAGATGGGAGATTGCCCCACAAAGAAAAAGAAAAGCATTTCTGAGGATTCAGTTCAGTTCAGTTCAGTTCAGTTCAGTCACTCAGTCGTGTCCGACTCTTTGCGACCCCATGAATCGCAGCACACCAGGCCTCCCTGTCCATCACCAACTCCCGGAGTTCACTCAGACTCACGTCCATTGAGTCACTGATGCCATCCAGCCATCTCATCCTTGGTCGTCCCCTTCTCCTCCTGCCCCCAATCCCTCCCAGCATCAGAATCTTTTCCAATGAGTCAACTCTTCACATGAAGTGGCCAAAGTACTGGAGTTTCAGCTTTAGCATCATTCCTTCCAACGAAATCCCAGGGTTGATCTCCTTCAGAATGGGGATCTTCTGAGGATTAGGAAAGAAAAATAATAACGATTATATATAATGTGACTATTTTCTTAATAAGCAAGATATATGAATTAAGAGTATATATTCTCATTTGTGACTATATTTACACAAAAAATTTCAAAGTTAACAAAATATGACATTTTTATATATGACATGATTTTATTTAAAAATCAGGAAGAAATGAAATTGCAACAGACCCAATAATATACATGAATGCCATTAATAATCAGTCCATAAAATCATAAACTTGAACATAATGTTTAGTTTAAGAGTCTATTGTATTAGCATTAAACAGATGTCTGAGTCTTTAAGGCAGTGACTTTTGGAAAAATGAGAAAGCATTAGTTCAAAGGGTAAAACCATGGAATTCAGTGACTTAAAAAATACATTAAAAAGCAGATAAATTTTTCAAAGTAAACTTCAGAATGACAATTTTTCAAATGAGATCATGAAATATTTAAGAAAGCTAACTTGAAAAACGTTCTGAGATGGAGACTGATGTCAAGAGGTTAGCCAGACCCTAGCTAATATACACAAAGCAAATATTGATTTGGTGGGATTATAAATCCAACCAAACTTTCATATGTTCATAAATAGGAAAGGGTGAAAGCAAATAAACAGTAATAAGAGGATTAGATGCATGTAGGATCAATAGTTGATGGCCTGGTCAAAGTGATCCCAAGCAGTTTTGCATTTTCTTTGATGTCATTAAGTGATTCAGACACAAGGATTCTCAGCTTCATTTGCAACAGAATCACTTAGGATGCTTTTTAAAATACAGGTACCCAAGTCCCACCTCAGATTTTGTTAGTCTGACATTGGTATTTGTTATTTAAAAGATCTCTAGGCCATTTAAATTGTAACCAAGGTTAAGAAGTATCACAACTTTCACCCATCCCCAGAATACATAAGTCAATTAATGATTAATTACAGTTGCCAACTAGCCAGTCGCAGGCTGTTCCCCTTTTCACTGCATTCAACCTGATTGGGTCATGTACTCTGATTATCATAACCTGGAGGAACTGTCAGGTTATTAAATATTTACAAAGTAACACAGTGATACTTTGGTAAACTGTGTCTCTCAGTCACCAAAGTAGATTATATAACAGATAAAGGCAACAGATTACCAATTAACCCCACAAAGAATCTGCTATACCTATAGAAATGCTTGTGTATGCAAAAAATACTAGTTCCCAGTTATACGAAGCAGTGTGTGTGTGTTAGTCACTCAGTCTTGTCCAACTCTGTGACCCCATGGACTGTAGCCTGCCAGGCTCCTCTGTCCATGGAATTCTCCAGGCAAGAATACTGGAGTGGGTTGCCATTTCCTTCTCCAATATGAAGCAGAGTACATGTTTAGTTTCAACATTATGCTATGGAAAAGACTGGAAAACAGAAAAGCACTCTGACATCTTAGGTTCAACTTATGAAAAATCGAATACATTTTAAATATAGGTAACATAACATTGAGCTATATTTACAGGTAATTTATAAAAGAGACACAAGAAATATTAGCTGAATATTGACAAAGTCCAGGTGTAGGAGCTAGATACATGAAATACAATAGAGCACAAGAGTGGCTGTTTTTACCAAAGGGAAAGAAAGAATAAAAGAAGAAGAGAAAGAAAGGGGAAAATCAGTTGGGGGAAAATCAAGCAAATAAAAACAATGGAAAAATTTCAAACTTACAACTTGCCAACCTTGCTACTTGATTGAAGTGATTACAATAGAAAACTCCTTTTGGAGTTATTTTCTGTAAATAAAATGAGGTGCTTGCAATCAGAACATCTCTAAACTTCTTACAGTTACGTATAGTCTACAAAACATCAGGTAAAAAAATAGATAGTAAGATCCTGAGCAGCCTAGCAAGAAAAAAATGACAGCAAGGACTGCACTCACTGTCCATGTTTCTCTTCCAAAAGGCAATCTGATTATAATTGTCTCAGATATGGAAGTTTCTCATCCAACTAACAGCGGAAATTTATCAGCCTCCTCCCACCACTGGCTGGGCAGATGATAGAACAAAAGGGCAGCAGAAACGTGAGCAGAGGCGGCCAAGTTTCCTGCCCAGGCAAACAGAGAGGATAACAGGAGAGGGGGAAGGAGAGAAAAGAAAATGGTAACAGAAGCTTTTTTTTTTTTTAATGCCAAAAATGTAAGAGTGCCTTTGTTATACAACACGGGCGTTGATTTCCTGTTTCATAACTTGTGATTGGTGAGTTATTTTTACATTTAACTTAATGAGGTTACACCCTGCTCTGAGATTTCATAAGCCATTTTCCTGCCTCTGAAATAAACAAAATATTCTCTCAGATTCCGTTTTTTCATTGACCTTGGGATAGCTGAATAAGGGAATGGTCCGGGTTATACATTAACCTCTGGGTCTAAGATGTGTGGCAGGAAGGAACAATCAGGCTTTATTTGGAACTCTTTACCTGTGAGACTCCAAAGTCAGTTATTTCCTGCCTTTTTATTTGTATCTTGAAAAAGTTACAAAGGACCAGAATGCAAGCATTTCCTGAATTGCGCAGTAAAAAGTTCTCCAAAAAAAGTGTAAATATATCTTTGGCCTTGAACGATGCATCTTAAATCAATTCTGACAAAAATCTTGTGTGGATGAATAAAAATTAATGGAACATGATTCACTGTGGGCATCAAATATTCAAATGAATAAAGAGCATAGCCAAGGAGACACAATTATTTTATTCTTCAGTTATGCCCTGCTTGCTGCGGTGGACAGATGAATTTGGGCTGTGTCCTTTATCGCCACCACACGGCGCTGGCTTGGGAATTAAGGATTCATGCCTGTACATAATGATATATGATTAGCACTGTGAAAGTAATTGAACTCTTCGTTCTAGACAATCCTTTGCAGTGTCAGCAAGAAGCTGGAACAAACTGTGTCATTTAACAGAGTTATGCTGTAAGTGAAAAAAACCTCTGATCCCTGCACAATTAACTTCCCAATAATTTTTAAGTTCTCGAGATTAAATGAGAGAATTAATATAATAGACCATGTAAATGTGCATCAGAGAAATAAAGCGACACAAGGGCACTAAAAGGGATGGGAAATTTAAGGAAATTAACAATTGTTCTCAAATATAATAAGAGACAGGTGTCAGGCCATGAAAAGGCTGATTGTTGTAACTGGAGCAGCTGAGGATGGTAAATGCACAGCTGTTGCAAAGATTAGTTGTATTGTAACAAAGAATACTACTTGTTTTGCTGTGCCCTCCACAAAGCTAAACTCTATTAGGACAAGCTTATAAAGTATCCAGAAAGTGAAGTAATAATGATATTAACACCTGTTTTACATAAAACACTATAACTCAAATCAATGATATTGACACCTATTCTACATAATAAAATGTTGTAACTCAAATCGATTATATTGACACCTATTTTATAAAATAAAACACTATTACTCCAATCATTCGCTATAATTTTGTGGCTTCAAGTCTCAGCACACTAGCTGATTATTTGTGAAATTTCTCAATTTTCTTCATTAAATTGATCAATTAGTTCAATAATCATTTTAAGACAATAACCTAATTGCATTAGGCTGCATTAATTTCAAAATGATGACATTTTGAAAGAAATAAGTTATCTTTCAGTTGCTAAGTTATGTCTGACTCCTTACGACCCCCTGGACTGCAGCATGCAGACTTCCCTATTCTTCACCATCTCCCAGAGTTTGCTCAAACTCATGTCCATTGAGTCAGTGATGCCATTCAACCATCACATCCTCTATTGTCTCCTTCTCCTGCCTTCAATCTTTCCCAGCATCAGGGTCTTTTCCAATGAGTTGGCTCTTTGCAATCAGGTAGCCAAAGTATTAGAGCTTCAGCTCCAGCATCTTTATAGATATTCTCAAATGAAATTTTTGTTTCTTTCAATACCATCTAATTAATTAACATCCTCTTGTACAACAAAAAAACATAAAGCAGAAAGGAAAAAACGTCAAAACAGAGATGTGATCATATTTATGGCTGCCTATGCTATTTCTTTTTTTTTAAAGAGTCTATGACTGAAAAAGGTCTTCCCTGGTGGCTCAGTGATAAAGAATCTGCCTGCCAAGGCAGAAGACTCAGGTTCAATCCCTGGGTCAGGAAGATCCCCTGGATAAGAAAATGGCAACCCACTCCAGTAGTCTTGCCTGGGAAATCCCATGGACAGAGGAGCCTGGCAGGCTACAGTCCTTCTGGTGCAAAAGAGTCTGACACAACCTAGCAACTAAACAACAACAATGAAAGAAAATGATTCCAGTCACTCATTTACAAGAACATACATTCTTTGGTGGCAGGGACTTGGGTTTATTCAGTGAGGTTTTTGTTGATAATATTTTGTTTTTATAAATTATAAAATTTCTTTTTCATACCTCTCTAAGTCATTATCCTCTCCTGTGAGTTCCAGTCATGTTGGCCAGTGGTTGCGAGTTCTGGCAAACATGTGAACTGAAAACTGAAATAGCAATATATTTGAGTCAATACTATGAGAATTGATGTCACCATTTTTATGCAACTTTGGAAACCTTTCTGTTTTTATATATGTTTGATGGCTGACTAAATAAACAACAATGTTAAACTGATTAGATACAAGATACTAGACATTAATTTCTTGTTAGTGATCAGAAAAGTTTTGTTTCTATCTGGATAGATTTAAAGAAAACAATCATCTTTTCTTATTATTTTGATACTGCAGGATTCAAATGCTTATAATTTAATTCTGTGGGTTTTTTCTGTCTTGTTTTTGTTTGTGTGTTTGGTTTTCCCTGGAGTGAGGTTGCTATGCAATTAAGCTTCCACTAGTGTTTAATAACCACTGGCCTGTTGAATTTGGATGCAAGGTTTGATCAACATGAACACTTTCTGGCTGGTTCCCTTGCAGATTAATATCGGAATAATCAAAGAGACAATGTGAAGTAATGATGAATTTTTATATTACTGAATGTTCTCCTTATGAAGAAGGAAAAAGAAAAAGAATTATATTAACTGTTAAAGGAAATAGTTTTGGTTTAACTGTTTCTAAACATTTCTTAAAGTTTGGTTGAACTTTTTCTATATTTTAAGCAGCTACTTCACTTGCAGATTCCAAAACCTTAGTAAAATTTCGTTTATAAGAGAGTGAGTATAATAATGTAATGGAAAATTCTACTGTTGCTGCTGATATGGATAACTGTCAAGGATATGTCTTCAGGGTAACATCCGCATTCTGAAGTGGTGAATCTGGTCACAGCATATTTAATAATATATTGTAATCAGTTGATTTTTCCACTATCTGTGCCATTGAAATTACAAAACAAGCTCCTCTAACTTTTGTTTGTCGTTAAAGTAACAGCCCATTGGCCCAAGAGCTGAAATGCTTAGTGAAGTTTATAGAAATATAAAGATGCATGTGAGTAACAAAAAATAAGACTATTATATTTAGTTCTAGAATTGTGACAACTTCCAGAGCATTAAAAAAAAAAAAAAAACATGAAGCTGAGTCCTAGAAGCCAGAAATTTTAGGATTTAGATTCTGTAGTACGTCAGCAACAAAGAGCATGGTGAGGCATTTAGAAGTCCCTGTAGTTTTTACCTTACTCTAATATAGTAGTTGTTCACGTACTTTTCCTTTCTTGATCTCTGCCTTATGTCTCTATCTAAAAATGTGCCAATAAGAGTAGGCTTTTGTTTTTCTCATAGTTACATCCTCCCACGTACAATAGATCATCTTTCGTTTGAAGGGTTCACAAATATATTTAAATGAATTGATCAGATGAACACACATGGATTGAGTTCAAAATAATGCACAGAAACCAACAAGAAAGAAGGTATATAGAAAGAAATAGGGGGAACAAATGAGAAGCAGCAGAGGCTCCAACAAATGAAAAAGCAGCAAGCAGACAGGCTTACGGATAGTTATAGCAACTGGAGAATCAAGACAAAGTGAGAATTCATTTTATTCAATAGGCAAATATTAGTCAAGTGCCAGGCTGAATGGCAAGCACTGGGTGACAGCAATGAATAAGACAAGCGTCTTCTCCAACCTTCTGTAGTTGTTGCCTAGTGGGAAGCATAATGAAGGAAATAAACAATGTTCTTGGGTAAACAGTAATGTATGGACAAAGGGTGGAGTCAGCCAGGACTTCTGGAAATAAATGACTTCTATTCTGAGACCTAAAATGTGTAGGAAAAAAAAAAAAAGAACGACCATCCAAAAAGTGGGAAGAAATACATTCCCAACAGCGTGTACATGTACCAGTTTCCTGAGAAAGGGAAAAGAGAATGTCTAAGAAACTGGAAATAAAACCTAGTGATGCCACTGGAGTTAGCAAGAGGGAGATTGGCAGAAGATGAAGTTAGAGGAAAAGGCAGTGGCCAGATAATGCAGAGCATTGAAAACCAAGATAAAAATCGTATTCCAAGTACAATAAGAGAGTTTCACACCTGTCCCAAGTACAGCCAAGGTCATGATCTAATTTAATTAAAAAAAAAAAAAAAGAACACTTTTCTGGTTGTCAGGTGAAGATTAGATTTTAAGGGAAACCAGAGTGGAAGTGGGAAGGCTAGTTAAAGGCAATAGAAGCATCTCTGATGTGAGGTGATGGCAGCCTCATTTGGGGCAATTATGGTAATGACAGGGAAAAGTTGGGCTCTGATTGAAGAGCATTTGCTGAAGGATTAGCTGGTGGAGATGAGAGTGAGGAAAGTAAGGAACCAGGACTGACCCTTACAAGAAATGAGTGAACTTGGGGTAAACTGATTTGGTCTTCCCTTCACTACAAAAACGAGAGATGATCACGGTTGGGTAGAAGTAGGAATCAGGAGTCCACGCTTCATTATGTTCATGTGGAAATGCTTATTAGCAGACACGTCTGTATATGTGAGTTTGAAGATCAAGGGACACATCTTGGCTGAGATATTAATTTGGAAGTTATCAGCACAACATAGTGTTTAAAGGAATGGAAATGTATGAGATCATCTGGAGAAGAGAAGAGACAAAGATAGAGAAGATACACAAGCACCGCCGACAATCAGAAATGTCATGAGATTCCCTTCAACTTATTCTGTGTCTGCACTTGGCAGGTCCCCAAGACCTTTCCAACTAAGGTCAGCTGCATGAAGCAGGACATAATCTCCATAGGGTCTTCCAATATTCAACAACTGGGGGAAATAATGTAAGGGATTAATAATTTCAAGTTTCTGTTTTAATGTCAGCCACACAACTTTTAAGAAACACCATGTGATCTAACTCTAAATCCAAAACCTAGTCTGCAACTTGGGCACTAGGAAAGCTTTCTTCCAAATAAACGTTCAAGTTATATGCCAATCCTGCAGAAAGCCTTAAGATTCCTGGCTGCATTCGATTACAATTATTCATGAAATGTTAATCTTCTGTGCCCTAAGTCACATCCTCTGTCTTTTTCACCCCCCACTACACATGGTTTTCCTTCCTCGATCAACATCAAATCTCAGGAATGGAACCAAAGTTAATTCTGACACAGGGAAGAATGACTCATGACTTAAAAAATATTACCTTTCCCTGAGAAATTTTCTTTTCAACAAAGATTTGGAAAATTATGGTGGCATTGAAAACATCAAAGGCAGAAATAAAGCCTTCAGTGGTGGAATTTCAGGGGACTGCATTCACAAGAGATTTGGGAAGGTGAAGGAAGGAGGGTGGGATTTTATGCTACTATTGGAAGTGAAGTGAAGTCGCTCAGTCGTGTCCAACTCTTTGCGACCCGTGGACTGTAGCCCACCAAGCTCTTCCGTCCATGGGATTCTCCAGGCAAGAACAGTGGAGTGGGTTGCCATTTCCTTCTCCAGGGGATCTTCCCGTCCCAGGGATTGAACCCAGGTCTCCCACATTGTAGGCAGACACTTTAACCTCTGCACCACCAGGAAAGCATTAGCATACACAATGAAATGCCCATTTAGAAAGAAGAGAGTATATTAACAGATTTAGATTAAAATGCATATTTTAGATAAAATATCCCCTTTATTGATTACAAACCATTGGTACCCTGAGACAACTGAACTCTGTGTAGACATTAAAATGAAGGGACTTCCTGGCAGTTCAGTGGTTAAGACTTTGCCTTCCAAAGCAGGGGGTATGGGTTCAATCCCTGGAGAGGGTACTAAGATCCCACATGCCTCTAGGGCAAAAAACCAAAAACATAATACAGAAACAGCACTGTAATAAAACCAATAAAGACTTAAAATTTTTAAAAATGTTCACATCAAAAAAAAATCTTAAAAAATTGAAGCATCAACTTTTTTTCCCAACAAAATTTTTCGTCATAAAGAACTGAAAAGTCTTCTCTCATAGGGTAAAAATAATACTAACCATGTTTAAAGTTTGTTTTGTATTTATGTATTTATTTTTCTCATGCCAAAAAAGAATAAGATTATTCTTTTTAAAAATGCCTCCAGCATCCTTACTCTTAGGAGAAGCAAAAGCCACACACTAAAAAGTACTAGATCTAAAAGTAGAGCAGAAGCCCCATTATTTGAAACACAGTTCAAGGCAACACTGACAATAAAGCCATTGGCTGGGGTAAAATTTAACTGACCTTTTCAAGGTTGAAAGAGATCTTCAATCAAAATGCTTCCCTGTCACAGGAGGAAGAGCTCTGTATTGAACTGCTTTAAGAGTAAAACCTACTGAAATTGCTCTCACTGGGGAAACATAAGCTAAAACAAAAACAACAACTATATAAAACTGCTACAGTTGTGGTAAGTAGATTGTTGAGCTGTATTTTTGCTACTTCAAAGGATACCATAGATGAGAGGATTTCTTTTTAAGTAAAACAAGTCCTATGGACAAAAATTTTGTTATTCCTCACTCGTTATCAGTTTACTCAGTCATTGTAAACTCTTCACCAGACTTTAGATATCTCTTATATTAAAATCTCTGATACTTAAATAAAAGGCTATATTTTTGAGGCACAAAAGGATATTTATGATTTGCTCTAATACATTTACTGTCGATGTCACGACCTACCTTCAGGGTTGAATCCACGAGGGAACATTCCCCGTGAAGTAAAAGAGTCACAGTAAGCTCAATGTTAGCTTGTGCTTCTTGGGAAATGGAAAACACTTTCTCTGGAAGTTGAGGCTGCGATTTTCATCCTAGTGAGGTATCTTTCAGGGACTCTGTTTTGTTTCTCAAGCTCTTGACCACTTTAGCCACAATCACAACAGATGTGCAGGGCTATCAAGTTGGACACGTTCTGATCAGTGAGTGGTTTGAAATGATTTGACAAGGTGAGACCAATGTGTCATCCTAGTTTTGAAATGAAGGATAACAAATACTATTGCTGTATTTCTGCTGATTCTCTCTGGGAACAAAGCTGACTGGTGCACAAATCCCTCACCAAGAAATGTTAATAGAAGCCATAATTCTGACACCTCCTCGAATTGTGGGAAGTGAGTCAGAGGCCACACAAGAAACCCAGCAGCATTATTAATTTCACACTTGAGTAGAACCACACAGTTAAGCATGCACTGCCTGAATTCAAGCCACAGCAGACAGCTGGATTCAGTGATAATCAAAAAGGAAAGCTGATTTAAAAAAAAAAAAAAGATGACAACTACAGTATACAAGGTTTTTTAGCACAAAGAGTCACTTTTACTGAAATATGTGCTTAATGAATTTGATCATAATTGATAGGTATGTAGTGTGAACTATCAACGAGGTCAAAGCTTATACTATATGAATGAATTAAAGTACAACAGTAATTTTCCAGAGAGTTCTATAAATGACTATTGTTCTTGCCTGGAATCTGAATTAGGGGGAAATATACTCCTCCCTTTCTTTTTCTATCTGTAATTGTCAGTTATTTTTACTATTTGCTCAATTCTCTACTTTGACAATGTACATCTCTTACCATTACCAAATTTCTCAAATAATTTTGTGATCCTTAGAAAGGCTATATAAAACATTGAACACAGCCCAGGAGGTCACCAGGGAAATAGTGATCTGCATTATGAATAAGTATCAATATAAATTTTGTTGTTGTTTGCTTTCTCTTTTCCCTACAAGAAATGTGTTGTTGTTTTAGTAGCTAAGTCCTGTCCAACTCATTTGTGACCCCATAGCCTGTAGCCCACCAGGCTCCTCCATCCATGGGATTTCCCAGGCAAGAATCTTCGAGTTGGTTGCCAGCTCCTTCTCCAGGGGATTTTCCTGACTCAGGGATCAAATACACTTCTCTGCATTGCAGGCAGATTCTTTACCACTGAGCCATCAGGGAAACCCATCAGTATAAATCAGTATAAATACCTTCATTGATTGAACTGTTAAATAAATGGACAATATGAGTTTGGAGTGGTACTGGCTTAGAAAAAGGTATAGTGAAAAAAAGAAAAGGAGAGATTACACAGAAAAAAATATTTGCTTGCCAAATGAAAGAGAATTAATATGTTTTTCAAAGTAACATCAAAGTAATTTTTATGTTAAGAATTTCATCTGACTTTCATCAATGTAAAACCTAACAATTTACACACATACACTCACACACACACACACACACACTCCTGCATTTATTTTTTGTTCCTGCTTTTGTCTTAAGCCCTGCATCTGTTTCAAACCCATCAATGAGATCTCTTGGCGGCTTGAATTAGACATATGAGTAATGGACTCATGCTCACTTAGCATTTCACTTTCTTTGTACAAGGAAACATATATTCTAGTCTAGATCCACATCCTCTTTCCTGAGCTAATACCTACAGCTGTGCTCCATCTATCAGATGAGTGGATGTTAACACAGCTATTAACAACCAAAAAAAAAAAAAAAGTGAAAAGACTGGTTTAAAAAATGTTGCATGTCCTTCAAAGCTAATTGTTACTAAGGAGTATTTTTAAAGCTTATTCCAGGGGAAAATATTTCCCAGGCTCCTCTGTCCAAGGGGATTCTCCAGGCAAGAATACTGGAGTGGGTTGCCTTGCCCTCCTCCAGGGGATCTTCCCAACCCAGGGATCGAACCCAGGTTTTCCACATTGCAGACAGATTCTTTACCATCTGAGCCACCAGGGAAGCCCAAGAATACTGGAGTGGGTAGCCTATCCCCTCTCCAGTGGCTAGGAATGGAACCAGTGTCTCCTGCATTGCAGGCAAATTCTTTACCAGCTGAGCTACAGGGAAGACCCATAATTGGAACCATGATCATTCAAATCCAAAGACTGATTTGCTGCAAGCAAAGGTTAAAAGCATTTGAGTTAAAATTCTCCATTTTCTACTTCAATTTATGCATATAAACATAGTCTTAGAATATACAAGCTGTCCCCATGAGAAAAATCACATTTTATAGTTGGAAATACTTTCAAGACATTGAGCAATAAATAGGAAAACTTATGTAGCAGGCAAGGATAGCCACAAAGCAAATTGTAACTTCTTGAAATCCAGATAAAGTGAAAAAAAAAAAGCCAGTGGACTGGTAGCTTCTGACATGACTTTTTTGAACAGATTTACTACTGCACCCAATGCCTCCTTGCCTCATATTGTGAAAAGTTGACTAATCCATACTATGTCTCATCTCAAGAAGAACATTTTTAAGATTTATGAGTGTATTTTGAGATTTTATGATGGTCATTTGATTTATGACGTATGTAGTGAATTTTTCAGTAACAGGAAGGGTGCAGGCCCTCAAAAGCAAAACACATACTATTTTCCAATCATTTCTGTCAAAATGCAGAAAGATATGATGGTGGGATTGAAATAATGCTACATTTATACTGTTCCCTGACTTGCCTCTCCTCTTTTTCACACCCCACATTCCCCTCTGTGCATGGTGGTGTGTTGGAGCCTGTCCTGAAGGCATATTATGCTCTTACTAAAGCTACTGCCGCAATATCTTTGATCTATGTACCTACTGTGTTTATGTTCCATATATTTTCATGAGAAATCAATGTTGCTGATTTCTCTTTTTTCTGAAGGGTTCCAGGAGGCCAAGGGTTTAAGGGAGGTTATAGTTCAACTTGACAGCGTTTATAATTAGAGAAGTTTAAAATTTTTACAAGGGCTCTTTATATTCTCATGTCATAGGCATAATTTCTTCACGTGCAAAGTTGCTTCAGTCGTGTCTGACTCTGTGCAAGCCTGCCAGGTTCCTCTGTCCATGGGGTTCTTCCAGCATTAATACTGGAGTGGATTGCCATACCCTCCTCCAGGGATCTTTCCAACCCAGGGATCGAACCCATGTCACTTACATCTCCCGCATTGGCAGTTGGGTTCTTTACCACTAATGCCACCCAGAAAGCCCAATTTCTTCATAAAGAGGATGTTAACCAAAAGATGAGGACTGAACAGACATGCATTCTCTTCACCATACCTCTGTTCCATTCTTTTGGTGGTAAAGTCATAGAACCACCACTCTGATCTTGTTTGAACTAAGGAGAAGCCTTGAATGCTTTTCTGACCGTCAAAAGATCTTGGAAGACCAATTAGTTAAAGCCATAAGTGAGTGATAGTTGCTCAGTCATGCCTGACTCTTTGTAACCCCATGGACTGTAGCCTGCCAGGTTCCTCTGTCTATGGAATTCTCCAGGCAAGATTACTGGAGTGGCTTGCCATTTCCTTTTCCAAGTGAAAGCCATGAGATACGTTCAAAATTTAATCATACAACATTATTATATTTGAAACATTGTATGGTCCCAAAGAGATAAAATGAATATGAAATGAGTGCATGATCCCCTCAATTTTTAAGGTCTTTTTAATTTGCAAAGGAAGCCATTTAAATATTATTTATTTCTTTATGGTTGTACTGGGTCTTTGTTATTGCGCAAAGGGCTTTCTCTGGTTGCAGCAGCAGGGGCTACTCTCTAGTTGTGGTGCCTGGGCTTCTCATTGTGGGAACTTCATTTGTGGAGCCCAGGCTCTACGGCATGTGGGCTCAGTAGTCATGAGGCTGAGTAGTTGGGGCGCACCGGCTTAGCTGCCCCACACCATGTGAGATCTTCCTAGACCAAGGATGGAACTCCTATCCCCTGCATTGTGGGCAGATTCTTAACCACTGGACTACCCCATTTAAATATTAAGAGCCAAAGAAATGCAAAGACAAATCAAATAATATAGCATTATGGGTGGGAATTTCAGATTTTCATGAGTAGCCCTGGAAAATAGATTTTGGGGGCTATAGGTTTAGACATTAAAATATGAGAGATTATAAATAGACCAGCGGATATTCTGCCAAATGCTTCTCATCGTCGTGCAGTCATAACCAGCTAAGCATATATACCCCAAATTGCTTGGCATGATAAACGTGTTTCTTTAACAAACAAGATTCCTTAAACCCAGGGAGGTTTTAAAATTCAGTGTAAAAAGGCCTAAGAGAAGCAAGCATGTGATGTTAAAGTTGTTGTTGTTGTTCAGTCACCCAGTTTTGTCCGACTCTTTGTGACCCCATGGATTGCAGCATGTTAGGCCTCCCTGTCCCTCATCATCTCCTGATGTCTGCCCAAGTTTATGTCCATTGCATCAGTGATGCCATCCAACCGTCTCATCTTCTGATGCCTTCTTCTCCTTCTGCCCTCTGTCTTTCCCAGAATCAGGAACTTTGCCAATGAGTTGGCTGTTTGCATCAGATGACCAAAATACTGAAGCTTCACCATTAGTCCTTCTGAGTATTCAGGGTTGATTTCCCTTAAGATTGTCTGGTTTGCTCTCCTTACAGTCCAAGGGACTTTCAGGAGTCTTTTCCAGCAACACAGTTTGAAGGCATCAATTCTTTGGTGTTCTGCTTTCTTTACAGTTCAGCTCTCACAAATGTACCTGACCACTGAGAAGACCATAGCCTTAACTATACAGACATTTGTTGGCAAAGTAATGTCTCTGCTTTTCAACACACTATCTAGGTTTGTCATCACTTTCCTGCCAAGAAGCAATAATCTTCTGACTTCATGGCTGCAGTCACCATCTGCAGTGATTTTAGAGCCCAAGAAGAGGAAATCTGACACCACTTCCACCTTTCCCCCTTCTATTTGCCATGAAGTAATGGGGCCAGATGCCATGATATTAGCTTTTTTAATATTTAGTTTTAATCCGGCTCTTTCACTCCCTTCCTTCTCTCCCTTCATTCCGCTCTTTAGTTCCTCTTTGCTTTCTGCCCATTAGAGTAATATCATCTGCATATCTGAAGTTGTTGATATTTCTCCTGCCTATCTTGATTCAAGCTTGTAACTCATCCAGCCCGGCATTTCTGATGATGTGCTCAGCATATAGATTAAACAAACAGGGTGACAGCAGACAGTCCTGCCGTACTCCTTTCTCAATCTTGAACCAATCAGCTGTTCCATACAAGGTTCTAACTATTGCTTCTTGACCCACATACAGATTTTTCAGGAGACAGTTTCTTTGTACTAAGATATCTGGGCTTCCCAAGCGGCTCAGTGGTAAAGAGCCCACCTGCCAATGCAGGGGACATAAGAGATGCAGGTTGGATCCCTGGGTCAAAAAGATCCCCTAGAGGAGGGCATAGCAACCCACTCCAGTATTATTGCCTGGAGAATCCTACGGACTGAGGAGACTGTCGGGCTGCAGTCCATGGGGTCACAAAGAGTTGTACATGACTGAAGTGACTTAGCACGCACACGCTAAGACATCTGGGCTTTTAGTTTCTATAATTTGCAATGTTCCAGAGAATTTTCCCTATTAGAAGAACAGCTTTATGATTTCAATTTAATATGCCTTGCTGAATAATTTATTTCAACTCATAATTTAAAGTTGGAAGTGTAAATGAAATAATAATGAAAAGTATTGGACATTTAATGGAACTTACAAATAACGATTTTAATCATTTTAATAAGTAAATGTACTAGTTGAGCATTTGAATGTTGGTCAGTCAAAAAATCAAATTACTTTAAAAGTATGTTTGACTATGTCAAATGAAAATTTGGTTTGAAACATTTACTAGTCTTTAAGTTATAAATAACACCAATCATTAAAGATGTCTTTAAAGTATCATTAAACTCCTCTAATTTGAACTCTATAGATTGATTTACAACTAAACAAAGAACTAAATTTTAGAATTTCTGACTTTAGCAAATTTAATATTAATTTTCACAAGAATCCTTGAATAATTATTTTGTGCAAACACACACACACTTATCTTAGAAGCATCTATAAAGTCACATTCATTACAAAGACTTTAGTTGGGTTTTTTTGAAAGAAGTTATTTTTAATAATGCTATAGGTTACATAGTAACCCAGGAAATGTCAATTATTATAAAATATCATTGCAGGTCTAGAGAAATTTAATTTTTTATTTCTTTTTTTAACTTTTTATTTTATATTGGATTATAGCCAATTAACAATGTTGTGATAGTTTCAGGTGGACAGCAAAGGGACTCTGCCATACATATACATGGATCCATTCTCCCCCCAACTCCCCTCCCAACCAGGCAGCCACACAACATTGAGCAGAGCTCCCTGTGCTATATAATAGGTCCCTGTTGGTTATCCATTTTAAATACAGCAGTATGTACAGGTCGATTCCAAAGTCCCTGACAATCTCTTCCCCTGTTATTCCTCTCTGGAAGCCATAGTCCATTCTCCAAGTTTGTGTGTTTGTTTCTGTACAAAGGCTTTTGTGATAAAAGAGAGTTTGGATTTTTTTTCCCTTTTAGAAGTGCCTATTATGCCTGGACTACATAACAAAAAGTAAACAAGAACTGTTAGGAATTATAAAATTGATTTTAAAATAAATAAACTGTGTAATAATTTCAACAAAAGAGATGAACTAGCTATGCTAACTTTTTTGACTATTGAATTTAGTCAAATTTAATTGTATGGAGAGAAACATCTGAAGCTGTTAATTATCTGGTTGATTTACAACATTCTTACTCTTTGTTTATAAATTTTGGAAATGATAAGTGTAAATGTAATTGAAGCCATGTTATTCCCTGTTTAGAGCAGTAGTTTGTCAGTTAGTGGCAAAAAAAAAAAAAAGAGAGAGAGAGAGAAAAAAACAGTTCAAGCAAGTAATCATTAGAAGTAATTAAAATTAATTTTATTTTAACATAAAAGCACATTGGTTTGCCTCTCTTTACATATGGCTATTTGCTTTGATTATAAACAGATTAGTATTCTCCACAATCAGAAGTTCATTATCTAAAATTTCCAATTTTATTTCTATAAAGAGGTCCAAGAACTTAAAGAAGCAGCTAGCAGCCCGATCAGATACAGAAACTGTCAGCTGGTCCTCCTTATATCTCTCCTTCACAGCTCTTGCTCATCCCTAGAAACCTTTAAAAAAATTTTTGTTTTATTTTTTGGCCATGCTTCAAGACATGTGGAATCTCAGTTCTCCAACCAGGGATTGAACCCAGGCCCCTACATTGGAAGTGCATTCGTAACCACTGGACCACCAGCAAAGTCCTAGAGACCTCTTTCCAGTGACTCACCTTTCTTAATTCTTTCCATAGCATTCAACATGGTTTTCACAGAAACAAAGATAGGTCTTCTACTCAAGCTAGATACATTGGCAGATACACTATGTCATGATATATAATGAAAGTATATATTGTAAAATCCTAATGAAACAATAGCCTTCTTATTTCAGTCCCCATGTCAACACCATAAATGAGTAACTTGATAATTTGTCCAAACTGATATCTGGCCATTTAAGTCCTTGATGTCTGCAGCAAATCTGCAAAAACCTATAGAAAGAAGGAAGGAATGCAAGAAGGAAGGAAGGGATGTGACAGGAGGTTAAGTACCAATATTTTTAACCTATGTTATTATGTTAAAAAGGGCAACATCAACTTCTATACACAGGGAAGTGCTATTCTTAAAGCCTGCTCCTATAAGCTTATAAGCATCAATTCTTTAATTTTCAGGAAGTTTGAAAGTCAGTCACTAAACATAGCCATTATCAAATATTTAATCATATAAATTTAAAATTAAATACATTACATCAAAATCAAAGGCAGTAAATACTTTAACTCATCACTTTAATGGATTTTCCTACTATCTATGCTCTTGAGGTTATTTACAATGTTTATGGTGGAAATATCCTATAATGATATCCTAATAAACTCTCCCAAAATCGTCCTTTTTTGGGTGGGGGGAGGATGGGTGTTGGGGTGCAGCAGTTAAGCATTTACCAGCATACCATTTTATATAGGATGTGATATATTACCAAAAGATATGAATATTTTTGTCATGTTCTTAAAGTACAGAAATTAATTTTAGAACAATGAACCTTCAAAATGTTCCTGTAGGTCATTACTAAATGTGTTACCCCACTTCACTCAAGAAGAAAAAAAGAGTGCTTTGGCAGGCTCAATGAGAAATCAATAACACACCCTGCTTTCCAGTCCAGACTTGACCCATTAAATTTCATTCCATTAATTGTTAAAAATAAATGTCAGCATATATTTTCCATTGTTGGCTGAGATACTAAATTACTTCATGTTCTATTTTATATATTTATACAACTTTTACAAATAGAATTTTAAAAATTCCCACAAGAACATACACACAATATGCACACAAAATGGACACATTATAAAATAAAAAATATAGTCCTCTATATTTTTTATAAGTCTTCTATATAATTCTTCCTCCCCACCATAGATACTCCTGTACCAGTCACTTCTGTTTCTTAGAAAGATACTTTATTTACCTGCTCCAAATTTTACTGGGCTCTAGACTTTTATTGGGCTATCTGCAATAATGGGTAGAGAACTGTGCCTACAAAAGCTAAGCTGGTTCATGTAAGAAAGAAAAGAGCTACACTTAGAAAATAAGAAAACAATTGACCTGAAAGAAAGTGTCATAATGAAATAAGCTAAAGACTTAAAAGACCCAAGGGAAAGAAATTTGAGAAATAATTGTCACTATGAGAGAGAGCAAGATATAAAAGACATTTTAAAAAATTAGTAGCAGTAATAAACATTCACTGATTATTAATTATGTAACAGGTACCACTCTAAGGAGCTTACATGTACGAATTTAACTTGATCCTCACAACACTATAAAATAGTAACATCATCTTATCATCCTCCAATTTGCACATAAGAATACTCTGGAACTTTGAAAAGTATCTTGCTAAAATGAGTTTAACAGTAGTAGAGTTGGCATTCATACCCAGATAGTCTGGATCTTAGCTTATTCACTCAGCCACTAGACTGCACATAGTTTACTAACATAATATGCTTTACAGCAATATCAAAAATACTCACAGAAAATATCAACAAAGACTGTACTTTCCAACACTTCTGAAGTTAGTATTTGTGTTTCTTTTAATCATATTAGCACATTTGAACTGGCCTCAATGGATACAATTTCATTTGGACCATAAAAGACAAATTGGAAGGATCTGAAAACCAATGTCCTAGTAGTCACGGTGACATTCTAGGAAGAGTAAATATAAAATGGATTTTGTCATTTAATTTGTTTTGGCTAAAAGCTGAAAATTTGACAACATTTTTTACAATGCACATGTTTTGTTTGCATAGGTATACAATTTTGCATATCAAAAACCTTTACAAGGGGACATATGTATACCTATGGCTGATTCATGTTGATATTTGGCAGAAAACAACAAAATTCTGTGAAGCAATTATCCTTCAACTAAAGAATAAATAAATTTTTAAAAAAACCTTTACAAATGAGCTCACACACTTCTTTAGTAATGAGAATTTAAGAGAAAAAGCTGGTAGGCAAGATAGACTCAAGGAATACAAATTCAAAATTTATTTTGCATTAGGTTAAGATTCATGAAAATGAAGCCTAACCTTTTGAGGCATATGCCATCATTGAGAAAAACATGCACTTGAGTTGTTTGTGGCCGTAAGTCCAGTCTTTGACCGGTACTCAAAGGTTTATGTGCTGGAAATGCTGGAAATTAATGAAGTGGATACTCCCCTTAAGCATTAGCAGCAGAGTGCCAGGAAAAGGCCAGAGGAAAAGTAAGACATGAACCTGAGTTCAGAAAAAAAGCAGAGTAGAAGTATAACCTGAGACTGGAATCTTTGCCTTTTGCACAGTCATTGTCTATCTCCGAGTCCTTTTAGCTTTTTCCTATAAAGGAGATTAGTATTTCATCAAATAAAAGACATCAATTTTGAAATGTGCCCCTGGTTCATAGAGCTATTTTTTTTTAAATCAGCCAATTAAATCAAGTTGTTTTTTTTTTTATGTAATTGCTTTAAAATGTTGTTAGTTTCTGCTGTACAACAAATGTGAATCAACCTGACAACACTTTCTTATAACTAGAATTTTTATTTTATATTTGTTGAAATAATACACTGGGACTTCCCTGACAGTCCACCTTGACTTCTAATGCAGGGATGTGGGTTCTATTCCTGATCAGGGCACTAAGATCCCACATGCCCTGGGGCAAAAAAACAACAGATATAAAGCAGAAGCAGTATTGTAACAAATTCAAATGAGACTTTAGAAATGCTTCACATAAAAAATGTAAATTATATATGCATATAATTTTTTTCATATCAGTCACCTTTGCACTCATAAAAAAGGAAAACAGAATAAAAAAAGAATTGGTAAAGGAACCATAACTTCTTCACCAGAATTTACTCTTTTGGATCACTTCCCACAAAGAGATAGATAACTTCTGTTTTGTCATAAAATAGAGGAAACAATAGAATGGGAAAGACTAGAGATCAATGAGAACTTTGTTTCACTTTCACATTTTACTATACTCTCTGTTACCATATTTCTGTGCTTATTAACAGCATTTGTCAAGGATTTGATCATTTTCTTAATATGCATTGTTTAACATTTCATACAATATATTCAAACAAAAGAACACATAGTTCACAAAGATTCAAATTATTTTCAGAGTTTTAACTTGTATATTGCATGCCACCTGTCTAAATACTTATTGTTTCAGGATATTTCAATATAATCAATCTATGGATCTTTTTTACTGTATTTAAAAATAATTAATCAAAGTATTACTTCATTATTACACCTAATACTGAATGTTTATATGCTTTTACCTCGAGAAATTTGTGGTAATTTATATAACATGGTAAAAAGAATGAATACACCAATATAGTCATTTTGCTAATATTAAAGAAACACCTGGAGTAACAGGCAAATTTGGCCTTGGAGTACAGAATGAAGCAGGGCAAAGGCTAATAGAGCTTTGCCAAGAGAACACACTAGTCTTACCGAACACCCTCTTCCAACAATACAAGAGAAGATTCTACACATGGACATCACCAGATGGTCAAAACCGAACTCAGATTGATTATATTCTTTGCAGCTAAAGATGGAGAAGATCTATACAGTCAGCAAAAACAAGACCAGGAGCTGACTGTGGCTCAGATCATGAACTCCTTATTGCCAAATTCAGACTGAAATTGAAGAAATGAGGGAAAACTACTATTCAGGTATGACCTAAATCAAATCCCTCATGATTATACAGAGGAAGTGACAAATAGATTCAAGGGATTAGATCTGATAGACAGAGTGCCTGAAGAACTATGGACGGAGGTTTGTGACATTGTATAGGAGACAGGGATTAAGATTATCCCCAAGGAAAAGAAATGCAAAAAGGCAAAATGGTTGTCTGAGGAGGCCTTAGAAATAGCTGGGAAGAGAGGAGAAGCAAAAGGAAAAGGAGAAAAGGAAAGATATACCCATTTGAATGCGGAGTTCCAAATAATAGCAAGGAGAGAAAAGAAAGCCTTCCTCAGAGATCAGTGCAAATAGAGGAAAACAACAGAATGGGAAAGACTAGAGATCTCTTCAAGAAAATTAGAGATACCAAGGGAATATTTCATGCAAAGATGGGCACAATAAAGGACAGAAATGGTATGGACCTAAGAGAAGTAAAAGATATTAAGAAGATGTGGCAAGAATACACAGAAGAACTATACAAAAAAGATCTTCAGTACCAAGATAATCACAATGGTGTGATCACTCACCTAGAACCAGACATCCTGGAGTGTGAAGTCAAGTGGACCTTAAGAAGCATCACTACAAAGCTAGTGGAGGTGATGGAATTCCAGTTGAGCTATTTCAAATCCTAAAAGATGATGCTGTGAAAGTGCTGCACTCAATATGCCAGCAAATTTGGAAAACTCAGCAGTGGCCACAGGACTGGAAAAGGTCAGTTTTCATTCCAATCCCAAAGAAAGGCAATGCCAAAGAATGCTCAAACTACCACACAATTACAGTCATCTCACACGCTAGTAAAGAAATGCTCAAAAATCTCTGAGCCAAGCTTCAGCAATACATGAACTGTGAACTTCCAGATGTTCAAGCTGGTTTTAGAAAAGGCAGAGGAACCAAACCAGAGATCAAATTGCCAACATCCATTGGATCATCAAAAAAAGCAGAAGAAAACCAGAAAAACATCTATTTCTGCTTTATTAATTATGCCAAAGCCTTTGACTGTGTAGATCACAACAAACTGTAAAAAATAAGAGGTGGGAATACCAGACCACCTTACCTGCCTCCTGAGAAATCTGTATGCAGGTCAAGAAGCAACCATTAGAACCAGACATGGAACAATGGACTGGTTCCAAATTGGGAAAGGATTACGTCAAGGCTGCATATTGTCACCCTGCTTATTTTACTTCTATGCAGAGTACATTATGCAAAATGCCAGGCTGGATGAAGCACAAGCTGGAATCAAGATTGCTAGGAGAAATATCAATAACCTCAGATACGCAGATGATACCACATTTTTGGCAGAAAGTGAAGAGGAACTAAAAAGCCTCTTGATGAAAGTGAAAGAGGAGAGTGAAAAAGCTGGCTTAAAACTCAGCGTTCAAGAAACTAAGATCATGGCATCTGGTCCCGTCACTTCATGGCAAATAGATGAGGAAACAATAGAAACAGTGATCGATTTTATTTTCGTGGGCTCTAAAATCAGCTGCAGATGGTGACTGCCGTCATGAAATTAAGAGACGCTTGCTCCTTGGAAGAAAAGCTATGACCAACCTAGACAGCATATTGAAAAGCAAAGACATTACTTTGCCGACAAAGGTCTGTCTAGTCAAAGCCATGATTTTTCCAGTAGTCATGCATGGATGTGAGAGTTGGACTGTTAAAGAAATCTGAGCACTGAAGAATTGATGCTTTTGAACTGTGGTGTTGGAGAAGACTCTTGAGAGCCCCTTGGACTGCAAGAAGATCCAACCAGTCCATCCTAAAGGAAATCAGTCCTGAATATTCATTGGAAGGACTGATGCTGAAGCTCAAAATCCGATATTTTGGCCACCCGATGCAAAGAACTGACACTAGAAAAGACCCTGATGCTGGGAAAGATTGAAGGCAGGAGAAGGGGATGACAGAGGATGAGGTGATAGATGACATCACCGACTCAATGGACATGAGTTTGAGCAAGCTCCGGAAGTCAGTGATAGACAGGGAAGCCTGGCGTGCTGCAGTCTGTGGGGTCGCAAAAAATCGGACACGACTGAGTGACTGAACTAACTAACTATGAACTATCAACCTCTGTGCCATCCAGAAAACTGGTGATACTCTTAAAATATGTCCCAATAATTGTCTTTGGGGTTTTCTTTCAAGTTTCTGACATCCTGCAAGTTTTGCTGATGGTGCTTTCTTGATCCCAACTGAATACTGGCCATGAAGGATTTCAGGTAACAATTATGACCTTATTCTAAAACTGAATGTTTGTATCTGCCCACAATTCATATATTGAAGCCTAATCCTTAATGTAGTGGTATTTGAAGTTGGGGACTTTGGGAGGTGAGTAGGTCATGAGGGTGGCACCCTCTTGAATAAAATTAGTGCTCTTAGAAAACAGACCTCAGCTCCCTTGCCTCTTCCACCATGTGAAGACAGCAAGAAGGAGACCATTTATGAGCCAGGAATGCGTTCTTCACCCAACACCAATCTGCTCTTGCTTTGATCATGGACTTGGAAGCCTCCAGAACTCTGAGAAATAAGTTTCTGTTGCTTCTAAGCCACACAGCCTATGGTATTTTTGTTACAGCAGATGGAGTGGACCAAGACACCGTCATATTAAAGCCCTTAGATAGTTTATGTTGAGAAATTGAGGGTTTCTTTTTTCCCATCATGCCACCAGAAACAACAATCAAGGTTAAGTACACTCAAGCAATAATACATCATCCCTTCTACCTGATCAGGGTCCATTTTGAGATTACATCCATTGTAAGATACATGCCCATTTCATAAAAGCTAAAAGGTGGAAAATGCATAATTTAGAATTAATGACATTACGTGTTCAAGCTGTTCCTTGTTAACATGAGCAAAACAATTTGAGTTTTGACATAATTCTTTATTTATTACAGTGAGACAACTGCTGATTAATGTAACCTGTTTAACATGTCTATGTGACTTTTTCTTTCATAAGAATACTGACCTTTCTGCCTTCAAAATCCATTATTTTGGAGTCCCCTACATTGTTTTTCATGCTTGGATCTAAAGAGATTATAATGTCAGCAAGGTTTGTTCTCTCAACTTCTTCCCTGGGCAGAGTGTACCTTGTAAATACCTTCTTCTCTCAGAAGAGGATCCAACATTTTTTTTTTAATCAAATAATAAAACGCATAAGAAAGTACTATCCAATTTGAAGTTTAGGAATACCAGCTCTACAATCCATTCTCTAACACCTTGGGACAGATGTGTTTCAGAATTCTCGATTTCTTTTAATTTAATAAAGATAATACCATAGTTGTATCATATCCTGTGTAATCCAATAGGATCTAGACCAGCACCCTGTAATCAGATGTTTTAGTACTTCTGTTTAGTTGTGTCCAACTTTTTGTGACCCAATGGACTGTAGCCTGCTAGGCTCCTCTGTCCATGGAATTCTCCAGACAAGAAAAAATGGAGTGAGTTGCCATTCCCTTCTCCAGGGGCTCTTTCTGACCCAGGGATTGAACTTGGGTCTCTTGCATTACAGGTAGATTATCATATGAGCTACCAGGGAATCCCTAAGTACCCTTATAGAGATGACTTATTTTTAGCTTCTGTGCTCACTCAGTCATACTTGACTCTTTGCAATCCCATTGACGGTAGCCTGCGAGGCTCCTCTGTTCATGGAACTCTCCAGGCAAGAATACTGGGGAGGGCAGCCATTCCCTTCTCTAGGAGATCTTTCCTACCCAGGGATCAAACCTGGGTCTCCTGCATTGCAGGTAGATTTTCTACCATCTGAGTCATCAGGGAAGCCCCAATATTTCTGCATTAAAAAGTAAGAATTGCAATACCAACAGGAATGAAAGTTATAAAACAGCCTCAATTAAATTCAAGCTTGAATCTGCCACCAGATGAGATCACATCAGATGAGTTTTTTTCACCAGGCAAGTTATGCAAACCTTCTAGTTTTTCAAGTTAATGGATCTTAGAATTGTAGATATGGAGTTGTAGACATATGTTAAGCATCAAGATTCAAGTATTTGCATAAAATTCTAGGCATGAACTAGAAGGTGAATGACATCTTGAAAGGAGGAGGGAACAGCCAGGTTCCTAAGTCATCACATTTGAAGAAGTGGACACCATCCGCACTTGAGGTTGGCCATGTGGCTCTGAACATTTTCCTCATGGCATCATTTTCTTCCTCCTTATATTTCCTCAGTTCAGCAAATGGTATCACAGACTACCCAACTGCATGCCGAAAAACTTATAGCTGTCCTTTTCTATTTCTCCTCCTGTCATACTCTACTTCCAGAATATACACTTTTGGAGCATACATGTTATAGGGCCTATAATATCAACTCTCCCCATCTCCACAGCTACTACTTTAAGCCAAGGCTCTTCATGTAATGTTTACTATATTTTGGCATCATTTTATGCTTCCATCAATGCTGAGAAGTTTAAGTGACTTGTCCAATATCTCGAATCTAAAATCCAGTGGCATTGGGGTTGATTCCCAGATTCCTCAGTGCACAGACCTCAGGAAAGGAATGTAATCACTCAATTTATATTGAGATGAATTTAAACTTCTTTTAAAGATTCAAATGTCATGGTGAGAATATTGCTATTCTATAGCACAATGAAAAAAATAATGGTTATTTGACTCCTATGGGCCTTAAAAAGTATGATGTTTAGGAGAGCTTACTGTGTCTCTACGTTGGAAAGATTATCTTCTCTGTGCAAAACCCAAGTTCAAGGCCTCCAGGTTTAATATGCTTATAGAAGATATAAATAAATTAGGAAAACCCTCTCATGAAAATAACTGGGTTTGCAAGGCAATCATTTTCAGTAAAGAGACCAAAGCTGCCTTCCCCTATGTCCTTGACCTGAAGGGAGACGTGTTTTAAGTAAGAAATGTAAATGTTTTTGTTTAATATTTATAATAATATTAACCTTTTGTGTTATAGTAAAGAAAATCCAAATTATTTATCAGGAAAAAATCATTTTCCTGTAATTCAATTAAAAAACATAATATATTGCAATCAACTGGGGTAAGGAAGTCTCCTGAATAGACGAACAGGGTGAACAAGATGAAGCTTATGTGCCTATTTAAGACTATCCAGCTGCTTTAGCTAAATAGCATTTTCTTTGGCTTATTTTCTCATTTCTTTATTATGTTGCAAGAAAGTGTAAGTTTCCTCAAAAATGACAATCACTCTCAAAAAATAGAATTTTAAATCAAAAAGTTGTCTTGAGGTTTTATTTTCAATTCTTCTTGTCAACACGTCTCCATAATGCTGACTATATTTAGTGAAACTTCCTTTATAAGTGTGTAACGACCCTTTCAGCTGTTAATATTAACAGCTAAAGTTTGAGGTGTGATTGTAAATGACTTTTCACATGCCAAAAGTGTTTTATTTTTTGAAGTGTCAAATCCTCTTTAATTGCTGGCTCCACCCAATGGCTATAACCAACCCCAAAGCAAATTTTTAATAAACCATTTTAAAAAACATTATCTAAAGTAATTTTAAAATAAAGTGTTTTAAAACTATAAATACTCCAATACATGCTAAGTATAGAAAATTTAAGATGGCAGAATATTTATTTAAAACATTTGAGTGTTTCTTTTCCAATTTCCTTAATTACTCTTCAGTCAGTCAGTTCAGTCGCTCAGTCGTGTCCAACACTTTGTGACCCCATGGACTGCAGCCCGTCAGCTTCCCTGTCCATCACCAACTTCTGGAGCTTGCTCAAACTCATGTCCATCTGATAGCTAAAAAAGAAGTTGATTTCCTAAAAGATACAGAAGGAAGAAATCTAAACAATCCATATGTAAGTCTCATGGCCACATAAAAAGGACTGCCCATGGTCATAATGTTACTAAATCCATCAACCGTACCTCCCACTGGGGTTCTAGCTCAGGCTGAGGCCCCCTGTCCTGGAGAGACTCCTTTTCTGGTTGAATTTACCCAGCCAACAGCAAAATCAATGCTGAGACTGGAACAGCATAGGCTTTATTAAAAGGCCAAAGAACAGAGAAGTGAGAACCTAATTCACAAATCAACTTCTCAACCCAATTTGGGTGGAGACAGCAAATCTAAAGGAGGATCAAGATAAAAAGGGGAAACATTGGAAAGAGTGAACAGAACATTCATGAGTATTTCAAGAACGGGTGTGTATATTGGACACACAACTGATGTATCTCTCCTTTTCTGCCCTTGTTGGACATTTCTGATTGTTGTCATGGCACTCATCAACTGTCATGGCACTCTGGGTGTGTCGTTTAGCTAATGTATCACAATGAGTGTATAGTAAGACTAAGGTCTACTTTGACCTTGAGTCAAAGTATAGTAAAGCTATGGTTTTTCCAGTAGTCATGTATGGATGTGAGAGCTGAACAATAAAGAAGGCTGAGGACCAAAGAATTGATGCTTTGAACTGTGGTGTTGGAGAAGACTCTTGAGAGTCCCTTGGAGAGCAAGGAGATCCAACCAGTCAATCCTAAAGGAAATCAACCGTGAATATTCATTGGATGGACTGATGCTAAGGTTGAAGCTCCAATACTTTGGAACCAGATGCGAAAAGCCAACTCATTGGAAAAGACCCTGATGCTGGGAAAGATTGAGGTTAGGAAGAGAAGGGGGTGACAGAGGATGAAATGGCTGGATGGCATCACTGACCCAGTGGGCATTATTTTGAGCAAATTCCCGGAGATGGCGAAGGACAGGGAAGCCTGATGTGCTGCAGTCCTGGCATGATTGCGACTGAACAATAAACACCAGTGTGAGGGAGAGGTATGGTTCTGGGGCAACTGCCTTGGTAACGATAACTACAGAGGGAAAAAAACTGAACTTGAAAATTGTATTACACATGGTGCCATCATGCATTTTCCGATGTACATCACTTCAGCAATTTTTCAGTAACTTCATTTACTAGATCTCTGTTTGACTGTTTCTCAGTCTCTCTCATTGCTACCACACACCGGAGGCAAACTGTCTTTGCGAGAGGTGCAGTTTTTATCTGACACAGAACAGGGGGGTCAGCTGAGCAGGGCTTATGTCAAGTCCTAGCTTACTGACTCAGAGAAAGAGGGCTGGAATTTAACCAAGAAAGGGGCTTCCCTTGTGACTCAGCTGGTAAAGAATCCACCTGCAATGCCAGAGACTTGGGTTTGATCCTTGGGTTTCGAAGATCCCCTGGAGAAGGGAAAGGTTACCCACTCCAGTATTCTGGCCTAGAGAATTCCATAGACTTTATAGTCCATGGGGTCATAAAGAGACAGACACAACTGAGCGACTTTCACTTCCTCAAAACAGAATGTCTTTTACCCGAACATCAGCAAAGGGACTGATTTAGAAGGCTCAAATCCTAAAGTTCCTCCATAGGGAGAGTAATATTGACATTTCTCATTGCAAGTAATCCTCCCAATAGCCCTGTCTTTTAGGTTCTGCTATGGTTCCCACATTACAGAGAGAAGATACTGAGGCGCAAACAGCCAGTCAGGCTTAGCAAGGCTTTGACTACGCTTTGACTAAAGCCTCTTTGGTTGTACGTTATTCTACTGCTTATACTTCCTTTCCAAATGCTGGAGAACTGAAAGATTTATAGGCAAGTAGAGGATTCAGGGCAGTGATTCTCAGTTAGTTTATGAATAAATAATGTTTTATGTGTATATATGTATATACATGTAATATGTATATGATGTATACATATACCTTATACATGTATATATGTGTATATATATGTATATGTGTGTGCTTAGTCGCTCAGTCATGTCCGACTCTTTGTGATCCTGTGGACTGTAGCCCGCCAGGCTCCTCTGTCCATGGGGATTCTCCAGGCAAGAATACTGGAGTGGGTTGCCATGTCCTCCTCCAGGGGATTTTCCCAACCTAGAGATCAAACCCAGGTTTCCCGCAATGCAGGCAGATTCTTTACTGTCTGAGCCACCAGGAAAGCCCAAGAATACTGGAATGGGTAGCCTACCCCTTCTCCAGGGAAACTTCCTGACCCAGGAATTGAACCAGGGTCTCCTGTTGAGCTACAAGGGAAGCCCATAAACATATATGGGCTTCCCAGCTGGTGCTAGTGGTAAAGAACCTGCTTGTAGATGCAGGAAACATAAGAGACGTGGGTTCAATCCCTGGATTGGAAAGACCCCCTGGAGGAGGCCATGGCAACCCACTCCAGTATTCTTGCCTGTAGAATCCCACGTTCAGAGGTGCCTGGAAGGTTGCAGTCCACGGGGTCACAAAGAGTCGGACAGGACTGAAATGACTTAGCACATATATATATATAGAGAGAGGAGAGGCAGAGAGAATATAATATACCATGGTAGATTATATACAATGGTAGAAATATACAATCGTAGAAAATACCAACTTTTAAGAAAAAATGTTTAAAAATATAAACATTGAAAAGACAGAAGGATTAACACTATGATTGCTTATTTAGAGAAGAGGATTTATTTTTCTGGTAAGTTTTCATACATGAAATCCCCTCTGTATGCATTTAGATCAACCTCCATTCATGGTAAGAGAAATTAATTGCTTTCCATTTCATTTTCACTTAAAGCTGGCCAGTTTCTTTCTAATATTACACACTCATGCTTCACAGACACTATTTAAAAAGAAAAAAAAAATGCTTAAACATTCATATTGAGAAAGGAATGAGAGGCTTAAGGGTTTGAACTTGATTTTCAGATTGCCCCTGGATTCAAATCAACTATACCTCAGTTCTCCCTCCTGTAAAATGGAAGTTGTGAAGATTAAATGAGAAGGTACAAATAAAGCACTTGAGATATCAAATGAACATTAAATTATAGCTCTTACATCAATAAAACGGCTTCAGTTGTCAAAAATTCATACTAGAAATTCACTGGAATATTGAGTCAGTTCTCTAGAGAATACAGCATTGATTGCCAGCTTCCTTAAATCTTCAAATGATAAGCTTTCCTTAAAGGTGAAGGATATTCATGGTAAAGAATCTGCCTGTAATGCGAAAGAGCCAGGTTCAATCCCTGAGTCAGGAAGATGCCCTGGAGAAGGCAATGGCAACCCAGTCTAGTACTCTTGCCTGGAGAATCCCCATGGACAGAGGAACCTGTCAGGCTACAGTCCATGGGATCACAAAGAGTCGGGCTTGACTGAGTGACTAATACTTTCAAAGTTGAAGGATATTCCATAGGTACAAATACCCCATGCTTTTTGATCTTAAAACTACACTCCAAGTCACTCCGGAATCACTTCATTTAGGCATTTGAAAAACCCAAATCAGCATAACACAGCCTTATAATGTTCCCTGCTGCTGCTGCTAAGTCGCTACAGTTGTGTCCTACTCTTTGCAACTCCATAGACGGCAGCCCACCAGGCTCCCCTCTCCCTGGGATTCTCCAGGCAAGAACACTGGAGTGGGTTGCCATTTCCTTCTCCAATGCATGAAAGTGAAGTCGCTCAGTTGTGTCCAACTCTTAGCGACCCCATGAACTACAGCTTACCAGGCTCCTCCATCCATGAGATTTTCCAGGCAAGAGTGCTGGAGTGGATTACCATTGCCTTCTCCGACAATATTCCCAGTGTGACCCTATAAAAGATTTACTGGTCCAGGCAATAGAATCATGAAAAGCATCTTCCTTTATCTGCATCATGATGTCTGGCTATCTTGAAAGTGTGAAAATTAAAAGGCTTTATAGTTAAGTATTTTTCCTCCAAAATTCCTAGCTTCATGCAGGCTAGATTAAGGGTGATAGGTTGAACAATTAAATGCCCAGGATTTAAAGAGTAAAGCTGTATTGCCCCAGGAGCAACCTCAAAGTAGCAGCTAGCAATTAGCCACTCAGAACAAAGGGCTGTTTGACTGTTTATAACCCCTGACCGTCCATTGCCTTCAGGGGCCCATGTCTCCTTCATATTAAGGAATGAAGATATGGCAGATTTCATTCCTAGGACCTATAGAATCCGGTGGAGCTTGGCATTGATACTGTTGCTCAGCTGGTCTTGTTTCCTGTGCAGCAGGAACTCTGTCACTTAAGGACGGAGACTTTCACTTACAGTTAAGGTATGTGACATCCTGATTCACACAAACTTGAGCAACTTTGTTTGTTTTTAGGTAAGTCAGTGATAAAGGCAGTACTTCAGGTGCCTACCCGAATTTCAGAGACCATAGGTATGGTGGTATAATATTTACACAGTAGATATCTATAAAATATCTACAGAATACCTATATATTATCATATCTACTAGAGCAGGGACTTCTGACTCATGTAGCAATACTGAAAATATAGTCAAGTCCTCAGTAAATATCTATTAACTGATCGAGTAAAGAAATGAATAAGATAAAGCCTTGAAATTAGTGACTAGGGCAGGAAAAAGGAAAAGAACACCCAGGGTATAGGTGGAAAGGAAGAAAGAACCAGGTACTTACGAGATTGGTATGACGATGCATTGTCACGCGCATACACGCGCAGTCATGTCCGACTCTTTGCGACCCCATAGACTGTAGCCTGCCAGGTTCCTCTCCATGGAATTTTCCAGGCAAAAATATTGGAGTGGGTTGTCATTTCCTGCTCCAGGGGATCCTCCCCAGCCAGGGATGGAACCCACATCTCTTGCATCACCTGCACTGGCGAGCAAAGTCTTTACCACGGGCGCCACCTGGGAAGTCACTACGACAATGCATTAAGTGAAAGTCGCTCAGTCGTGGCCGACTCTTTGCAACCCCTTGGACTAGTCCATGGAATTCTCCAGGCCAGAATACTGGAGTGGGTAGCCATACTCTCCTCCAGGGGCTCTTCCCAACCCAGGGATTGAACCCAGGTCTCCCAGCAGTGTTTTAAAATTTATTCTAATATTGTGTAAAATCGTCTCACACACCCCACCCGTGGTAAATCTAACGATATAAATGCAAACATTCTGCTGCAGTTGAAAAAAAAATGTTTCAAGTGTCCTTTCTTTCGACAAACTCATCGTTAAAGAGGAAGAAACCAAGCTGACATGTGCTGTGGGCTGTTCTAGAACTCTGCACAAATTATTCTGAGAGAACCCAGGAAGTTTGGGGAAAACCGGGCCAGAAGCACAACTCTGGGCATGAGAGAGAACAAGGCGAAGCTTTCCCAGTGGAGGCCAGGATGCAGGCCCTCACTGTGCTAGTGAAGACTGTGTCCCAACAGAGGGGTCCAGCTGGGGGCTGCCCAGGTGCTTCACCCTACATAGGCCTGCATCAGCCTGGATGAGGGCCATCCTTGGGCCATCATCTGTCCCCAGGAGAGGGAAGATGGGTTGGGAGGAATTTACCAGCTAAAAAAACCTCCTTTTCTAACTCATCTTCCTGGAAAGTGAAAGTCACTCAGTCATGTCTGAATTATTGTGACCCCCATGGACTATACAGTCAATGGAATTCTCCAGGCCAGAATACTGGAGTGGGTAGCCGTTCCCTTGTCCAGGGGGTCTTCCCAACCCAGGGATCAAACCCAGGCCTCCCGCATTGCAGGTGGATTCTTTACCAACTGAGCCACCATCTTCCTGGAGGGGCATCTGTATTCTAATTTGCACAGACACCATCACACAGCTTGATTAGAGCCCTACAATGTGAAAATGTGTGTGTGCTCAGTCATGTTCAACTCTTTGAAACCCCATGGATTGTAGCCAGCCAGGGATTTCCCAGGCAGGAATACTGGAGTGGGTTGCCATTTCCTCCTCCAGGGGATCTTCCCAACCCAGGGATTGAACCCAAGTCTCCCGCATCTTCTGCGCTGGCAGGTGGATTCTTTACCACTTGTGCCGTGATGATGAGTCTAATTGCTCACCAAGTGGGTTTCAATTTCCTTCTTCTTTCCCAACTTTCCCTCCCATTGTTATAAGTATAGATATGCATTGCTGGGGTGGGGGGAGTTCGAATCTTGTCTCTCTTCGGTATTCTTCCAATTTACCCTCTGCTACAGAGAAAATAATATCCCCCAAGATATCTACATATCTACATTCCCCAAAATCTGTGAATACGTGTTACATGACAAAAGGGAATTAATGGTTATAGATAAAATTAATGTTAATTGGTTGACCTTAAAATAGAGAGTATCTTGGAATATTTAGGAGAGTATCATGTAATCACAAGATTCCTTAAAAGTGGAAGAGGGAGACAAGAGAGGAGGTCGGAGTGATGTGATGTAAAGAAGACTGGATACATCTTCACTGGAGGATTGGACCACCAGCCAAGGGTGGTAGGCAGCCCTCTTCTAGAAGCTGGGAAAGGGTAGGCAGTGGATTGTTCCCCCAGTCTCCAGGAGGAACACAGTCCTGCCAATTGATCCCTTCCTGGTAGCCCGGTGAGACCCAGGTCAGACCTCTGCTTAGGAGAACTGAAAAATAATATATGTGCATTGGTTTAAGCCACTACATTTGTGGTGATTTGTAACAGCAGCAAAAGGAAACCAACACACTTCCTCTCTGACCCCAAAGAATCCCTGTTTTGCCTCTTTTTGTTTCTTTGCAATCTCTTACTGTTCCTTTGCAATTTCTTGTTAGCATCTCTTGAATATCTCTAAAATATGGTTCTTTCTCAGGTTACACAGTTACTTCTCTTTTCCTGCTCTTCAGGAATCACAAATTTGCTGAACATGGCTCCGATTCAGCCTGTAGCTATGTTTCCATTGGCCTCACAGTGTTTTTTTCACAAGACAAATTGAAATGTACTTAGGTAAGACATGTGTCCTCTAGTTTTTCATAACTCACTCTACTCCATATTGTATTTCACCCAGCTTACTTCCCTGGCTTAAACTAAGGAAAGTCCTTTAAGGTTTTGAGTTGAAGCCCCCCTCTCCTAAAACATAAATAGATAATGAGATGTTGAGATGTTATATACTGGGCTTCCCAGGTGGTGCTAGTGGTAAAGAACCCACCTGCCTGCCAATGCTGGAGACATAAGAGATGCAGGTTTGATCCCTGGGTTGGGAAGATGCCCTAGAGGAGGGCATGGCAACCCTCTCCAGTATTCTTGCCTGGAGAACCCCATGGACAGAGAAGCCTGGCGAGTTGTGGTCCATGGGGTTGCAAAGAGTTGGACATAACTGAAGCGACGTAGCACACACGCGAGATGTTATATTAAAAAGAATTCTTGGGTCAAATAGGTTTAGGAAATGCCAAGATAGACAAAAGTAGGTTGTTACATGACAGAAGTTGACAGCCTTAATTATGCTGATTATCACATATCATGTAGGATGTAGCTGCAAATGGCATGTGGCATCTCCCCAACTTATGTCCCCATAGAACCTTAGTGAGGACAGCATCTTACAGGTGGGGTGCTCCTAGTAAGCCATTGAACAACACGTGTTGTTCAATACACTCTTTTCATTACTGCAACTATCATGCATATCTTTACGCTAATGACTTCCAAAAGCTATAAACATAATATCAGACACCTACCAAGCACATACTGCATGTTACATACTGTTCTAAGTGCTTTCACACATATAAGCCAATATATGATTCTAAATGATAAGAGGCACTATTCTTATCTCAATTTTACAAGTAAAGTAACTAAGATCTAGTGAACTTATCATGTGACCAATGTCACACGCTAAGAAGGTTACAAAGCTGTAACCCACCTTGTTTCCAAGTCTGCACTGAACCATCTACTTCAAGCACTCACTCTCCTCTTGAACTGGAGGTGTGGGTTCCATATAAGAAAGTACTTTTTACCAGAAGTAGCTAAAAATATAACAAGTCATCTCAGATAAGATTAAATTCACTGTCTCAAAAAGAGGTTTGGAGGACTTCTTAAAAGGGAATTTTCTGGGAGGCACTAGTATTGAAGACATCTAATCTAACCATAAGATCTCTCTAAATATGAGATTCTAAAAGGATAAGAGAATCTATATTGAGTGGAAAGGCGACACAAGCAAAGGTAAGGAATGTTGTTTGAAGCAGACCAGCCTGGCTGTTATGAAAAACTTCACGAAGAATGGTTGCCAAGTAACGTTTCAAATATAAACTGGAATCAGATTGCAGGAAGCCTTGAATGTCAGCAAAAGAGGAATTTGACCTCAATCCTTTGATATGGAGTGCTGAAAAGTATTGCATCAGGAAAGTGATGAAGTTTTTAAATATATATATATCTATATATAGATATATAGATATATACACACACACATAGTGACAAGAAGGAAATGAATCAATTGTCTTGATCTGCTGAGTGGTGGATGGCTCGGGTCAGGCCTCTTTGGCATGCTCTATTCCTCCCCTTCCCACTAGGTGGCACCAGAACTCAAAATCAGGCCACCAGAAAAGGCTGTTCCTCTCTTCTTTTTTGTAGGATGACTTTGTATAAGGAAAATTGATGTGATGTGAACGTAGCAAAAAATATTTTTATAGCCAGTTCCTAATTTGCTTTTTCCTTCACCCTGGGGTATATTTCCCAATAGTTAACAATTTTCAGCTTAACTGACTGTAACATTCTAAAGAAGAGCTTCTGGGGACCCTGCCAGTTTAGAGCACTAGTATAGACCAAGTAATGCATCCTGAAGAAATAGCTAACAGCCAGCTGGAAGCTGATACAGTGGAAATTATTCCACTCTTGATGCAATAAGGGGGACCATGGAGGATTTCAGGTGGCTGGTTGAATTACCTCCTAGACACTGAACTCTAGTTAGAGGATGGAAAGGGGGTGCAAGCCTGAGCTAACTCATTACCTAATTCTTAAGGAAAGAAATAGTATCCAGAACATCGTCCCTCCTTCCTTCCTGAATGCCTTTTCTCGGTACAAACTGTTTTACACGAAAGAGAGCTTCTCTTTTAGGTATTTCTTAATTGAACTTTTTCCTTTAGTGCCACAGGTCTTATTCTTTTTAAAGGACAGGAGGAAAGTAGGCTTTCAATTTGTTGGAAAGTAAGTGTGATCACAAATTGACACAGAAAGCAGTCATTTCTAGTCACAAGTAAATTTGTATGTGGTGACAAAGTACCCGTAAATCAAGATTCCTGTTTTAAACATCCTAAGACCAGTTCATGTGGTTCAAAAAATCAAAAGGCGAATGGCAGAGAGCCCAAATCATCACAGGTTAAGTGGGCACATGGAATTTTCCCCTAAATCCTTCAAGCTGAAATTTGAGGAGGAAATGCAAAGTTAGTGAACGTGTTACAAAGGAGGCTTTGTTAAAGATACACAGACTGTGTCTAAATACCACAGTCTCAATTTTTCCCCGATTCTAAAGACAAAGGAAAAAATGTGTGTAACATCACTTAATTTCATTTGAAATTTTTATGCTTCTAGTTTTTCTACACCCACCTCTTCTAAAACGGGACATAGAAGAGAGAGGCTAAAATAGATGATAGACTTATGGACTTGGATAAATAATTAATGGCCTGGAGTAATTAGCTGGAAGATGTTTAATCATTAATCTGTCTGAGTCATCACAAGCATTTGCGCCCACTCACAAAGTATTGCACTCATTATGAGTGTATATATTTTGTCAAGATAGAAATTAATACATGATGAGAGTCAGCACTTTGAGAAATTAAAATATGAAACAAGTCTGTTTGGTCTCCTCTTTGTTTGTTCAAGATAAACAAAATTTCACTTTTCTTTATTTTACCTAATAAGAAAAAAGTTGTAGAAATTCCATCTGTGTGCATAAGCAAGAAGTCAAACTTTTTGGTGAGGGAAGCAAAATAGTTGGCTCATTTTGTCTTTGTTTCGGGACTTTTTCCAGGAGAAAAAAAAAGGCCAAACCAAAAACACCTCATTATTAAAGTATCTGGTGAACAATTAGGGTTCTTTCAGAGGACTTCAGGGAAAAAAAAATGTCCTTTAACATAATGCTATTTTGCAATTTATAGCTGTGTTCTTCAATGTGGTGTTTTCCAATACAATTTTATTACAGGCTTTAAATTATACTTTCACAGGAAAGGTCTGCCTTTAAACTTTTAGGTCAGAATTGTTCAGATCTTTTCACACTGAATCAATCAGGTTTAAAGCTGGCAAAATCCTTGGCAGCCTTGTAAATCTTTCAAAAGATGTTATCCAATTACCCTTCATGGGCCACAGGATTCTACAGCGTGACTATTTCCTTCTCTATGAGGAATTAAGTGCTCATGAGAGGTTAGAAACCAATGGAGTTGAAAAGTAAGATTTTGCATTTTTTTCCTCCCATTTACATGGTATAGATATAGCTCCAGCTACTAATATATTGTGAGAACTGCCACAGACATTCTGATCTAAACAGTGGCCCTGGTATCACTGAAGTTTTTTTTTTTATTTGCTTTAAATTAGCTAAAAAAAAAAAAAAAAGAATTAAAAAAAGAAAAAGCACATACTAATATCAGAATGGTATGCATTACAAAACCTTATTTAGGACCTGTATTCAGAATTTAGCATAAAGTTATATGCCAAATAGAAAGCACAAAAGATCACTATTTCTCTCAGTTTTTCAAGAAAAACAAATTTTTAGGTATACTCTATAAATACACATGGGATTGGAAAAAATAACAAAGAAGATAAATGTACTTCTTTAGTGTGGGTTTTGATCTAAAAAATGTGCTTATTTTCCACTTTAAAAAAAACACACATATTCATCTTTGTTAGTTCTTCCTCTAGGTTGTCAATATAGAATACTAATAAAATGCTAAGGAGACATTCAATTTATATAAAAGCTTATTTCATGCCACTTGGCTTCGAGAGGAAAAATTATCATGGGCAGAATCATTTTGAAATAATTTTTCAAGGAAAAGTGTGAATGTGCCTACAAATTCCCTCATGAAGCCTAGAAAAGCTTTGCTTTCCTTTGTGATGTAAAAGGCTGCTTGGAGGTTATGGGATCCCAGTTGCACCTTTGACCTCAAAGCCTCTGGAGTCATTCATTTGTCATGACCTTTGACCTTTGGCAAATCACAACCCTGACTATCTGTTTCTCTTGATTTTTACTACCTATAACAAAAGCTCTTTCCCCCTCTGGAATGCATAAGCAGAAGTCATATAAATGTTTAAAAATAGTTTGTCAGCCAACAATCTGGCCAAGAGAAGATAAGTATCATAAACGAAAACAAAAAAAATCACAAAGCATGAAGGGAAAACGTCTAACATTTAAAGTGTCCTCCGGTGGAATAGATTGATTTCAGGGACTACAGTGTGAAAAGTTGGCCACATGTTCCCTCTCTTAAAATCTTTGTTTTCTTTGATTTAAAATGTGATGTAGCAAGAAGTGGGAATTTGGTGCTGTTATAAATTGTGCCTCTGATTCTTTGCAGGCTGGTCATTAAAACTTGCAGACATCACCCCTGCAGCTGTGTGTTCATCAACACTTCCTTTTAACCACTATCTAAATTGCTTCCATGTCCAAAGAAATGCAGTTCCCCTTATCAGGATTGTGAGTGAAAGGTGAATATGTGTAAACATTTGGACTAAAACATAGAATTGGAACCAACTCGAGTACAGATGAGGAACCAAGACAGTTCATTTTAAAAATGTGTGTAGGAGCCCTCTGCATCGAACAGTTACTCAGTATATAAAATGTTCAGCCCCAAATATTACCTGGTCTTTTTTTTTTAACAGTAATTTTCTTTTTTATTTTATTATTTATTATTTGATTATTTTTTACAGTAGGTCCCTGTTGGTTATTTATTGTAAATCTAGCAGTATGTACATGTCAATCCCAAATTTAGCCTTTATGATATCAACTGTTATGCATGTGTACTTTCATGCTTGGTTGCCCAGTTGTGTCTGACTCTTTGTGACCCCAAATACTGTAGCCCACCAGGCTCCTCTGTCCATGGAATTTTCCAGGCAAGAATACTAAGGTGGGTTGCCATTTCTTTCTCCAGGGGATCTTCCATACCCAAGGCTAATACAGACTACTGATTGGTAACTATCAATTGATTTGACCTTTTGCAAGTTTTCCTTTCTAATACTCAAGTTTGTTCATTTGCTTATTTATTTAAAGCAAATATTAGGGAAGAGGAAGCTTGAAGTTATAGATTAATAAAAGAGTGAAGGCTCAGTACAGCGAAGGGTGATGTATGCTTTTTCACCAAGCTGAGAATTAAATACAATCTCTTAAAAACTCTAGGATTTGTCTACTTAAGGAATACTCTTATGGTTACTTATTTCCCAGCCCCCATGAAGATTCTTATTTTTTTCTTTTTGCATTAAGATAAACCATTTTAATATTTATTTTGGGGACAGTTTTATTTTTAGCTATTTTTACTGGTTTTATAGTGGAAATCCACAGATTTTTTTTTTTTTCCTCACAGCTTCTGTTTCTCTAAGGATCAAAAGAAGTGCTTGCTGCTTTGAAAATACAGTCCAAACTGGCACATTGATGAAGTTAGTTCTAGATGGACAGTAACCTGGTTTAATTATAATTTAGAAGGAAGAGGAAGGGTTTGCCAAGTACTCAAACAAGTCTAGTTAAAATCTGGGCAACAAAGATTTTTCAATATTTTTAATTCATTTTAAATAGTTGAAAATGGAATCTTTTTTTACAATCTTAATACAAATCTGTTTATAGAAGCATATCTGCAGTCTATAGATTTTGTAATCTCTAGACAGATTTCAATAGAAAGTTGTCCAACTGGTAAAATGTTATCCTTCCTGAGGTCGAGGTAAGACAAACTGAATGGGCTGCAAACTGTGGAGTGGCAGCTATACTATGCTCTCTGAAAGTCTGTAGCATATCGTGTGGCATTCTGTGCTATTTGAATGTATTTTTTCCTAATTTTCGCATCTATCACCACAACACCAAAAACTTCCTGCAGCAACCAGAATCCTTCCCCCCTCAGATCTCAGCTAAGGGTCCTGTGGTTTCAAATTAGAAATCTCAGAATTTACTCTTCATTACTTTCCCATTGGAATATTTATGACTTCCTGTAGAGCTAGTCTTCAATAAAATTTAATTAACCATATGGAAATTGGAGGGAATTTGTTGAGTTCTGAAAGTGTTTTGAGTCTGAAAGTTGAGTCAATAGAAGATAAATTGACCCCTTAATTTCACAGAAATCTGATACATCATTTGGATAAGATAACTAAATGATGGACATTATCCATGTTTTAAGTGTTTCCCCTACTTTATGCCATTCAAATAAGGCTGTCTCTGGTTTTTTCTCCTTCTTCCTGAAAAACAGGGTCTAGAATTTTTACAACTGTGATTTTTAAGTAATAATACATGAAAGATAATAAACAAATTTTACTTAGGGTTTTAGAAGGGTAATACTGACAGCAGTATTTCTTAAGACCCCTTTGATCTCAGTGTACACCTCTAGAGCAAGGCATCTTTGAAATGTAAAACATCAGTCTCATTGCTCTTGCCTCCCATCACCTCACCCCAACAACCACAGGCACAATTCTGCTTAACACATGTCAGTCACTATCCATTCAGAGAGAGCAGAGTTTCTCAACATGGCTAACATTGACAATATGGATGGGATGATTCCTGGTTGTGGGGATTGCCACTTCTCATTTTAGAAGACACAGACTGTTCTCTATCCCCAGATACTAATGTCACCATCCCCAAGTGGTAACAACCAAAAATGTCTTCCATGCCATGCTGCTGTGCTAAGTCACTTCAGTCATGTCTGACTCTTTGCACCCCCATGGACCAAAAAGTCTTCAGATATTGCCAAATGTCCCCAAATTCTTGTCGGTTGTGAATCACTGAGACAGAAATTAAATGCTCAAAAAAATATCTGCATGTTCTTTTCCTACCTATCAAATCCTGTATTATTCAGAGTTCTCCAGAGAAACAAAAACCAATAGTATGTGTGTGTGTTTATTCACTAAGTCCTGTCTGGCTCTTTGCAACCCCATGGGCTATAGCCTACCAAGCTCCTCTGTCCGTGGGACTTCCCAGGCAAGAACACTGGAGTGAATTGTCATTTCCTTCTCCAGGAGATCTTTCCGACTCAGGGATTGAACCCAGGTTTCCTGCATGGCAGGCAGATTCTTTACTACTAAGCCACCTGGAAAGTCCTTATAGATAGTGTGATATCAATAGAAAGAGATTTATTATAAGGAATTGGATCACACAAATAGGGAGGCTGGCAAGTCCAAATCCACAGCGTGGTCCAGCAGGTGGGAGACCCAGGAGAATGGATGGAACAGGTGAAGTTAAAGGCGGTCCACTGGAGAGTTCACCTCCCTCAGTGATCCCTTCTCAAGAAGAGATTCTCAGGCTTCAGGGACACAGACCTTCCTTCAGTTCCTTGAACATATATTCTTGCCCATCTCGGTCTTTGCACCTCATATGCCCAGTCCTGTGGCACTTTTTCCCACCACATCCTGTCATTGGGCAACTAACTCCTTTCCACGAACATTCTCTTGCGCTTCCTGATGACATTTTTCCCCAGCCTTCTTGGGTAGGTAACCTCTTCTCTAATTTTGCTTCCACAGCACTTATGCAGCTTCTTCTAATCACTTAGCACTGCAAAGTCTTTGGGGCCCTTTCATTTTTATTTTGCTCTATAGCCCCAGTACCTGGTCTATAGTAAGTACAGTTGTCCCTTGGTATCCACAGAGGGTTGACTCCAGGAGCCCCGTGAATAGCAAAATCCGTGGATGCTCAAGTCCTTCATATAAAATGACATAGTATTTGCATATAGCCTATACACATGGTCTTAGATACTTAAATCATCTCTAGACTACTTATGATACCTCATACAATGTAAATGCCATGTAAATATTTGCCAGGATACAGGAAACCAGTTTTGTTTGGGAGAACTCTCTAGAATTCTTTTTTCAGAATATTCTCAATTCTGGTCAAATCCATAGATGTGGAACCCACAGATACAGAGCTGAATATTTGTTGGCCGCCTGAACAAATGAATGAACATTTACCCCAAATATTTTTCAGATGACTACTGGCTTCCCAAGTGATCGTTGGTGAAATTACTGATACCCTAGGCCTCATTCCCACTGTTTCTTATTCCAATCCTTTTGAACACTGTAAAACACATCGCTTTTTTCATACTACAGGAGCACTTGTTTTGTTTTTTGTTGTTGTTTGTTTATTTGTTTATCCATATTTGGCTGCAATGGGTCTTTGTTGGCAGTGCTGGCTCCTCACTGTGGTGGCTTCAGTTGTTGCAGAGCACAGGCTCTTGGGCATGTGGGCTTCGGTCGTTGCAGCTTGCGGGCTCTAGAGCATGGGCTCAGTAGTTGTAGCACACAGGCTTAGTTGCCCTGTGGCATGTGGGATTTTAGTTCCCCGAACAGGGATTGAACCCACATCTGCTGCATTGTCAAGAAGACTCAACCACTGGACCACCAGCGAAGTCCCATGTCATGAGCATTTGTAAATACACTCTATACATTTTGGAATTTAACACCTTAAGGAAAGGTAGGTATCAGTGATCAATGTATTGTCTCTGGGCTCCAAATTCACCCCTCAGCTCCTTGCTTTGTGATATTGGAGTTGGAACACATGGAGATATCTCCTTTGCCAGCCGGTACCATATTAAGCTTTGTCAATAGAGTGTGTCACAGGAGGGACAGTGCCAGAGAGACTTCATTTGACTGGATTGCATCCTCTCATCTTGTTCCTCAGATGCAGCTGCTAGAGGTGTGTGTTCAGCAGGTCCAGTTGCATAGCCCTCTGGCAAGTTTTGCCAGGACCCCAGTGGAAGTCTCTGAAATCAGTTCCTCCTCACCAGCCCCTTCCAGCTGGCCATGACCAGTTTTGTCCTGGGGCTATTCAGTGAACTATTCTGCCACCTGATGGGTCCAGCCACACTCTCACCAGTGAGTTCCAAATCTGTGCTGGAGAGGGTGCCCAACCCTCACTCCAGTTGTCTTCCTTCATCAGGTACTGTCTCTCAGTGCTAGGGGGTTGTTCAAGTTCTCCTTTATGCCCTCTGCGAGGCTATATACTTGCTACCAGTTAATAATTCTTTCTATTAAATGATCTCTTTTCAAATTACTGCTGTGAATTCTGTTTTCTAGGACTCTGAAACAGCAGATCAATGAATTAAAAAGTCTGAGTATACACACATGAACGCACACATGTAGTTTTATTTCAAGAACATTGAAATATGCCTTTCTAAGATGAAACACTGTAACAAACAGCCTTTTAAGGACATTCTATAATGATCAGTATCCAAGAAACAGAATGTTACAGCTGGATGGAGTCCAAACGGCCACTCAGCCCCTTTTGTTCTGTGGAAGCATCACGGTCACAAGGGGTTAAGTGACTTCATATCCTGAGTGGATGTAAGACCCTGGGGTCCTGATAGGAGGCAGCTCCTCCATGAAATGTTCCCCACTCTGTGCCCCACCCCCATTCCCGGGGAAGATGCTCTCTGCACCTTCACAAGATGCCTCACTGGCTTTTTTATGAAGACTCATGGGAGGGAGAGATTTCTCTCATTTCTAAGTACCAGAAATAATTATGCTTCTTCTTAACAACTGCTCCAGATTTAGCTCATGGACAATGTGAATTATGTAAATGCTCATCTTCCATTTAGGACGGTGGCCAGGAAGCTCCTGGCCAGGGGACGGCACCTCAGGACACACATACCTTTTGCATCCCCGCTCTCCTCCCGCTTAATCTCAGCTCTTTTCTACCCTGTGTTCCCCTTTCCCTTGATTGCTTCACATATTAACCCACATTATCTTATTACACATCAGACCCTTTGAAACAATGATTTAAGAATAGGCTCACTACTCCAAAATAAAATAAATTTTTTTTAATGGATAGGTTAGTTATAAAAATATTTAAGTACAAACCTTCAGTTTTCCTTATGCTCACTTCAGCATTCATTTCATTACATTGTGTTTGCAGACAATGGAAAGGAGTTTAAATACTTACATACTCCCCAAAATGGGTGCACCTTGAATGCCTAAAAGCAATGTTTTCAAACATTTCAAAACATCCCCTGTCGAATTTGCTGTATGTTGTAGGAAGCTCAACCTGGTCCTCTGTGACAACCTAGAGGGGTGGATGGGGTGGGAGGTGGGAGAGAGGTTTAAGAAGTGGGGAACATATGTATAACCTATGGCTGGTTCATGTTAATGTGTGGCAGAAACCAAGACAATATTGTAAACAATTATCCTCCAATTAAAAATAAATAAAGTCACCTGTCACTTGCTTACCTAATTAATATGCTTAATAAATTGTCCAAATAATAGAAATATTTATCAGCTTCTTAGCTGTTCTATCAGTGCAAAGACATCCAAGCTGATAAAGCCTGACTATAGCAAAGCTGGCCATAGGTTCAGCAAAGATAATCTTTTATCTTTTTCTTACCAGTTCATTGAATTATAGTGTCAAAATTCAGTTTGTTTCAAGGATGGTCATTTAACCATGTTCCTCAAAATACAGAGGGAAAAAAATTTCTTCTCTGTCCTTTTTCTTTATTTTTATGATCTTATTATTTTTTCTTGCTGAATAAGCCCCTTTCTTTTTTTGTGAGTCCTCTCTGGGATGGTGAGAGATGGCTATTCAGAACCTTATTTACACCCAGGTCCCCTCATGTTTCTGTGCTTCTGTAGCCCAGCTCTCCACCTGCCATTTATCATGGGCAGTGACAAGACTTTGTAAGGGCAAAATAAATATTTGCTGAATAAATCCTCAGAGCTGCTACCAAAAATGGAAAGTACTGGAGACAAAGAAGCAATCTCTGATATAAAGTAGCTGCAGCTGGAAATATAGAAACTACATGAAATTCCTGCTCATCTCCTCATAATTCCCCCAAATGGGAAAGGTTTCTTTTTTGTTTCCCTCTGTACTGAAGCTGAAAAGCCATATACTTTTGGCTTTGTCTGATTTCAAACACATTTTTCTTACCAATGTTTTTCTTATTTTCCTCCACTTTAGAGAAACCCAGGCACTTCATGCCCTTGGTAAAGATTCATTCTTTTCATTCAGTATCTCTGTGAGAATTTGCCAAAGCTTTTGTGCAAATATACCTGATAACCTTTGGATCATTCATACCCAGAAAGCCTTCAGTGAAACAAAGTCAGGCACATTGACCTACAGACCAACCTAACAGAGGGAATCCTGGGAAATAGGCCACAGAAACAAGTGGGCCAAGAAGGTAAAAGGTAGAATGAAGTGCTAAGGAGGTGATGCCTGTGCATTCCTCTTGTTGTTAGGAGTGTATTGTAAGACAGAGGCTTTCTGCCATTTCTGACTTAACTCTGAGTATGGTTCATAGATAGTGGGCCACCATCCTTTTAACTTTCAGATTTCTGGTTTATTTCAGAAAATATAAGATCAATTTTCCAAGTAATTCAATCAGCTCATTGGGTTAATGCCCTTCACGGCTTCAAATATCTTCTTGTGCCTAATTCTATTACCCAAGGCTTTGATCTTCAAAACTAAAGTCTGTGTTCCTCTCAGGGCTCTTCTGGGGGTAAATAGCTTGACTGAGTCAATGATGAATGAATCTTTATCTTCGGACACCCTAAGTTCTTCACATGACTGAACTAACGGAAATTAGAATAGACAAAGGAACTAGGAAAGACGTATTTCAAATACCATGTCCTTTCAGTTGATATTTCTTAAAAAAAAACATTAACATTAATTGTTGTTCAGTTGCTCAGTCGTGTCTAACTCTTTGTGACTCCGTGCGTGGACTGCAGCACGCCAGGCTTTCCTGTCCTTCACTATCTCCTGGAGTTTTCTCAAAATCAGGTCCATTGAGTTGGTGATGCCATCCAACCATCTCATCCTCTGTCACCTCCTTCTCCTCCTGCCTTCAATCTTTTCCAGCATCAGGGTCTTTTCCAATGAATCGGCTCTTTGCATTAGGTGGCCAAAGTATTGGAGCTTCAGCTTTAGCATCAGTCCTTCCAATGAATATTTAGGGTTGATATCCTTTAGGATTGACTGGTTTGATCTCCTTGCAGTCTGAAGAAATCTCAGGAGTCTTCTCCAGCACCTCAGTTCAAAAGCATCAGTTCTTTGGTGCTCAGCCTTAGTAGATTTTCAAATATATACCAATCTGAAAAATGTGTTTTTTTGAAATTATTCATAGAAAACTATGCTTATGCTTTCCAGTGTTATCAATCACCTGAAACTTTCTGATGAACACTTTTAAGACATTTTAAGACTTTTAAGACATTTCAGACACTTTGCCTGAAGTTTGTAACTGTATGCTTAATGAAAGCACACACAGTGGAAGTGGGAGTTCTCCTGGGTTGGTGATGTAATGTTGGGCAGTGATATAAAAAGCAGTGCAGAAAAAGAGCTTTCTAGATGCTGTGCACAGACAGGGTTCCTGGGAGCCCAGGGAAGCCATGCTGGAATTTGCTGCAGTTCCATCTGCTCTTGCCCATTTCTGATAAGATATGGAATCCTTGAGTAATTAAGTCAGTGCTGTAATCTCCCCACTAGAGAGCCTGTCCTTGGCATTAACAGTGGTATTGCCTTGTTAAATGCATTACCTGAGCTTCCTTCCCCCTGACAACCATGCAGGTTCCTCCAGGGCCATTTGCCAGATAATGTGAGTGAGCAAACATGAAGAAGACAGGATTGCACAATACTTAGTAACATACATATGACAACTATCATGGCTAGTTTTTACTCTGGCCGAATGACAGTGGGAATAAAGTGGCATGGAGAAATCTATGGCTTAAGTGTGCTTAGTTTTGGGGTGAAGATAGAGATAAGGGCTGGTACAGTTTAAAAATAAATGATTCTGTTGCCATGGTTTCCTTCTTTATAAATTCTTTTCAACATGAATTGCTGTTGTTGTGTTTAATTTTAGATTCATGCAGATTTTCGACAAATAAGAATCCCTATACATCTGAGAAATGGTTTTTCAAAAGCTGCAGGAAGAGATGTTTGGCAGTCTGGCTTGAACATTTCTGAGCAGAATAAACTTCAGGGTTCTGGCTATAGACAACTACCAAAGGAAAGCAAATAAAGAGAATGAGAACTTAGAGAACACATAAGACTACATTTAACCTTATGATTAAAAAGGAATTCATGTTACTGCAAGCTTTAAGGGAAAATGTTGAGTCTTGAAGATGGCCTCTCAATAGCGGGGGCCATAGGGAGACAGACGTCCCTCCTAGGAAGTAAGTCTCCAGACAACCAACCGGAGAATGTCAATTTAGCTGAATATACATTTATTAATATCAAAAGGTCTAATTGTGTTTTCAAAATCTGTTCTATTACCTCAAATACAGTTGAATTCTTGAATAAGATGTCAGAATTGTTTATATCTGATCAAAAAATAGCTCTGCTTCATTCTTTTTTCCAATTTAGTAATGGTTATTTCAAACTTGGATATTCTATGACAAATCCAGACAGCATATTAAAAAGAAGAGACATCACCTTACTGACAAAGGTCAGTGTAGTCAAAGCTATGGTTTTTCCAGTAGGCATGTACGGATGTGAGAGTTGAACCATAAAGAAGGCTGAGCACCAAACAACTGATGCTTTTGAACTGTGGTGCTGGAGAGGACTCTTGAGGACAGCAAGGAGATCAACCCAGTCAATCCTAAAGGAAATCAACACTGAATATTCATTGAAAGGACTGATGCTGAAGCTCCAATACTTTGGCCACCCGATGTGACGAGCCAACTCATTGGCAAAGACCCTCATGCTGGGAAAGGATGAGGGAAAGAGGAGAAGGGGGTGATTAAGGACTAGATGCTTTGATGGTATCAGTGACTCAATAGACATGAGTTTGAGTTAACTCCATAAGATAGTGAAGGACAGGGAAGACTGGTTGTGCTGCAGTCCCTGGGGTGGCGAAGAGTCAGACATGACCTATTGACTGAATAACAATGATTCCAAACTTGGAAAAGCATAAACAGAAAGGAAGAGCTGACTTTACCAAAGAAATTCTTCTTCCTCACGCATTTATTACAGGATTTTTTAAACAGTAAAATCCTCTACCACCATTAAAATAGGACTTGATTTTAAAAAGAAGGAAGGGATAAAATTACTTTGGCAGAAATGCATTATAATATATTTATTATGTAAGCAGTAGACACTGAAATGTTGGTAAATGCTTGTTTCAAGGGTAAATTTAATGGTTTATTTAAAATTTTGTTTTTGCTATTCATTTTCTTTTTCTAAGGATTCTGAGGTTAATCTCAATAATCCAACAAATGAAAAATCCAGAAGTTAGAATACATTAAGATAGTAAGGGTAGGAATTCATTATATCTGAAAGGAAATGAGTGGACCATATTTGTCTTCATAAATTTATTTTCTAATTTGGTTACTCTGATTTATTACTGCAATTAATCAACTGTTTTGTTAATTGTACATTTGCTGTTTAGTCATTCAATTTCTGTTTTCATTAAAAAAAACTGAAAACTCAGAAAATAAAAAGTAATTCTTGAAATATTTTAGTCCAATTAAAGTTGAAACAAAAGTGTGTGGTCTTTCTCTTTTTGAAAATTGAAGTATAGTTGATTTACAATATTATACTTGTTTCAGGTGCACTCCATAATGTTTCTGTGGATTATATTCCATTATAAGTTATTACAAGATAATGGCTATAATTCCCTGTGCTATATAGTCTATCTTTGCTGCTTACTATTTTATCCATAGTAGTCTGTATCTGTTAACCTCATATCCCTAATTTGTCCTTCCCCTTTTCCCCTCTCCCCTCTGGTAACTGCAAGCTTGTTTTCTGTATCTGTGAATCTGTTTCTGTTTTGCATATGCATTCATTTCTATTATTTTTTTTTTGATTCCACATATGAGTGATATCATACAACATTTGTCTTTCTCTGTCATTTCACTAAGCATAATATTTTCTGGGTCCATCTACATTACTTAAATGACAGAATTTCATTCTTTTTATGGCTGAGGAATATTTCATAAATATATGTACATATACATATATATACATTTTTATTCATTCGTTGATAGGCACTTAGGTTACTTCAATGTCTGAGCTATAATGCTGCTTTGATCATTGGGGTGCATGTATCTTTTCAAATTAGTATTCATGGTATTCCTCTTCATGTATCCTATATTAAAATTTACACATAAAAATTTTAGAAAGTTTCAGAGGGGGTGTGTGTGTGTGTGTGTGTGTGTATTTGGAAAAGATACAGGGGATTTGATGCTATTCAACTAATAGCATAGACATAGCCCAGGTTAATGGAAAGATTTTATTAGTCTCCACTTCTTTCTGTAAGTGAGTATTGCCTCATGTTTTATAATATTTCTATAGTATACAATCAGACAAAAACTATTGTGAAAAGTCATACGTGTTTTGAAATTTTCATGCATAGATCAGAGCTGCTCCTCAGAGCAGACCTTATCAAATATCTACTTTTTCTAAAGGGGTTGGGATTGCTGAGGACCTGCTTCTTTGATTTTTCTCTGAGTTTTAGACTTCCCATGTCACAAAGTATAAGAAATAAATCACTGTTGTATACAAGTTACCCAGTGTATATTATTTTGCTATAGCAGACTGAATAGACTAAGAAAATTGAAATCTATTCAAAGAAGGAATGAAACAAGCTCTCTAGGACAGAAAATTATGATCAACTGAAACTAAGGATACACTAGATAAGCATAATAAAAGGTTAGACACAACTGAAAAAAAGAAAATGACCTGAAAAATGGATCCAAGGACAAAATATCCAGTTTGATGTATAGAGAGGAAACAAAGCTAGAAAAGAGACTAAGAGAATATTGGACAAGATGTCAAAATCTAACATGGTTTTTCAGGTAGCTTAGTGGTAAAAATCCTCCCGCCAGTGCAGGAGACTCAGGAGAAGCGGGTTCAATCCCTGGGATAGGAAGATCCCCTGGAGCAGGAAATGGCAACCCACTCCAGTATTTCTCGCCTGGAAAATCCCATGGACAGAAGAGCCTGGAAGGCTACAGTCCCTGGGGTCACAAAGAGTCAGACACGATTGTGTGACTGAGCAAGCATGCATGTGAACTCTAATATAAGTGGATTAGAGTCCCAAAGGGGAAGACAAGAGCAGAAGAGAGAGAATTTAATATTTGAAGATATAATAGCCTAGAATTCTAGAAAATAAATTAAAAAACATCATCACAAATTTAAAAACCAACATGAACATCAAGCATGATAAATACAAAGAAAAACACACCAAGGCAAATTACCAAAATGTGTTGAAAGTAAGTGACTTACCTGGTGGCTCAGTGGTAAAGAAGCCAAATGCCAATGCAGGGGACACAAGTTCAATCCCTGATCTAGGAAGATTCCGCATGCTACAGAGTAACGAAGCCTGGGAGCCACAGCTACTGAGCTTGTGCTCTAGAGCCTGGGAGCCGCAAATACTGAGCCCACGTGCTACTGCTGAAGCCCACATGCCCTGGAGCCCACGGTCTGCAACCAGAGAAGCCACCATGATGAGAAGGCCACGCGCCTCACCCCCACTCACCACAACTAGAGGAAAGCCTGTGTCCAAAGCCCACGTCCGCAGCACAGCCAAAAATAATAAATCAATAATTTTTTTAAAGGGAAAAGAGGTAACTTTCAAAGCATCTAGAGAAAAATTACAGGCTTTTACTTTCAAGGAGCAAAATAATCCCTATAACAAATAATAGAAATAAGTGAAGCCAGAAAACATCTTCTAATTAAAAAAAAAACAAACCTGCCAACTTAGAAATCTATGATAAGTAAAAATATTCTTCTAAAATGAAGACAAATAAAGACATTTTTATACAAACTAAAATTATAATAACTGTTGCCAACAGATTTGCATATAAGAATATTATATATTTTTTTTCAAGCAAAAGGAAACTTGTAATAGATGGAAGCACAGAAATGCAGGAAAGAAAAACACAATGAAATCTTAAATAGGTGTGTAAGTATAAATAAATAAATATTAACTGAAAACAATCATAATATTTTCACACTGTGTGGTAAAAAGTATTTATAGAATTAAAATGCATGACAGAAATTCGAAAGGCAAGTGGTGGCAATAAAGGCTATTAAAACAAACTGTTCAAGATCCTCATATGGGCTTCCCAGGTGGCGTAGTAGTAAAGAACCCACTTGCCAACGCAGGAGACACAAGAGATTCAAGTCCGATCCCTGGGTTGGGAAGATCCCCTGCAGAAGGAAATGGCAACCCACTCCAGTATTCTTGCCTGGGAAATCCCATGGACAGAGAAGCCTGGTGGGCTACAGTTCATAGGGTTGCAAAGAGTTGGACATGACTGAAGTAACTTAGCAAGATCCTCATAGAGACCAAGATTCCATTATATTAGACTCATAAGTCAAGGATTCATATTATGATTTCTAATACAGTTAATTAATGTGCAAGTAAAAACCTAAAAGAAAGAAAATGGAACAAGAAGAGCAAATGAAAAACAGAATGAGATAATAGACTTCACGTCAAATGTATCAATGATTACATCACAAGTATTTAAATGGTCTAGTAGAAGTCTAAGGCAGTTCAATGGCTTTGAAAAACTTTTTGACAGTTTCTTACAAAACTAAAAGTACATCTATCCTATGACCCCAAAATTTCAACCTGTTTTATTTCTCCCAAGAAAAATGGAAACGTATGCACATACACATGCTTTTAATAACTTTATACATAATATGCAAGAACTGGAAACAATTCTATGTCGACAGAAAAACAATCATACAGTGTTATACTCTCAGCCATAAGAAAGAATATGTGACTAGAAAAAGTCAGTTTTCATTCCAATTCCAAAGAAAGGCAAAGAAAGACAATGCCAAAGAATGTTCAAACTACCGCACCATTGCACTCATATCACACGCTAGCAAAGTAATTCTCAAAATTCTCCAAGCTAGGCTTCAACAGTATGTGAACACAGAACTTCCAGATGTTCCAGTTGGATTTAGAAAAGGCAGAGCAATCAGAAATCAAATTGCCAACATCCCTTGGATCATAGAAAAGGCAAGAGAATTCCAGAAAAACATCTACTTTTGCTTCATTGACTATACCAAAGGCTTTGACTGTGTGGATCACAACAAACTGTGGAAAATTATTCAAGAGATGGGAATACCAGACCATCTCACCTGCCTCTTGAGAAATCTGTATGCAGGTCAAGATGTAACAGTTAGAACCCGACAATGAAACAATGGACTTGTTTCAAATTGGGAAAGAAGTATGTCAAAGCTGTATATTGTCAGCTTGCTTATTTAACTTCTATGCAGAGTACATTATGCAAAAGGTCTGGCTGGATGAAGCACAAACTAGAATCAAGATATCTGGGAGAAATATCAATAACCTCAGACATGCAGATGAACCACCCTTATGGCAGAAAGCGAAGAGGAACTAAAGAGCCTCTTGATGAAAGTGAAAGAGGAGAGTGAAAAAGCTGGCTTAAAACTCAACATTCAAAAAACAACAAAAATCCATGCATAAAAATAGGTGGACTAAATACTCTTAAAAAAAAAAAAAGCTACCAGACTGGAGTTTTTTAAAATCCAAGATAAATGCTGCTTAAAATACACATTAACAAAACACATAAAAAGACAAAGATTGAAAGCAAAAGCATGAAAGACATTTTATGCAAATATCAATTTGAAGAAAGCTAGCACGTGTAAATTAAAATCAAAGTAAAATTTAAGGAAAAAAGCCTGCTAGACATAGAAAGTGATAATCCCTCATGTTCCTCCACAAAAAAATAAAAGAACTCTAAATTTGTATGCATCTAATAATATATATCCATAAAATATTTACTGTAAAAATTGCCAGAGTATAAAGAGAAGTAGAAAGGTCATTGTGAGAAATTTTAAACACCTACTTCAGTAATGGAAAGAGAAATCAGACCAAAAAAAAAAAAATCCTAAAGTTCTAAAAGATTTGAACAATCATTCTAATCCTCTTCACCAGATTGACTTAATATATAACAAAACACCAAGAACAGATGAAGGTACATTCTCTTTCAAATAAGCATTGAGGAGTTATCAAAACTGTCTATATGCATTTCTAGAAAGCAAGCTGCAACAAATTTCAAAGGAACTTAACCAGACAGAGTATCTTCTCCACTATAAGAAAAGCCAGAAATCACTAATGGTCAAATCACTGTAAATCTACCTTATGTTTGAAATTTAAGTAATTCGGAAAGGAAGAAAAGAAGGAGAAGAAAGAAAGAAAGGAGAGAAGAAGGGAAGAAGGAATAAATTGGAATTCTTACATCCTAATGAGAAGAGTCCAAATTGGTATTATCACTTTTGAGAATGCAGCAGTAACAAGTGAAAGGTTTCCCAGGTGGCACTAGTAGTAAAGAACCTGCCTGCCAATGCAGGTTAGATGAAAGAGATACAGGTTTGATCCTTGGGTCAGGAAGATCCCCTGGAGGAGGGCATGACAACCCCACTCCAGTATTCTTGCCTGGAGGATCCCATAGACAGAGGAGCCTGGCGGGCTGCAGTCCATAAGGGTCGCAGAGAGTTGAACACAAAGGAAGTGATTTAGCACACACAGACACACACAGTAACAAACAAAACTGAAAAAGTACATGTCCACCAAAGAGGCAATTCCACTTCCAAGAAGGTACTCAAGGGAAATGCATACATAAAAACACAAGCACAGAAATGTTTACAGAAACACTATTTCAAATAGCCCCAAATTGGTTGACATTCCCTTCAAATGATCATCAAACCATTACATGGACAATGGGCTATATTCCTAATATTCATTTGATATATATCACCATGTAAAAATGAATGAACTATAGACATATGCAAGAATTTGTATAATTATCAATTTTGAGTAAATAACACAAAAGTGCACATACTTCGTGACTCTGTCTATATAAAGTTCATCTATATAAATTATGTTAATGGGTATCAGGATAGTAGATAAATTTGGGGAAGAAAAAACTGATAAATATTGTAAAAAGGCAGAAAGGGGGTTTGGGAATGCTAGCAGTGCTGTTTTCTGACATGGCAACTGGGTAGCGAAGAACTGGCATGTCCATTTTGTGAAAATTCATTGAGCTTTACACTTAGGATTTACGGAACGTCCTATATGTAAATATTATTTACAGTAAAAAGTTAAATTTAAATGTGAGGGAATTTCTTGTGAATATCTTCAGTAATGGCAAATGTTCACTTCGCTGAGGATGTGAGTAAACTTAAAGTCAAAGGTAATTTTGAAGCTGATGAATAAAGTAGGTGATTAAACTGAGGAAAGATGTTCTAACCCAAAAGGAAGTGCGGCTGTAATCTAATGAGATTGATTTTGTTATGACGCATGGAAAGTGGCCACAATAATATCATCCAAAAGAGGATTTCTAAGAATTTTAATCAATGGACTAAACTGGGAGGAATTACTGTACCGTTTGTATGAAATCATGCTATTTGACCATGAAGGCATGCTTTTAACTGTATTTCTGTATATAGCTTCTCATTTTGACCACTCCAAAAGTCTGGTGAAGTAAGGGTTATAATCACTTTGGGAAGACACACGTTAATATTCCATGAGTTTAAAAATTTTTGAAAGAGAGAGATGAGGAGGAATTTTAGGAAGGTGGTCAAAAGGAAAAGACTTCCAGATAAGTACTAGGGAGGTAATAGACACCATGAGAACTATAGTTAACACTGCTAGATGTTGTATGGGAAAATTGTTAAAAGGGTAGATCCTCAGCGCTCATCACAAAGAGAAATTTGTTTTCTTTTTTTTTGCATCTAAAATATGGGCTTTCCAGACGACTCAGCGGTAAAGAATCTGACTGTCAATGCAGCAGACACAGGAGATGCCAGTTTGATCCCTGGGTTGGGAAGATCCCCTAGAGGAGGAAATGGCAACTGACTCCAGTAGTTTGCTAGGAAATCCCATGGACAGAGGAAGCTGACAGGCTTCATGGGATTGCAAAGAGTCTGACATGGCTTAGTGGCTGATCATGCATGCATCTAAAATATATAAGATGATGGATGTTAACCAAACCCACTGCAATAATCATTTTACAAAATACGAAAATTGAATCATCATACTGTACACCTTAAAAGTATACAGTGATGTATGTTCAGCTGTTTCTCAATAAAACTGGGAAAAAATATTAGAACTGAAGAGAAAGAGAGACAGACATACAGAGAGACAGGTAAGCTCCCCAGTCAGTGAATCACCCAACATTACACACTGGGAAAGTGCTTCAGGCTGAATTTGTCCAGCACTTTCTGATTCCTGTCCACTTTCTAGTGCCACAAATTCTTGAGAGTAATAATGATATCTGTATCTCTTTTTATCTTTGAGCTGTTTCCTTATCTACATTACTGTTTTGAGCAATATATTAAGCTAAGCTTCTGATCTTATTAAAGGCTTCCCTGGTGGCTCAGAGGGTAAAGTGTCTGCCTGCAGTGCAAGAGACCAGGGTTCGATCCCTGGGTTGGGAAGATTCCCTGGAAAAGGAAATGGCAACCCACTCCAGTATTCTTGCCTGGAGAATCCCGTGGACAGGGGAGCCTGGTGGGCTACAGTCCACGGGGTCGAAAAGAATCGGACACGACTGAGCGACTTCACTTTCACTTTTCACTTTCTGATCTTACTAAGCAACATGCATGCATGTTACCACTTCAGTTGTGTCAGACTCTATAGGACCTTACGGACTGTAGCACCCCGCCCCACCTCCAGACTCCTCTCTCTTTCCATGGGATTCTCCAGGCAATAACACTGGAGTGGGTTGCCATGACCTTCTCCAGGGGATTTTCCCACCCCAGGGATCGAACCCAAGTATCCTGCATTGCAGGTGGAATCTTTAACCACTGAGCCGCCTGGGAAGCCCAGCTTATAAAGCTCACATACCATTTATAGCATTTGTAAGGCAGTAATTTTAATGTAAGATCTAGCAGTTTTGTATCAAGGTTTGTGTCATCCAGGAATGATAAAGTCAGTAAGAAAAATTTTTAAATCAATATTTTTTCTTGTACCATTACCACCAATGCCCTAATTAATCAAGCTTTTCTTTTGGGGTGAATTGATTGATTCAATTATTTTCTCATGCAGAACTGGGTCACTATTTAAATCTAAGTACAGAGTTTCTCTTTCAAGTTTCCTAACACATTTATTCATGTTTGGAAGATAGCTCAAGCTATTTCTGATGAATTACTCTGTCCTCAGAGAATTAACTTGAAGCATAGAAAGATAACTTCCTTTCCCATACAATGCATTTTACATAGTAGATGACCAAAGAAGTATTTGCAGAATGAATGGATGGATGATTAATGAGAGATAGCACTTTAAATAGAAGAGAAACTCAGAGCATCCCACTATTTCAGGATTGTACCTTGGACATGTTGTGTTTTCTCTGCTTTTTTAACAACGTATGCAATGGTGCTAGGCAATGCTGGGTATGCACCTGATACCATATACTCACATATAGGTGGGTGACTCTCATTTTTTTCTGTTGAGTTTTGTAGCTTTTTGGTGTTTTTATTTTTATTTTTCATTGTGGAGCATCTACAAGACCTGTGGAAATAATAACTAATAGTTATAACCAGAGCCAAATTAAACTTTTGTTGATGTATTCTAAAAAATGATGTTATTCTGGATTTCTTGTGAAAGAAGGGGAAAGACAATGATTATTCTTTTCTTTTCTTTTTCCTTTTCTTTCTTTATTTTATTTTAGGCTCTTCTGAGCTTTATCTTTGTTGCTGCAAGGGGGCTTTCTCTAGTTGAAACAGGGGTTACTCTTCAATGTGGTGCACAGGCTTCTCACTGTGGTGGTTTCTCTTCTTGTAGAGTACAGGATTAGAGTGCACAGGCTTCAATAGTTGAGGTACGTGGGTTCAGTAATTGTGGCTCGCAGGCTCTTGAGCATCGGTTCGGGGCTTGGTAGTTGTGGTACATGGGTTTAGTAACTCTGTGGCATTTAGGATTTTCCTGGACCAGGGACCAAACCTATGTCCCCTGCATTCTTAATCATGAGTAAGTCAGGCAATGATAATTCTTTGTTCAACTTTCTTGTCTTATATTTACAGCTATAAGGTTTTTTTTTTTAATGGTGGCATATACATGTATATGAAAAGAGCACGTGACTAAAATTCTTTTACAAAATTAGAGACTTTTTATACTTCCAGCACTTTTTCCCTCCAATTTTAGCATATCAACTCAAATGGGAAAGAGATAGCTAACTCAAAAGATTAAAAAGAGAGTATTTACAGAACTATAGGAAAAGTTAAAATGGAGCTATCCTACAAAATAAAACATGCACTGAACATACAACTCAGCAGTTGTACTTTTGGGCATTTATTTTAGAGAACAAAAACTTATGTTCATAGAAGCTACATTCCTAGAGCACAGAGTAAGGCAGAGAAAGGCAGAGATTTGACCTGGGGGCCAGGAAGCAGGGCACAAACAGAGAAACTTGCATGCCTCTGCTACATTTGAATGCTTCCTTCTGGTATAATGTTTCCCAGAGTGAAATTTTTCTTTTAAAGGTAACATTTACGTTTCTGAAATTTCACTACATTTTTTTCAGTTGTCTATGCACCCTTCCACCTGGCTGGCCCTAGGATCCAAACCATTCTATTTGTTGTAAACACTTATTTAAAGTTTTTGTCTAGTAAAATACCTTGTACACCAGATAATTTCATTTCTTAAATTAAGAGTATTTATTAAGCTGTCACAATGAGCAAGCTACTGTGATGAGTCTTGCCAAGGGTACAATTGAAAGTTGTTCTATAACCCTGTGCAGAAGATAGAAATATGTACCAAAAAACCCCACCAATACACAGAACAAACTGAAAGGGAGAGAAAACTGAGTCTTTAATCAGGTATAAAATTCTAAATTTAAATACTGACATCATTGCAGCCATGAAATTAAAAGATGCTTACTCCTTGGAAGGAAAGTTATGACCAACCTAGATAGCATATTAAAAAGCAGAGACATTACCTTGCCAACAAAGGTCCATCTAGTCAAGGCTATGGTTTTTCTAGTGATCATGCATGGATGTGAGAGTTGGACTGTGAAGAAGGCTGAGCGCCAAAGAATTGATGCTTTTGAACTGTGGTGTTGGAGAAGACTCTTGAGAGTCCCTTGGACTGCAAGGAGATCCAACCAGTCCATTCTAAAGGAGATCAGTCCTGGGTGTTCTTTGGAAGGAATGATGCTAAAGTTGAAACTCCAGTACTTTGGCCACCTGATGCGAAGAGTTGACTCATTGGAAAAGACTCTGATGCTGGGAGGGATTGGGGGCAGGAGGAGAAGGGGACAACAGAGGATGAGACGGTTGGATGGCATCACTGACTCGACGGACATGAGTCTGAGTGAACTCCAGGAGTTGGTGATGGGCCAGGAGGCCTGGCATGCTGCAGTTCATGGGGTTGCAAAGAGTCGGACATGACTGAGCGACTGAACTGACTGACTGACTGACTGACATCATTAGGCATGGAACTTTACATTTCCATAGTGAGTCACTATGTGTTTGTGGTGGGGGGGGGGGGCGGGGAGGGGTGAAGTGAGAGCTACAATACTTTGGAATCTCATCCCAGCCCAGTCCTGAGATGCCTTTGCATTTCTGAGGCAAATTAAGCTTTCTTCCAGTCTTCATCATTTTCCTAGGAAACTCAAGATGGTTTTTGCCGAAATCACCTTGTCCCTCCTCCTGTCTCATGTTGCAACTTTCTGGACTTAATACCCGACCAAATCTTCTCCCGTTTCCCAGGCACATCACAACCTTTGAAGAGAAGCAAACTTACAATATGATCATCGTTTTTAACAAGAGAAAAGAGATTATCTAGATCATATGAATTTTGAAATGTAGGCCACAGAGGACATCACTGTGACGTGAAGTCATGTTTTTCATTTAAATTCCAATTCTTTGAATAGAAGGAAAGACCCAACTTGGGTTATCCCAGGTGAAATAAATATCCTATAACCAACTTTGCAGTATTTTCATAAGAGGAAATGTAAAAGGATCGCATCTCCTCTAAAATATTTATTTAGATTTTTTTTCTTTAAAACGGTGTTTTCTTGCATTTGACTGTCACCAGCAAACATAAAGTGTGATTAGTTTCCCCAATGGCTAGAAGTAAACAAGGTCTCTCATTGAGTAGCAAAAATTCAACAGCCGTGGTTTTCTGTGCTCACTTTTCTTATACAATGACTTCTAATTTGTCCCACAATTACTTTCAATGTAAAAGGAAGACTCTGACTTAAAATCAACACAATTAGCTCAGTTTTACAAAATCGTTTGGCTCAAATAATTTATGCAGCATGAAGATGTCAAAAACACTTCAGATTTTTATCTTCTAAAACAGATTTGCTTTGAAATCCAGTCTAAAAAGTACATACATTTTGAGTCTATTAGTCTTTAATAACAGATAGTGAATATTTTTATCACAATGTCTCTGCAGGATAATACCACTACTCTGCATTTTAAAAAAGCATCTTTATCTTGAAAAAGTTGGCATATCTCTCATCTCGTATCCTCTTTCAGGGGCAGTAGAATCCATCTTGCAGATGAAGAATTGAGGCGGAGACAAATGATTTATTGTCTGAAGTGACATTTGCACAAGAGGCTGGCCCTGCATGAAGTTAAGACCCTCCCATCCAGCGCCCCGTGCTCATAAAAACCAACACTACAGGAGGACCAGGGGTATAAAAGCTCCTATCTCCCTCTGCAATCTCAATAGCAGTGGTCACTGCCTTTCTGAAGATGGCTGCTGTGGGCACTCTTTAAAATTAGAAACTCAGGAAATCACAACAAAGGGTTTGGGTTTGTTTTCTGAGGAAGGAGGAAGTCAGGAGAACTCTCAGCAAAATGCTAAACTGATCACTCCTGGAAGTCAAACTTTTTTATCCCAAAATGACAGCTTTCTAAAGGAAATAAATAACCCCTCCCATCCTGGTGGTTCAGATGGTAAAGAATCTGCCTGCGATGCAGGAGACCGGGGTTCAGTCCTTGGGTCAGGAAGATCTCCTGCAGAAGGGAATGGCTACCTACTCCAGTTTTCTTTCCTGGATAATTACATGGACAGAGGAGCCTGGTGGGCTATAGTCCATGGGATCACAAGGAGTCAGAAATGACTGAACAACTCACATGGACTCATTTAACATCCTGCATATTGCCAGGGAACTCCTTGGAAAAAGAGGTGGGACCTAAGAAGTTGCCCCAAAGGCTGAATTCCCTGGGGCAAAGAGTGGGAAGGAGAGAAAGGGCTGGGAGAGACAGAAAAGCAGATGGTAGGTGATGAGCAGCCAGGGTTGGGTTAGAAAAGAGTGCAGTTTAAAGAAAATGGGGAACTTACAAGATTGTCCACAAAGGCTAGAAAGCCCACCCAGTGCTGCTCCCTGACGAAGTCATGGGTGCATGTTTAGTCGCTCAGTTGTTTCCGACTCTTTGAGACCCCATGAACTGAAGGCCATGAGGCTCCTCTGTTCATGGAATTTTCTGGGCAAGAATACTGAAGTGGGTTGCCATTTCCTCCTGCAGGGGATCATCCTGACCCAGGGATCAAACCCGCATCTCTTGTGTCTGCTTCATTGCAGATGGATTCTTCACCCTCTGAGCCATCAGGGAAGCAATTCAAATCAAAAGAAAGAGGGCTCAGGGAGGGGAGGGCTTAGGCCAGACCTGTGGTTACTAACTCACAAATGACGAAGAACAGGAAGATTTAAGTCCACTATCAAACAGAATTTCTGTAAACACTTCAACCCAAATGTTTAATCAATTCTCTGGTCAATGTCCATTGTATTCAATTGTTCCCTTTTTGTGACCGATCCCAGAGAAGCAACCTCAGTCTGTTATCCTTTGCGAAAAGTGCTGATTCTGGGTGGCCTCAGAAACAAAGCACCAGCACAGGCATTTTGAGGAAGGAAAGTAAAAATGGAACATCAAGTCGGGTGTTAGGGAAACTGGACGACTTTGGAGACGACTTGGTTGCCAGCTCCCAGCTCCTTTATCTCTTCCATCTCAAATTAGGAAGTAAAACCTGTTTTCCCTGACTGCATTCCTTTTTAAAAATTTTCCTTTCTCATACCCAGATGGTGCCCTTTGAACTTAAAAGCTAAAGACCTTTGTTCCCCACTGTAAATCGTCCGCATGGCCATGCTGCTTTTCCATTTAGCTGCCAAGCTGGGGAGAATTGGCAGTTATATCGGACAATTAGCACTTTGAAATATTATCCCAGCACATATGTAACAGGTTAGCACAGTGCCTGGACACGAATGGGAGAGCCTTCTTTCCCTCAGGGTACTACCCTAGGCCGGTCTAGTTGCATTTCTACCCTGAGACAGAGAAAAGCCGGTGTTTGGTGTCCTAAGAGAGGATAGATGGAGAAAAAAAGAAAGAGAATGTTGCTGGACTCTTATCTTAAAATTCAGTTTTAGACTGATAAGTCATTAAGCAAAGCCTAAAAACAAAATTACAGGGAGAAAAAGACAACAGGAAATGAAAACATTAATATTGAAACCCCTAAAAGCAATCACCTTTATCTCTAGCTGTAAAACAGTCCACGTTCTAAAAAGTCAAGTCTGAAGTATTACAGACAGTAAACAAAGACCTATCAGTGTACTGTCACTATTAATAATTAGGGATGGTTTTAAGTTTTTCCCTAGCACTTTATTTAGTACAATCAAAATGTTATCACCTAGAAAAAATAAGCAATAGCAGGGGCTGTTATTTATATAATCTGTGAAAATAAGCAATAACCCACTCCTCCAGTCCCTGAATAAAACCCAACATATGGTGGGTATTAAAAAGCAAATGTAGTCTATCGCAACTTTGTAAATTTCTGTTTGTTTTGTCACAGAAACTCTCACTTAAAGGGAATTTTTCTACTTCAATCTTCCTTTAAGAGATGAATTTTCTAAAACACTACCTACCACTTTCAAGATCCTTAAATCCAGAGAAAAGTGGCTCTTAAAAAGTATTCAGATTACTGTGGAAATAACACAGTAATTTAGCCAGCTAAGAACTGAGTGGGTTGGGCTTCCCTCGTGATCAAATGGTTAATCCTCCTGCTAATGCATGAGACCCAGGTTCAGTCCTAAGTCTGTGAGTGCAACTACTGAGCCAGTGCTCTAGGCCCACATGCCACAACGACTGAAGCCTGAATGCTTAGAGTCCATGCTCCACAACAAGAGAAGCCACCTCAAGAAGCAGCTTGTGCACAGCAATGAAGAGTAGCCCCCGCTTGCTGCAACTAGAGAAAGTCCACATGCAGCAACAAAAACCCAGCACAGTCAAAAATAAATGAATAAATCGTAAAAAAAAAAAAAAAACAAGACCCCAATTGAGTTTTTCTGGCTATTCTTCATAATGATTTCCTGACCAGAAGAGAATATAACTTCTAGCTTCACCCTGAGCTAATAAGTCAAGAGAAATTTGAGCCAATGCTTAAAGAGGACATATATAGTCCAGATTGTTATACAGAAAAAAAAAAATTGCACTGTATTTGGTTGAGCTTTCAGAGTGTGATGAGAAGACTAGATCAGACAGGAATCAGAAGATGTGGGTGTTAGCCTTAGATCTGCAAATGTGAACAACACCTCTCTAGTTCTCATTTTCTTCACCTGCAAAATAGGACAAGAAAATCCATTGGGCCAGTCTTTATGTGAGAAAGGATTTCACAACCATAATCAGATACACGTTATCCTCACAGTTAGATACTATTCATTTAACAAACTTCTTTTGAGAGTTTCACCTTCCAAAAGGATTTTATTCCATTTGAATGTTTATTATCATTGGGGGCAGCCAAAATCTCTGGTGCTTCTGAAAAGGATAAGAAGGGTTAAATCTCAGGTATCACAAAGCTCTCTTTATTCCTCTGACCTCTAAGACCTTAGTTCTGGAAGTCCAGCCTCTCCTCTCCATGCAGACTGCTTGATCTCACTTGGGGTAGGGAAAGAGATGCTTCTAAATTTAGTCTAAGTGGATTTAACATATGGCATCATACCTTCCTGGGTCAAGAGGTCTCTGTGTTTCTGGAAAACTGGAAGACAGATTTTGCTGGGTGGGAGAAATTGGAGAAGGAAGATCATTCAACTGTTTGGAGAAAAACAGTGACTTGAGGATATGGTATTGCTTTAAACTAAATTTCTAAAAGAAAGCTATGCCCCAATGCTAAAAAGGCATCTTGATTTAGGCCTTGGAGATATTTCCCTGATGGCATCTAAGACATATTAAATTATTTGGCATTTGGTCCATGTGCAAAATGGACTTGGCTCTAAGGGAGTTACTCAGGCTCAGCTTTGGTAAATTACCTTTATTGGATTTGAGGATAAAAAAATAGAAACACAAGGAGGGTTAGAAGAGAGCTTTTCCTTTCAAAAGATAAAGGGCAAAAGTCAACAGAAAAGGAGTAAGAAAAGAACAACAGTGAAATTAAGACTTTTAAATTGGAAACAATTTTTAATAAAACTGTGATTCAAATCTTATATGTTTCTTATTAAAAAAAAGACCTGCCTTTACTTTCAGGTGTGTATGGTGGCTTCATGTCAGCAAATTACTGCAATGTGTATTTCTGTGAACTTGAAATACTCATGAGTGGAAAACAAGTAGGAAGTGCCATATTTCCTTATGGCTTAAGTAAGGCACCACGATTCATGCTTTTACGTCTGTCTGGAACATCCACAAGTACTAACATTCTCATAAATGTTTGGGGGTTTTTTTCCCTTCATTGCATCAAAGGCATAAAAAGAGTCCAAGAAAAGAACAGCTTTAGAGACAGAGATGAAATGGTGTAAAATTCAAAATGAAGGTGTATATTTGGTTCTGTGCAATAAAACTGTAATAGAAAGTGCTATTGTAAACTATGTGAACACTGCCATCTAATGCATCACTAAAAAGCAGCAAGGGCTTTGGAAAGTTATGCTGGGAAGCAAGAGAAACAGAAAATGACCACCTAATTAGGAACGCTATTATCAGGATTTTACTTTAAATTGAATACAGTATTTAAATAACCCATGGTTCTTGTGCCTTATTTTTCAGCACACCAGGGGTATTATTTTCTAAATATGTGCCATCTTTCCTTTCTCATCTTCGAAAGATAGATTTTTTATTTTACAAGTGCTGTGTAGCAAAAAGTATTTGCATTAAGAACTTTTTCTATCTGAGGATTACTTTGTAGCTTGGACAAAACAGGTCATCAAAATCTATCAAAAGAAAAAAATCCAAAAACCTAGAACAGATCCAATAACCTGCTTTTATTCAATGTGGGATGTGATTAAAATGTCGGATGCTGTGTTAGAAGCTATCAATCCTGTATCCACTATGGCCATTTTCGTTGCTCCAAGACAACTTAGAAAAAAGTTTTTTGAAAAACTGTTCACCATGGATGAAGTAAAAGAAGCATACCATGCACACACACACACACACAACACATATAACACACACACACACACACACACACACACACACACACATATATATATAACAAAACTAATGTAACTTCCACTACTCTTGTAAAGGAATATTTGGGGAAAAAATACTGAAAGATGTATCAATGACTTCTAATATTAGAAGTTTGTAAAAAGGCTTTACTAAAACTTCAAATGAGTCTGCCACATCATTTATATAACTTCTATGAGCAAGTAAGTTGAAATAATCCTGTATTCTTAGGTTTCTTTGCCAGGAAATAGCCGATGGTTATCTTGCTGCAACAATTCCCACCTTGAAGAAACTGCAAATCACATTTACCAAGAAAGGATGAGTAGCAGGCCAGAGGAGAGAGGGTGCAGAAAACTTGATAAGTTTGGGGAAAGCATGCTGCTGTAAACTTCAGCTGACATGGGTCCTTCATGGTAGGGAAAGATATGTGAGGCTCAAGGCAGTTGTTTATACTGACAGAGGTAAAATGGTTAGAAAATGATTGCACTTAAGCTTCATTCATTCAGTTTGTTGAGCTGAGACCAAAGACAGATGGAGAGATCAATGAGATGATGTTGCTGTGTTTTAAAAATTACACCCCAGTGAGAGAAAAATGAATTTTGCCACCAGGGTCTGGTATCCAGGTTCACACTCAGGGTGTGTCCCCACAGGATCCAAGAATTTTCCAGACAGACCTGGGCTCACTGGATTGCTCCTACAGAGAAAAATGATGGAACAGACGAGGAGAGAGAAGATATCTTCATAAATATGTAATATGTTGTATATATTAAAAGTATACATCTTATGTAATTATACATGACATGATATATTCATACATACATAATATATGACATAATATGGGACAAAAATACATAGTATATTTGAAAAGACTTTAATAACTGGCAGAGTAGATACCCAATAATTATATTATTGAATGTGCAATTGCTTGGATAAATGAATGCATGGATCTATGAATTAGTGTCATAAGAGAGGTGATGGGATTTCTTGAAAAGACAAATTCTTTCTGTTATTTTGGTAAGCTGGGATGGAGAAAAGATACAGGAGTTTAACATTATAATAAATATAAATGTAAAATATAGTTGGGATTTGTGCAGCACACTGAAAGGCTGATAATATACCCTTGGTAGTGACAATACTAAGTAAGGCCATTGAAGGCAGAAGAAATAATAAAGGTTTGGAGACAAGAATTTATTCTGCATGAATTTACTTCTGTTTGCCTGAATGATATAAAATTGAGGGGAAAACTTTTACCTCACACCATATACAAAAATTAGCTCAAAATAGATCAATGATGTAAATATGACTTAAACATGAGAAGAAAGCATAGAGGTAAATCTTCATGACAATGGATTCTTAGATATGACAACAAAAGCACAAAAAACAAAATTATAAATAAATTGGACTTCAGCAGAAATTAAAAGTTTCTGTGAATCAAATGATATTATCAAGAAAGTGAAAAGGCAACCAACAGAATGGAAGAAAAGTACTTGTAATTCATACATCTGACAAGGATCTGATAATCAGAATTTACAGAGAACTCTTGGAACTCAAAAGCAAGAGGAAAAACAACACAATTAAAGGAAGAAGGACTTAGTTCTTCCCAGGCAGTGCTAATAATAAAGAATCTACCTACCAATGCAGGAGGCATAAGAGATGCAGGTTCAATCCCTGATCTGGGAAGACCCCCCTGAAGAGGAAATGGCACTCCACTCCAATATTCTTGCTGGAAGAATTCCATGGACAGAGAAGCCTGATGGGCTACAGTCCAGGGGAATCGCAAAGAGTCAGACATGACTGAGCACACACATAGAGCACACAAAGGACTTAAATAGACATGTCTCCAAAGCATATGAAGAGAAGTACATTATTAGCCATTAAAGGACTGTAAATTGAAGCTGCAAAGAAGTACTTCACACCCATTAAAATGGCCATAATGTAAAAAAAAAAAAAAAAAGCAAAGTATTGGCAAGTATGTGGAGAAACTGGAATCCTCAATTGTTGCTGGTGGCAATGTTAAATGGTTTAACCACTGTGGCAAACAGTTTGGCAGTTTCTTAAAAAGTTACATATAAAATTTCCTTATAACCCAGAAATTCCACTCCTGAGTATGTATATCCAAAAGATATAAAAGCAGGTACTCAAACAACTATATATACATGCAAATTCACAGCAGCACTATTCACAGCATCCAAAAACAATCCTAAGGTCCATCCACTGGTGAATAGATAAACAAATGTGGCATATCCATACCATGGAATATTATTTGGCCATGAAAAAGAATGAAGAGTTCATACTTGCTATAAGAGTGATGAAACTCAAAAACATTATGCTGAGTGAAAGAAGCTGCTAGACATAAAAGGTCATATATTGTGTAATTCCAAATATATGAAGTATCCAGAAAAGTCAAATCCATTTTCTGACAAAAAGCAGATTGATGCTTTCCAAAGGCTGGAGGGAGGGGAGAAAATGAGGAGTTACTGCTCAATGAGTTTGGAGTTTCCTTTCGGAGTGAGAAAATGTTTTGGAAGTATGGAAAGAGATGGTTGTTGTACCACATTGTGAACGTACCAAATGCCACTGAATTATTCACTTCAATGTATGGCAAAGCCAATACAGAATTGTAAAGTAAAATAAAAAATTAAAAAAAAAATAAAATAAAATAAAACACAAGAAAAAAAATAGCTAATTTTATTTTTCCCGAATTTCACCAAATTTTTTTTAAAAAATCATTAAGGAAAAATGAGAGCAGGATATAACACAGAAATGTAAGCTAAACAATTGTTATTTGCTGCCAAGCAAATGCATGCACAGGGAAGAATTACTCTTTGTTAAGTTCTTGGTTAGAAGAGCAACGTGATCATCTCCATGCTGAGGGACAAATGAAGTAGCTGCAGTGTGAGATAGACATTGGACAGAGTGACAGGGAGAAAAACTACCTGTTCATAATTTTAAAACTAGTCCTGTTGTAGGAAGAACCATCCCAGGTCTTAGGCAAGTCCCTGAGATGGTCACCCAGTGTGGATTCTTGGCTTTGCACAGGAAAGAATTCTAGAATGAGCCATAGTTAAGTGAAAGAAGGTTTATTCAAGGAGATATATATTCCACAGACAAAGTGTGGACCATCTCAGAAGCCTGCTGCTGCTGATGTTCGACTCTTTTGCGACCCCATGGACTGTAGCCCGCCAGGTTCCTCTGTCCATGGGATGCTCCAGGCAAGAATACTGGAATGGGTTGCCATTCCCTTCTCCAGGGCATTTTCCTGGCCCAGGAATTGAATTCACATCTCCTGCTTGACAGGCAGATTGTTTAATTGTTAATATCTGAGCCACCTGGGAAGTTCCTCTCAGAAGGTTAGAGGGCCCAAAATATGAGGTAGTTAGCTTTTATGGGCGGGTAATTTCATTGGCTAATGAATGGAAGGATTACAATAGTCCAACTGTTTTGGGCAAGGGCAGGGATTTCCAGGCATGGGGATACAGCCCACTTTTTGACCATTTATGGTTGGCCCGGGAACTGCCATGGTACCTGTGGGTATGTCATATACATGCTAAGGTATTACAATGAATATATAATGAGGTTTAAGGCCTACTGGAAGCTGAATCTTCTGCCATCTTGGACATAATTGGTTCTAAACAGTTTATGCCATATTCTCAATGACTATGTCAGTCTTTTCAAGGTTGGGCCCTGCCTGCCTCTTGTCTCAGTTCTATAGGAGTCTGTGAAAAATCCAAACTACGCTGGTGGCTGCAACAGGCATGGAAATGCCAGAGTAGATGTAAGATATTAAGAAATTAATATGATATACTCAGGCCATTTCATCTAATGCATCTACTGTGGGGGTAAAATTTGCAGAGAATGGTTCCAATTGTCTTCCTCATAATTGAATGATATTGACTAAACTGACCGAAAAATACAAGGGCAGCAGCTCAGATTACAGAGCAGTACAGACATTACTGAATTCATTCATGTGCACACGGCATATGAAAAAGCCGTCATAAGTATAATTATACAGGAGTGCGTGCATGCTATGTTGCTTCAGTCATGTCCAGTTCTTTTCAACCCTATGGACTGTAGCCTGCCAGACTCCTCTGTCCATGGGGATTCTCCAGGTAAGAATACTGGAGTAGGTTGCCATTTACTCCTCCAGGGGATCTTCCCAACCCAGGGATCGAACCCATGTCTCTTATGTCTCCTGCATTGGCAGGCAGATTCTTTGCCACTAGCTCCACAAGGGAAGCTCCAAACAGGAGTGCGTCTGTCAGCAAGTTTCAGTCATTCACACTCTGTGTGTTCTCTCGAGAAGATGACCACAGGTTCTCACTTAGCAAATGTTTATTGAGTCTATTCAATCTGCCAGGAACAATGCTAGACAGTGAGTTCACAAAGGTGAACGAGTTGGGTTTACAGTCAAGTGAAAAACGACTAAACAGGAAATAATAATGGAGTTAAAAGGTGAGGATGACGATACGTTCAGCCAACACCAGACATGGGGAAATGTCACCTGTAACAGGTGGGACGATGGGCAGTGGGGTGAGGATGCGGTGAAGATGGGGCTGGACTTCAGGAAGGCTTCCTTGGAGGAAGTCACAGATGAGACCAATAAAGACCTACTCAACTGAGGAGGGCAGGGTTATGCCCAGAGGAACCACAAAGGCATCTGTTCACTACCTGAGAATTAGTAAGAGGAGTGTTTCTATAACAATGAGCTTACTACCAGTGGGGAAGGAAATGATGCATTTTACATAAAAATTGATGGGCAGGTTTTATCTTGCAGGTGACAGAAGTTATCATCACGTCAACTAGGGTGCTAGTCCTCCACCTTCAGGCTCTATAACTGCCCCTGGACTCTCAACATGGATACTAGACAGGATCCTCCCTACAGTGGAATATTACTCAACCATAGAAAGAACAGAATCTTGCCAGTTGCAACAACCTGGATGTGCCTGAAGGGCATTATGCTAAGTGAAATAAGCCAGATGGGGAAAGGCATACTGAATGACCTCACTTACATGTGTAAACTAAAAATGTTGAACTCCTAGGAGGTCAAAGGGTACCAACTTGCAATTATAAGATGAATAAGCTCTGAGCATCTCAATGTACAGCTGGTGACTACAGTTAATACTACTGTGTTATATACCATCAGCTCTCTATTATGTTTGGGTTCATCATCTGCAGATTCAACTAACTGCAGAACAAAAATATTTTGGGAAAAAAAAATCCAGAAAGTTCCAAAAAGCAAAACTTGAATTGCTGTGAGCAGGCAAATATTTACATACCATTTACATTGTATTTAAAACTATTTACATAGCATTTGCATTGTTAACATGTATCATAAATAATCGAGAGCTGATTTAAAGTATACAGGAGGATGTGCGTAGGCTATATGCAAATACTAAGCTAGTTTATATAAAGGACTTGAACATCCTCAGATTTTAGTATCCAAGGGCAGTCCTGGAACTACTGTACCTTAGATACCAAGGACCAACTGTACTTGGAATTTGCTAAGAGAATAAAACTAACTGTTCTTATAGCACACCCAAAACAATGGTAACTATGTGAGGTGATGGATGTGTTAATTAACTTGATTGTGGTAATCATTTGGCAAAACTTAGATGGTAAAGAACTTGTCTACAATGCAGGAGACCTGGTTTCCATTCCTGAGTCAGTAAGATCCCCCTGGAGAAGGGAATGGCAACTCACTCCAGTATTCTTCCTGGAGAAACCCTTGGACAGAGGAACCTGGTAGGCTATAGCCCATGGGGTTGTAAAGAGTTGGACACAACTGAGTGACTAACACAACCACATACATATATATATGTAAGAGTAAGTCATCATACAAATATGCAATTTTTATGTATTAATTATACATCAATTAAGCTGGAAATGTTTTTTAAAAAATCCTCCCTGATGCATACTCTAATTCACACTCATTTCCTATATTGTCTAGTGATGTCAAATTTTGATCTAGTCCCTTTTTGGTGATTCTGTCCACCAAAAGGATAGGTTTCTATTGTTTTATTATATTGGCTTGCTTTTAATGTTTTTATTTAATAAATAATGCTTTTGCATTTTAAAATATTTTATATTTTACTTTTTAATATAAAAGGAACAGGAAGATACAAGAGGAACAGGAAGCAAAGTGATATGTTGAATTGATAAACAGCTTTCAGTTCATACAAATTAATCATTTCATGTCTAAAAGTTGGGGCTTTTTCCTTCACAAAGTCCCCTGTCAGCAGAGCAATCTTCATTAGGAGAAAAAATGTTCTGTTTAAACTATCCAAATGCCTTCATTTAGAAAGATACTCAAGTGACTCTTTCTGGCAGACACTTTATCCATGTCAGATTTCTAACAGCTTTTTCACTCAGTATTCGTCTAACTCTGTATTCCACTTGTGGGCTATGAAATTGGCTTTTGTGATATTAACTATACATTTATTTATTTCCTTATTTTGTTGTTGTTTAGGCTCTAAGCCATGTCTGACTCTTTTGAGACCCCATGAACTGTAGCCTACCCGGCTCCTCTGTCCATGGGATTTCCCAGGCAAGAATACTGGAGTGGAATGCCATTTTTTTCTCCAGAGCATCTTTCCGACCCAGGGACTGAACCTAAATCCTTTAAGTTGGTGATAATCACCATCTCTTACTTATGTTCTGCCTGTGGATTATGGTTGGTTTATTTGTCATCATTTTTGATATGTATGGTTCTTCAGAGAGAGTACAGGGAGATCCAGATTTAAATAGCCACCATTGTTCTCCAGGAACATACACGTTTTTAAAAGTATGATAAAATTCTAACTGAATAAGGAATGCTTCATTCTGAATTGCTTTATAAGCTTCCAGTATTCAAATATAAAACATTCAACTGAAATATTTTTTTCAAAACTACTGTAAGCTACCTGTTGACTCCCTGTGATGGTAGCAATATACTGTTACTATAGCACAAACTTTCATGATTATTAATCAGCTGCTGCATAATGTAATGGGTTGTTGTTGTTGTTTTTGTTTTTCGGTCGCTAAATTGTGTCTGACTCTTTGCGACCCCATGAACTGCCGCACACCAGTCTTCCCTGTCCTTCACTGTCTCTCTGAATTTGCTCAAACTCATGTCCATTGAGTCCAACCATTTCATCCTCTGTCACCCCCTTCTCCTCTTTCTCTCAATCTTTCTGCATCAGGATCTTTTCCAATGAGTCAGTTCTTAGCATCAGGTGGCCAAAATATTGGAGCTTCAGCTTCAGCATCATCTAATGGGTTCAGTTCAGTCGCTCAGTCATGTCCGACTCTTTGCGACCCCATGAATCACAGCACACCAGGCAGGCCTCCCTGTCCATCACCAACTCCTGGAGTTTACCCAAACTCATGTCCATCAAGGCAGTGATGCAATCCAGCCATTTCATCCTCTGTCTTCCCCTTCTCCTCCTGCCCCAAATCCCTCCCAGCATCAGGGTCTTTTCTAATGAGTCAACTCTTCCCATGAGGTGGCAAAGTATTGGAGTTTCAGCTTCAGCATCAGTCCTTCCAGTGAACACCCACGACCGATCTCCCCCAAGGAAGGACTGGTTGGATCTCCTTGCAGTCCAAGGGACTCTCAAGAGTCTTCTCCAACACCACAGTTCAAAAGCATCAATTCTTCAGCGCTCAGCTTTCTTCACAGTCCAACTCTCACATCCATACATGGCCACAGGAAAAACCATAGCCTTGACTAGATGGACCTTTGTTGGCAAGGTAATGTCTCTGCTTTTGAATATGCTGTCTAGGTTGGTCATAACTTTCCTTCCAAGGAGTAAGTGTCTTTTAATTTCATGGCTGCAGTCACCATCTGCAGTGATTTTGGAGCCCCCCCAAAATAAAGTCTGACACTGTTTCCACTGTTTCCCCATCTATTTGCCATGAAGTGATGGGACTGGATGCCATGATCTTCATTTTCTGAATGTTGAGCTTTAAGCCAATTTTTTCACTCTCCTTTCACTTTCATCAAGAGACTTTTTAGTTCCTCTTCACTTTCTGCCATAAGGGTGGTGTCATCTGCATATCTGAGGTTATTGATATTTCTCCCAGCAATCTTGATTCCAGCTTCTGCTTCTTCTAGCCCAGCATTTCTCATGATGTACTCTGCATATAAGTTAAATAAGCAGGGTGACAATATACAGCCTTGACGTACTCCATTTCCTATTTGGAACCAGTCTGTTTTATTCTTATCTAACCGAATGGGTTAGATAAGAATAAAACATACTTTCTTATTTCTCAAGTAGAAATTTTATTTCTGGTACCTCCTAAATGGGAGAATTTATCCTGATCACAATACAAGTTGGAAAAAGTATTTTAAATGCCTCAAAAATTAATTCTTACCAACTTTATTTTTTTCAACAACTTTACCTTCTCTATCATACCTTCCTCATTTTTCTTCTACCCCAAATCTCTATTCTAATTATCTAAGAGACCCTTACCTCTTCCTCCTAACCATCAAATTTCTCTAGCCCAGATACTAGAAATCCCAGCTGGGGAATCTTTTATTTCCATGGAGTTTAATCACATTTTTTAATTTGGAGAGTTATTTCTCAGTCATAAAGAGATTAACAAGACGTGCTGAATTAAGAAATTAAAAAGAGAACTACCCTACAATCCAGCAATTTCACTTTTGGGTACATCTGAAAAAATAAACACTAATTTGAAAACATATATGTACCCCCATGTTCACTGTAGTAGTATTTACAGTAGCCAAGATATATAAATAACCTGTGACCTTCTATGAATGAATGATAAAGATGTGGAAAATATATACAAGGGAATATTAGCCATGGAAAATGAAATCTCACCATCTGCAACAACATAGATGGATCTTGAGGTAATTTCAAGTGAAATAAGTCAGAGAAATACAAATACTGTATGATTTCATTTATATATGGAATCTAAAGACAACAACAGAAAATAAACAAAATAAAAGCATAGATACAGAGAACAGAATGGTGGTTGCCAGAAGGGAAGAGATTTGAGAAATGGACAAGACAGATGAAGGTGATCAAGAGGTACAAACTTATAAAACAAAGGTCACAAGGATGTCATATGTGGCTTGATGTCATCATGCCTATTGTCAATAGGCACTAATTTTGTACAGAAGACTTGAAAGCTGCTGAGAGATTAAATCCTAAAGGTTAACTCAGTATAATGACAGATGGTAACTAGATTTATTACATTGATTATTAAACAGTATTATTTTATATCAATCAAATAACATCAGTATTATTTCATAATATTTAGTATAGAAATATCAAATCATTATGTTATGTACCTGAAACCAATACAATATGTCAATTACACCTTGATAAAAAAATTTTTTTAATGTGTGAGTACAATCATATAAATCACATATTTGAAATTATAAACATGAATATAAACTAGCAGATGAAAAATTCTCCCTTCATTTATAAGGAGATAATTTCCACTACACAAACATTCCTACTAGGAAATTCATGTTCTATAAGTGCTTAGTTATGTTTTTGTTAGATATTCAAATATTCTTTTATATTTTCAGCTTTTGACTATTATTCTTGGAGAAGAGTATTAAACTAACTTGAACCTGCTCATCTCATTTATATGGTGCTAAACAGAGTTAATACCACTTGGTTACATACTTAGGAGCTATACTTACTGAAGAGCGATAGACGTACCACACTACAGGACTGCAAAACACAAGGAAGACAGGAGAAGCTCCAATTCTTTCTGCTTTTATCCTTCAAGCCAATCTTCTCTTTGCTATTGCCATTCTAAGGTCTCTTTTTCTACTTTCCTTTTTGGTCAGTTTCTTTCTCCAAAATGTTGGCTATGTAGTAACGACTACAACTGGTATACTTCCAGGTCACCCTTATCCTCCTTCAGGGTTCTCCTTCCTCTGGTCTATCTGGGGAAAGAAGAGCTGGTTCACGTCTATTTCTAAGTCACTTTCCCTCTGTGCTATTTCCATATACCCCTTAAGACCTCTACTTTCTTGGATAGCAATCACCCTCACCCATTCACACCCCCTGAAGGTCAGTAAATCAAGGGGACATGTAGCATTCTTCAATGGAGATTTGGAACAAACTTCTTACAATTAAATATTAGGCATTCCACACTTAGAAGGCCCCAACTATCTCCATCACTAGAGAAGATTTACCCTTCTAAGGTGGTGACCTTCTAGCATACTGCAAGTCCCGTTCTGTCCTTCTCACTTCTAGGAAGATCCCACTACTCAATTTCTCTTCATTTTATTTGCAGCAAATTTATCAATATTCTATTTTGCTGTTTCCTTCCGAATCATTTAAGCACTAGCTCCCAATGCTTAGGCCTTAAAAATTTTTCCTAAATGAAGTCTCCAGAGAAAAATTATGTTACTTCCCTAGGGGCAAAGCAGCTATGTTATTTGTAGTTTTTAACAAGCCTGTTTTCCCCTCCTTGCTACTTGATTTTTCTCAAAAACAGCTCATATGGTCCTTTATGTCAGGGTCATAATAACTAAAGGTAGTCCATGAATACCCTCGAGGCTTAGAAGAGCTGTTACAAGAGAAATAATTTATAATGCTCTAACTTGAGGTCACAGAAGATACAACAGTGATGAAAGAATTAAAATATTCATTTTCTGTTTCAATACAAATCCGCCCAGAGATTAAAAAGAAAAAAAAGCAACACTTCTCTTTTTCTGTTTCCAAGTTGAAGCAGTGCAGAAACTTTAGGCTGATGATGACTAAGTCATTAACTGAACAGTACACTAAATAACTGAAATAAGCAAACGCCTTGTAAAAGTACAAGGCGATCATGGTTATGATTAGGGGAAGCCAAGGTGCAGAACACCCAGAGAGAGAGCTATCGGAAGTATTAAAGACTCCATATGTGGCCCACCTGGCTGCAAAAGAAATCTGGAGAAGCAGTGAAATGAATAAATCAGGAAAGTAGATCAAAGAAAGCTGGAGAGTGAGATAAATGTAAGTGAATTAGAAGAAAGAAAACTTTTCTATAATATGACCAAGATTTTGAGGGAGCTAAAATGTAAGATAACAATTAAGGGAAATAAAGATCAAGAGTCTGTATATTTCATGTATATGATTAGTCTGTCTACAAATTGTTCTAAAGTGTAGCAGTCAGTATCAGGAAGGGTCCTTAGTGGCAGACAACAGAAATCAATTCAAGTTTAAGCAAAACAATAAATTGCTAAAAGATATATGTCTAGTATCTCAAAGTCTTGATTTGAGGGAGGTTGGGGGGCAGGTGGAGAATGAGTCTCAGAAGTGGACAGCACCCAAAGGAGAGGAGATGGCCTCCATCCCCACATGGAGCCCGATTAGGATGCTCTGTTATTAACAGCCCTCCCAGTGGACACACAAGCTTCATCTCCTCTAACGTTTTCATCATTGCTGTGGGAAATTCCTCAGTGGCCACTTTTCCCCTTAAGATTCAAAACTGCATGAACTTATTTATGAAGCAGAAATAGATACACAGAAGTAGAGAACAAACGTATGGACACCAAGATGGGAAGGGGTGGGTTGGATCGGGAGATTGGGATTGACACATATCTACACTGCTGCTGCTGCTAAGTCGCTTCAGTCGTGTCCGACTCTGTGCAACCCCATAGACGGCAGCCCACCAGGCTGCCCCGTCCCTGGGATTCTCCAGGCAAGAACACTGGAGTGGGTTGCCGTTTCCTTCTCCAATGCATGAAAGTGAAAAGTCAAAGTGAAGTCACTCAGTCGTCTTTGACCCTCAGCAACCCCATGGACTGCAGCCTTCCAGGCTCCTCCGTCCATGGGATTTTCCAGGCAAGAGTACTGGAGTGGGGTGCCATTGCCTTCTCCGATATCTACACTACTATGTATAAAATAGATAACTAATTAGAACTGACTGTATAGCACAGGGAACTCTCCTCAACACTCTGCGATGACCTAGATGGGAAGGAAACCCAGGGAAGAGGAGATGGAGGTATACACTGATTGACTTTACTGCACAGCAGAGATTATCGCAACATTGTAAAGCAACTATACTCAAGTAAAATAAATAAATATAAAATAAAAAGGGTAGCAGAGAGAAAAAGAAACGAAGCTGGGGGTGGCGGGAGGGTGGTGGGGGGGGAATAGCATCCTTGAGTAACTTTAAGGACACGATAAAAATTAAGGTCATCAGAAAAAGAAAGAAAGAAAGAAAGTTCAAAGCCCCAGGCATGCACCTCTCCTTGCTGACTGGGCCTGTGTCATATGGACACTTCTAGGACATGGGAGAGAGAGAGAGAAATTGCTGCATCTGTCACCACACACACTGCGGGGATTTCCTCAAAAAGAGAAGTCTCTTCTTACCCTCCCACCAAATAAGACACATCAAATGCCCTCTATAAATACTGAATGTTTGACAGTGCTAGCAATTTAGCTTACTTGGATTAATAAATGGAAATAGAATTCAGTTTTCCTGACTGGCCTGTCCCTCACAAAAAAAGGAAGGAAGAGAAGGATGGGGTCCCCAGGCTGGCGGTGGGGGGCAATCATGTGTGGGGGTGACGAACAAAGGTTTTGAAGTCCAGGATTTAAATCTCAGTTATAACATTTACTATCTTTGAACTTGGGTAAATCTGTTACAGCGTCAGATGGGTGATAGTTAAAATAGAAGTGAAAAGACTATTATCCTTCTCTTAGAATTATTCTGAGGATAAAATTTAAAAATGCAGCCCACTTGCTTATTGTTTGCCTGGAACAGGAACAAGCGCTCATAAAACGTCAGCCACTCTAGCCACTTAAGCTGTGTAGCTCCACCCTGCTCTCACAGGGCAGCCGACACATGCATCGACTCGGAACAGATTCCCCATCTTTTTATTTCTCTTCCTCCCAGAGCTAAGCATCCTGATGTAAGCCTTCTGCATGCAGTGATCTTGACTGCTTTTCTGAGTTTTTCTTACGTGACTTCCTTAATTCTGAGCCTCAGTCTCCTGAGACTGCTACCTTAAGAATTAAAGGTATTCTACCTTTGTCTGCATTCTTGAGTTTCGTGTTTGGTTAAAAATCCTAACTACGCCAACGACCCTTTCTGGAACTACTATCCTGCTCTTCCCTTGCTAGTCACCTGACCATCGATCTCTAGCTCCCTTGTGACTGGAATCCACTACCATGAACATGAACTTGCAAGTCAATGGACTCTCAATCATGTTCTATCATTCATAAGTGGTGTGACCCTAGACAAGTTACTTAACCTCTCTGGACCTTATCTGCATTATTGTATAAAGAGGATGTTAATGAGCTTGGCACATAAAAATACCGTTGATTAATATCTCAACGAGTGTTCTTCATTATGAATAGGCAAAGCTTCTGGTGGGATATGTGAATGCACGCTCAGTCATGTCCAACTCTTTACAACCCTATGGACTGTAGCTCACCAGGCTCCTCTGTCCATGGGATTTTCCAGGCAAGAATCCTGGAGTGAGTAGCTATTTCCTTCTCCACAGGATCTTTCTGACCCAGGAATCGAATGCACGACTCCTGTGACTCCTGCACTGCAGGCAAATTCTTTACCACTGAGCCACCAGGGAAGCCTCTGGTGGGATACTATAACAGAAAAAAGCTCTACAACTGATTTTCTCATGAGGGGTTACAGTAAGAAATTCATAGAAGATGTGCTAGCCAGAGTATCTGTAAGAAACTAAGACTAAGATTACTCCACTAGGGAACTTTATAAAATGATCCTAAAACTGATGGAGAGAGACAGACCTTTTCCATTCACTGCATCTCTGTGGATCATAATGGAAGATGCCACCACAGGTGCCAAGAAACAGGACAGCATTCTAGTATTGGGTCCCATCACAGAATTGGAGACCAGTCCCTCCAAGTTTCTGGGACTCATTCTACCCAAGGAACAGGTGCCAACCTTGTGTACACTGTGGAATCATTTGTAGAGTTTTTCAAAAGCACCAGTCTTCAGGTCCTACCCTAAAAGTCTAATGTTTAACTGGATGGAACAGAGAAAGAAATAAAATTCAAAATTTAAAAATTCTGTTTTAGAAAGAAAGGCAAAGAGGGAAGGAGAGAGGAAGGAATCGCTGACCTGGGAAGTTACAGTTTGAGAGCATCTAGATCACGTGCTTCCTGGAAGTGCCCTGAAATCTGTGAGGAAAAGATAAAAGCTCTTGATAAATTCCTGTATCTGATGTTGTTGATGAGCTTGAATAACTCAGACTTTCACCATCAAGAAACTCTTACCAAAGTCTAAACTAAATCCCCCTTCCTTTTGAAAGCTAAGTCCCATTACTCCAGCGCTTAGCTCAGAGGAAACAAGACCTGCTCATGACGTTTACCCTTCTCCATCCTTGAAGTGTCATCTCATTTTATATAAGTGAACTCTTCTTGTGCTTAATGAAATTGATTTACCATTTCTACTGAAATGCAGTGTGAATCAGCTTTCAAGCAACTCAGGGCAGTACCTTCTTGCTTCCTAAGCCAGATTTTGCTGTAAGAGCCAGCTGTCTGGGCCTGAAGGGCACCAAGGCAGTGGTATGGCAGGACCAGCATCTGGCCTCCACTCAGACCAACCATTAAACTGGCCTGTGGCTACAAGCCCTTGATAGCAGCCTGATTTTATTAAACCTTTCTGCCAATCCTGGGAAATGAAAAACGAGTCTTTGGCAATCTTCAGTCTGACTCAGTGTGCATTTACGCCAAGGTATAAAATACAATAGCCAGTGTTACTGAGCATCTAGACTATGCCAAAGATGTTGTAAGAATTAGAGAAAACTTATAGACAGAGCACACCGCCAAGAACAGAGTCGTCTCAATAAATGGTGACTGGTATTGGCGTAATTACCAATCCTGAAAGTGGCCTTAAAACGGTGACATGATTATTCTCATTTTACAAGGATGAAATCAATGTTTAGAAAGGTTCCATCACTTGTCCAAGGTTGCACAGTTCATCAGTGGAAGGGCAGTCATTAAATGCAGGGGAATCTTTTAACAATAGAACCTTGCCCAAGATGGAGTGCACAGTACATTTGTGCCCACTTATGGTAGTTTCCCATAGTTGGGAAGGTTTCATAGACCCTGCAATAAAATACTTCCAAGTCTTTTGCACAGCATCACAAACCACCTAAACAATAATCCTCCAGTAGACTACTGCTTCTTTGGTGTGTATGTGTGTAAATCACACATGGGTATGCACACATAGACAATGTGATATATTGGCTAAATGGTAACAGGAGAAAGAGATAGGTGATGAACTGGATTGAATAGAGGCCATGACACAAATTGATTACATTCAGATATTATTCAATATCATTCATTTCAATTCTCTATTTATTATCAAGGGCATATTATGTGCTTGAAAGTGTGCACTAAATTCCATGGAGGATATAAATGAAAAAAAATGGCAGTGTCCCGGCACTCAGAAATTGTCATGTGGTTAAAACCCTCTGTGAAATAGGGAATCCAACAATATAAGGAACTGTTCATTAAAGTGTTCAACTAAACATAAAATTAAGTACTAAAATGTATAATAGCTACCTTAAGGATGAATTAGGGAAAGAAAAGAGTTGGACCTTTACAAAGGAAGGCTTCATGAAGGAAGAGGTGAGAGATGAACACTGAGGATTTAAAGCCAAATAGAGAAAAGGGAGTGAGTGTCCTTCCCTTTCATCCCAAGCCTGTTAGGAATCAGCTTGAGCAAAGCACTGAAGTCAGGAATTCATTTAATGATTAATTCATCTACCATGTAAACCTAGTATATGTCAGACTTCTAATAAAAAGAGAAATCAACATGTTGTATATGACGGACAATGAAGAAGCTACATGAGAGAACAGAGACTTTGATGGGGGGGTCTCGAGGAAAAGGACACAGAGATTGGTTGGGATACAATTCTGCACCCCCAGAGAGATAGAGATGGGATGACCCATGAGAAACTGCTCTGAACTACTGAGGAGGAGAAAAAAAGTTACAGTGAAAGTGGGGTAAGAGAAAAACCTATAGAGGAGCAAGGCTCTGGTTACTTGGTGCCAGGCTAAGACACAAACACCTGAACACACTCCCCATGTTCATACGTATATACACAGGGAGAGGCTGAGAATCCTTTTGTCTACTTGATTTGGCCATGCTAAATATTCCAGAAGAATATTGTTGGCAATGGATACTTTTGAAGGAAAAAACAAGTCAGTAATCCTCAATTCTGGTTCTCAGTTGGAAGTCCAATAGCCATGGTCTAGCTCCTTTAGGAAATGTTCTAACACCACCCTCTTTAACACGGGTTTGTTCCTCCATTACTGGTGTACAGAAACTATGAGGAAATTTTCATCTGTACCCAGAAATCTGTGTATTTAGTTAAAGAGGGATTTTCCTCTGAAGAGATAGAAGGCAATGAGGTGTGAATGCAAAATCTGTTCAATAAAATTAAACAAATTCAAACAGTTTCATGTGCTTCACAGCTACTAAAAAAGGCACAGAGATCAAATCTTATTTTCCTATTGTCAGAACTAGGGTCTAATTCTTATAAAAATTCCATAACACCCAAGTTAATTAGTATAAATCTGCCTTAAATGGCAATTGGCTTCATTAAATGACAGAAAAACATTTTAGAATGACTCTCTTAGCGGGGAAGGATGTGAAAACTGCCAAAGAATGGCTTTCATTTTAGAATCCCAGGAAGAATTTCACACAGCAGCAAACATAATTCCACTCAAACCATATGAAACCATTATACACCTAAATAGCTCCAAAGCTCTGCCTGTAAAAATAACAGTAAACGCAGGACTTCTAATGAATAAAAATGAAGTTTAAATTTATATCAAGTATTGGCTTGGCAGCTAACAGCTTTGGTCTAAATCTCAGTTGATGTCCTTCTGTCTTAGCTCCAGACTACATGGGTTTGCTTTTTCCCATTATGAGTTTAGTAAATATGGGTGCAACCATCCCAAACACCAGTCAGTCAAGCACAAGGAGATGTATCCATATTACTCTCAACCTAGCATGTCTATGGGTACACAGGAGCTTCTGCAGAGACAAAAGTGGCCTGAGAATTCACAGTATGAATGATGTCACAGAGACCACTCTACCCTTTCCTACTGCTGCTGTACTGACATCAGCAGACAAGGGAATCAGCCAAAAGAACAGAAGCAGAAACAGCCGACAGACAAACCCACTGTAGCCAGTCTCCAACAATATCACTAGTTTGGTTCAATGGTTTCTGGAGAAACGGAAGCTATTGCTCCAAATGACTCCTGACAATTTTTAGTCACTCAAGCTTCCTATACTGTTGCCCCTTCAATTGCTCAGATAAGAAGGGACCAGCAAAGTCAGCTATGGATTGTGAAGAAAGGAGCTGGCTTTGGCTTTTTGTCACATTAACAGGAATCAGGGGAAGCAAGGAGTTTAGATGATCAGACACTAGAGTGATTAGAGCAATGCCGTACCTGCTTGCTTTTTCTAGTATTGATACACTGACTGACCCTGCATCTTGAAATACACAGCTATTAATATCTCTCTCATTTCAAAGGCAGAAAGGAAATTAAGAATATTATTGGAATATATATATATATATATATATATATATATATATATATATATATAGTTGTTGTTCAGTCACTAAATCATGTCTGACTCTTTGTGACCCCATGGACGGCAGCACACCAGGCTCCTCTATCCTTCACTATCTCTCAGAGTTTACTCAAATTCATGTATATTGAGTCAGTGATGCTATCTAACCAGTTCATCCTTTGCCATCCCTTTCTCCTTTGGCTTTCAATCTTTCCCAGAATCAGGGTCTTTTCCAATGAGTCAGCTCTTTGCATCAGGTGGTCAAACTATTGAAGCTTCAGTATCAGTCCTTCCAATGAATACTCAGGGTTGATTTCCCTTTAGGATTGACTAGTTTGATCTTCTTGCTGTCCAAGGGGCTTTCAAGAGTCTTCTCCAGCACAATTAGAAAGCATCAATTCTTCGGGACTCAGCCTTCTTTATGGTCCAACTCTCATATCCATACATGACTACTGGAAAAAGCATAGCTTTGACTATATGGGCCTTTATATAAACATGCATATACATATATGGGGCTTCCCCAGTTGCTCAGCAGTAAAGAATCTGGCTGCAGTGCCGAAGCCTCAGGAGACATGGGTTTGATCCCTGTGTCAGGAAAATCCCCAGGAGGAGGGCATGGCAACCCACTCCAGTATTCATGCCTGGAGAATCCCATGGACAGAGGAGCCTGGCAGGCTACAGTTCATAGGGTCGCAAAGAGTTACACATGATTGAAGTAACTTAGCACACACACACACACACACACACACACACACGCATATATATATAAAGAATTTCCTTTGCTCTGTCTGGCTTAAGATACTATTCTGCTTAAGCATTTTTAATCACTAATAAGCAAATGCTTATACAATTCTCATTTAAGTCAATATTAGTTTTATTCAAAAAAGATAACATTTTACTATGTTTTACCTCTTGAATTTAATAGTATCTAATGAGTTTTAAAATATTAACTTAGCCTAAAAAAAAACAACCCACAAAGGCAGAGAGCCTATACCAACCTATCCATGTGCAATGGGAGATGCCCACATTGACCTAGGATGTCTAATCTATCTTTTTAATTCATTTTTTAATTGGAGGAAAGTTGACTTACAATGTTGCAATGGTTTCTGCCATACGACAACACAAATCAGCCACGATTATACATGTGTCACTTTCCTCTTAAGCCTCCTTCCCATGCCCTCATCCCACCCCTCTAGGTCATCAGGGGGCACCAAGCTGGGCTCCCGGTGTTATATAGAAGCTTCTCATCAGCTATCCGTTTTACACATGGTGGCGTATATATGTCTATTAGATTATCTATAAAGGAAAAGGTGCACATCAACTGTTCACATTAAGTCCCTGTACCTAGGTCACACATAGTCCATTTAGTAAGTTTTCTATGCCACTGGTCCTCAATAAAAGTGGTTTCAGTGTCCCAGACAGAGGCATGTTCTGAGCCAAAGGTGAGAATCTCAGTTCCCCACACCCAGAAAGGTAGGTGGACAAGATGTAAATAACATTAGAGGCCATGTAATACACAGCCTTAAGCTGGGCTTCATGAGGAATAAATTTTTTAATATCCCTTAAGATTTGGGGACTCTTATTGAAAAAAAACAAAATCTATATACACAAAATACAATGCTTCAGCAAGACCACCAACTGACATTCTCAGGTCATATTGCATTTACAAAATATAATTTGTGTCATGAGGCAGTATATTCACTCCTTACAAACCTCACATTCAGCAAAATCATATATGAAAAATAACCAGAGATTATGCAAAAAATGAGATTATGGACAGACCACTCACAATCAATTCAGTCCATAACAAGAACATGTGCTAATAAAAACAATAACGATCTTAAGAAAAATACTAGTTTCATTTAAAAGACACTAACGTTCCCAATAAATAGAGAAACACTAAGTGAACACATTGGTGGAAGAAGATGTAAGGAAGACCTGAGGCTGTTGAGTTGTGCAAAAAAGATCAAAATGGCCAAATGTTGGGGAGAGTCGCAAAATCGGGACTTCTAAGACAAAGCCCATGGCCACACTGACTCAGCAGGAAGAGTCTAGTGTAATGAATGCCATGCATGGACTCTTTTCCTCTATAGCATGAATACACAGTATTTGTGTATCACTTGATGGTGTAAAACAGTAATCTGCTGGGCCAAGTCACACATGGACTGACCTATGTGACTGATGCATTACAATGATATCCTCTTACCTACCTTGACTAGGCTAGTTCTCCCCGCAGAAATGGGTTTCCAAAAGGTGGTGGTAGTGGTAAAGAATCCACCTGTTAATGCAGCAGACCTAAGAGATAAAGGTTCAATCCCCAACCAGCGGGGTGGGGAAGATCCCCTGGGCAAGGAAATGGCAACCCACTCCGGTACTGTGGCCTGGAGAATTCCATGGACAGAGGAGCCTGGTGGGCTACAAGTCAGCATGCAGGCATGCCACACAGAAACAAAAGTTTTAGCAGAGCAAATCAAATGTCGTGTTAATTTTCTTCTCTTACCCAAGCCTCCATTGAACTCCTATCAGTTTCCCCCATTGTTACAAAAGTGGTATATTACCTGAATACTCCAAGCTTGAATTACATTTTTTTTCACTCCATCTTATTTTTGAATAGCAAGTGGCAAGAGTATTTCATTTACCATCAAAAAGTACCACACCAGCTTTCAGCTCCTCTTTCCTGTCAAGGTGTGGTTGAAGAAAGAATCAACAAGCCAGCTGGAGAGACAAAATGCAGGAGAGGGGCAGCTCTTGGTTTTTCTCACCAATGTGAACCGAGAGTTAGACCTGGAAGTCATGACCAGAGTGGGAAATGAGTGAGTGAAGAGCCACTAGGTTCTCTGCTAAGTGTTGATACGGATCGTGTTATATTACCCAAGGGCTAAGCGGGAAATGCTAGACTCTGTGTCAGAACAATTCAAGGCAAAGAGCCAGGGAAACAACAGAGAGAAAAAGCAGAACTGGAAAGGGGGATGCTGTCTGGCCAAGACTCATCCTTCATTTGCACGAATCAAGATTCACTTACAGGGACTCCCCTGGTGGTCCAGCGGTTAAGGCACTTCGGTTTCACTGCAGGGGGTGCAGGTTCAGTCCCTGGTGGGGGAATGAAAATTCTGCACACCATGCATACAACCAAAAATAATAAAAATTAAAAGGAAAAGGTGCATTTACACCCCTTGTGTGAGAAGTGGGATTTATTTTAGGAAGTTCAGATGAGATTAACCACAACAGCCTCATTTCTCCCTAAACTGTGGGTGCAGACTGACCATCAAGATCTAATCTTTCTCTCTCACCCAGTATACAGACAGTTGTCCTGGGCATGTCCCCTCCCAATTAGAACTGAATATTCTAAGTTTACTTACTGTTAGGTGTGGCCGCATGACTACACTTTCAGCAAAGGAATATAAACAGAAGTGGTGAATGCCTTTTCAGCCTCATAATAAAATAAGGCTATAGCTTAAAACCCTGAGCATATCTCTTCCATGAGCTCTTTCTCTTTCTTGCTGTTAACTCAGACATTGCAGCAACCTCATTTCTTGATTGCCATGTAGGATGCCAGCACACGAAATTGGCAGAAAACTGGGTACCAAATAACTTTGAGGAGTATAGTTGCCCTATTGACCTGCAAATATTATCTGAGAAAGAAATCATTTCCCATATTCTTTAAGCCTCCATCCCTTGCAGTCTAGCTTATCTTAAATAATATACCTCCTAAGACTTTCTATAGTCTATCTAGTCATATTTTTTGTTAATTATTTTAAAACCAATTTATTAATCAAAAGACACTTTTGAATATTCAGTCTTGCCATTCCTGAGCAGAATAAAGTGAATCTCTTATGGATCTGTTAATAAAGGTACCTGAGCAGTGTTCTCCCAGTGACATGGGCTATTTGTTGATGTTGTTCCCTCCATCTGATGACATTCTTGAACATTCTTCAGCTGTTCCAAATTGTCACAATTATAATTTTTGAGCTGAGGAAGTCAACAAAGCAAATTCTTATTTTATTTGTAAGAATACATGAGATAGAATACACAGAAATGTTTTTAAAAACTAAGGAGGCTCTTGTTTTAGGAAATATTGAAGTGTTAGTTGCTCAGTCATGTCTGACTCTTTATTATCCCATGGACTGTAGTCCACCAGGCTCCTCTGTCTGTGGAATTCTCCAGGCAAGAATACTGGAGTGGGTTGCCATTCCCTTCTCCACGGGATCTTCCCAACCCAGGGATCAAATCCGGGTCTCCTGCACTGCAGGAGAATTCTTTACTGTCTAAGCCACAAAAACTACAATAACTTTCATACTTTAAATATACATATATATATATGCTGGAATATATATAATATTAAGTATAATTATAGATAAAGGTAGCATCTCAAATCAAGAAAAAAGTTTATTAATAAAAATTGTGTTGGGCTCAAATTTGAAAATTTTCCATTTGAAAAACGCAGCAAAAATGAATCCCTACCTCATGTCTTAGAGCAAAATTATTTCCACACCAATTAGTAATAGACGTTTAAATGAAAAATAAATATACAAACTTCACAGTGAATATTTATCTAACTTATCCAACAAATGGAAAAGAATTTTTGATAATGACAAGCAGAAGCTTCAGAAGGAAAAATCAGTAATAGATTTGATTCTGCAAATATTTAAAATTTTTAATTCAAAGGAAACTGACAAAATATGAAAGTGTATATGGAGGAAATCAAGGTCTTTGAAACACATAAAACTAAGAGTTACTAGGCAAAACATTTCAACAGAAAATGAATAAAAGATTTTAATCAAGTCTTGGGATAGTAAATTAAAATTGACTGCAAATATGTAAAAATGTTCAGCTTCACTAACAATTCAAAATTTCAAATCAAAACAAAAATGAGAGGCTATATTTCAACTATTAGATTGGTAGGGAAGCTCATTCCACTAGGAAGAGAACACACAGATTGGAGCGTAGGTGTGAATTAAGGTTTTTGAAATCTCGCCTCCCACTTGGACCACCTGTACCTCACCAGGAGCATGGCTTCCAGACTGACAGGATCTCTAACCCCCTCTGCGTTCTGATTCTCAGGAGGTTCAGCAGTTGTGTCTTTATTTACACCTATTGTTCCTGATCACTTTTTCTGTTCATGTCAAGATTCCAGAAGATCCTTTGTGGTGCTCATACCCTTAAATATGATTATGTCCATAAAAAATACCTTTATTAAATAATGACTTCCTTTTTGCTAAAATTTAAATGACAAACCCCCCAAAGAAGGTTTCTCAGCTAATTAGGGAGAAGAAAGCTGGATAAGTGGGGATGCAGGAACGATAAAGTTCAGGTCCACATGAGAGCATAACTATTAATGGGATCACCCTGATAAAATATCTTTCCCTCTGCTTTATCCTCTCTCTGGATCATCTGCCTACAAGACAGACCCTCCTTTCCAGAGTATTTCCCCATGTGAGACTACATATATCCCATTTCTCATTGATTGATAAGCAAATCAATCAAACTGACCCTGTAATGAATAAGGCTCTGGATGTAGCTTTTACACCCTTGGGGAAAAGTGTTATTCTAAATAGGTGGTCCCAATATCTGTATTGCCAGCACTGTGGCCTGAGGTTCAGCCTTAGCAGCAGATGAGAATCACCTAAGAATGACATCAGAGCAGATTTTAAAATATATCAAAATGGCCAGATGTCATAACAACCTGGCCCTGGGGCTGAGCCATACTTTTCTTGTTGTTTTTGTCCTTTAGTGTCTTAAAAGTACCAGAGATGAATTTTATGCTAATATTCAACACGGACTGAGTAAACAGTCCCTACAACACCGGTTCTCAAAGTGTGGTCCCCAGATCAGCATCAAAATCACCTGCAAACTTGTCAGAAATGCAGATTCTCAAGCTTCTGAGAATCCTGTAGGCCCCCAAACCTACAGAATCTGAAACCCCAAGGGCAGGGTGGAAGACTCTTTGTTAGCAATACCTCCAGGAGATTCTGACACACAGGCTCAAATTTGAAAACTACTGCACCAGGACAGTCATTGTGACATTTTGAGAGTCCCTACTCTGTCTGAGCACTCAGTATATATAGATGAAACAGTGGTTTAAAAAAGTAATTTTGGTGTGATAAGTACCATTAGAAAAGAGAGACAACGCCATATAAAAGCCCAGAGGAAGAAACTATTAAAACTCAACGTAGGAAGGCTTTTTGAGCAGCCCTTTCATCAGTCTCTCAGACCGGGGGACCAATATTTGATATTGACAAGATCATGTCTGAGGGGTCATCACAGACCACAGGCTGGTGACCAAATATTCTATTTACTTTCTATCTTCTGATGAGAGATCTGCTACCCCAGTTACACAGAGTGAGCCTGAGATTGAGAGGAAGAAATGGCAAACTGAACTGCCTTATGGAGGCTTCCCTGGTGGCTAAGAGGATAAAGAATCTGCCTGCAATGCAATGCAGGAGCTGCTGCTGCTAAGTCGCTTCAGTCGTGTCCGACTCTGTGCGACCCCAGAGACGCAGCCCACCAAACTCCCCTGTCCCTGGGATTCTCCAAGCAAGAACACTGGAGTGGGTTGCTATTTCCTTCTCCTGCTGCTGCTGCTGCTGCTGCTTGCTGCTAAGTCGCTTCAGGGACCGGAGTTCAAATCCCTAGTTTGGGAAAATCCCCTGGAGAAGGGAATGGTTACCCACTCGTGTTCTTGCCTGAAGAACTGCCTGCCTTATCTGCTGGACGCCACAGCTACGCCAGCCTCATCCTCAGAAGTCAACTGGTCAAGGTTTGCTGAATTTAAAGGTTCTGACCCAGCATGTTCAGCACTCAGCAAGTGACTAGGGCCCAAGTGAGACTGGATTCCGATAGAAACGCGCGCGCGCGCGCACGTACACACACACACACACTCACACACACACACATACACACACACACACTCTGGTGTGCTCCGTTACTTCCGGTCCAGGGCCCGCAACAGCCAAGCCCAGCTCCTCCCGCGCGACCCAGCAGGAAGGAAAGGAGCCAACCAGAAGCAAGAAGAAGTCAAGGGGCTGATCTGCCACTGCTTTGCAGGAACAAGCTTCCGGGACGGACGACGACGCCACTGTCCCGGCTGTTTGGCCGGGGCCCTCCGGGCCGGGGCGCACCTCGGTCTCCGCCGCTGCCCGGCGCGTCCTCCGCGAGGGTGCAGTGCCCAGCCGCGGGCGCCCGGGGAACGTGGGGACCGGCCTCCGCCCCGGGTCGGACAGTCAGTGGGGTCTGATAAGCCGGGCCTGCCCGGGGGACAGCGAGCCCCTTGCTGGCGGCCCCGGCGGCCATAGTCGGCCCCGCTCGGTCTCTCCTTGGCGGCCTGGATGCGCTGCGCGGGGAAGCGGGGTACGGGCGCAGGGAGCGGGCACCTCTCGGCCTCCGGGGCTCACCTCCCTTTCCTGCACCACCTCCATCCCCGTTCCCCTTCTTCCGCGGCTTCCCCTTCGCTAGTTCTCCTTTTCTGCATCTTTCTGCAGCTCTCCTCCCAGACACGGGTTTTAATGGTGGGAGCGAGCCGCTGCCCTGCTGGACTCCTGAGCTTTCACTTTCCTGGAAGCGCCTTCCAAGTAGGTTTGAAAAAGAAATAGCAAAGGATAGAGCGGCTGGAGAGAATCAACAGAAGTGATTTTGGACATCTCCCACCCATCCCTACAGCACAACTGAAAACAGAGTCCAGGAGAATCACTGCTGCTGAGCACAATTATCAAGCAGACTAAATAGATGCCCAGGACATGGCTTTCTGGCAGGGAGGTGGGGGGGTCCCGTAAGGAGACAAGGAGAGGTGATGTAGAGGTGCTGGCCTGAGTGTGTGTGTGTGTGTGTGTTTGTGTGTGCATGCACGCACACAAAGTACCAGGGTTGGCGCTGGGATATATATATATATATATATACGTATATATATATACACATCGCAACCATTTAAAAATATAAAAGCTATTCTTATGCTCTGAGATGGATCTGCACATATTTGGGATTTTTCGTTTTGTTTTGATTTTTTTAGTTTCTGGGGTGATACTAAGAAGCTGGCATGATCCAGAATCACTGCTTTAGAGCAGTTTACAAAGTGTGACTTCAAGACCAGCCAGTGACACTGTCACATGGGAGTATGTTACAAAAGCAACCTCCCCGGTCCCTTCCCGGGTCACTGGATCAGGAACTGTGGGGTGAAGCCCAGCAGTGTGTGTGTCAACAAGCCTTCCAGGTTACTTGGGTGCGTGCTGAGATTCAAGAACTGCAGGGGATTGGTTGGCCTGTGCTGCTCAGAAAGCAAGCAGAGAACCATTTGAGTATTTTTAAAGGGCTGTAAACAAACAAGACTGTGCACACAACCTAGGTGGCCTACAAGGCCAAAAATATTTACCCCTGTGGCCTCTTACAGAAAAAGACCCAGTTCTAGAGAAGAAGGTCTTATGGTGGAGACTCTGTTAGCCTTCCAGACATTGGAGCTAGGAGAACACTGAGCAATCCTGTGAAGTGAGTTGCTGGGAAGTGCAGGGCAAGACAGGATAGGAAGATATAAAAAACAGAGAGAGGTAAATATGTTTGATTCTCATTCATATGAAAGATCAGCCTTGCTTTAAAGGATGTGCTATAATCTCTTGAGATCAAAGTACATTTTCTCTCTTTTTTTGTAGATGCACATTATTAGCATCAAACAAACAGATATACAAGACAAGTCTACGTGTGGCACATGGGAGCCACAACAGTTTTCGAAGTGGACTATGACATCAGCTAGGTCCATACTCAGCTCTCAACTGGCACTTCTACCTCTGCACACGGCTGTTTATGTGGTGGTTTGTTCTCCTTAAGCTCCTTGAAGACAGAAAATAGAGACTGTGTTTATCTTTGTATTTATCACATTTAAGGACCTACTGTGACAGGCAGCCAGTAGGTCCTTAAATGTGTATTACTCGATATTTTTTTTTAATGCTTCTATGTGGTTCTCCAAGATGTAATAGCAGCTCTCCATGTAAGTGCTGCTGCTGCTGCTAAGTCACTTCAGTCATGTCCGACTCTGTGTGACCCCATAGATGGCAGCCCACCAGGCTCCCCTGTCCCTGGGATTCTCCAGGCAAGAACACTGGAGTGGGGTGCCATTGCCTTCTCCAATGCATGAAAGTGAAAAATGAAAGTGACATCGTTCAGTCATGTCCGACTCTTAGTGACCCCATGGACTGCAGCCCACCAGGCTCCTCTGTCCATGGGATTTTCCAGGCAAGAGTACTGGAGTGGGGTGCCATTGCCTTCCCACGTAAATGCTAGGTTAGGTATTTGAAGAAACTGCCTGGACAAATACCTAACCTAGCATTTACGTGAGGAGAAGGCAATGGCACCCCACTCCAGTACTCTTGCCTGGAAAATCCCATGGACAGAGGAGCCTGGAGGGCTACAGTCCATGCGGTTGCAAAGAGTTGGACACAACTGAAGTGATCTAGCACCTAGCATATACCAACTGTCAAATAAGAGACTGAATAAAGTAAAGGCTTTGGGACCTCTGAGATACTGAACATTTTATGTATATGTATATGAAGTATTTTTAAAAGAAAGTTATCTCCTGCTTTTCAAATTTTATTCTTATGAAAGTTCTGCAGCAGGTTTTCATGGCTGAAAGAAATCAGAAAAGGATTTTCGTTTCTACAGAAAAAAAATGAAAATTGTGTTCAGCATCTGCTGAACTGCTTCCCCCAGGAACAAGAGTGGCCCCGCCAAGCTCCTCCCCCAGAACCTACACTCAGCACCTCAACACCCAGCCACCATAGCTTTGAACTGTCTGAGCATCTGTGCTTTATCTCGATTTATTTTGTGCATCCATTAATAAGATGTATCCTAAGATATGTGTTTCTTTGATTTAAGCCCCTTCGGCTTCCAAAAGTTTTCATAGGAACACTCTCCTTGGTATCAGGGGAAGCTGGTAATGTCTTTGATTAAACAGTGTTTCCCTGCATACAACAGGGCCTGTCTTTAAGCACTCAAAATCAATATTTCACTGGAGAAGCTTAATGTTGGTTAATGTTGCTAGGGTTATTTCTTCACCCGAGTCACCTCCCTATTCACTATTCTTCATAAGTTTAGCAAACTAAGCATATATGCTTAGATTTCAGTTCTAAAGACCAGAATCACAGCATCCATTTTCACTGAATGATGTTGTTTCTGCGTGCTGGCTGACAGCCATTACTAATACTACTTGGCTGTGGTAAAGCTAAGAGGAATCCTACTAAAAGGGAAAAAAATCCTAAATAACAGATATGTTCACAAGTTGCTCTCCATTTAGTATGCAATCTGTTTTAAAATATGTGATTTTTTTAAATCCAGAATTAATATAAAATATAAATTTATTTGCATTTCAGCACAGTCTTAGGTATTTTAACAAGAAACTAAGTTTTCTGTTGTCTGTGTGTGTAAGTTTCCCCCCAACCACCACCAAAAGTGATATTGTACTTTGGGGAAGGAATTATTTTGAGATTTGGTAGTCTTTTTTCTGATAAAGCAAAAGAAGCCACTGATTCAAAAGCATATATCTGTTTCCTCAAACTTTATCCCACTAGAATTAATGGTCATATTTCAAAGTTTCTTCCTGCCATCCAGACACCTTATTTGCCACTGAATTAAGAATAGGTGTAGCCAACACCTGCGTAATCTACTACAGTTAAACCCTGATATTTTTAAGATCTAGAAATTTAGCATGGTCAAGCACAGAGCACCTAGGTAAATCCAGTTGGAGGCAGCCATCATATGAAGTCTCATTTATGCATGTAACTGTAAAGACACAACTTCAGCTTGTGTTTTTAGCAGAATTAATTTTTTAAAAATCTATCAAATGACAATATCACTTCTTGAAAATGTTCTGAATGTATGATGGTATAGGTTGAAGCTGCCTGGGAGGGTGAGGGATGGGACCAGGGCAAAGCAAGAGAGACTTCTCAGGCATGAACTTTAAGGAGGCATTCCCTCTCAGGACACTGAAAGGGCCTTTTGTGCAGGCATCTTCCTTAACTTACTGTATTACTGGCTTTGCTTGACATCTTGTGTAGTATTTTAATGAGTAAGTACTGAGTCACTTTTATGGCAGAAAGTGAAGAGGAACTAAAGAGCCTCTTGATGAAAGTGAAAGAGAGTGAAAAAGTTGGCTTAAAGCTCAACATTCAGAAAACTAAGATCATGGTATCTGGTCCCATCACTTCATGGCAAACAGATGGAGAAACAGTGGAATCAGTGGCTGACTTTATTTTTGGGGGCTCCAAAATCCAAAATGCAGATGGTGACTGAAGCCATGAAATTAAAAGATGCTTACTCCTTGGAAGGAAAGTTATGACCAACCTAGACAGTATATTAAAAAGTAGAGACATTACTTTGTCAACAAAGATCCGTCTAGTCAAGGCTGTGGTTTTTCTGGTAGTCATGTATGGATGTGAGAGTTGGACTATAAAGAAAGCTGAGCACTGAAGAATTGAAGCTTTTGAACTGTGGTGTTGGAGAAGACTCTTGAGAGTCCCTTAAACTGCAAGGAGATCAGTCCTGGGTGTTAATTGGAAGGACTAATGTTGAAGCTCAAACTCCATACTTTGGCCACCTGATGCAAAGAGCTGATGCGTTTGAAAAGCCCCTGATGCTGGGAAAGATTGAGAACAGGAGGAGAAGGGTATGACAGAGGATGAGATGGTTGGATGGCATCACCGACTCAATGGACATGGGTTTGGGTAAACTCCAGGAGTTGGTGATGGACAGGGAGGCGTGGTGTTCATGGGGTTGCAAAGGGTCAGACATGAATGAGTGCCTGAACTGAACTGAACTGATTGACTCACTTTAGGGTTTCCCCTATTGGCTCAGATGGTAAAGAGTCTGCCTGCAATGTGGGAAACCTGGGTTCTGTACCTGGGAAGATGCCCTGGAGAGGGAAATGGCAACCCACTCCAGTATTTTTGCCTGGAGAATCCCATGAACAGAGGAGCCTGGAGGAGCTACAGTCCATGGGGTCACAAACAGTCAGACACAATTGAGTGACTAACACTTTCACTTTGTTTTATTGGCTCATTTTATAGATAAATTGTGTAAATGTTTTTAGCCCAAGTGCTGATTCTATCCAAATCACATTTTCCAATATGCATATATATTCACTCATGAATTGTTTGTAGGTATGGAGGATCTGAAGAGGCAAAGGTGCCAAGAATTGTTACAGAGAAACAGAACTGTCTGATAGAATTAATGAAACAAGCTTTTGAACTGTTGAGGAGAAAGCAGACACTGTCATCTGTGATACCATTTGGACAGGATGTGTGTCTCCCTGGGCATCGCAAACAAATCACCATGTACAGAGCTCCCTGCCTGGCATTGCTAAAGAATTACCTGGCCTTCACATGGAAGACCTCAGAACTCCCTTTAGAGTTTTCCAAGTTGAAGAGATATCCACACTATAGAAAATTGGTTGCTATGAAAGAATAACTCAGTCTGAGCTAAAATGCTTTGCAGACCATGAAGGAAAGTGGCAGAGCTGTAAACACTAACGGACCTTGTAAACAGTGGTTTCAGACATTATATCCCACCACTGTGGCGATGAGTCTTTTTTTTTTTTCTTTTATGTCAGTTGCAAGCCCTACAAAAAGTCACTAGGAGCTTTATTGAATGCGAATGATAAATTTTATGGAATATAAGAGGGAAGGGGATGTCAGGCAGACTTAAAATGATACTTGCATTCAGATTACTTCAAGTTAAAGAAAAATCTTTTAAATGAGGTTTAACTCCCTATTAGGTTATTTTAGGAAATGTTTAAATGACAAACCTGATTTCCATGAATTTGTTGTTGTTCAGTCACTCAGTTGGGTCCGACTCTTTGCGACCCCATGGACTGCAGCATGCCAGCCTTCTCTATTCTTCCCTATCTGCCAAAGCTTGCTCAAACTCATATCCACTGAGTTGGTGATGCCATCCATGCCATGAATAGATATTAACATTAGAATCTGGGGTTGTTCTGTTTGATAATATATATGAATGGGAGGAATAAGATAAGGTGAAATTTAAACATTGAAATGAATGTTATATCTTAGAAAATTAAAAGATATAAAACATTAAGTCACATCTAAAGTTCCTGAAATCCCAGTCTTGGAATGATGAAAACTATCCTACATTTAATGTTGACTGAATGACATAAAAGGCATAATGAAGGCAAGATCCATATAATGGATATAAATGTTCATAAAAATCCATAAATACAAATATAAACCTAAATGTATGTATATGTGTGCATATGTGTGTTGGGGGTGGTACAGACATACTTACATGTAACACACCCAGACCACAGTCAGTCCTATGAAGGCAATATTCTCTGAAGACAACTACTTATTTTGTTTTCCTGCCTTTGGACCCAGTACCTTTACTGAAATCATCAGGTAGAATCTTTTCAGTCCTTCTGTGTCTGCAACAATACAAGAGTATCTACAAAATTGCCTACAAGAGTTCCATAACTTAGAGCTTTAGGAAACAATAAAAGACTTCGTGGAGAATGATTGAACCAGCATAATAAAACCTTATATTCAGTTTTACTAATCAATAAACAGATGCACTGACATTGAATTACCTTAGGCAAGTTACTTAACATCTCTCAATTTCAGTTTACTCCCGAGGATCATAATAGGAAAGAATACCTTACTGTTATATGGTGGATGACATAAAATAATATAAATAAAGTACTAGCTTTTTAAAATACTAGCTATTTTTTTTCATCATCCATATCATGGAAAATAAACTTTCTCCTCATTGAGAATTGGTGAAAACCATTAGCTGGATAGGATACGAAGCATCTGATTTATGGTTCTCTTTTAAGCTCTGGGTTCTGCTTCCCATGTTTGGAGTCCTTCACAGTGTTCTTCTCCTGGGGGTAGGATGCCTCCCAGCACCGGGGCTAAGAAGTCTCAGATGTTATCTGCAATATCTCAGCAGTTCCCATTCAATATCCCAGTTTTTGTCTCCCACGGTAAATGATCTTCCAACTCTCCTCCAAAGTGCCCCTCTGAATGCCTGCCAAGGATTACTCATGTCCCTGAAAATGGCTTCTCTCTCCGTGCTTCCTGTCGCCACCCCATCCTCCCTGATGGCTGCATGCCTGACCCCTCCCTGTGCTCCCAGATCTGTGTCCCGCACTCGGTTCTGCTGCAGGCATGGGGGGAACCTGATGCCATGACATTTCCGGTAGGAAGAGTTACCTCTGAGTTTGGTCACTGCTGAAAAGAATCCCCCAATTGTGTGATACCCAAACCATGATGCCATCTGTTTGGCTCCATTGAACGTCAATCTGCTTGGCGAGAGCAGCCAAGAGAGCTCACTTTTTACAAATGTCATTCCTGATTGATGTCTACTGCAAAATGCTTGAGACAGAAAACACCAGACATAAAAGATACATAAAACATAAAAGATACTCCGGGGGCAGGTGTTAGAATTACCATGACATCTCACCACCATCTCTATCACCAGCAAACACTTATATAGTGCTTCCCGTATGCAAGATACTGTTCTAAGCACTTTATGTATATGAATTTACTTCCTCCTTGACAATAAGACTGTGAGATAGAAACTAGTATAAAACTAGAATTACCACTTTACAGGTGGGCAGTTTGAGGCACAGGGGGTTAAATTGGTTGCCCATGCACACAGAAAAAAATAGCAACCCACTCCAGAATTCTTGCCTGGAAAATCCCATGGACAGAGGAGCTTGGCAGGCTACAGTCCATGGGGTTGCAAGAGTCAGACATGACTTAGCAACTACACCATCACCACCACCAGGGATTCCAGTCAGAGGTGGCACTCTATCCCCTTTAAATGGTGTGTCTGGAATAAGATTACATGTGATCACTATACATAATGCTTAATATGGATCATTCTCTAACCTTGAAATTTCAATAGTTTACGTATATGCAGTTGTATCCACAGGAAGAGAAAAGCTATTTAAAAATTACCAAAGGAACGTTTTGGCCACTTAACATCAGAAATAACCAACTGGAAATAGAGTCACTTGTCTTGTAGCAGCTTCCCTAAAATAAAAGTAAATAGAAGAGGCAAAAGATTACAAAGCTAGACTTGCGGTACATTTTATGCTTTCCCTTTGCAGAAGCAGAAAATGCAGGATAAATAACTATTTCATGAAACGCTCTTAGGAGAATTATGAGTACCTTTAGAAATAGCTGTAACACAAGTCAGCTCTGCATGTCTTGATTAATACTGCCATCTAATGCCCAGTGGAGAAATCCCAATTTAGTTTAGACTCCGAATATGTCCTAGTGTTGTCCTCCAAAATCACTAACAGAAATGGCAGCACAAATTGTATTATCGACTAGGACCCTTTAACTGCAGCCATCATTTTAAGATAAATTTTAGAAAGCTCAGGTTCTAACACTGCAGTCCAGTTTCAGGCCCTTTGATGTAGATATGGTGACTCACTATAAAGCTGATTTCATTATAACCTACAAGGTACAAGGCAAAACATCGCTCAGTGGTGACAGAATAGACTTGTTGATAAAATCGATATTTAATCTGGTTTCTATTTAAATCTCTTCAAAGTTTTCACATTTGTCCTCTATTACTTCTTGAAAAGTGTATTGATAAAACCTTTCTCCCCTTGGGTAAAACACTTCTTTAGAAATATACCATAAGTAAATTTGAAATATTCTCTATATTATTGAATTTTTATCATCTAAGGCTTAGCTAATGATATTCTCCTAATGAGACTTTCCCAAATTATGACCTCATTCTTATCTACTTGGTTGAGAAACTCTTAGATAACTATGGCTGTAATAGGCACATATATATCACACCTAGAAGAATTCAATTCATGGGTTAAAGCTCACTTGAACTTCCAACTTCCTGAAAGTAAGAACGCTTCGGTTAGTGTACTAAACCACAAGTAGACCATCAGTTGGTTACTCAGTTTCACAAGGACCGTTCTCACACTGTGAATGGGCCTGAAACAGGGCTCCATTCAAAGCCCAAGTGGCTTATGGCAGGACGACTTGAGCAGTGTGCTGGGGAGAATCTGAGGATCAGAACAGAGGATGCCTAAGTGGGCAGTGAACTTATCACGATTCATCCATTTAGCATCCTCCTCTCCCCTTTGGGGGCTTCCCTTGTGGCTCAGCTGGTAAAGAATCTTCCCAAAATTGGGGGAGACCTGGGTTTGATCCCTGGGTTGGGAAGATCCCCTGGAGGAGGGAAAGGCTACCCACTCCAGTATTCTTGCCTGGAGAATTCCATGGACAACTAGAAATTTCTTTGATTTCCTGTTCTTTCCATTCCCATTATAAACAGTGTGGTCCAAAAACCATTAGGTAGGGCACAAAATAGAAGATGTTCAAGTAGATGTTCAAGAAGAGCTATAATACCTTGGACAAGGAAATGGCCACCCACTCCAGTATTCTTGCCTGGAGAATCCCCATGGGCAGAGGAGCCTGGTGGTCTACAGACCATGGGGTTGCAAAGAGTCCAACATAACTGAGCGACTAAGCACACAGGTGGCACTAGTGGTAAAGATCCTGCCTGCCTGCCAATGCTGGAGACATAAGAGACGCAGGTTTGATCCCTGGGTCTGAAAGATCCCCTGGAGGAGGACACGGCAACCCACTCCAGCATTCTTGCCTGCGCATCCTATGGACAGAGGAGCCTTGTTGGCTGCAGTCCATGGGGTCACAAGAGTCCAAAGAGACTTAGCACGTATGCACACCTCCTCTCTTGCCTTCAGTTCTGACTCCCATGCTGTCCTGCTGAGGCTGACAAGAAAAGCATGATGAACCTAGTGTCTGCTATACAGAGTGAAGTACGTCAGAAAGAGAAAAATAAATATTAAATTAGTATATTAACACATATATATGTGGAAGCTAGAAAAATGGTACAGATGAACCTATTTGCAGAGCACGAATAGAGACGCAGACATACAGAACAGACTTTGGACACAGTGGAGGAAAGAGGCTGGGACAAATTGACAGAGTAGCATTGAAATATACACATTACCATATGTAATTTAGATAGCTAGTGGGAAGTTGCTGTATAACATAGGGAGCTCAACCCAGTGCTCTGGAATGACACGGGGGAGTGGGAGGGAGGGAGGGTCAAGAGGGAAGGAACATATGTATACCTATGACTGAGTCATGTTGTTGTATGGCAAAAACCAACACAAAATTGTAAAGCAATTTTCCTCCAATTAAAAATTTAAAATAAAATCAGTCTTCAAAAAAAATGAAAAACACAATCACAGTTTCCAAAAGGCAAAAACATCCAGGGCTAGATCTAGACTAATTCCATCCTCTGACATTTACACAAGTATCTAGGGAAAGGAGGAAAAGATGGTATCTAGGCAACTTCAAACCAGTTTTTAAAAGAGTTGATTTACTGTTAAAAATGATTCTGAAAGATGATAAAACATCATCAAATCTGTAACTAAATATCTATTTTTGGAATAGCAAGTAGTTTGAATCCATTCAACCTCTGCGGTTCAAATCAGTTTGTGGTTGGCACAGCCAAGGTCACTTGCTTGGGTACTTGGATCTGAGCACAAAGGAAAGGAAATAGCTTGACCTGACATTAATTAATATAATGTTGTTAGGAGCAATTTAGCCTGCTAGATCCAAGACCAAAATTCTTTGAGATTTAACCTTTCTGGTATGAAGTACTTTGAAGCAATCTTCAGCAGCTCCACGTGGGAATTCTTAAAATGCAGAACTAACATTATTAGAATAATGGCTATGAACTAAGAATGGGAAAAGGCAGACATTTATATTGACAGAGATAAATAATCAGCAAAGTAAATTATTAGCTATATACCTGTTATACATGCACTAACGATCTCACTTATATTTATGCACAAAGCATAGTGTAAAAGGGAAAACAACTACACTGGAATCCACTCAAATGAGAATGGTAGTTACTAGGGGAAAATGATTTTGATTATATCATTAAATTTAAAGCCTTCACTTTAGACACTGAACACAGCCGTCCAGTGGACCTTTTATCATAGGCTTAATGTGAAGAGTGCAAAAAAACTTGCAAGCTGATGTGTTTATCATCTCCAGATCACTTCACTTTGTGTTTCGGATACTGAAAATACACACACAGGAAAAAAAAAAATCAGCATTGCATTCCTCAAAACAACTTCAAAAAATGGGGAAATAGAAAGAAGAAAGTGGGGGAAACCACTTGTACTGATTTTCCGCCTATTCAGTTCAGTTCAGTTCAGTCACTCATTCATGTCCAACTCTTTGCGACCCCATGATCTGCAGCACGCCAGGCCTCCCTGTCCATCACCAACTCCCAGAGTCCACCCAAACCCATGTGCACTGAGTCGGTGATGCCATCCAACCATCTCATCCTGTAATCCCCTTCTCTTCCTGCCCTCAATCTTTCCCAGCATCAGGGTCTTTTCAAATGAGTCAGCTCTTCGCATCAGGTGGCCAAAGTATTGGAGTTTCAGCTTCAGCATCAGTCCTTCCAATTAACACCTAGGACTGATCTCCTTTAGGATGGACTGGTTGGATCTCCTTGCAGTCCAAGGGACTCTCAAGAGTCTTCTCCAACACCACAATTCAAAAGCATCAATTCTTTGGTGCTCAGCTTTCTTTATAGTACAATTCTCACATCTATACATGACCATTGGAAAAACCATAGCCTTGACTAGACGTACCTTAGTCGGCAAAGTAATGTCTCTGCTTTTTAATATGCTGTCTAGGTTGGTCATAACTTTCCTTCCAAGGAGTAAGCATCTTTTAATTTCATGGCTGCAATCAGCATCTGCAGTGATTTTGGAGCCCAGAAAAATAGTCAGCCACTGTTTCCCTTGTTTGCCCATCTATTTCCCATGAAGTGATGGGACCAGATGCCATGATCTTCGTTTTCTGAATGTTGAGCTTGAAGCCAACTTTTTCACTCTCCTCTTTCACTTTCACCAAGAGGCTCTTTAGTTCCTCTTCACTTTCTGCCATAAGGGTGGTGTCATCTGCATATCTGAGGTTCTTGATATTTCTCCCAGCAATCTTGATTCGAGCTTGTGCTTCCTCCAGCCCAGCGTTTCTCATGATGTACTCTGCATATAAGTTAAATCGGCAGGGTGACAATTCAGGTTAGTGAATTTCATTGGCCGTCAGGGATTATGTTTACACAGTCTCTCTCTAGATTCCATGAAAGATAGAAACCAAAGTACAAGCCCCCAAAAAGGTCTGCTCCCTTGAATTGCAAGGGAGCCAAAATGAACGTTTGAGTTTTATGTAAGTAATGATTTTCCATGTTTTGAGAAAACTACCTTTTATTTTTTTACCTTGATTTTTCACCCTAAAAAATAGAAATCTCTATCCAGTAATTAAAGCTGGCTGTTTTGTATAGTACCCCCCCCCCATGGTTCTTGATATCACATATCCCCATGGTTCTCAGTGTTACATATCCCAGACCCTTATGGTTGATGCTACATATCCCTTTGAGAATCTGATGCTCTCCCCAAGAAATCCATATTCATATACAGCACTCCAGTGGACTGTCCAAACAGCTCATGGAGATGGGTACTGTTACTACCATTAATCAGTGGTAGAACTGAGGCTTAGTGAATTTGTGTGACCTGATCAAAGTCACAGAACTGGTAAGCAATGAGGTTGGGACAGGATTTTTGTGTAGTAGCTGAAGGAACAGATAGTGGATTTCACCTGCCCTGGTTCAAATCCTACCTCAATCACTCACTATTTGTGTGACTTTCTGTCCCAATTTCATCATCAATAAAATGGAAATAATAATAGCACATCATGGATTTTTGAGGATTAAATTAAATAATGTATATACAGAAATTTGAACAGTGGCAGGCATATAGTAAATGCTCAACAATCCTATTGTGTTATTATGATGTCTATAAATGTTGTGTTCCAGATCCTATATTAGCAGTTTCAATCATAAAATGGTTTTTTAAATTTAAATTTATTTATTTTAATTGGAGGCTAATTACTTTAAAATGTTGTATTGGTTTTGCTATACATCAACATAAGATAATGTTTAAGAAATATCCAGGAGGGACTTCCCTGGTGGTTCAGTGGTTAAAAACCTGCCTGCCAATGCAGGGACCATGGGTTCGATCCCTGGTCTAGGAACTAAGAGTCCACATGCTGCAGGGCAAGTAAGCTGGTGTGGAACAACTACTAAACCTGCACTCTAGAGCCTGTGAGCCACAACAAGCGAAGGCACTGCAATGGGAAGCCAGCGTACCACATCTAGAGAGTAAACCCCATTCACCGAAACTAGAGAAAACCGGCGGCACAGCCAAAAATAACGAAATAAACAAATAAAGTTTAAAAAATAAAACAAAGCCATATAAATTTTAAAAAGAGACATATCCAAGATATCACATACTTTTGTTTTTATATATTATTTGTTCTATTGATGTATCTTAGTAAGACTAATAGTAAATAGTTGGTCTGACTATGAGAGTCTTCCATGTTTAATTTTTCATTATTAAGGTTTTAGTTTGTCTACCTATGGAGTCTTTATCTGATCAAAGAATGCTTTTATGTCATGGCGCTACATAGAACATGTAAGAAACAAAGCTTTCCATTTGTTAACTTCATATTAAAACTGATTTTAAATGGGAAAGTCAAAATTTCAGTGATCAGTTAACATATGATTGTGTTTTTCTTTAGTATGTAATGGAATTCATACCAAATGTGTTAAACGTCCTGAGGACTAACATTCAATAGCCAAGAAAAGTTACTTCTAACAGGCAACTAGAGAGTAAAAATACCATGCATGCATGCTAAGTTGCTCAGTTGTGTCCAACTCTTTGTGACCCCATGGACTGTAGCCTGGCAGGTTCCTCTGTCCATGGGGATTCTCCAAGCAAGAATACTGGGGTGGGTTGCCATGCCCTTCTCCAGGGGATCTTCACAACTCAGGGATGGAACCCAGATCTCCCACATTGCAGGCAGATTCTTTACCATCTGAGCCATCAGGGAAGCCCCAAAACACCATAGCAGAGCTCAAATAGTAGTAGAATATCAATCAGGAGACCTAGATTCTGGTTTGGTTTTTGCTTCTAACAAGTTGTGTGATAGCTGATATACATATATCACCTGTCTGGATTTCCTCATCTGCAAAATGTAATCTAATACTTGGAGCTAACTTCTATAGTGGATGCTATTGGAACTCCACTGTGCTAGACAGTGGTCTCATGCTTCCTCACATCCTTCCCTCCAGAGGTGGAGTCTATTTCCCTGCTCCTTGAATCCATACTGGCCCTGTGACTTCCTCTGATGTGGAGAATTGAGCAGAGGCATCTTTGTGCAGGTCCCAACTTGGGGCTTCTACTTTGGCTCTGAGATTGCTTTCCCCACTGCACAACCCATCCTGCTGGATCTGGGATCAACAAATTTCATCTGCAAAAAGCCAAACATGCTAGTAGGGGAAAGGAAACTGAAAGTAGAGTCTTTTGAAACAAAATCAATTTTCTGATTATTTTATTCCACTTCGTATCGTTTTCTTAAAAGTAGTGGAGTGTGGTTTTGACCCAGATTTTTGCATTGTTCCCCTAAAATCTGTCCTATTAGACTTTGGCCCAGCATCATGTTTCTAGATGAACAGTGCTTCCGAATCCTGTCTCCCTAATTCCCCTCCTTTTCACTCACAGAGAGAAAAAAAACACATTATTCCACCATCTCACAGAAAATTGAGACTATTAATGAATTTATGCACATAAATTAATTGAATCCACCTAATGAAGGGTAATTTATAAATGCAATATACCTATCACCATTATTATGCAAACAGCATTCTGAGTATTTTGAGTAAAAATTAAAAAAGAAGACAGAAATATTGCCACCCACAGGTTCCCTGCAAACTGGGAACTGGGTAGCTGACAAAAGGGAACATCTGAAGGAAATCTAAAGAACAAGTAATGACAGCAGCAGGGTGTCCCTTTCAAGAGAAGACATAAAGAATTGTCAGGGAGGAAACGTTAATAACTAGCAGAGTGAGGTGTGTGGAATGAATCGCTAAGAAATGTGAGAGAAACAGAAAGAGCTCAAATCTAAAGGCTAGAAAAGAAATATAAGAACAAGAAAATACATTTATTAGAACAGATGACAATGATTCTTCCTTGCTGTCTTCTGGAGATTGAAACACTCAGAAAAAGAATGTAGTGAAAAATAAAATCAAGGATGCCCTGAAAAACATTTATTAGAATGTATAGATTATTAGATACTACATAGTTTTTTAAAAATGAAAATTTAAGGTTAATATTTAATTTTAAAATGCTATCATTTCAAATGCTTGATTTCTTTACTTCTTCATTACTAGTCAAACAAAACCATTCTGTTATCCTTGCTTTCTAAAAGGAACGAAGAAAACAGAAAGAACGTTCTAAAATACAGATTTCCTTTTGAAACCCTGAGCACTTCATCCAATTTTCTATATTTCAATTTCCTCGTCTCTAAATAAGAAAATCAGGCAATGTTATACATTCTGTAATTCTTTGGCTAAAACTGAGTTTTTATTACATGAATGCTAACTGGAGGAAATATGCTAAATGGCATTTTAAAGTCAGATTGCTGTTTGTAACCTTAGAATACAACTTAGGAAAGCAATACTGTCTGCATTGCCTGAAATCATAAACTAGAAGGACTCAGAAAAAACTAATTTGGTACAGCTGGAAAGAAATCTAAGGATGCATGTTAATCTAATGACTGTTTAGGGTAGGAAATTATAGCTTAAATAATTTATATGAATTTGAATGTTCATTAAGGTTTTATAGCATTTCAAAGTGAGTTATTTTAAGATCAGAAACTAAAAATGATGGTATTTTCCTTCACAGAAACCAGAGCTAAGTAAATGGCAAGGCATAATTAATGTACACATTACTTCATGTTAGTGTTTATGCAAACCAGGAATTACAGAAAATAATAAAGCATTTTGAGTAACATGTGTGTGAATATTTACAGGGAATGAACAAGCATACAAGGTTGAAATAAGAATTAACTAGACACCCTTTAAAATTATGAAAGCTTGCTGCAGCTGCTGCTGCTGCTAAGTCGCTTCAGTCGTGTTTGACTCTGTGCGACCCTGTGGACTGCAGCCTACCAGGCTCCTCCATCCATGGGATTTTCCAGGCAAGAGTACTGGAAATTGCCATTGCCTTCTCCTTAGGGAAGTGTTTTCATGGATAGGCCTGACTTTGTCATAATCAAGAGGAAGGAGGTAAACAGGAGAATGAGGATAAAGATGGCAAAAGAGACAAGAAACAGTGGTCCAGCTGTAGAAGACAAAAACAGTGAGAACCCTGTACTCACATTGAGGGGGATCACCCTGGAAATAAATGCAGGGAAACAATCGTTCTTCAGAGACAGGAGGGAAGGGGGAGCGGAGTGCAAATGTAATTAGTTACCAGTTGTCAAGACATTCGGTTTTTCATAGGCTCCAAATGTGGTCTTTCTTCTTTGGATTTAGGGCTCCCCAGGTGGCGCTAGTGGAAAAGAACCCGTCTACCAATGCAAGAGATGAAGGAGACGTGGGTTCCATCCCTGCGTGGGGAAAGTCCCCTGGAGAAGGAAATGGCAACCCGCTCCAGTATGCTTGCCTGGGAAATCCCATGGACAGAGGAGCCTGATGGGCTACAGTCCACTTTGCAGTCCACTGCAGAGTTGGGCACAACTGAGCAGATTTATTTACTTTTTAATATTTATTTATCTGGCTGCATAGGTCTTATGTGAGCTTAGTGGCTCAGTCGTGTCCAACTCTTTGAGACCCCATGGACTGTAACCCACCAGGCTTCTCTGTCCATGGGGATTCTCCAGACAAGAATTCTGGAGTGGGTTGCCAGGCCCTCCTCCAGGGGATCTTTCCAACCCAAGGATGGAACCCAGGTTTCCCGCATTGCAGGAGGATTCTTTACCATCTGAGCCACCAAGGAATCGGTCTTAGTTGTCTTCATTGAGGCATATGGAATCTTTAGTTGTGGCATTTAGAATATAGTTCCTGGACTGGGAATATAGTTCCTGCACTGGGAGCTCAGAGTCAGCCACTGGACCGCCAGGAAAGTTCCTCTTTTCCGGTTCTAAACCACTCCTCCTGGGCCACCAGCATGCAAAGTGCTTTTAGGCCTCTTGTATTCAACCCTGTGCCCCAAGCCCTGTTTCCATTTTGATAACTACTCTCTGGACACTGGTACTTTATGGATCTGATTGGATTCCATGATTGATTTCTGACTCAAATTCCCCAAATCACCCTGGATGTTCACATCTGAAATTTTCTCTATTTTTCAATTTCCTAAAACTACACACTTTCATTCCCAAGGTTGGGACTATTTAGTCATTAAAAAATGTTTGAATGGCCTAATTAATTGGCTATTTGATATATACTACAGTCTAGATTGTTGTGATATAAAATTCACATGAAGTAGTGGTATTAGCTAAGTCTTCAAATATAAGTATTTGTATTTACAATGTTTATTACTTAGGCATCAATACAACATGTTATATTTAATTAATTTTGAAAATTTAAGAATTATTAGATGATATATGTGTAATTATATTAGTAACATGGGTTTAAAATAAATTAGCACATTATTAACATCAAAACTAAATATTTGAAAATTACTTTAGTGCATGGTTGAATATCTGACACGAAGCTACTCAGTAGATTTCTACTAAATGAAAGATAACATTCTCCATTTCCTCTGATTATTTTGTTGCCAAATATTAACCACTGTCACTTCAATAAAAAGATAAGGACTATTTTTCTAATTAATAAAATGAGTAAGTATAATTTAGGAGTCCTTATTGAAACAGGCATAAAAGATTTGGGAGGGAATAGACTCTTGAGAGTCCCTTGGACTGCAAGGAGATCCAACCAGTCCATTCTGAAGGAGATCAGCCCTGGGATTTCTTTGGAAGGAATGATGCTAAAGCTGAAACTCCAGTACTTTGGCCACCTCATGCAGAGTTGACTCATTGGAAAAGACTTTGATGCTGGGAGGGATCGGGGGCAGGAGGAGAAGGGGATGTCAGAGGATGAGATGGCTAGATGGCATCACTGACTCGGTGGACTTGAATCTGAGTGAACTCCGGGAGATGGTGATGGACAGGGAGGCCTGGCGTGGTGTGATTCATGGGGTCGCAAAGAGTCGGACACGACTGAGTGACTGAACTGAACTGAACTGAAACAATAAAATATTTAGTTACATGAAGAGTTTGTTTCTTATTTGCCGTCCTCTGGAACAATTTAATTGGAACTGACCTTATGAAATTGAAGTTTCTGTAGCATCCACATTCTTCCTCGGGGCATCTAGAAATCATTTAAAATGGAATAATGTAGAGTGAATCCTAACTAATAAATCAGTTGCACTATTATTCATAAGTTACTGTTTAAATATTAGTGGACCTTTTCTGTGAATGAAAAGAATATGGTTTCATTAGATGATGTTATCTTTATAATTTTACCGGCAGTTTAAGGAAGAAAATGAAAAACTGGCTGAAAAACAAAGGGTCATTTAATTTCCTTTGCATTGTTCAGTAATCTTTGTTTAATATTTTAATGAGAACATTCATGCCAAATTTATATAGATTTTTCCCACTTTGATCTCCTTACCTTACTAAATATACTCATTACTGGTATTAAATATAAAAATAAACTGCAAAAGACCTACATATCACTTCTTTAAAAATAATTTTAACTTAAAATGTTATAAATGCAGAAGAAATCTATTTGAATCCTTGATTTTTGTGGCAAATAATAACAACTTTACACTATTTGTACAAAGATAAATGTTGATTCTTATACATATACATGGACAGTACAATGTCATAGATAGACAATTACAACAAATGTAATAATATATATGTATAATCCTTATTTTTATTCAATCATGATTTTTCACTTATTTAATTACACCATACTGAGTGCCTACAATATACTAGTCACTGTACCAGGAAAAATTATTTGACACCTAAAATAACTAAAGATCTGATATGACTAAGTCTGTTTCTATAACTTCATTGCCTGTGAACTCCTTCTAATGAAGACAATTAATCTTAACATTTTGTATATGCATCATGGTATAGTAGACCAAGGATGGTTTTTGACACCAGACTGACCTGTTTTCAGATGATAGTTACATTACTTACTGGATATGTGATTTATGTAAGTTACTTAGAACTTTCCAAGCCTCATTTTCTCATCTGTGAATTATAAATGATAATATAGTTGGGCTTTTATAGGATTGTGGTTGCATGATGATTAGACACATACAAACACACACATTGTTTAGCATGACACTGAACCCATCATAAATACTCCTCAAAAGGTAGCTTTTAATAAATCTCAATACTGTGATTCAGGAAAGACCATGTACAGGGACACCGTATTAGTTTCCTCTTGCTATAGTAACAAATTACCACAAATTTATCAGAGTAAACAACACAAATTTATGATCTTACAGTTCCATAGATCACAAATCCAACACAGGTGTCACCAGGCTAAAATCAAAGGTACTACCTTCCTTATCAGAGGCTCAGGGAAGAAGAAGCTGAAATTGCAGTTTTCAGCTTCACAAGGCATCTTCATTCCTTGGCTTGTTATCCCTTTAAAAAAAGACAGTGATAGCGGATTAAGTCCTTCTCTCATCCATCTTTCTGTTCACAACCAGAAAAGGATCTTCGCTTTTAAGACTCACGTCATTAGATTTGTGCTGAGTCGCTTCAGTCACATCCGACTCTGTGTGACGCTATGGACTACAGCCCGCCAGGCTCCTCTGGAGTGGGTTGCCATTTCCTACTCCAGGGTTTCTTCCCTACCTAGGATCAAACCAGCGTCTCTTGTGCCTACCTGCACTGGGAGGTGGGTTCTTTACCACTGATGCTGCCTGGGAAGCATGATTAGATTGGACCCCCATTACGTAATTCAAGACAGTCTCCCCTAACTCAAGGTCTGTAACCTGAATCACATCTGCAAAATCCCTTTTGCCCTGTAAGGTAACAGTTTCTGGAGGTTTGAGACTGGACATCTTTATGACCCATTACTTTGTTTATGGCAGTCACACAAAGACCAACTGGGGGGTATCTTATTGTGGCACAAGTAGCAAGAAGTCAGATGTAACTGCTGCTCAACCTAGGCATCCTTGGCAACATGTAAATTGATCATAAAGAAGCTTTCAATTCTTCTTCAACCTACATGAAAGCACGTTTAGAATACAGTCTATTACATTAGAAGCGATCATAACACTCTGACTACCTATAAGAAAGCAGTGTACAAGTGGAATCAGAACTAAAAATCAGTCCATTTTTGCTAAAATCCACAAGGTCTCTGGAACTACCTTCCTATCAAAATCACTATAGCCCATGGGTGCAACTATCTGGAGCTTTACTGTTTAATCACTTTATGCTGTCTGAGACTATCACACTGTATGTTCTTCTCATTCACTTTCAGGCATAAGTGACTAATAATATCTTAAAAAAAAAAAAAAAGATGCAAGATGGTATGGACTGGTTCCAGCAGCTATATCTGGATAAAGTAAATGGATGATTCTAAGTGGATCTACCTAAGTCATGAGGTCATGCCACTATCTCACATTTTCTGGCTTATGAGCAAAGATATAATCAACAATTCAAGGAACTCATTTGGCTGCTATGATTAATTCCCTTCATCTTATAAAGGAAATAAGTATTTGCCATTTGAGCTCCAAAATCACTGCAGATGGTGACTTCAGCCATGAAATTAAAAGACACTTACTCCTTGGAAGGAAAGTTATGACCAAACTAGATAGCATATTAAAAAGCAGAGACATTACTTTGCCAACAAAGGTCCGTCTAGTCAAGGCTATGGTTTTTCCAGTGGTCATGTATGGATGTGAGAGTTGGACAGTGAAGAAAGCTGAGTGCCGAAGAATTGATGCTTTTGAACTGTGGTGTTGGAGAAGACTCTTGAGAGTCCCTTGGACTGCAAGGAGATCCAACCAGTCCATTCTGAAGGAGATCAGTCCTGGGATTTCTTTGGAGGGAATGATGCTAAAGCTGAAACTCCAGTACTTTGGCCACCTCATGCAAAGAGTTGACTTACTGGAAAAGACTCTGATGCTGGGAGGGATGGGGGGCAGGAAGAGAAGAGGATGACAGAGGATGAGATGGCTGGATGGCATCACTGACTCGATGGACACGAGTCTGAGTGAACTCTAGGAGTTGGTGATGGACAGGGAGGCCTGGCGTGCTGCGATTCATGGGGTCACAAATAGTCGGACACAACTGAGCGACTGAACTGAACTGAACTGAACTGAACTGAACTGAAAGTAGAATGGGAAATCTATTTGACTTAAAGAATTGAATGCAACTTCATTAAAAGTTTATAGTTTTGTTATATCTACAAAATTCCAGACACTAAGTTAGGCACCAGAGCCTCAACAGATGAAATCAACGTTCTCTCAAAGAGCCTACACAGTAATGAAGGTTGAAACCCTAGAGACTACCGTTCTAGCCCCTCATGTAAGCCACAGGAAACTGAATTCCAAAGAGATTTAAATTCAACTGGTTCAGTTTTCACATCCACTAAAGTAGAATTCATTAGCAAGATTGGATTTTTGAGATTAGAGAGATCAGGGCATTCAGGAGAATACTGACTCCAATTACCCCAGTAATCCAATAGAGCAAGGGCTCGAAAGACACCGATCATATTAGTGTTAGAGAAGCATTAATAAAGACAGCTAAGGCTCCCTCAAAACCTCCGGGTTTTCACTCCATCCAGCAGGTTAATTTGTGATTTTCATTGAACAGTTTGATCTTTCTAAGCTTCAGAGACTTCACCTGAAAAGAAAGGAGGCAACATGGCATGGAGGGTAAGAACCCAGAATCAACATGGGTTAGAATTCTGTTTCTCCTAACCTCAAACTGAGCGATCTTAAGCACAGCACATCCTGCAATGTTAATCCCCTTACACGGGAATAATATTCCTGCTTCAAAGCCTTGTTACGAGAAGTAAATGTAATATGTACAGCACTCAGAACAATGTCTGGATAACAGCAAACATTCAATTGATGGTAATTGGTATTATTATAAATTGCATTTTGCAAATATATTGTGAAGATTAACGATAAAGGCAAGCCAGTTTCTTCATAAATGGCAATATTATGCATTTCTGAATTTTAATAATACAACACTTCAGAAGTTTTTATAACCATGGACCCTGTCCTCTTGCCCCAACAGCTGTATGGCTAATTCCTCCCCAATTCACAAATTAGGAATTTGACTTTCAAAAGGTCCAAATGGTTCCGGATCATATATTAAAGTGGGAATGGAGAAAGAATTCAAACTCAGTGACCCTTGGCTTTCTAGTCATTGCTCTTCCTGTTAAATTATATCACCTTGGCAGTTTAACAGTGTACTGGAAACATTTTCAAGGGAGAATATTTATATACACAACTCTTGGCACCATAAATATTTGTCTGATTTTATCCTGCTCCAGGCCAATCAACACCTTATGAAACTTGTGATTTAAAAGGCTTGGATTTTTATTCATGCAACGTTAATATAATGGAAAACAATTCAGTATCTCCAGCAGGAATAAGTTTACAGGCATCAGCAGGTGGCAGACTACATAAACTTTACCTTTCTTGACATTTTAAAGCAACTAATAGAGTTTTAAAGCATGTACATTTCGTATCATTTAAATAGTGGAACTAACTAATATAAACAAGGTTTATAAGAAATGTGAATTTGAAGCATTTTGTTTACATTCAGTTGGGTACATATAAACGTTGATAAATGCTAATGGGACTTACCAACATGCATTCCATTCATAGCAATGGAAGAACACTGTGTACAATTCCAAATAACCCTTTTAACCTTGTGAAAAATGAATAAGGAATTGGTGTGTATAGAGCACTAAAGCATAATAAGAGCAGAAAGAAGTGAGTTTATGCCAGTTCATCCTCAGTCTAGAGAGTAAGAAATAGTTCCAAACAAGTACATTTCATGAGGGCTTGAACTTTCACGGCCACTTTCCTCCTGGACTAGTCAGGGGAGAATGCCTTTATTTCCTGCTAGTCATTTCTCTGTAACAGTTGTCTGACTTACTTCCTTACCTCATGTGCTTTCATAATACCATAGTGAATTAGAAATATAATTAGGAAGTACCTACCAATCTATTCCACAACTATGTATTTAACACCCGGTGCCTTTTAAATACTAAAACTGCTGTCCCTGCTCTCCAGAAATGTAGAGTCCGGTGGGGAGAGCAGAAAATTAAGCAGGAGATTTCAGTAGAGTGTGAAAGCAGCTAAGGTATACAATGCAATAAGGGCTGAGGCATGGGTACGCAGGGTGTTTTGGAAATATGTGGAAGTAAAATGGAAATAATTCTGAAGATTCTGATTCTAGGCAGAGAACACCCACTGAACAAGGCACCAAGTAGGGACAGTATAAAATACAAATGCAGTTTCTGGTACTCAGGAACTTCACTGTAATTGAGAAGATGGAGCCTGAGGCTCTTTCTCCTTTTCTCCAGAACCAGACTGCCTCCTAGACATCTCCACTTGACTGTCCCTCAGGCCGACATGAGGAAATAACCTAGAATGTATCACAGAGAGATAAAGAGTTTAGGAACATGAAGAGCATTTAAAAGCAAAGAAGACAAAATGAGAAGTTCCCATATACAGCTAGTGGAAGCTCTAGATGGTGATAACAGAAAGAACCTGGGACAAGTATGCAAAAAGATTATGGTTCACCTTGTTCCTGAAGTAATAAGATATTCAGAATGTAATTTATGTCCCAAAGAGCAAAAGATCCATTCAAGATTAAGAAATGAATGATAGATGATAGACAGATGATGACAATGATGAAAGATAACAGTAAAACTATACGGTAACCATCATAGACAAGACATTTAAAGCAACCAGGAGAAAAGACAGATTGTTTACATGGCTTCAATAATTAGGCTGAAAGCAGTGGCCACAGGACTGGAAAACGTCAGTTTTCATTCCAATCCCAAGGAAAAGCAATGCCAAAGAATGCTCAAAGTACCACACAATTGCTTTTATCTCACATGCTAGTACGGAGAAAGCAATGGCACCCCACTCCAGTACTCTTGCCTGGAAAATCCCATGGACGGAGGAGCCTGGTAGGCTGCAGTCCATGGGGTCGCTAAGAGTGGGACACCACTGAGTGACTTCACTTTGACTTTTCACTTTCATGCATTGGAGAAGGAAATGGCAACCCACTCAAGTGTTCTTGCCTGGAGAATCCTAGGGACAGCGGAGCCTGGTGGGCTGCCCTCTATGGGGTCACGCAGAGTCAGACACAACTGAAGCGACTTAGCAGCAGCAGCAGCAGCAGCACACGCTAGTAAAGTAATGCTCAAAATTCTCCAAGCCAGGCTTTAGCAGTACATGAACCGTGAAATTCCAGATGTTCAATCTGGTTTTAGAAAAGGCAGAGGAACCAGAGATCAAATTGCCAACATCCGCTGGATCATCGAAAAAGCAAGAGAGTTCCAGAAAAACATCTATTTCTGCTTTATTGACTATGCTATAGCCTTTGACAATAAACTGTGAAAAATTCTGAAAGAGATGGGAACACCAGACCACCTGACCTGCCTCTTGAGAAACCTGTATGCAGGGCAGGAAGCAGCAGTTAGAACTGGACATGGAACAACAGACTGGTTCCAAATTGGGGAAGGAGTATGTCAAGGCTGTCTATTGTCACCCTGCTTATTTAACTTCTATGCAGAGTACATCATGAGAAACGCTGGGCTGGAAGAAGCACAAGCTGGAATCAAGATTGCCGGGAGAAATATCAAGAACCTCAGATATGCAGATGACACCACCCTTATGGCAGAAAGTGAAGAGGAACTAAAGAGCCTCTTGATGAAAGTGAAAGAGAGTGAAAAAGTTGGCTTAAAGTTCAACATTCAGAAACTAAGATCATGACATCTGGTCCCATCACTTCATGGCAAATAGATGGACAAACAGTGGAAACAGCGTCAGACTTTATTTTGGGGGGCTCCAAAATCACTGCAGATGGTGACTGCAGCCATGAAATTAAAAGACGCTTACTCCTTGGAAGGAAAGTTATGACCAAACTAGATAGCATATTCAAAAGCAGAGACATTACTTTGCCAACAAAGGTCTGTCTAGTCAAGCTATGGTTTTTCCAGTGGTCATGTATGGATGTGAGAGTTGAACTGTGAAGAAAATTGAGTGCTGACGAATTGATGCTTTTGAACTGTGGTGTTGCAGAAGACTCTTGAGAGTCTCTTGGACTGCAAGGAGATCCAACCAGTCCATTCTAAAGGAGATCAGTCCTGGGTGTTCATTAGAAGGACTGATGCTGAAGCTGAAACTCCAATACTTTGGCCACCTGATGTGAAGAGTTGACTTATTGGAAAAGACCCTGATGCTGGGAGGGATTGGGGGCAGGAGGAGAAGGGGATGACAGAGGATGAGATGGCTGGATGGCATCACCTACTCGATGGACGTGAGTCTGAGTGAACTCTGTGAGTTGGTGATGGACAGGGAGGCCTGGCGTGCTGCGATTCATGGGGTCGCAAAGAGTCGGACACGATTGAGCGACTGAACTGGAACTGGAACTGGTTATGGACAGTTGCATTTTTTCCACATCATGTGAATAATGCTTCATTGAACACAGGGGTGCTAGTATCTCTGAGATCCTGATTTCCCATCTTTTAGGAAAATGCTCAGAAGTGGAATTACTGAAACAGATATTTGTTGTTTCATTTTTTGAGAAACTGCCATACTGTTCCACAGCGGCTGCATCATTTTACATTCCCATTAGCAGTGTGAATTCTTCACACCCTTACCAATACTTGTCATTTGTTTTTTTGATAATAGCCATCCTGACAAACGTGAGGTAATATCTCATTGTGGTTTTGGTTTGTGTTTTCCTTCTTCAGAGAAATGTCTATTCAAGGCTTTAGCCCATGTTTTGCTGTTGCTGTGCTGTGCTCAATCATGTCCGACTCTTTGTGACCCCATGGACTGTAGCCTGCCAGGCTCCTTTGTCCATGGAATTTTTCAGGGAAGAAGACTGGAGTGGGTTGCCATATCCTTTCCCAGGAGCCCAAGTTTTAATTAGGTTATTAGTTTTATTTTATTTTTTTTTACTATTGAGTTATAGAACTTCTCTTTTTGAAGATTAACCCTTTATCAGATATACAGTTTGCAAATACTTTCTCCCATTCCATAGCTTGCCTTTTGTGTTCTGGTTATATACATATAACTGTGTTTATACAAAAACTTATGATATAAAATGTAGATCATACCATGGTAATAAAGTTTGAAAACTACTGCTATAGCCTGTGTTGTAATTTGATCAGTGAATATTCTTTTATTAACATTTAAGTCTTACTTAGTTTTTCTTACTGACGTGCTCATTTTGATTACTTATATTTTTCTAGAATACAAAAGGCCACTTTTATATTAATGTATTAATATAGCTATTCAAAATTTTACTATTTTAGTTATACCCTAATATATTTTGTAGTATTCTAGATTCTTTGCATTTTAATCTTCTCTTTCCTTATTAGATTTGCAAGAGGTTGGACAAACTTTGTTTTGGATTTGTTTATTATTTCTATTTATCTACTCTTTTTGCATTGTCTTTTTCATTTTTAGTCTCCTTTATTCCTTATTACTAACTTGTGCTTTTGTGACTTCTTGCATTGAAATTTTCATTAATTTCCAATAATTGAAGCATTGTGGCTATGATTTTGTTTGAATTATAAACCTGGCTACCACCCATTTATTTCAGTATCTAAATCTATTTTCTAAATAAATTATTTTGTCTTTTTAATTTTCACTCTGCATAAAACCTAGGAGAGTTTTTTACACATGCATTTTAAACTATTTTTTAAATTGTTTAAAACTTTGCTATAAATTTTTAGCTTTATTGTGTTTAAAACATGTGATTAGTACACTTCTTATTTTTTGAAAATGTTGAAGTTTTATTTGTGTCGTTGTATGAAGTTTATTTTCTCAATGAACACTTGGAAAGTCTCTGTTGATGGGTTCTGACCTAATCAACTATGTTACTTTCTGTCCCCACTATAAGCGTCACTTTAAAAATATGATTAGGCAGAATTAAATTTTTTTCCAAACCAAAAAATTGGGAAACTCTCATGAACCTTATAAAATATTTCCAGTTTACATATAATAAGTATTTTCAACATTCTATATACCTTTAAAAGATACTTGGAGTGCCTCATAAATAGTGTTAACAATTTCAGTAACTGAAATTGAATATATATTTTTTCTAAATAGAGGAATAATATTAGTTATGGTACTTCCCAGGCGGCTCAGTGGTAAAGAGTCTGCCTGCAAATGCAGGAGATGCGAGAGACATGGGTTTGATTCTTAGGTTGGAAAGACCCCTGGAGGAGGAAATGGCAACCCACTCCAGTATTCTTACTGGGAAAATTCCATGGACAGAGGAGCTTGGTGGGCTACAGTCCATGGGGTCACAGTCAGACATACTGAGCACAGCACAGCAGGAATATTATTTATATTGAAAAAAACATTATGAATTACCAACTGTATTCAAAATATATACTCTATTCCCCAAAGATCTACAGATTAAGAAACTAGATAAGTTTATAGTATATAACTTTCTATTATTTTTCTTCATCCACTACAGTGATATATTTTCACATCAAAGAAAACAAAGATTTTTAAAAAGAATAGAAATAGACTGGGCCTTTAAATCCAGGATACATACATTCCTTTGTTTAGAACTACAAACAAATACAAAAAAACAGCTAAAAACTGTCATCTTCACAAGTACCTTCAGGCTATAGTGAAAACTGAAAGCCAGCCAAAGATGTGTTTGTTTTCTGACAAGTACTCAAGTACCATAATGCTAACTTGAAACAGTATGACAGTTACTCTCACAGCATGAAGACATTTATCTCATAAACCACCTTAAACACTAAATTATTAAATGACAAAAACTTGTTTTTTAAATGATGGCATTAAATAAAGTCACAGACACCAAGCAAGCAAATACATGAAGAAAAATAATAGTTGTCACGTTACAAGCTCCTATCTCTGAACATGGCAGAAAAATAGAAATTGAGACAGAATTGGGTAAAAAAAATCATTGGATGCACAGCCATGATTTCCAGGGGAGAAGTGTAGACTTTCAGTCATAACATTGTATTTAAAGTCTGGGTGATTTACATGCCTCTCCTAGATCTGTGTTCCTACTTTTATTCTGGGATAAAAATCTCTCTAAAGAGACACAAAGAAAAATAATAGTACCTAGTGCTCACTGAATGGTGACTATGGATAGGAAAAATACTTAAAAGATTTTACATATACTAACTCATTCAGCGCTCATAAGAAACTTATGAGGGAAAAAATTCTCTCTACTTGCAAGATGAGAAAACAAAGACAGAGCGACATTGATTTACTCGCCTGAGGTTCTTCTGTCTTAAAAGTAGGCAATTTGAATACAGGCAGCCCATCTCCTGACCCAGCTGGAATTATTCCAGAAATGTAGGATCAAGTTAATAATAAAAAATTATTAATGAAAAAAAAACATTATTCATTTCACTGATAGAATTAAATAAGGAAAATCACATTATCTACTCAGTTAATTCAAAAAGAGCATATAGTAAAATTCAGTGTCTCTCATAAGAAATATAAACTGACAAACAAGAAAACAGAAAGAGGAATTTCCTTAACCTGAAAAAAACACATCTACAAAAAAGATCAAAACAAACATCACATATAATGGTGAAATGTTGAATGTATTCTTTTTAAGATACAGCAAAGATAAACTTTATTATCACCTCTATCACCGATAAGATAAAATAAAATTGCATCCATACTTAACATCATACACAGAAATCAATTTTAGGTAGACTAAAAGCTAAAATTTGTTATTTTTGAAAATAGTATGGGAACACATCTTCATGACTTTAGACTGCGGATTTCTTAAAACTCTAAGCCTTCAAACTATATAGAAAAATATTGATAAATTGAACCTCATTAAATTTTCACACTTCTGTTCATCAAAAGTTACTGTAAGCAATAAAGAACCAAAAAATAGAAAAATATTTGCTGCATATATAACTGACCAAGGATTAGTATCTATATCCATAATATATAAAACTCTTCTACATATCAATATGAAAAAGAAAATTCAATAAAAACATGAACAAAGAGACCTCTTCTTTTTACACACAATGATGAAAGAGTTCATAATTTATCATGTAACTACAATGTAATCTAGTCTTCCAGCCCCTTAAAAATCTCAATGAGATCTATTCAAACTCCCATTCTATACATTGGGGAAATTCAAAATCTTCTATTATAATATCCAAATTTCTAGTAATGGAGCAGGTAAGGGTGTGTCTTAAATTCTCACAAACTCTTCTGATATGATTTTCTAACTCCAGTTGAATTATTTCCATATTCTCTGTCTCGTGGTGTTTTTTTTTTTTTAAGAAATGTAGTTGACATATAACATATTACTTTCCGATGTACATCATGATTCGATATTTATATACGTTGTGAAATAATTACCACAATAAGTTTAGTTAACATTGATCACATACACAGTTAATTTTTTTTTCTTGTGATAAGAACTTTTAAGATCTACTAGCTTAGCATTCTCTCTGTCTTATGGCTCTTTTTACATATTGGTCTTGGTGTCATCTTAAATGTGAAATGAAGGTCTCTCTACTAGTCCCTTTCTCAAAAGCAGTAACACAGTCAAAAGTGTTTATCATAGCAGAACTTTCACTGGAGGTCTGTGAATCTTGAGAAGCAGTTTTCCACTCGAAGTGATTCTATCCCACCACAGCTTCTAACCTTTCTAATTTTTTGATTTCTTATTTCACCACCACCATCCTCACTTCTGTTACTTCTCTCTCTGCATTTGACTCACAGAAGTAAAACAATTCCTTCTTTATTTTTACCCCTGTCAATACTCAGACCCTCAGGGTCTTACCTGCCTCAGTAAAAGTTACATAAACATCCCAATAAGGAACTCTGAAGCTAGCTGTTAAGATAACATATTTTCTCCCTGCTGTAGTTAAAAGAAAGAAGCACAAGTACCAGAACCTGTAGCGAGTAATGATCCTTATGAAGATATCCTATACTTTGAATTTTTTTTCTCTTCCAGTTTCATTGAGATACAATTCACATGCAGCACTGTATAAGTTTAAGGAGTCCAGCGTAACGATTTGACTTGCATCGTCATGAAATCATTATCAGTAACTTTAGTGAACAAAGTTCATCATCACATATAGATAGAAATGAAAATTCTCCTTGTGCTGAGAACTCCTAGGATTTATTCTCTTAACTCTTATATGTAATATTCAGTACTGTTAATTACATTAATCAGTTTTTACATTACATTTTCTGTATTTGAAATATTTGAGAACACTCAAAATATGTTAGAAATCAATTTGCAAGGTGAGCTATAGTAGACTACACCTCCACATGCCTAAACCTTTGACCATACTCTGGCAAATTGTTATTTATCTAGACATGTTTTTTTGTGTGTGTTTAATGTTCTATCTATTCCTGCTGTTAGATTTTATAATTCAATATACCTATTTATCATATTATTCTAGGTGACTTGGTGACTTATTTTAGATTAAAGATCTATTTTTCTTTATAAGATAGTTTAACATTATTGATTTTTTATGTGAACTCTATAAAGCTTTTTTTTTTTTTTCCTATTGAAGAATATCTACGTTTCAGGGTAGACAGATCACTGTGGTATTTTACAAGTAATTTTAAACTTGATTTTTAAAAATTAAACACACTACATGGACACGTATCTTTGATCCATCTCCCTCATCCCCAACCCCAAGCAGTTTTCAGCAGTGTGGTATCTAGCTTGGGTGCCACCATCTGCCCTCCTCCAGATAACGGCTGGTAAGGATCGGAAGTGGTGACCAAAGTGGTCCCTTAGTCATGACTGTGATTGACAAGTTTCCTAAACCACTTCCTCTTCAGGTAATAATGTCCCTTGGTCCTGTGACTTCCTCATGCCACACACACTTAAAATTATTCTCAAAACCAAATGACATCCCGTTGACAGAAAGAAGCATACACATTACACTTCAATCAAAAATTTAAAATATGAGCATTATAAATACTTGGAACAAAATGCGAGGCACTTTCAGTGTTAAAGTAGAGCCGAATAATGACTCTAAACAATGATGTTGAAATGAATGCTCTTGTTGCTTCAGGATCTCACCCCTCTTTAAATATTTTCACTGCCTTGCCTGAGGCTTCTGGACTTAACACTTGGGAATGACAGCTAGCAAAACTCACACATATAACTATTTTTTGCCCTGGTTCTCTAGGACTCTTCATAGCAGTTTTTCAACGTAATGATGTTTACAAATTGTGACATAGAAGCTTGGTTGGTGGCTCAAAGGAAAATGGTTTTCTTATGAGATTTTAAGGCTATGTGCAGCTTTAAATACCATCCATATAGGAAGGGAGAGATTACCACACCCTAACAAGGTCTGTAATAATTACTTCTGACAAAAAGCGAGACCTGCCTGTCACCTTATTTCACAACCACCAGAGTAGTCATAGCTGAAAACTATTCAAGATTTAGGCTAGAAGAACAGAAAGGCTTGCCTAAAATAAGTAATTAAAAATTCAGCCCAAAGCAACCCATTTTTGAAATTTTCAAGTGTTCTAAATTCCAGTAAAGCAGGATTTATGTGAGTTATGTCCCTGGTATAATGCAGGATTTCCTTTCTGGACAGAAAAATGGATGAAAATAGGAGTATTTTAGTTTTATTTCTCTCTTTTTTCCTCAGGTGTTTTATCCAGGAATAATGAAACAGGAGGTAGGCAAACACCATATGCAAAGAGTTAAGACAAAAAATCACCTCTTCCAGGTCCTGAAAATGGCCCCTGAACATGGATGCAGTCACCGTGCAAAAATACAATCTTCACAGTTCTTGAAAAGTATAGGCTTTTTTTTTTTTTTTACAATCTTTACAATTTTTCTAATCCTAAAAAATAACCATCAATCCAGAAATGAATCCCATGGCTTGCAAATAAATATTTTCTGTTTTAAAAAGTACAGTTGCTCTGAAAAGGCTATATACTGTATGATTCTGAGTATATGATGTTTGGGGAAATGGGGAAAGGCAAAACTATGGAGACAATAAAATGATCAGTGGTTCGAAGGGACTTTGGAAAAGGGAAGCATGAACAGGTGGTGCACAGAGGAATTATAGAGCAGTATTATATGATATTTTAATGGTAAATTAATGCCATTTTACATTTGTCAAATCCATAGAATGTACAACACTGAAAGTGAACCCTAATGTAAACTGTAGACTTAGAGTGATGACAGTGGGTCCATGTAGGTTTATCAGCTGCAATAAACCAATACCACTCAGGTGCAGGATATTGATAGTGGGGGAAACTGTGCATTTGTGGGGACCAGTGTCTATGGAAACTCTTTGTACTTTCAACTCCAACTTGCTGTGAACTGGAAACTGTTCTAAAAAGTAAAGTCTGTTAAAAAAAAAAAAAGTATAGTTGGGACAAAGCAAGAAATGGCAGTTACTGCTCTGCAAAACTTCTCATTAAAGAATCATAAGTAATTGCAATAAATATCTTAAGAGGAACTATATATGACACCAGGCATAAAGGTTAGCCTCAAACGGAAATTCTTGTACAAAAACCCATAGCCATCTGATTGCATGCAAAACAGAAGCATTATAAAGGGTTACACATGATTATCTACACATGTTCAGTTATAAGAAGTTACAAAAGAAGTGGGCTTCATCAGTGTGTCCAGCTTGTGAGCAGAACCAAACTTTAGCAATAAGACCTTCTCCACTGAAAACAGAACTTTTGAATTCAAGTTTGAATCTATTCCTTTTTTCAATGGTGTTGAATCAGTTCCTCTCTTTAATCTTGCTCCGAGAAGCCAGAACTTTAAAAACCTTAAAAAGCCTGGCATTTCAAATGTCCAAGCATCTCAGAATGTGTGTGCTAACGTCATACTCACCTGTACTTGGAAAGGAATGGCAAACTTGATTAATGCCTTCCCATGGAATAAACTCATAATTTTTGTTCCTTTTTTTCCCCCTCTTTTTTTAAACTTTCATATCCATTTTTAAACTTATTTTAACAAGACTCCTTGGGACTTCCCTGGTGGTCCAGTGGTTAAGACTCCACTCGTCCAATGCAAGGAGGTTTGATCCATGGTCAGGGAATTTAGACCCCTCATGCATTGTGGTGTGGCCAAATGATTTAAAAAAATAAAAACAAGTGGAAACAAGCCTCCTTCAATGTAGTCTTCGCCACAAGATCACTCAGGCCCTCTAATGGCAAAGGAATATACTGGAGAATAAAAATTCATGGTAAAACTAATCTTGTCACCATGTATATTAGAAACATGGAAACTCTTTCTTATGTGATCAGTTTAAAAACTCTGTATATTCTTTAGAGGATAAGTTTCTTCAAAGAAGTTGCCTGGTCCACAGGAATTGTTTGCTTCTAAATCCATGCTCTCATCTGTAGTGTTCCAACCCACAATCTCTCTAAACAAATTCCTCTCATAATATTGTTTAAAAACTCAAAAACTAGACATTTTATTTTGTGTACCTCTACCTCCACCTTCTCTTGTGCATATAAAGGTCTTTTAATACAGTTTGGGATAAAAATAATTTAAGGATACTTCTGATTTCCAATGAGATCATGATGGAGAAAGAATGAGGTCAGCACCTCCCAAGTTTCTCTAGGATGCAGGCAAGGATGGTGGCTGTGTAGCTATGAATATGTTGAGATGTTTCACTGACGTCAAGTTTTGGAAAACTTGTGTACCTAAAAGGTCAAGATTGGGGAAACACCATAAGGTGAATGAAGGATGTGATTGGGTATAGAGAGAACCTGCAAAATATATGAGGGTAAATCTGAAAACTATTTATAAATGACAAACAGAAAGCAATGCCAGGCTCAAGTTTGATTAAAACACCTTGCAAGATTTCTAGTTATTACACATAGGCAGAAGAATGCTGAGTATGAAACATTACTCAATGGGGGGAAAAAAACTGTAATCTTAATAGAAAGAGCACTTTAGAAATTACATAATTTTCACAAAAGCTTCATAAATATCTCACAATGTGATTTATGAAAGTACAAAAGAATCCAATATTCTCCAGTCCAGTAGAAAGCAAACAGCCTCAGGGGTTATCTTGTAACATATATATGTATAATTTGTTTTCTTCATTTCTGATTGGCTAAACTTTAACCACAAGAAGTTCCAAAATCATGCAATTCTACAAAGTATGTGCATAAAATAAAAGCATCTCAGTACTGAATATATTTTGATATATTCAAGCCTTTTCAGAAAAACAAATAATGAAAACAGATTATGTTTGTCTGAGGACACAAACATTGACAAAAATGGGAGGCTAGATTGATGATCAAGAGTCTCCTTCTATCTCCCAACATTATGATGGATGGTAGAGCTAAACCACAAATCAAAGAGATACAGTGTAATTTTCAGCATTTTTAAAATCCCATTCTTTAAATTCTGAACATTTATTCTTTCATAAAATTATGTTCACAATGAACACCTTCCTAAGAAAAATAGAGAGAAATGTTACTAGACACAGGTTGGTTTTACCACTTCCCAGTTTTATGGCACTGAGTTTATGTACCACCCAAATCCCTACCGCCCCAAGCTCTGCTTTTTATCAAAGCCAAGTGAGACACACAGAATGCCTTCCTTCTCAATGTTTTATCCTATGATAGAGAATAAAACCGGAGGATTCAACTTGCTTCAAATCCTAGGAGTTAGACCCCTCAGCAGAGGTTGCCACAAAGGATGCAAGGGCCTGAGGAGAAGACAACTTCTCTCCTGCCCCGAATCCCATGGCACCAGCTCTATTTTTGTTTTATTTATTGGGCTTCCACACGAGTGCTTGTGTAAAGATGGGATTCAGCTGCTTCACAGATTTAAAAGGCACTGTCTGGGACTTCCCTGGTGGTCTAGGGGTGAAGAATCCCCACTCCAATGTAAAGGACCTGGGTTCGATCTCTGGTTGGGGAACTAAGATCCCACATGCCACAAGGCAACTAAGCCTGAGGGTCACAACGACTGGGACCATGCTCCAAAACTAGAGCAGCTGGCACACCGTGACAAAGACCCAGAGCACAGCCAAAATAAAATAATAAAGAAATAAATGACACTATGCTAGAGACTTTGGTGTCTACATTTAAACTCCTTTGGTCAGATGCCTCATTTCTATATATATTAATATACCAAGGGAAAGAGTAGATGATAGATGGTCAGCAGAAGGCAAGAGACCAAATGAAAGAGTCTGATAGTCTTTAGTAAGCTAAGTAACTCCACTTAATCATTCCATAAAGAAAGTCCCCAAATAGCAGGTGGAGATGGAGGAAGCCCTGGGCATAATTATGAAAGAAATTTCCCCATTCTCACTTTTGTATGTTTATTCTTCTGTTACTCACATGCCTTTTGATGCCCAGTATCCGGCATTTTCTCTTTCCATGTCAACATTTGTACCCTTATCTCGAGAGCTTGCTTCATTTCAGTTTAAGTTGGTAACTTGCTGTTTGCATTGGGAAAACCTTTTTAAAAATATATTGTCCCATTAATTAAAATCATAAGATCATGATTTTGAGATCTAAAAGAGAATCAAATGTCTAAGAAAGATGGACTCTGATAAAGTCTGCAAAGACTCTCAAAGTATATCTGCTTATTTTCCAACAAATATTTATTGTGCCTTGACTGAGATCCACCAGTGCGGTGCTGGGCTCAGTCACTCAGTCGTGTCCTGACTCTTTGTGACCCAATGGACTGTGGCCTGCCAGGCTCCTCTGTCCATGGAATTCTCCAGGCAAGAATACTGGAGCAGGATACCATTTCCTCCTCCAGGAGATCTTCCTGACCCAGGGATCAAACTCGTGTCTCCTACATCAGCAGGCTCGTTCTTTATCACTGAGCCTCCTGAGAAGACAGCCACACAGGTCTTTTAAGTAACATTCCAAGGAGACTCAAAATCTCAAGGTAGAGGCCTCACTGGTGCAGGCATGGCTTTCAGTCTTAAAAACCCAGAATCGCGATTTTATCTATTTACTCAGAAGCAGAGGGCTCTGTAAATGAAGAGCAAAAGTCACAGGATTTGGAGTCAGATGTAGGTTTGCACCTTGGCTGCACTTCTTATTAGCTATTTGTGTTCTTAAGCAAAGTGACCTAATCCCTTCCACCCCCCACCCCCACAAAAAAAGGTTAAGAAAATAATACCTGCCTCACAGGATTGTTGTGAAGATCAGATGAGATGGTGCATTTAAAAGGGTTTTACAGACTGTCCTGGGCTAAACACAGGTTGGTTAGATAGGCTTCTGGAGGGAGAGAGACTCTCCAAAGAAAGAGGATTTCTACGTGCCAGTAGGCACCCAGCAGGGATTCCCTCCAGGCGGCCTTTGAAGGCTGATAAGCATCTCCAACAGCTGCAGAAGAGAATAGTGAGACCCAGTGAGAGGGCAAAGGGCATGCCCTTTGCCCTCCTGCTTTCAGCTCAAAGGCCATCTGCTAAAGATCCCCTACAGGGAAATATAACTCCAAGGAGGGAGGTTCAGGGACTATTTCAAGGGATCCTAACCTCCTTGAGGGCGTTAGTGTTGAATTCAAACTTATTTACTTATTTTATATTACTTTTAATTAATTTAATTATATCCTCTATCTGCTAGAATTTAAAATGGTTTATATTTAATGCATATATGAATATCTGTAATATATACTGTTTGGCTAAGATATATTTTACCATGTATACATTTGTTCTAAACATGCATATATATACTATAGAACCGTATGTATGCATCCTATAACATGTGGGTGGGAGGCATATATAGAAAAAAACAAAATGTTAACAATGTTTATCTCCTGAAAGATGAAATCATGAATGCCTTAATTTTCTTTTTTGCTTATTTCTGTTTTTCAGGTGTTTCCTTTGAAAATAAGTTTCCTTAGAATAAAAAAGTCACAAAAAATTTTCTGACTAAAATGTATAGCTCATATTAGTTCGGTCTGTTTTATCTTTTATATATAAAAAGTGTGATGAATTTTAATTGCTTTTGTTTCTGTTTCAATCTACCTTTACTTCATTTTCACTTTCTTTTATTTATTTCATTTACTGCTTTTGATCTGTATTTTCTTTTGAGTCCTCTTATCTTGTCATCTGTGTCATCACCATTTGTTGTACTTTTCATCCTCATCACTTGTATTTTGTATTTCCTATCTTTTACCGAATATGGCAAGACCAAAGCAGAGGATTGCTTCCTCAAGAATTGCTTGACTTCACCAAGGAGATTGAATGTTTTCCCTTCCAATTAACCCTGTAGTCACCTCCTCTGACCCCTAGTGTCTCAAAGCAGAACCGTTTAATTTTTCAAGTACTAAGTTGGGAAACTGGTGAGGTTAAAACACACACTCAGCAGGCAAACATTAAATCCATCTCTAGTATCAGTAAAGATGATATCAAAGCATAATGATGCTTCAACTAATGTCCTGTATCTCTGGATCGAGTCTCTCCAGCACCCAGGGCCATGAATCTACCTGTTTATCTCCACTTTCACTCCTACAAACAGCACAAAATCACCACGCCAAAATGGAACTCATCATTCCCTCACCACTCCAGAAAAAATTGTTCCGCCTTGCTCCCCTTTCTCCTAAAGAAAGAGAACTCTTTGCATGCCCCTGGCCACCCAGTAGGGACCAGTGAACATTGTCATCTAAACAAAGACCCAGGTCAGAAACTTGGATATCGTCCTATGCTTCCATCCCCCCCGTTTTCACACCCAAATTTTCTTTTTAATGCTTGTCCCATGGGATCACAAGGAGTCGAACATGAGCATGCCTGGACAGCAACATTACACAGGGTAATACATGAAGGTGCAGAATAAACAGAATGAATCTTCTGGGACTACCCTTCTCTTTCTGTCATCTTCATCATAATCAGTAATGTAACACATCACATTTTATGAAAAGAAATGCATGAAGTATGTGGAATACAAAGTAAGCATGTATTTTAAAGACCCTAACAGTTCAAAGAAATGCTGGGCTATGGTGGGATCTCAGAGCTCAGTCACTACAGCCTCAAACGTCATGCCCTTACTCCCCTGGGTTACTGGTATGCTCTAGCAGAAGTAGTTCTTACATCCTTAAGGATTGCTCACTACTGGATCAGGATGTTTCCTCCTCTCCTTTCATGCTGCCACAGTCCCTCTTTTCTCACCGGGGCTACTGTGATAGCCTCCTGATTGCTCCAGCTCTCATCTCACTCAGCTCCGGATTACTCCTCACACTGCCCTCAGAAAGGCATGTGCAAATGTTGAATTGACCCTGTCCTTTCTCTCTATGAAATCATTCAATGGCACCTACTTCATGCAGAATAAAATGAAAGCTCCTTAGTATGACATCTGATGCTCTTCAGATCTGGCCCCTGCCTCCTCAGTGTTCTCAGCTTTTTCCTCTTTTCTTCATCCCAGGAATTACTGGCAGGTCGCTAACTCCACGCTTTCTCACAGACAGGAGAGTCTGCACCTCAAGTGTCTCCCCTGTTTCTTCCATTCACCTGATGAGTCGAACATCCTATAATCATTGGCACACGCATGCTCAGCCGTTCAGTTGTGTCCGACTCTGTGACCCCACCAACTGGGGCCCACCAGGCTTCTCTGTCCATGGGATTCTCCAGGCAAGAATAGTACAGTGGGTTGTCTTTTCCTCCACCAGGGAATCTTTTCAACCCAGGAACTGAACCCACGGCTCCTGTATCTCCTACAGATTCTTTACCACCGAGCCATCTGGGAAGCCCAACATCCTATAATACTTAGTTCAAACATCAATTGTCAAAGTTCATTCTGGATTCTCCAGAATTGTTCGTGTTCCTCTCTCTTTGGTGCCTGCAGAGCACTCATTCTTGGTAACCCCCAACCACAACCCTGTTCCCTTACACAGAGCTCCATAAAGCCAGGATTGTGGGTTGTTCATTTCTGTCCTCTAAAGTCTATTCTGTTCTGTAGTTTTTCTGAGACGATTGTTAAGGATACCTTACTTTGCACCAGGAAGTCTCAAAAGTAGTCTGTAGCCTAACTGCATCAGAATGACCTGGAATATTTTTTTAAATTTAAAGATTTTTTTTGGTCTCTGCAATTTTGATTCAATTGTTATTAATTAAGAGTCTCTAGGGAATACACTGGGGCTTCCTACTATTCCTACTCATGGTAAAGAACCTGCCTGCCAATGCAAGAGATGCAGGATAGATCTTTTGGTGGAGAAGATCCCCTGAAGAAGGAAAATGGCAACCCTTTCCAGTGTTCTTGTCTGGAGAATCCCACGGACAGAGAAATCTGGTGGGCTACAGTCCATGGGGTCTCACAGAGTTGGACAGAACTGAAGTGACTTAGCATGCCTGCATGCAGGGACTACGTTAAACATTTTAAATAGCAATTTTAAAATTCCACAAATCATTCTGACGCAGTGTATCCAGGACTGGCATTGGGACCTTTTGCATTCAACCACTGTGATCAGCTTGCTAGGGTTAGAATATTAATATAACAACAACATAATTTATATTATTAATATATTTACAAATGCCCACTTAAATGGGTTAATTTAATAGCATTCTTTTTATGTCAGTGTGTTATTTCTTCAGTTGGCTATCTTCCATTATATATTGACTATTAGTAACAATTTCATTGTAAGGACCCACTTCTGATTTTGTTTTCAAATTCTCGAGAGCTTACCATAGATTCCAAATCCTTAACCAATGTGGCAGTTGTACACCATCCACTTACAAAAATAACCTAGAAATCCATTTTCAAAATAGCTGCAGAGATGTTAGAAGAGGAATATGAGTCTATTTCTTTCAGTTAAGACTCTTAACAAATGCTGACTGCCTTTCTGCCAAGCTTCTAGCACGGGCGTCTTTATAGGAGGGGACAGAGATGGTTCATTGCAAGTGATAAACTCACAATAAACAAGCAAACAAACAAAAAGTCATGAGGTTCTTCTAACATCCAAAGTTAATATCCATCAATCCCACTGGCTTTGAAAACAGATAAATACATGCGGTTGGACAATCAGCAAAGTGACTTTTTAAAAACAAACCTGCCACATTCCAAAAATCTAAATGAGTGTTGTCTTTTTACAATCCTTGTTTTCATTGAAGACTTTTGACATTTTCCCATTGCTGCCACTGTACCCTAAGGTCATACTAAAAACTAAAAGAAAATAACTTGAAAAGTGCAGAGATGACAAACTGTGTCTGTGTTGATAACAGATTCGAATTTTGAAAACAGCCAGGAGATATGTGGCTCCAACTCTGATTAAAGGTTGAAAAAAGGCAAGAATATGCTGCGTAGTGAAGGTCATTTCTGGTCTAGTCTTAATTCATTTCTGAAGACAACTGCAAAAGCATACATTTTAAAAGTTTCAGAAAATGATACTATCAATTGAATAAGAATAAAGCTTCCTATTATGTATTCTGATTTTGAAAATATTTATTTGGGGAACTTCCCTAGTGGTCCAGTGGTTAAGACTGCACTTCCACTGCGGAGGGCACAGGTTGGATCCCTGGTCGGGGAAATAAGATGCCACGTGGCATGGCAGAAAGAAAGAAGGAGAGCGTTTATTTGGATTTTTATATACTAGAAGGTGAATAAAGTCAACCACATCACTTTCTAAATTTAGGAATAGAAATTATTAGTTTAATCTTGGGCTTTTTAACTACTTTATGCATTTATATAATTTCAAAATTAAACAAATCCTTTTTAAAAAGAAAAAAGGAAGCGTTTCCAATTTGCATTAGGATAGCCAAATCAACAGATGGCTACTGTGTCTGTTCTTATCTCAGTCCTGTTCTCTGCATAGACTTTCTGTAGTTTTCAAAGCAGGTTTTTACTTGATGCTAAGAATTTAGAAGGAATAGACAAAGTGCTCGCCAAAAGAATTACCTTCATAGAAAGCAGAAAGTTCTTGGCATAATAAAAATAAGCTCCATAGGAGACTTGGGCAGAATAGCCCTGCGACGGCTGTGTATCCTTGTTGGGGGCACAAAGAGTGCAAGAGATGTGACTAGTGGAGATCTGGGGGTGGGAAGGAACCAAGATCCTCTCCAATCCTTGGAGCTGATCCAACCTTAGGCAAAACTGAGAAGCAGGCCAAGTTTGTATTGAAAGCTTTCTCTTCTCCCTTTAATGATCACACTCCTTCTTCTGATGCTCTTTATGAAAATGCTAGCTAAGAATTACTTAAGGAATACAAACAAGTCAATGCTAACAAATAAGGCAGTATATGAGACAAAAAATGTTCCTCTTCTTGTGAGAATAATTTCCCTATTTTCCCTCAGGGACCATGGTAGCCTTGAGACTGTTATTCTCTTATGCTAAGCATTACCTGAAGGTATATTTAAAACTTCATATTGGGTTATTAAAGAGAAAATGATGCTCAAGATCCAAAGAGAGAAAGCTCAGTGTCAAACCTGTGGTCCTTTCCTAACTTGAGGAGATGCTGTGTACATCAAGACCTCAGACATCACTATCCCACTGGCACCAGGCTAGTGGCCAGAAATTCTGCTCCTGGTACTGCTTGATCACCCTTTTCTAGACGCTCATGCTGCCTTTGATGTACCGCAATGTGAGAGATTTCTCAAATATGGCAGATATATAAATTAGAAAAAAATAAAAACCTCTTTAGCCTTGATCTTGGATGACTGAGCCAGTTTTCCTGGTTTTGTTTCCCCTGCCCACCTCCTCATTAGTAGCAGTCATACAGACTGACTCTTTTTACACAGTTTTGGGTCTTGGCACTACTATTAATATGATAGGAGAATCCCAAAGAAGGAAAGGAAGTCATTCTTGCAATGACTGAGTCATTTTATTTGAAAAAGTTCAGGGATGATACCTCATTTGGAGATTATCGCATTGCCTTCAAGCTGTTATCTTCGTTGGGTGTACACTGCATGTATAAGGTGTGAATCATGGAGACATGAAAGTCGGAGGAATCAAGACCCAGTTTGGCTTTTATTCTGGTGACAGAACTCCTGGTCCTTGCTCTTTTCTAATCAATTCCCAGTTTGAGTTTGATTCAGTATTGTTGTTGTTCAGTTGCTAAGTCTTGTCTGACTCTGTGATCTCATGGACGGCAGCACACTAGACTTCCCTGTCCTTCACCATCTCCCAGAGCTTGCTCAAACTCATGTCCATTGAGTTGATGATGCCATCCAACCATCTCATCTTCTGTTGTCCCCTCTTCCTCCTGCCTTCAATATTTCCCAGCATCAAGGTCTTTTCCAATGAGTCAGCTCTTCACATCGGATGGCCAAAGTATTGGAGCTTCAGCTTCAGCATCAGTCCTTCCAATGAATGTTTAAGGTTGGATTCCTTTAGAATTGACTGATTTTATCTTCCTGCAGTCCAAGAGACTCTCAAGGGTCTTCTCCAGCACCACAATTTGAAGGCATCAGTTCTTTGGCACTGACGAACTGATGCAGCATTTGTTACACTTTTCTCTATCAAGTGTTTCCCCTGCCAACCTCCAAAATAAGAGGAATAATAAAGTACACAATCCAGAATTGAAGGTCTGAGCTGAGGGACCACACTATGAATGCTACCCACATTTTATCTTCATCTCCCTAACCCAGGTTAGTGTAATTTAGGAAGTTACAACCATATTTTCTACCTATTCATATTTTGATAAAGCAAATGCATATTGTAGACTTTGAAAATAAAGCTATATACTTAGTTAAATCCATTCTTCCAACATGATCTTTTCTCCCATCTTTGGATGGAAAGACTAAAAGTAGTATTTTTACTAAAACAAAGCATGCAAATTTATTCATCAGAGCTAAGTGGAAATAAAACTGATTTATGTCACTTTCAACCCAATAATTAAGGTAATAACATAAGAGAGTTTCATTAGTTTCTGATTCAAAGATATATTTTACTATGACATAATCACAAATATTCATGGAACAATGGTAACACTAATAACACTAAGTGTCTGTCCTTTGCATGTGGAGATGAGTCTCCTAACTACGCCTGCTGGAAGCTCTAGGAAAAAAAAAATTGTAAAGTCAAAGTAAGCACACTGGGGACACCATCTTGATCCCCCTTTAGGTAATCATTCCTGGTTCCGGGAGCACAGCTCCCTCAGCTTCTTACGGTACATCATTCTCACAGACAGTAAACTCCAGGCTCCCTGCCTCCCTTCCCTTTGCCCTGACTTCACTGGTGATTCCACAGACCACTGATTGCAGAATACACCTCACCTCCAGCTCTGAGTCACCACATCTTCAGATTTAGCCACACACCCTTCCAGCAGGAGCTGGACAGGATATGTGGAAGTTGTCTGGCATCTACTGAAGGTGGGCTTTAGTTTTAAGTCACCCTCTATATTAACTATTCACCATGAAATGTTGTCTTTTCTTTGAACCTCGCCCCCACCCCCTCATTTTTACCCTGAATAATTTGTTTAATCACCCAGACCGAGACACAGTGTTTCATTACTCTCACTGACTTTCAGTATTATTTCCCCAATCAATTGACTCGTACAATGGTGATCCCTTTTTGATAATGGGGAATCTGATCTCGATCTTCCTTCACTTTCAAAACTGTAACCCAGTTTGCAAAACTGAACTTCTTACTTGGTTCTTATTATGAGAACTGTGTTCCAGTTACTCGCCTAAGTTATCTCGGGATGAGCAGATAGCCTTGCTTTGTTGCTATAATCGAGAAAAATTTAATGTGCAGTTAAGAAATAACTCCTATGGGTTCAGATTATTCAATCAATTTAGCTAAACTAGAAAGCCACTTCATTAGCCCACCCCAAATCCATACGTTCTAAGCAAAGCCTATCACAGAACCTCAAATTCACGCCTCTGATTCCTCCGAGCATATTGGCATGATCTTCACTTCCATTAGCAGTTCTGGCTGGTGGTTCTGGCTTCAGTCCTTGAAATTTATGTTTTCACAAACAACTTCTCCATCCACATCACAGTTTAGACCCAGTTCCAGGCTAGGCTTGTCAAGAACTGTGAAGACTCTGAAATTTTTACCCTTCTTGCAAGTTAAGATCTTGCCAGTTTCTTGTATGCTGGCAAAAAAACCAAAACACTCCTGGATCAGAGACAAAGCTGTTTATTACTCACAGAAAGAGCAGTAGTCAGGGTTTCAATTTTCTTATGCTGGCTCCTAAACCTCAACTCTCTTAAGATAATGAAAAGAGGACCAGGTGAGAGCTGTACACCAAGATGATTGCCTTGCAAACGGAAGCAACCCTGAGGTTCCAAATCTTTTAAAACAGGCAGGAAGAAGAACTGCCCATTGCTCCAGAGAAAGACAATATTTGCTATAAGAACATCCTTTAAGACATAGTCCTGATCAAAAGCAGTTAGTCCTTCCAGTCAGAAGATGTGTAGAAAGAGAAAAAATTCTATGGTGAATTGTCTCCCAACATTGATTTCTCATTTCTGTACTGTCTTGTCTTCTGGGGAATTTTCTCAAGCCCACCATTTTGTTAGCCACAGTAATTAATCTAATCCACAGAGACTGGGACCAAATCAATTACTGGTGTCTCCAAATGGGATCTACATCTATCAGGGAACGCAAGGTGACAGTGGTGACTGGTAAGCCTCAGTGTTCACAGTTCAATTCAAATAATTCAATCTATTATTTTTGGAGACACTGTCTATCTTAGTCCGCTCAGACTGCTTTAATAAAATACCACATACTGGGCAACTTAAACAAAATAAAAATATTTCTCATAGTTCTAGAATCAGGATCATCTGATATCAGGATTCCTCTTGAGAGTTTATAGACAGCAGTCTCTTTGCTGTATTCTCACACGATGTAGAGATCTCTCTCCTATCTCTTCTTATAAAGGCACTAATCCCATTCATGAGGTTGCCACTCTCATGACCTAATTACCTTCTCACATTACAGAATAGAGCTTCAACACATGAATTTTGATCAGACACCAACATTCAGTCCATGGAGCTGCCTGAGGGCTATTAGTCCAACCTGCCTGTTTCTCCACATCACCGTAATGGTTATAGGAATGGGGCTTGAAAAGACATCACAAGGTATTGACAGGTATTTTGAATGGAAGGTTCAGGACCTTGGGTCATCTTTGGTGCTTCTAACAGAATCCCAGATAAGCCTTTAGGGAACAGAGATCAAATTATAACCAGTCATGTATTAGCGGTCTACCCTGGTGACTCAGAGGGTAGAGCGTCTGCCTGCAATGTGGGGGACCCGGGTACGATCCTGGGGTCAGGAAGATACCCTGGAGAAGGAAATAGGAACCCACTCCAGTATTCTTGCCTGGAGAATCCCATGGACGGAGGAGCCTGGTAGGCTACAGTCCACGGGGTCAAAAAGAATCGGACACAACTAAGCAACTTCATTTTCTTTCTTTCCTTTCTTTGCTGTATTAGCAGCAAGAGATGAAAAGAGTCAGCAGTTGGTTTGTTTTAAAGTATTCACAACAGCTGGGGAGAAACACACCATAATATTTTCCTGGGTGAGGAAAGCTCCAGGACTGATTCTGAAAAACAGAGATCAATAGTGTCCCTTGTTCCTCTGTACATTTCAAGGTCTACCATGTTCCCTCCCAAGGCTGCTGCTCTCCTTCTACTGCAGCACCTGCCCAAGAAAAAGGAGCGTGTCCTATTTCAGTAGCTGTAACTTCAACGTTTTTCTAATCATCCACTCCCTACATCCAGATCTTTCATCAAGAAGAATCAGGCAAGATTTTTCTTGGAGGTCCAGTGGTTAAGACTCCAAGCTTCCACTGCAGAGGACACAAGTTAGATCCCTGCTTAGGGAACTAAGATCCTCCATGCTGTGCAGTGTGATCAAAAAATATCAGGCAGAAGAGGGACAACTGCATTTTTAGAAGTTGTCAAAAGACCTATTAAGTTCCCTTTTTTGGTCATATGAGCTATTTGGGGAAACTCAGTGATTAGTGTATTCAGCCAAGTGGTCACTAGCCATGTGACCTTTAACCATGTCAACCCAAGAAAATCCATGTGACTGAAGCAAGAGAAGCTTGATTCTCCTAGGCTAGTCTGCCACCCAAAGTGTGTATAAACCAGAGGAGAGTGAGGATGCCATTAAAGAGAAGAAAGACGCATCACACCCAGGATGGTCAGGACAGAATCTAGATTTTGCCAAATGAGTCTAATTCTCCTATTTGACACTTTTCCTTTCATCATAACCCAGGAAGCAGTTGAGAAGAGAGAATCCCTTTCCAAAGATGGTGCATTCTATGATCAAACCTTTTTACTAAGGTGTGTGGATCAGGAGATGGTGAGGGAAGAGAGTTGTTCTTGAGTTAATTTTTGAGGTGGCCATTCCAATGCTCAAAATACTGGAAGGTGGTGGATGGTTTGGAGCATAGAAGGTCTATTAAATGGCCTCAACTGCTCTGTATCAACCTAGAGGGGTGGGATGGGAAGGGAGAAGGGAGGGAGTTTCAAAAGGGAGGGGATATATGTATACCCATGGCTGATTCATGTTGAGGTTTGACAGAAAAATTCTGTAAAGCAATTGTCCCTCAATAAAAAATTAATTAATTTTTAAAAATAGCCTCCAAATGGAGGCTGCCTCCCTTAGCCAGAGACTCCAATAAGGAAAACTGTCATTTACATAGACTAACGTCAGTCAAAGCTTTTTGTAGCTTCCAGGGATAACTGTTGATTCAGGTCCTACTCAAAGGATGTCTCTGTATCTCTGTACCAAGTAGCTGATTTAAAGGAACAAGGGGAATATCCAAGTGTGGGCCAGTAACCAAGGAATCCAATAAGTCATTTGGCCTCCTCTTTGGTGGAAAAGCCTGAAGAGACAATACTTTTGCCCAAACTCCTGGACCTGCATGATCTCTAAAAATATTACCTGCATACACTCTTAGCACTCTGCACTTACAAACTAATCAATAAACACTGGTTGACTTCAAGATCACTGTGTAAAGTAAACCCCAAGTAGTAGCTCTCTTCCACTGAATGAATTGCTCATTGTACAGTCCCATGCTCTTCACCAGCCATAGCCACAGATGACATTCTTAACAAGTTGAATGTCCAATATAACAAAACATTTGTGAGAAGGCAAAACAGGACTAAACTTTAGGTCATCAGTATCTTATAGGCAAGTATTGGAACATATATGCCAAATCTGAAAAGAGGTGAAAATTTGAGTGCTGTGCTATGCTAAGTTGCTTCAGTCGTGCATACATGGGCTGTATGTAGCCCATGAGGTTCCTCTGTCCATGGGATTCTCCAGGCAAGAATAGTGGAATGGATGGCCATGTCCTCCTCCAGGGGATCTTCCTGACCCAGGGATGGAACCCATGTCTCTTGTGCTGTGCTTAGTCACTCAGTTGTGTCTGACTCTTTGTGACCCCATGGATTGTAGCCCACCCGGCTCCTCTGTCCATGGGATTCTCCAGGCAAGAATATTGGAGTGGGTTGCCACGTCCTCCTCCAGGGGATCGTCCCAACCCAGGGATCAAACCCAGATCTCCCACATTGCAGGCAGATTCTTTACCAGCTGAGCTACAGGAAAGCCCAAGAATACTGGAGTGGGTAGCCTTTTCCTTCTCCAGGGGATCTTCCCAACCCAGGGATCAAACCCACGTCTCCCACACTGCAGGCAGATTCTTTACCATCTGAGCCACCATAACTTGCTGAGAAACATAATACATCACCCCACTCCAAATATTTTTTTTAATCAATGTGATGAATGTTTTATTAAAAATACAATAATTTTTTTTTACCAAGTCAGGCTAAACCTCTTAGGACTCTATTAAATAAAGGAGAAAAATACAGTTATGCTTTTTTTCTGAAAAACTTGTCAGAAAGTCAGCAGTGATAAGAATGAGAAAAATCCAAGAATTTAGTGAGACAGGGCATACAGGATCTGTCGAATCTTTGTGGGTCTCAATGTAACTATTTTTAACAGAAAGCACTCACACATGTCTCTCAGTTCTCCTACATGGGCAGGTGGGTTTTTTACCACTAGTGCCACCTGACTAACCCGAAATTTTGAGAGTTTCCCAAAGTAAGAATAAGGTCAGACCTCTAGGTTGACCTAGAGTGCTTGTGTCTTGGATAGTACTGGTTGTCAGAATTATCTACACAATCCAGAAGCTATCAATACATAGACACAGAAGTATATTCGAGGTTGCCAGGGTCTGGCAGGGAGGGAAGAGTGACTGCTTCATGGATATGAGGTTTCTTCTTAGGGTGGTGAATAAGTTCTAGAACTAATGTCACCGAACTGTACAGTTAAAATGGCTAAAGTAGTGAGTTTTATGTTATGTGGATCTTATTACCAAAAAAAAAAAGAGATGATTCACACAATTGAGAATGAGTTTTTAAGTTGGGGACATGAAACCCATTCCAAGGAAGGTGTGGGGACAGGGGGGAAGTGATCATAAGTGAGCAAGAAGGAGACATAGGTCAAGTGTATCTAAAAGGAATAGATACTTAAATGACATCAAATTTCTATTAGACCTCTGTGCTTTAGTGTGCAATCAAAATCTCATGATTTTTAAAAATATTCAAACATATATAATTTAGTGAAATGACCTATAAAGCTTGCAGCATGTAATTAAATTAGCTATCAGGCCAAGAGACTTAACAACATGTTTTCCCTGTCTTTTACATTTCAATTTACCATGATAAGGAATAATCATCTTTCTTGTGAAATACAGAATTTAAATAAGTGCATTAATTGTTTTGAATACTAAACCCAAGGGACAGCATTGGGGGCTTATTCTTAGTTGTGCCTTCTATACAACAGCATAGTAGCTCAGGGGCACGATCAGTAATGAATTTAAATGATTTCTTCTGATATATAATTCCACCGATAAATATTTATCCCTGTGGGACGCTACAGTGTTGCTTTTCTAACAATGAAACTTAACAAAATTTATATAACTGGTGATTGTGCAGAGAACCCTGTGGCTGTCCATAAATATTAATAGAATCAAAATGCAAACATGGAGACCAAGAATGCCTGGAAGGAAGAAGTCCTTGTTGAATGAGGAGTACCTCCTTCGGTGCTACAATGTAAGAAACAGTAAAGCCTAAGGAAGCTCCATTTTTTATTCAATTCTATCAAGATATGTTAACTTGAGAAATGGTCTTGGGATATTTTCATTTTTGAGGCCATCTGTCTCTTTAAATGAGCTTTATTTAAATGAATGAAGGCTAAAAAAAAAATGGTCAGCAGCAAGGATTATCTGGGTAACTGGCTTCTTCCTCCTCTGTTTCTGGAGCAATGTTTATGCTCAAATGGCCAGAGTGAGGATATCATAGGGTCTTCCTCACGCATTGGCTGTGAAATCCCTGAGGGCAAAGATTATGTCTTACTTGTACTAGTCATCCCAGGTTCTAACCACAGAGTCAGTTAGCATTAAATAAAGGTTTCTTGATAAAGATGGGCTGCAAGTAGGCAAAACTGTCAATCAGCGTATCTCCCATGTACACAGTGGTCAGTTATGGTTTCTAAATCCAATGATAAGGAAATTGACTATATTCCATACACACATAGCACTCTCCTAAAGGGTCCTAGGATAAAGAGAAGGCATATCAAGGGAATTTGACATCTCTTAGGGACTTTGGGATGTTTCTCAGGCTCCACAGGAGCCACTTTGCCTGATTTCCATGGTATTCTTTAACCAAAGTTGCAACCAGGTGTCCTAGCCAGAACCTACTTCACAGGGAGGAATTTCCTGTGTTATAAACTGGCTACAATATCTTCTCCCACATCCATTGCCCTTCACCATGGGCCTTTACCGTATCAAAGGTCATGCATAATGAACAGCAGACAGAAAGTTTCAGGTGAGTGACACTCAGAATCCTTTTTATGACCTTCCATCCTGTACTGTGTGCTAAGTCGCTTCAGTCATGTCCAACTGTTTGCGACTCTATGGGCTGTAGCCCACCACACTCCTCTGTCCATGGGGTTCTCCAGGCAAGAATACTGCAGTGGGTTGCCATGCTCTCCTCCTGGGGATCTTCCAGACCCAGGGATCGAACCCTTGCCTCTTACACTAATGCCACTTGGGAAGCCTCAGAACCACAAAGCAGACCATTCATATTCCAGAGGTTTCTGACGATTCCAGACTTGCCCCTCCCCTTCCCCTATCCTGACTGTATACTAAGTCCAATATTATACTTTGAAGACATCAAGTTTTAGAAAGTGTATGTGTTAACTGGATTAAACAAGGGTAGTTTCTGATCAAGAGGGCTACAAAACCTGCTGAGAGAAAAATGCAAACTGGCTTGGAGAGTATTCTATAGCAATTAGTTGAGAAACAATGAAAAGCAAGACAAGTTATCACATAAAATACATCTGCTCAGCACCTTCTATTTTTTTCACCTTTCTAGTCAAAACCAGAAAAATAGTAATAATAATAATAATGAGTAACCTCTGTTGAGGGCTAAGTATGTGTCAGACACTGACAAACATTTTATGTTTATGTGTGCATGCGTGCATGCCAAGTCACTTCAGTCGTGTCCGACTCTTTGTGACCTATGGACTGTAGCCCACAGGCTCCTCTGTCCATGGGATTCTCCAGGCAAGGATACTGGAGTGGGTTGCTGTGCCTTCCTCCAGGAGATTGTCCCAATCCAGGGATCGAACCTGACTGTGTTATGTCTGCCTGCATGGGCAGGCAGGTTCTTTACAACTAGCACCATCTGGGAAGCTCCGTTTTGTGTATACAAATACACTTAATTTTCACTTCAAGTTCACCAGTAACCATTTTCCCCATTTATGGCTGAGGATACCAAGGCAGAGAATGGTTAAATAACTTGTGCAAAGTTGATGCCAGCAGTAAGTGGAATGAAGCTGCGGAAGCCCTTACTCTAGACAGATTTTCCTAGAACTGTGCAAACCCCCTTTAGTCTTATTCTGTGTGAAGATTATTCGCTCATGTTGCTTAATATTAATTCGATATATAAAGGTTTGACTTTGTGAAAGCAGAAAAAAAGTCTAGAGAACTGGAAGTTGGAAACATTTCAATCGCTATCTGTCTTTCTCTTTTATTTTTTCCCCCCTGCAGAAGGTTGGGCAACCTAGTAGCTAAAAAATACTAATGTCATCTGAAAGAAATTGCTTCTTTCCTGCCCTCTTCTTCTCCAATTTTGGGCCGCCACCAGTTGGAAACTGGTATGGATGTGCATAATGATGACCTCTGAATGATCATCGTGAAATGACTCTCCCCAGTAATGCCAGATTTATCTGCTGATTTTAATACCCTTCATTCTAAAACGCTATTATCCTGAGTGCATGCAGCGGACAGTACACTTAGTCATAAGTGATGGATGAATTCATTATCTTCAGCCAATTTTAATGGGTCATCTAGAAAGAAAATCACCAGTCAGTTTTGGCTATTGAACATTGCTTCCTCACGTATCTTATTAAGCCAAATATAAAAATGGGTGGTTTTTCATTTTCCTGTCAAGACAACAAAGGTCACCTATCACAGGCTTGAGAGACATTCATGTTTATTTCTCTTTGGCCTGAACAAAACGGAGAATGTCAAAGTTTTTATCTTTTTCCAGTCTGAACTGAATATTTCAAAACCAAGCACCTTGCAAAGAGGAAAGGTGCTTCAAAGGAATTCAGAACGAGGAGGTTTCGCTGCAGAGAAACAGAACTTGACATTAACGGATTCTCTGGGTGACAGTGTTAGTCTGATGACACTACTGAATTCCAGGGTTTCAGCCCCATCATTAAGAGCCGAAAGTAAATACATTGGTGTGGAACATAAGAAGAGATGCCCATGAGCATCAAGGCTGTTTTCTACCCTCGGCTCCCAGAAACCAAATACATTTAATACACGTGAATATATGATTTTTATGTCCCAACCTTTCTTTTCTATTTTTGGTTAAGAAACCCCTACTTTTAAATCTTTTAAACTATATTTTTATGTTTGGCTCATCAACTTGTACTTTTTCTCTCAGATCCAGTTCTAAACATCTGCAACTGTGGATTATGGGAATGGTGAACAGGCACATTTTTCAAGCTCTATGTTCAGGACATAACTTAGCAAGATGTCCTTACTCAATGATTCCTACTTAAAAGATAGTCTTTTACATACAGTTGCTTGAAAAGTGAGTGTGTATTTTTCCGTATATAACTGCACTAATGTTATAACTACCTGACCTGTATATAACTACCTGACCTAGTTTCTTTGGGGCTTACAGTTTCCAGCTTTTAAATTTAGCTTTTTAAAACTTTTTTTGAAGTTATTAAATGTATTCTAAAACCATAAAGTAGTCAACAAATAACCAGAACTTGAAAGTTATGACTATTATCTCAGAAACCTTGTTTCTTCCTGTTTACACAGTTGTATCAATTTATTAAATGCCTATGAAAATATTTTTCTATAAAAATTGGACTGGATGTGAATTTCATGAGGTTTGAAATATTTTCTTTAATAACCCAAACAATAACTTTTAAATACAAGTCTGTTCTTTTAATTAAGGTTAATTATTTTAAAATTCCTTGAGACCCATGTGACATTTCCTGTCAATTTATTGATGTGAGTAAAATATTCAAGGGTTTGTTGACAATCATCAGGCAAAATCTTGCCAAGTAGAGTGGACGTGGGTAATTCCTTTTCTCAGAGTTCATAAAGTTAGTGAAGACAGAGCAGCTTCCTTTTTGGTTCAGTTGAAAAACCTCCTATCAAAATAGCAAAACATAGGGAAAGAATGAAACTGGTGGTCCTAAAACACTTTGAAAAATGGAAAAATCTACAGAAATTATTACATAGAAAAAGAATGTTTCCATGTCTTTCTCCCATTTCCTTCATGAGTTGAAATCATCATTGAAAAATCATTCCCTTAAGAATGCTCACCAATAAGAAAACTCAAGTAAAGTCATGTTTTCTTTTTTCAAACTTGAAGTTACTTGGAAGTATTGAAATACACTTCAGACCTTATTTCTGAAGTGGATATAATATTGTCCATAATTTTAAAAAGCCTTGCCATATCATAACTTACTAAAATAAACTTTAACAGAAGTTCCCAAAGATTGTTAAGCAGATGCAAGTTAGTTCTACCATATCCTATGTTTATGAATATGGCCAAAAAAAATGCTAGAGAAGGCTTTAAGCTGTAGCAGATAAGACAAGTCCATCTGTTTATGTCATCTGCTACTCTTTATGTGACACAGTAAAGAGTATAAAAGGAAAATCAAATTCATATAGCATTTATCTAAGAGGTTTCTATAATTGAATTCTTAATAAGGATTCAAGAATTTCTTTTCTCTTTTTTTCTTAAACCTCAAGTTACTAATTAAACTAGTAAACTGATATTTTTTATATGCTCCCTTTTGTTTAATGGCAACCCACTCCAGTACTCTTGCTTGCCACATCCCATGGATGGAGGAGCCTGGTAGGCTGCAGTCCACGGGGTCTCTAGGAGTCAGACAAGACTGAGTGACTTCACTTTCACTTTTCACTTTCATGCATTGGAGAAGGAAATGGCAACCCACTCCAGTATTCTTGCCTGGAGAATCCCAGGGATGGGGGAGCCTGGTGGGCTGCCGTCCACGGGGTCACAGAGTCGGACACGACTGAGCCACTTCACTTCCCCTTTGTTTAAATCAATGCAATTGTTACACACTAATCCCATTTCGGGGTGTCCCAGGTGGCATGGTGGTAAAAATCCACTGTAGTAAAGAGACTTGAGTTTGATCCCTAGGTCAGGAAGATCCCCTGGAGAAGGAAATGGCAACACACTTCAGTATTCTTGCCTGGGAAATTCTATGGACGGAGGAGCCTGAGAGGCTACAGTCCATGGGGCCACAAAGGTTCAGACCCAACTGAGCACATACACATACGACCCAATTTAATGTCTTCAAATTAGCTTAAAAAAAAAAAAATATATATATATATATATATAACCAATTTCTCGGCCTATCACTCTGTGGAAACACATAAGACACACCTGTTTGAATCAGTCCTCCGTCTCTAGTTGTTTTTAAGCTGTACGTTAATATTCAATAGTATACCCATGATCTAATAATATAAAGTTAGAGTTCTCACCACTGTAATTTAGATCCTATCTCTTTGTTCATCCATTGTAGTATCTTCTTAACTGCTGCCCTAGACTACAACCCTCAAACTCTAATCTTTCCAACCCAAACTGAAACTTCATTGTAAGGGGTATATTATGACCAGTAGGAGGAATGCAATGGCACCCCACTCCAGGACTCTTGCCTGGCAAATCCCATGGATGGAGGAGCCTGGTAGGCTGCAGTCCACGGGGTCTCTAGGAGTCAGACAAGACTGAGTGACTTCACTTTCACTTTTCACTTTCATGCATTGGAGAAGGAAATGGCAACCCACTCCAGTGTTCTTGCCTGGAGAATCTCAGGGAGAGGGGAGCCTGGTGGGCTGCCATCTCTGGGGTCGCACAGAGTTGGACACGACTGAAGCGACTTAGCAGCAGCAGCAGCAGGAAGAATGCAACAATCTCTCCCCCTCCCGCCCAGACCCTCCCTCAAGGAGGTGAGATCAGTAGCAGAGTCACTGGGCGACAACTATACTAAGAAATGAAATGTGAGACACCCTCACTCCATTGGAGTCATTCCATCTTTGATGGGCTTCATCAGAGTGCTTGTTACCCAAGCATTATGGATAATGCCAAGAGCAGTGTGGCGCATCTTCCTGGTGGAAAGGGAACTCCCATTTATTGCAAGTCATGAGGCAACCTAGTGAAAGCAGGTGTGAAATAATCACATTTACCAAAGCCTCTCCAGGCTTAAGGAGTGCTTTTCTTCAACACACCCTTCTTTCTTGGTGGTCCTTTCTTCTTCTTTCTTCCTCCTCTACCCCTACTTCTCTTCCTTGACTTGTTTCTCCTTCTACTCATTTACGCATTCATTCATTCATTTAACAAATATCCATGAGTGAATGTCACTGCTGTGTCAGGCACTGTATTAGGTACAAATGTAAGGTGGCCCGGGGCATCCCAAGTGGCGCTAGTGGTAAACAACTCACCTATCAATGCAGGAGACATGTGACCTGGGTTCAGTCCCTGGGGTGGGAAGATCCCCTGGAGGAGGGGCATGGAAACCCACTCCAGTATTCTTGCCTGGAGAATCCCATGGACAGAGGAGCCTGGTGGGCTATGGTCCACAGGACTTCAAAGAGTTGTTCATGACTGAAGCGACTTGGTGCATAAGGTGGTTCACGAGACACTTGTGGTTACCGCTCCTTCCTAAAGCTTTCAGTGGATCAAGGAAAATATCAAGTAATATATTGTAACTATCATGGTACAAAGAAAGAAGAAAGACAGAATGTGATAGAAGCCATAATATAGTCTTCAGAAAGAAAAGGGCACTTGGAAGAGCTGATATCTAAGTCAAACTTTGATAGGAACACAGATCAACCAGATGATGTGGTGGGAGCAGGGAGGACTATTGCAGACAGAGGAAGATGCTGAAAATCCCCAAAGAGGGAGGAAAATAGAGTGAGCATGAAAAGATAGATGGATGCTAAGAACTGAAAGAAATTCCACTTAGCAAGAACAATGAGTGAGGGAGACCCAGGAAGGAGAGAGAAGCATCAGGTATAGAGTTGAAAATAACTGAACAGCACCAGATCCTGGTAAGGGGGAAAGGATAGTCTCCATGTGACAAGAGAGGACACGGCCTTATCCGGTAAAGGAGCACTCTGACAGTGTGGCAGGAGGGAGGGAAGGAAGAAGGGTTTGTAGGTTTGGGGGTGGAAAGCTGAGGAAGCGTCTCTCTCAGGACTTAAACGTTTTTTCTGTTGAGTCACGAGTAAGCTCATTTGCCATGAGTAAGGGGGTGGAGAGTTGAAATAATTGTGTGGCACACGGGAGCATGGGTCTGATTGGGAAATATACAAAGATTACCAGGAAGTACTGACAGCCCGGGTGAGGTGATGACTCTAAGTTTATAATGGTACCAATCTTCTCAGTGATGTAATTTTCTCCAGCAAGTCTTATCAAGCAGAATAATGGCATAGAAGTTGGATTCATCCAGGAATGATGACTTGCCAGGATGGTGTGATGAAAAGAACAGATGCCAGAGCCATTGGCAAGAACATTGCTAAAATGATAGTCAAGGTAATTTACCACCAAAGCCACGGAGGGGAACTAGAGGAGGCTGGAGAAAAGGGAGTATGCAAAACAATCAGCTGATCAGAGAGCCAAGGTCATTGAGCAAGCAAACAGTTCTTGCTCCTTCCATTCTACCAGATGAGCCGCAAAAAAAGGACAGATCAACAAAGCAGCCATGATAGGGGTAAGTACTATGGAGAGAATTATAATATGGTGACGTGTTACAGAGTGACAGGGTGACTGTTTCATATTGGATAGTCAGGGTGTCTGGGGAGACAACATGTAAGCTGGAATTTCTATGACAAGAAACATCCAGTTCTGATAATGGAGGGAAAGAACCATCCAAAAAGATGACAGAGCAAGTCCAAATGCACTAAGATAGGAATGAGCTTGAGTGGAAAGAAGGTCACCACACTGGTAAGTGAACCAGGAGAAAATGCTAAAAATGAAACCCAAGTGATATAGTCCGCTCAGTTTAACAGAACAAAGAGAAGGAGCTTGTTCTTTTTAAAATCAAATGTTTAAGGAGGAAGGGTGATCTGCTTTGTTTCCAAAGATGACTATGGCTACTATGAATATATGTAGACTACAAACAGTGAGTCAGGAGATGATGTTGTTGGTAGTTACTTCAGGGATCTGGGGAAAAAATGAAGGTGCAATGGTCCAAAGTCTAATAATGAAAGGGGGTGAGCTGCAATCTGTTTGTTTGTTTGTTTTTACTTTATTTTCCTTTACAATACTGTATTGGTTTTGCCATACATCAACATGAATCCAACACGGGTGTACATGAATTCCCAATCCTGAACCCCTCTCCCACCTCCCTCCCCATGCCATGGCTTGAATGTGGGGAATAAGTAAAGAAGAATACAACCTTGGGATGGAAGCAACAGAGGATAAGTGGGGTCATTTTCTAAGGATGGAAGGCAAAGAAGAAACAAGATTAAGGACAGAAATAAAGAACTGAGTGTGGGCAATATTAAGTCTGAGCTGTTTGTTAGGCCTTTGAATGGATATTAGTTATGCAGGAGGACACGCAAGTTGAAATTCTTGTCAGGAAAGAAGACTTGGAAATAATGGGCATAGAAATGTCAGAGGAGGTGATGAGAATAGCAAGAAGAGTGGGAAGCTTAAGTGATGCTGAGTTTTGAGGACATGAACGTGTCAGTGAAATAAGAGGCCATGTTTTGAGTATTCTTATCACTTGCGCAGACTGTAAAGCCAGCATGCTCCAGGGATAGTCAAGAGTTTAAGACCAAAAATTATGGCGACTCAGGAAGGACAAAATTGATGGAGAGTTCAGTGAGAGAGCTGAAGAAAAAAAAGCTGATTATAGAAATATGGAGAAGCTTGAAATTTAAACAAAGAATGAGAAAATCTGGAATATGGAGAGTGGTGGTTAGAGTTTTGACACTTCCTTAAATTCTTAGAGAATTTAGCTGCAGCTTTGAAGGCTGTTAATAAGCGCATCCTTTTCTTATTTGGCAGGGTCAGCAAGTTACACTTGCTGGTCACATCTTACCCACCACTTGTTTTTATAAATAAAATAAAATCATTGCAGCATGATCATCCCTCTTTGTTGACATAATGCCTATGGCTGCTTTTGCACTCCCATAGCAAAGGTGAATAGCTTTGACAAAGATCATCTGGCCCACAAAGTCAAATTTGTAGATTTGAAATATTTATTATCCAGCACTTTATGGAAAAGGTTTTCTGATTTCTAATCTATGGGGCTGAAGCACAGGACCAATGACCAAGGAAATAAAATATAAGCCTTGCGGTCTGGGATGCAGAGGAGGTGACTCCTATGGCTTTTTGATGTATGCTTTTGAACCTTTGAAGGAAGATTATGCACGTACTCATATAACCAAGACAAAACCTCATATAACATGACGATAACCATAGTCAAGAAACAACCTAAGTGCCCATCAATGGAAGATTGGCTTCAGAAGATGTAATGCATATATAAAATGGAATATTACTCAACCACAAAAAGAATGAAATATTGCCATTTGTAGCAACATGGATGAACCTAGAGAACATTATGCTTAGTGAAATAAGTCAGAGAGAGAAAAACAAGTACTATAGGACATCACTTATATGCTGAATCTAAAATATAATACAAATGCATCTATATATGAAACAGAAACAGACCCACAAACACAGAAAGCAAACTTATCGTTACCAAAAGAGAGAGGAGGGGAGGGATAAATTGGGAATATGGGATTAACAGGTACAAGCTACTATACATTAAATAGATAAGCAAAAGGATTTACTATATAGAACAGGGGACTATATTCAATATCTTGCAATAAGCTATAACAAAAAAAGAGTCTGAAAAAGAAAAAATATATATGCATATAACTGAATCACTTTGTTGTATACCTGAAACTCACACAATAACTTTTTAAAAATCGTGATGATATACTGCACAGTACTTTCTATTACATACATCCTCAAATAAGCCTTGATCTTCCTCATCATGTAGAGGAGGACAGGAGCTGGCTTACTCTTCAAAGCAAATGTCTGCAACCATTGGTCTCAATGTCAACTGCATGAACACCCAGTTGCCTCTATTGTCAACTTAATCTTCTTGGTGCCCAGTTGAACCCTTTCTAGGTCTTAGTCAGGAAAGAAGGATCTCAGAGCAAAGTTCTCTGAGATTCAATGCACTTCAGCTGTTTTCTTTCATATGCACAAAACTATTGCCCGAAAGCAAAAACATGCTGCCCATGTGGCTGAGATGATAGAGCTTTTCAACACTAGTGTGACAAGATCTAGAAAGTGAGGCTGAAACGTGGGTGGGGTCACACTCTCAAAAGGCTGCAAACACTAGACAGGACTGCAGATGAACAGCCTGGAGCAGATGCTGCACTCTGGGCTGGAGTGGGTGCCACGGCAGGCTGAAGAACCCCTGCCCACTCCAAATGGAGCAGTTGCTACTCAACTCCAGCTTTGTAGTCATACAGGAACGAAAATCCAGCCAAGTAAACTGATTATTCAAAAACAGTCATATATTTTGATTTTGGTGTTAAATTTCTGGTTTTCCTTAAGCACAATTTTGCCAAACAAAGCCTGTGTTGGGGTGCCAAACAAAACTCTTCAACTCTGATTCACACACTGCCAAGGGTAACCTGATTTTTAGAAGGAGGAAGAGATAGAAGCCAATTAGCCTGTTCTTGATATAGAACTAAGACTTAAGCTTAAAAAACAGTCTTTGTTGCCCGTATGTGTGCAATACTTAAGCTCTCCAGCAGGAAACTACCGGGGTGTCAGAATCCCAAATCCCAGATGGTTTAGGGTTCCTCTTCATAGTTTTCCTCTTGGACTTGGGCTACTGAACTCCATGCCTCTGTTTTAAGAGCTGGAAAGAGAAACATCAGCTGGTACCTAGCATCCTCAAACCTTTGAAGTCCTTTTGCTGTCATATTTTCAGGAGAAGGAATGTAGAGGAAAAAGACAAGCCAAATCCTTCAGTAAGATATTTGAGGTCCTCTATAATTGGATTTCAATAAATCTTTCAAACCCATCTTCAATTCTTCTGTACTCCACTCAATTAGAATGCTCACTGCATTCAAATATATTATACAACCTCATTTCCATATCAGCTTCCCTTTACCTACCTGAATCAAGTACTTTATCATTTTTGTGACCTTTCCAACTGCACTGCTTGTTGCCTCTTATTTTGTACTGCCTGAAAACATAGCTTTTAATTTCCCCCAAGTATCTGATTTAATTACTAGGTTGTGTCCTCCAAGAATAAGATGTCAAGACTAGATTAAATGTGCAAAGATTTTTTATTGGGAGAAATGCCCGAGAAAGAGAACAGGAAGAAAACTGGAGAAGGCTGGGAGAACCATCCAAAAGCTGATCCCGAAGGAAAATGGGAAGAAAGTTCGGGTGAGATCATCCTAGATGGCTGTGCTGTCAAAGGAAGGTTCAGAAATACTCAGGAGAAGGTTATAAACCAAAGGTAGAGCTGGTCCAGCAGTCCTATGTCTCCCAGGACCAGACCTGCCTCAGAATCTCAGCAAGACTAGGTCTCTCACTCCCTGGCTGGGAGCAGCCTCTAGGAAGCATGGGCTCAGTGCAAATGAGCAGTAGTCTTCAGTCAATGATGCTCTGTGTAGTTGGAGAACCTGAGAGGTACATGCTTGTGACTGCCATTAAGGGCATAATAACATCTTTATGGGCTTTGCAGTGGTGCTAGTGGTAAGGAACCCACCTGTCAATGGAAGAAATGCAAAAGATGTGGGTTCAGTCCCTGAGTCAGAAAGATCCCCTGGAGCACGGCATGGCAGCCCACTCCAGTATTCTTGCCTGAAGAATCTCATGAACAGAGGAGCCTGGAGGGCTATGGACCATAGGATTGCAAAGAGTGAGACATGACTGAAGCGACTTAGCACACACACATGCAATCTCTTTATAGATAGAAAGGATCTCCAACATAGTTTTTTTCTTATACAGAAATTAAAAGAGTGTTATGGTCAATGAAGGCACACATATGTACATACATACATCTCTGTGTTGAAAGAAATGAAGCATCAGATAATATATAAGCATTTAGGTTCAATGTATTTGTATGGTCTTAAAATGGACATATACTAGAAGTATGGCTCTAGTCCCTCTATTTAAATAGTTGCTTTACTAATCTAAACATATCTATATTTTTCTATTTGTATTTGAGAAATCCATAAACAAGACAAGCAGCAGCAAGCATTATATCTGTAAGGGCCAAAAAGCTGCCCCAGTGGCTTGAATTATTCACATTTGTGACACCCAACATACCCCCAAGGAGCAATGGTACCCTAAGGAGGCTAGCACTAATTTGAAATAATTTAGTAAAACACACAGTATGTTTTGAATATACATAATACTGTAAATCCTCCTTCTTTAAATTTTTTTTTTTGGTGTTGCTTATTTTTCACTTAATCAACATGTAGAGGTCATGACAATATCACTTAGTCTTACTGCATACTTCCCACACTTTCATTAAACTAATTATCTTGAAATGTAATTAGCTAATTACTGAGAAAGGTAGATAATGATAGTGAATGGAATGTAAGATAAGCATTCATGAACAACAGGATCCAAATATTCCAGTCAGGGAGAAGACATTCAGGGTTGGCTGAGAGACAAGGAATATTCAATAACCTTTTGATCAGTTGCACTTGAATCAGAGCTAACAATGCTACACTGTGTTATTGCAACTGGGTAGAAATCCAAGGCCTTGATTTTTAAATCCTAACAAAGCGCCTTTACATTTCAGTGATACTGAATGATGTACTAAAGTACCCTGGTTCAGAGTGATTGCAATTTGTCAACTGGACTCTGCAGTCTTTCTCTCTCTCTTTTTTTTTTTTTTTTTTTGCCTTTTTAGAAAGTATTGTGCAGAAAAGATTTGCTTTCATTTGCAGCCATTGTCAAAGCAACATAATTTATTATAATTTATCATCATAAACAGAATTTATTATAATTAAATTACAGCATGTTTCTGAAGGGCCAATATTCTAAACTTTACATTGCTCACAATAAGGTAAAGGCATATGTGTTTGGAATTTTGAAAATAGATTTTTTAATTAACTGGCTCTGGACCAGGGCATCTTTCAAATGAAAATACAATAGGGCATCTAAGCGGATAGGTTATTTACTCAAAATAATTAGATCATGCTGCAGCAAGCCCTTTAAAATGTGGCTTTGCTGTAGTATTTTCTAGTTAACTGAGTATAGTGGACTGGCTAATGCATGGCACCAGTGTAACATGTATCATGGTAAAATACCTGCACTATCCAATAGCCTCATCTGAGAAAAGCCACACCATGATCAAAACCAACCATGAGACCCTACCTCCTGTAATCAATGGATTGGTAATAGGAATAGTGAAACCTCCAAACTTACTATACAATGTATTTATCATAATGCTGCTGCTGCTAAGTCGCTTCAGTCGTGTCCGACTCTGTGCGAACCCATAGACGGCAGCCCACCAGGCTCCCCCGTCCCTGGGATTCTCCAGGCAAGAACACTGGAGTGGGTTGCCATTTCCTTCTCCAATGCATGAAAGTGAAAAGTGAAAGTGAAGTCGCTCAGTCATGTCCGACTCTTCGAGACCCCATGGGACTGCCGCCCATCAGGCTCCTCCGTCCATGGGATTTTCCAGGCAAGAGTACTGGAGTGCGGTGCCACTGCCTTCTCTGTATCTCAGAGCAATTCACTTGCCCAAATTCCCCAGAATGTGAGTTCATTTCATAAAGACCAGACTGATGGTTGCCAAGGAAGAGGGTTTTGGGGGAGGGATGGTGGGAGGCTGGAGTTAGCTTTTATATATAGAATAGATAAACAACCAGGTCCTACTGAGAAACTACATTCAATACCCTGTGATAAGCCATAATGGAAAAGAATACAAAAGAAGAATATATATATATATATATATATATATATATATATATACACACACATTTATATATGTATAACTGAGTCACTTTGTTGTATAGCAGAAATTAAGACAACATTGTATATCAACTATACTTTAAAAAAATAATTAAAGAATGTGAACTCATTTGAGACAGAAGTTTAGCCTACCACACCTTGCTGCCAGCCCCCTGCCTAATAGCTAATAGCCCTCAACAGATATTAGTTGATTTAGAATGTAAATGGTACAGAAGAACACTAAGACTAATTTAATTCAACATATTACTTATTTATGCTGTACATGAAGAAGCCTACAAATGAAAGAGAAACTATAGGCATCATCCAGGAATGTATAATCGTCTTTGAAAGTGAAGACAGTTATCCAGTTGTTTAGAATCATCAACATCTAAATAAGGTGGCTTGTGAACTTCATGTGCTAGTGAGTGATATACACAGTGGATGCTGACAGAATTCAGAAAGGAGAAATTTGTGTAAGTTCGAGTGACCAGCAAGCACAAACACCCTAACTATGAAAAGCAAAGAAGAAAAGAGGGGGCATCGACTAGGTGGAATATGGTGAGTTACATATTCCAAGGGCAGTTGGGAAACAGGCTGTCTGGAGGGGTTGATTCACGGTGAGAACTAAAGAGAGTAAGAGTGGAGAAGTGAGGTTGGAAATAACAGGTGAAAAGCCCTGAAGCCATTCTGAGAAGTTGAAAAGTGTCATGGAAAAAGCACTGAACTAGATCAGGAGATAGTGTCTAGGTTATCTCGCCCCCTGATTGCTCTGACATTGAGTAAAGACTCTGGCTTCAGTTTCCTCCTGCATAAAGTAAAGGAAGCCAAAAAACCAAAGGTCTTGGCAAGATAGAATTCTGAGAAGTCAGGAGCGCGGGAAGGACATGAGGAAAGAAAGGTTTGGGCAGGGTGTGTCTTGCCCAAAGAAACACAGAAACAGCCTTGCAGATGGCGGAGTAAAGGTTTGTAGTAGGAAACAGTCACCAGAGAGATGTTGTGGGGAGGGGGGTGGGAGGGGGGTTCATGTTTGGGAACGCATGTACACCCGTGGTGGATTCATGTCAATGTATGGCAAAACCAATACAGAATTGTAAAGTAAAATTAAAAATAAATAAATAAATAAATCAGAAAAAAAAAAAAAAAAGAGAGAGAGAGAGAGAATGGAGCTCTGGAATAAGGGGCTAGCAAAAGAAATAGAAATATAGGGAAACTTAGAAGACAGTATCAGCCAGACTTGATGACCTGTAAGAAGCACTGACTCGAAACTAATGTCATTATTTTGAATTGAGGTGTCAGATATTAGAGTCTAACTAAAATAAATCTATATTAAGGGCAAAATCAATGTGAGAAAAATCAAATACAACTTTGCTTGGGTCCTGTCTACCCTAAATACCTCCAGTCGACTGCAGGAATTGCTGTTTGGTTTCATCCTTAATTTCTACCACAAGGAATCCTAGAACTTGAACTTGCTAAGGACCCTTCAATATCCACTCCTAGATCTCCCAGATCATTTGAGTGCTTCCTTCTGTGTTGATTAGGGCTTCCTCGGTGGCTGAGATGGTAAAGAATCTGCCCGCAATGCGGGAAGACCCTGGTTTGATCCCTGGGTTGTGAAGATCCCCTGGAGAAGGGAATGGCAACCCACTCCAGTATTCATGCCTGGGAAATCCCATGGACAGAGAAGCCTGGTGGGCTACAGTCCATGCGGTCTCAAATAGTCAGATATGACTGAGCAACTAACACACTTTCCTGTGTTAATCACACCTGGCCTTCTTCCACAGTGGTTCAGCTTCCCATACCACTTGTTGTTTTGAGTCTTTTTTTCTTATATCAATTCTCCCTTCTCAAGTTATTACAATCTGACTGCAAAGGCTGTACCAAGAAAATGACTTTAGTTTACCTGTGCGTGCTCAGTTGCTCAGTCATATCCGACTCTCTGCAACCCCATGGACTATGGCCTGCCAGGCTTCTCTGTTCATGGGATCCTCCAGACAAGAAAACTGGAGTGGGTTGCCATGCCCTCTTCAAGGAGATCTTCCCCACTCAGGGACTGAACCTGAATCTTTTATGTCTCCTGCATTGGTAGGTGGGTTTTTACCACTAGAGCCCATATAATCTCTGTCCAACTTTCAACTCCTCTGACTTTGCCTCTGACCTCTAGTTCAGTTCAGTTTCAGTCACTCAGTTGTGTCCGAGTTTTTTGCAACTCCATGAATCGCAACACACCAGCCCTCCCTGTCCATCACCAACTCCCAGAGTCCACCCAAACCCATGTCCATTGAATTGGTGATGCCATCCAACCATCTCATCCTCTGTCGTCCCCTTCTCCTCCTGCCCTCAATCTTTTCCAACATCAGGGTCTTTTCAAATGAGTCAGCTCTTCGCATCAGGTGGCCAAAGTATTGGAGTTTCAGCTTCAGCATCAGTCCTTCCAATGAACACCCACGACTGATCTCCTTTAGAGATGGACTGGTTGGATCTCCTTGCAGTCCAAGGAACTCTCAAGAGTCTTCTCCAACACCACAGTTCAAAAGCACCAATTCTTTGGCCCTCAGCTTTCCTTATAGTCCAACTCTCATACCCATACATGACCACTGGAAAAACCATAGCCTTGACTAGACAGACCTTTGTTGACAGAGTAAAGTCTCTGCTTTTTATGCTGTCTAGGTTGGTCATAACTTTCCTTCCAAGGAGTAAACATCTTTTAATTTCATGGCTGCAGTCACCATCTGCAGTGATTTTGGAGTCCAAAAAAAATAAAGTCTGACACTGTTTCCACTGTTTCCCCATCTGTTTCCCATGAAGTGATGGGACCAGATGCCATGATCTTAGTTTTCTGAATGTTGAGCTTTAAGCCAGCTTTTTCACTCTCCTCTTTCACTTTCTTCAAGAGTCCCTTTAGTTCTTCTTCACTTCCTGCCATAAGGGTGGTGTCATCTGCATATCTGAGGTTCTTGATATTTCTCTCAGCAATCTTGATTCCAGCTTGTGCTTCTTCCAGTCCAGCGTTTCTCATGATGTATTCTGCATAGAAATTAAATAAGCAGGGTGACAATATACAGCCTTGATGTACTCCTTTTCCTATTTGGAACCAGTCTGTTGTTCCATGTCCAGTTCTAACTGTTGCTTCCTGACCTGCATATAGCTTGCTCAAGAGGCAGGTCAGGTGGTCTGGTATTCCCATCTCTTGAAGAATTTTCCACAGTTTATTGTGATCCACCCAGTCAAAGGCTTTGGCATGGTCCATAAAGCAGAAATAGATGTTTTTCTGGAGCTCTCTTGCTTTTTTGATGATCCAGCGGATATTGACAATTTGATCTCTGGTTTTCTCTGCCTTTTCTAAAATCAGCTTGAACATCTGGAAGTTCATGGTTCACATCTTGCTGAAGCCTGGCTTGGAGAAGTTTAAGCATTACTTTAGTAGCCTGTGACATCTGGGTAACTGAAGCAGCTCAGTCAAAGGAGCACAGGTGGGAAAAAGAGGTGGACCCAAATTCAGCCTACCATATTCCTATGCTATTCAAAATACCTGCAGTTTCTAGTGACTTTATGAGTGGGCTTCCCTGATAGCTCAGCTGATAAGGAATCCACCTGCGGTGCAGGAGACCCTGGTTAAATTCCTGGGTTGGAAAGATGCACTGAAGAAGGTATAGGCTACCCACTCCAGCATTCTTGGGCTTCCCTTGTAGCTCACCTGGTACAGAATCCGCCTGCAGTGCAGGAGACCTGGGTTTGATCCCTGAGTTGGGAAGATCCCCTGGAGAAGGGAAAGGCTACCCATTCCAGCATTCTGGCCTGAAGAATTCTAACGACTGTATAGTCCATGGGGTTGCCAAGAGTTGGGCACGATTGAGTGACTTTCACTTTCATTTTTAGTATTATATTTAAATCATCTGGTTTCTACTGAAGTTAAATATAGAACCATGATAGTTCTTGGTAGACTATTTGTTGTTCCATTGGATTCTGTTAGTTTAAAAATATAGACTTGAGGGACTTCCTTGGTGGTCCAGTGGTCATCCAATGCAGGAGACACTGGTTCCATCCCTGGTCTGGGAGCTAAGATCCTACCTGTTATGGGGCGACTAAACCTGCTGAATTGACTGAGCCTGCGTGCCCTAGAGACCGTGCGCCACAACAAAAGATGCCTGTGTGCCGCAATGAGAGGAACCTTGAGCGCCACAACAAAGACTCAGCACAGTCAAAATAATGAAAATAAATCAATAAAAATATGGATTTGAGATGTAACCACATCACAAAGGCTGTAACGCTATTGAGTCTTTTTAGTCATTTGGAGTAATATCACATATGATACATTATTCATCTCATCTTAAAAATCTACTGTCTATAACTTTTCCAACCTCTAACATTTATCCTCGCCACTGATAATCTTACTTCTTATTTCATAGGAACAAAAAAAGAAAAAAAAGGAGGTAAGTGTTAGTCGCTCAGTTGTGCCCAACTGTTTGCAACCCCATGGACTGCAGTCCACCAGCCTCCGCTGTCCATGGGATTTTCCAGGAAAGAATACTGGAATGAGTTGCCATTGCCTTCTCCTGGGGATCTTCCCAACTCAGGGATTGAACCCACATCTGTGATGGCAGGTGAATTATTTACCTCTGAGCCACCACGGAGGTCCCCCTTCCCCTCATACCCCACAGCAAAGTCTATTCCCTCAGCAAAGTCTGAGAACTCTAACTCAAATAGCAACCAAATCTGACCACGTCTTTCTACCCTCAGCCCCACCATCCCCCGCAAAGACATCTCTCAATGAAATCCAAAGACCTTGTTGGGTTTTACAAGATCTTTTACTATCTGACGCCAGGTTTCCTCTTCAGTTACATCTCCAACCACATCTTCTTTCTCTAGTTCACTCACACCAATCTCCGTGTTCCTGGAAAGTGCGAAGCCAGTTTCTGCATCATGCTCTTTGCATTAACTGTCCTCTGAGAAACATGTTCTGCCATAAATACACACAGATACCTCCCCCACTTCACCTCATTGTATCTCCTTAGAAAAGCCTTCCTCGAACCACCTCAAACACTCTTTAATGCATTTGCCTGCCTCATTTTATATGTTATATATCAATATGTATTTATTAATAGCCATGGCTATTTTTAACTATCTTTTGTTTTGTATTCACTTGTCTATGTGCTTGTGTGCTTATGTATTTATTTACTGACTTGCCTGTCTTCAAGCCATGAAAATGTAGCTCCATGAAGGCAGGAGGATTCATCTACTACACTTACTATTTTATCTACTGGGTTTAGCATAGTTCTTGACACATTAACATGTATCTAACATTTGTAAAGTTAATGATGTAAAGGTTTCCCTTTCATCCTTAAGTCAGTTTTCCAGTTCTTGTTCACATGGTAAGCACTGTGGTCATGATGCAACAGGCTCTGTGCTGGGCACTGGGTATGTAAGGATCAATTAGCTATACATGGTTCTTTCCCCTTTGAAATTTAAAGAATGATAAAAGCCAGTCCAGGTTCGATGCATGATACAGGATGCTCAGGGCTGGTGCACTGGGATGACCCAGAGGGATGGTATGGAGAGGGAGGTGGGAGGGGGGTTCATGATGGGGAACACATGTACACCCGTGGCAGATTCATGTTGATGTATGGCAAAACCAATACAGTATTGTAAAGTAATTAGCCTCCAATTAAAATAAATAAATTTATATTAAAAAAAAAGAACTGCCTTATGACCCAGCAATCTCATTGCTGGGCATACACACCAAGGAAACCAGAATTGAAAGAGACACATGTACCCCAATGTTCATCGCAGCACTGTTTATAATAGCCAGGACATGGAAGCAACCTAGATGTCCATCAGCAGATGAATGGATAAGAAAGCTGTGGTACATATACACAATGGAGTATTACTCAGCCATTAAAAAGAATACATTTGAATCAGTTCTAATGAGGTGGATGAAACTGAAGCCGATTATACAGAGTGAAGTAAGCCAGAAAGAAAAACACCAGTATAGTATACTAACGCATATATATGGAATTTAGAAAGATGGTAACAATAACCCTGTATGTGAGACAGCAAAAGAGACACAGATGTATAGAACAGTCTTTTGGACTCTGTGGGAGAGGAAGAGGGTGGGATGATTTGGGAGAATGGCATTGAAACATGTATAATATCATATATGAAACGAACCGCCAGTCCAGGTTCGATGCATGATACTGGATGCTTGGGGCTGGTGCACTGGGATGACCCAGAGGGATGGTACGGGGAGGGAGGAGGGTGGGAGGTTCAGGATGGGGAACATGTGTATACCTGTGGTGGATTCATGTTGATGGATGGCAAAACCAATACAATATTGTAAAGTAATTAACCTCCAATTAAAATAAATAAATTTATATTTTAAAAAAAAGACATACACAAACGAACAGTGAAAATCCAAGGTAGCAGCTATAATATAGAAAGGGCAGTGTGGTCTAGGAACATAAAAGAGTAATTTCTCTCTAAAAATCAAATAACTATGCCTGCAAGATTTGGGAGATAAGTTGAGATCTGAAGAAAGAGTAAAAACTAAGCGTTGGAGTTGGTAGGGCGGGTGATAGATTTGCTTACCATTTGCATGTGGGAAATGAAAAATTCAAATAAATTCGTTTGGAATACCCTTAAATTTTACTCAATAACAAATTTAATCCCACATCATTTATCTGATCTAGAAAATCTGTTTTTACTTGGTTACCTCATTTTGTACTTCAAATCAAAGACATCTAGAGTTTTTTTAATGTTCAGAAAAAGAAGCAATTTACAAATAAGCCATTTTTTAAATTGAAATGTAATTGATTTTACAATGTTGTGTGTATAGCAAAGTGATTCATATACAAATATAGTTCTGTGATATGATATGTGCTATACAGTAGGACCTTCTATTCATCTACTTTATATATAGTATATATATGCTATATATCTGCTACAAATATATCTACAAATATATATATTTGTATCTGGTAATCCTAAACTCCTAATTTATCCCTCCCCCTCCCCATTGGTAAATATCAGTTCATTTTCTATGAGACTATTTCTGTTTTGAAAGTAATTTAATTTGTACCATTTTTTTTATTCCACCTATTAGTGATATTATATGATATTTGTCTTTCTCTATCTGGCTTACTTCATTTGGTGTGATAATGTCTAGGTCCATCCATGTAGCCACAAGTGGCAATAACAAATGTGTTATTTTTTTCTTTGAATAAGATCATACCCGTTTAATTTAAAAGACAGGAACTAAGCATATATCATCTGCATAAAGGTAAATAAGTCAGGATGCCTTCCCCGTAAGCGTGCAAAGAAAATAATATCTGCATGCAAATAATTAAACTACAGAACAATAAATGAAAAAGGAACCTTAATAGTGGTTCAAGATGCTTTGAAAGTAGAGAAGACAAAGATAAGAGATTATTTGTGTGTGGGGGGGGGAAATTTTTCTTTTTTTAATATAAATTTATATTTAAACTGGAGGTTAATTACTTTACAATATTGTAATGGTTTTGTCATACATCAATATGAATCCGCCACAGGTATACACGTGTTCCGCATCCTGAACCCCCCTCCCTCGTCCCTCCCCGACTAAATGAATTTACCACCTATGCAAACGAAGCAAGATCTAATTACTAAAGACTTCAGGAATATAGAAATTCTTTAATTCCTAGAAGTCACTGGAGACTCAAGGCAAAAAATATTCTTCAAAAATGAAAGTCATGAATGTAAAAAAGAATTAAGGAAAAGATGATACCAGTGGTTTATCTCATCCCTTCTGAAGCTGAAGGTGGAATTTCAATAAGGATAAAGAATACATATATGTCATCTTATTTATATTTTAAGCTAAAATGAAGAGTAGGTTGTTAATCCTCATCTATAAAAATCAAAGATAAAGTTCCAGGCTATGTGAATATTCTCACATGAGAAAACAGAGCTATCTCAGTTTGTACATTTTCCAACAAAATGTCTGCAGAATAATCAAAAAACTTTAATGAAAACAACCTTTTCTGATAGATTCTTTTGGCTAGCATGCTTTAGAACTCAATTTCTCTATTATCTTTCTTTATCATAGAGTAATATGAAAATCAGAAGCTTAGCCACATTTAGTAAAATAGAACTTTCATAGTGTTATATAAAATTTCTTGGAAGATTTTAGTAGGAAGACATTCTTCATTTCTAGAAACAGTTATATGAAAATTGCAGTAGCAGATCTTAGGCTGATTCCTTATAACATAGTGCCATCTAGAGATTAAAGCTGATGTTGCTACAAGCTACATTAACCACAGCTAGCTTCTATTAATAAACGACATTACATTTAATAGCTGATAAGTTCAGTCGGGTACATCTATACAGTGTACATTTGAAATAAATTAATAAGCATTCACAAACGAGGGCTTCTCAAATGGTGCTAGTGGTAAAGACTCTGCCTGCCAATGCAGGAGACATAAGAGACGCAGATTGGATCCCTGCGTCAGGAAGATGCCCTGGAGGAGGGCATGGCAACCCACTCCAGTATTTTTGCCTGGACAATTCCATGGACAGAGGAGCCTGGCAGGCTACAGTCCATAGGGTCACAGAGTAAGACACAACTGAAGTGACTTAACATGCACGCATGCATACACAAACAAATTTTTAGCTGGTACACTGACATCTGCTAATTGCATTGAGTGGCCTCTCTGGGTGATAGACCATTCATGTGCTAATATGTCTAATGTGTCTAGTTTTTGACACACTGTAGCACTGAGGAAAGTCACATGGGGCTATAAGAATATGCATTTGATTAGATGTCTCCCTGGTGGCTCACGACTGCATAAAATGCGGGAGACCTGGGTTCAATCCCTGGGTTGGGAAGATCCTCTGGAGAAGGAAATGGCAACCCACTCCAGTATTCTTGCCTGGAGAATCCCATGGACGGACGGAGGAGCCTGGTAGGCGACAGTCCAGGGGGTCTCAAAGAGTCAGACATGACTGAGTGACTTCACTTTCTTTCTTTTTTCTGTAAGAAAACATAATTGCATTTCTTCAAGGAAGCAAGACAGTTCTACCATAAATATGAAATTGTATTAAGTATTTACTATGGGTCAGGCATTGTACTTACTATATGTATAAATTTCCTGAGGCTGCTATAGCAAATTACCACACATTTGATGACTTGTTGTTGTTCAGTCGCTCAGTCGCATCCCACTCTTTGTGACCCCACGGATGCAGCATGCCAGGCTTCCCAGAATTTGCAGAAACTCATGTCCATTGAGTCGGTGATGGCATCCAACCATCTCATCCATCCTCTGTCGCCCCTTCTTCCTCCTGCCCTCAATCTTACCCAGAATCAGGGCCTTTTCCAACTGTGGCTTAAAATTACAGAAATGAATTCTATCACAGTTTTAAAGGCCAGAAGTTTGAAATCAAGGTGTAGGGAGGCTGTGCCCCCTCTGGAGCTCTAGGGAAGCAACCTTCCTTGCCTCTAAGCTTCGGGGAGCTGTCAGTACTCCCTGGATTCCTTGGCTTGTGGCAACATCACTACACCTTTGCCTTCATCTTCCCATCACCTTCTCCTTTGTGTGTCTTGCTGTGGCCTCAGCGCTCCAACCTCTCCAGTCTCTGCTTCGGGATTCACATTTCCGCCTGCTGTTCTGTCTGTGTGTCTCCTCTCTGTGCGTTTCTCCTGTGGGTCTATTTTAAGGACACTTATCATTGGATTTAGGGCTCATTTCAACAATCCAGGGTGGTCCCCTCATCTCAAGACTTTTAATTCCATCTGCAGAGATCCCCCTTTTTTTTCCAAATAGGGAAACATCCACACATTCCAGACATTTGATATATCTTTGGGGGAACCATCATTCAATCCAATATACTATGTCTTTTAAAGAAAGGAAAGGAAATAGAGAGGTAAATGGCTTCTACTTCAATAAGCTTATAGCGCAATCAGAAAAAAGCTTGTGTGCATAAAAAATCTCCCAGATCAGGGCTTCTCAATACTGACATTTAGGACTAGATAACTATTTGTTGTGGGGGGCTGTCCAATGCATTTTTCAAATGTTTAGCATTCCTAGCTTCTACCTATTAGATGCCAGTAGCATCTTAGTCATGACTACTATAAATGGACATTGTCTCCAGACATTGCTAACTGCTCTGTGTGGAGTGTAACAGCCCTGGTTAAGAACAAGTCATCTAGGGAATTCCCTGGAAGTTCAGTGATTAGGACTTGGCACTTTCATGGCTGGGGTCTGTGTTCAGTCCTGGTTGGGGAATTAAGATCCTGCATGCCACACGTGCTTCCATGCTCAGTCGCTCAGTCGTGTATGACGCCTTGCAACCCTATGGGCCATAGCCTGCCAGGCTTCTCTGTCCATGGGATTTCCCAGCCAAGAATACTGGAGTAGGTTGCCATTTCCTCCTGTAGGAGATCTTCCCGACACAGGGATGGAAAAATATTTGCAAAGTATATATCAGATTAAGGGTTGATATTCAAAACATATGCAGAACTCATACAATCAACAGCAATAAAACAAATAATCTAACCAAAAAATGGACAGAGAACCTGAATAGACGTTTTTTTCCAGAGGAGATACACAAACGGCCACCAGTCTGTACAGGGTGTACATCTGAAAGGAATGAAGTCATTATCTTGAAGATCTATCTGTACCCGCATGTTTACTGCAGCACTATTCACAGTAGCCAAGAAACGCAAACAACCTCAGCGGATGAATGGATGAAGAAAATGTGGCTATAAATACAATGGAATATTATTCAGACATGAGAGAAATGAAATCCTACCATTTGCAACAACACAGACAGACCTTGAGAGCATTAAGCTAAGTGAATTAAGTCAGACAGAGAAAGACAAATGTTGCATGATCTCACTTGCATTGGGAATCTAAAAAAAAAAAAGAAAAAGCCAAATTCATAGAAACAGAGCAGAATGGTGATTGCCAGGGCTGGGGGTTAGAGGAAAATGGAAGCTGTCAAGGGTACAGACTTCTAGTCATCAGATGAGTATGGTCTGGGCATCTGTTATTCAGAATGGTGACTGTAGTTAACAGTATATTATTTACTTGAAAGTTTCTAAGAAAGTAGATCTTAAATATTCTCACCACACATATAAGAAAAAGCATCATTATGTGAGGAGATGGATGTCTTAACTAACCTTATTATTAGCAACCTTACTAAACCATTTTGCAATATATACATGTGTCAAATCATCACATTGTACACCTTAGACTTACGTAATGTTACATGTCAATTATCTCTCAATAAAGCTGAGGTAGAGGGAACAGCAAGTCCTCTACATTATCATAAACAAATCTCATGGCACAGACGTTCCTGATGGTGTCATCAGACAAATCTGATGGCACAGAGGAGAAAGAAACCAAAATGGACTGGGATGGTTAAAGAAGTTTCCATGGAGGAAATAAAATGTCACTAGATGAGAATATAGCACTTGGAATTGTGGAGGAGGCCATGGAAAGCGTTACTAACGTCTTCTTACTGAGAGGCACTGTGCACGTGTGAAGACCAAGAACCATACCTTATTTATCCTTTTATTTTATTTTTTTAAGTTTGTTTACTTAGGCCACACTTCGAGGTATACAAAACCTTAGTTCTCTGACCAGGGATCAAACCCACAACCCTAGAGTGGAAGCAAGCAGTCTTCACCACTGGCCTGGCAGGGAAGTCCTGATATACCTTGTTCATCTTTATGTGTCAACCTCCTAAGCACAGTCCTTGGCACAGAGTAACTCTTAAAAATGTCTGTTGAATGAGTCCATGTTATTCACTCAGTCGTGACTGACTCTCTGTGATCCCATGGACTGTGGCCCTCCAGGTTCCTCTGTCCATGGAATTCTCCAGGCAAGAATATGGGGGTGGGTAGCCATTCCCTTCTCCAGGGGATCTTCCCGATCCAGGGATGGAACCTGAGTCTCCTGCATTGTAGGGAGATTCTTTACCATCTGAGTCACCAGGGAAGCCCAAATGAGTACATGAGGTTAGATAAATAGATTGGAGTCAGAAGTGAAGGGTCTGAGATCATAGACAAGGGAATTTTAAATTTATTTTGTTGGTGAAGGGGAAGTCTTGAAGGATTTTGAGCATCAAAGATAAACTGCATAAAGAAAGCAGTGGTATATAAAAAAATATTGAAGAGGCCAGAAATACGATCAAGAAAGATCAGCTAAGAAATTATTAAAACAGTCTCACTGTGAAGTAATGAGTTCTGGGACCAAGATAATGACAGTGGGAATTAAAATGAGGTATCAATGACAAGAAGAAATAATTGTCAGCTTCTTATTACTGGATTTGGAGAAGATGGAGAAAAAAGGCATAAAGGAAAAATTTCAAGACAGGTTGACTAAGGGAATAGAGTTTGTTCATTTGAGAAAAATTATAAACTCCAGAGTGGGAAAAAAGATGATGAGGTTGAGATGAGTAGCTGTTCATGGAAACACAGGACATGCTTTTTTCTTTTTTTAAGGTAACCTCCAAAAAAGTGATTGTAGTTGAGAATGGAGCTAAATAAATATGAGGTAATTTGTGATCAATTTTAGGACTTTGCTTGCTAGATACTACTCTCAAAGAAACTCATAAGACTTTTTGGATCACTAAAAATATTCTTTTTGCAGAGATTTTGGAAGCAGTTTGTCTGAACTCAAAATCATGAATTCTAGTTCTAATCAATGACTCTCATCTTGGACTGAAAGGGCAGACAGTTACGGATTACTGTTATTATTCACATGCCAGCCACTATTTCCACTGGATATTCTGACAGTCAGGACAAAAAAATTTTTTTTAATCAACAGCTATTTAACATGACAAACAAGTTTTATTTTTTAAGCAGTTTATGTTGTAAAAGAGAAAAAGGACAGAAAGACAAAATATTTTAAAAATATGTTATACAATGGGATTTTTTTTCATTGTCAATAGTTTACACAAACTGGTTATTAACAACTTGCAAAAATAATATACTTAAGTTATTTTTAATTTTCTATTCTGTAATTTTAGGCTGTAATCCTTTTTAATACTGTGAGTTATCATATTTTGTGAGACTGGACTCTTGTATAGTTAATTAAGAAAATAACTTGATTTAAAAAAATATTCACTAGGCTAGGAATTAGTGAATGAAGAATAGAGGCAACTCAAACTCCAAATGTGCCCTTAAATAAAAAGGGGGCTTTTGTCAACTATGCGGGTTGTTATCTAAGTTTTACCTTACTATCTGTGTAGGAAAAACTTCACAATCATTATTTGGTATTTCTCTAATTAATATGTGGGTATATACACACTGAACTGTGGTGTTCAGTTCTGGAGAATAATTAAAAATAAGAATTAACTAGCAAAATCAGAACTAAAGCCATCGATTTTGTTGGACTTTATGATTAATTTGCCTTCTGTTTATTTTGCTAAAATCGGTCCCATGTAGCAGTATGAAATAAGATGAGAAGTTGACTTAAAATAGTTTTACATTTAAATCCAAAAATCTAAATAAATAAAAAGCTTTTTCTAAAAAAAAAATAAAATAAAGAATTCAGTGTTTCTTATAAAATCTCCCTAGCTGCATAATAGATTTTCCCTCAAGAGCTACCTACTTGTTCAATTAATTAAATTAACAGACAAATAATTGAAACTGAAATGGTCATTATTATCACCATCCTCTTCTAGAATTTATCTGAATTTCAAGCATCACAAACAGACCCTGTGACAAGCTTCACTGGGAACTTGAATATGTATAAGAAGGTAAAAGAGGCAGCCCTTGAGGTCTTGCAGTGCTGTGGTTAATCATTAAGGGGGCCTTGTATTTTGTTTCAAGCGCCCTGGGTTTTATGTCCCAGAGCATTACTCCATGGTTAGCTTTGGGTGAGGAGAAAGTATTCCAGTAACCTGGGTTATTGTGAACTCGACTTCTCATTTGGTTCAGTGGGTAAAGAATCCATCTGCAATGCAAGAGACACAGGAGACGAGGGTTTGATCCCTGGGTAGGGATGATCTCCTGGAGGAGGAAATGGTAACCCACTCCAGTGTTCTTGCCTGGGAAATTCCACGGACGGAAGGGCCTGGTGGGTTATGTCCATGAAATCACAAAGAGTTGGACATGACTAAGCAACTGAGCATGCACACACACATTACCTCTTGATAAAAAGTTTAATTTTGTAGGTCAATTATAAACAGAATTAATGAAAATTCTGAATAAATCTTGGCAGCTGACATTGAGGACATTCATTCATTTTATTCACCAGACATTCGCTGAATGTCTGTTATTTGCAGGTACATTTTAGGTTTCCTCAAAATACAAGTAAGAAAAATGCACTTCCAAGTTAATATCAGGCTTCCCTGGTGGCTCAGCTGGTAAAGAATTTGCCTGCAATGCGGGAGACCTGGATTCAATCCCTCGGTTGGAAAGATTCCCTGGAGAAGGGAAAGGCTACCCACTCCAGTATTCTAGCCTGAAGAATTCCATGGACTGTATAGTCCATGGGGTTGCAAAGAGTCTGACATGACTGAGTGACTTTCACTTCACTTCGCTTCAAGTTAATATTAAGATAAAGCCTGCAAATGTGTAACAATGATGTAAATGAATGCATGCTGGGAGTTAGAAAGACATTTCAAAGCAAGAGTGTGGACTCAAAGAAAAATATACGATTGTTTCAACCAGTATATATTATTCATTAAAAGATTCTTCTGGGGACTTCCCTGGTGGTCCAGTGGTTAAGAATCTGCCTTCTAATACAGGGGACATGGTACAATTAAGTCCACACCCACAACTACTGAGCCTGCACGTGGCACTAAGATGCAAAGTAGCCAAATAAACAATAATATTTTTCTTTAAAAAAAATATTAACTTCTGCTCTAAAAATGGATGTATTTGGATCTCCAACAATGTTATATTATGAACAATGAATATTCAATGCACAATATTTACACAAAGAACTCTAATAGTAAGAGAAAACAATTGTTTGAGTTATAAAAACATTTAAAAGTTTTTCTAACATATATTTTATAAAGTATGGAAATAAACTTTTTATATCCAATAGAAAATCTGACATTTTTTACACAATAAAATATGAATCCTACTTTATAAGCCATACCCTTTCATAAAAAAACAGGCTAATAAAAGACAATGGTAGCATATATAAAATGTCCACTGCTTTTCAAGTTGCAGGCACCCCAAAATATTAAGTAACAGCAAACTGAGAAAAAGAAAAATAATCTCAAGCTTTCAATTTTGCAGAGAGAAAGAAAGAACTGGCAATGTTTATCTTTTTTTGAGACTATAAATGACATGATAATGCTTATGAGCAAAGAGTTTATAATCAGACAGACATTTTATAAGCTGGCTGTGTTTTAATCCAGGGTATAACTCTCAAGTCTCAATCCAGGGTTTAATTTTATCTAAGGGTTAGGTTTTAAAGTCAGTCAAGGAGATGAAAATAAGGTACACAAAATTTACCTTGGAAAATCCTTTGAGAACTGGGCCCCTTGGAAAACAACATATCATCTCTTTTTGAGTCATAATCACCAGCTTTCTTTGTGCTTTGTTCTTTTCATTCACTTCAGTTGAGTCGCTCAGTCGTGTCTGACTCTTTGCAACCCCATGGACTGCAGCACGCCAGGCTTCCCTGTCCATTACCAACTCCCAGAGCGTATTCAAATTCATGTCCATCTAGTCAGTGATGCCATCCAACCATCTCATCCTTTGTCATCCCCTTCTTATCCTGCCTTCAGTCTTTCCCAGCATCAGGGTCTTTTCTAAAGAGTCAGTTCTTCGCATCAGGTAGCCAAAGTATTGGAGCTTCAGCTTCAGCATCAGTCCTTCCAATGGATATTCAGGACCGATTTCCTTTAGGATTGATTGTTTTGATCTCCTTGCAATCCAAGGAACTATCAAGAGTCTTCTCCAACACCACAGTTCAAAAGCATCAATACTTTGGCACTCAGCTTTCTTTATGATCCATCTCTTACATCCATACATGACTACTGGGAAAACCATAGCTTTGACTAGACAGACCTTTGTTGGCAAATTAATTTGTTGGCTTTTTAATATGCTTTTTAATATGCTGTCTAGGTTGGTCATAGCTTTTTCCTAAGGAACAAGCATCTTTTACTTTCATGGCTGCAGTCACCATGTGCAGTGATTTTGGAGCCCAAGAAAATAAAGTCTGTCACTGTTTCCATTGTTTCCCTATCTATTTGCCATGAAGTGATGGAATCCAATGCCACAATCTTCGTTTTTTGAATATTGAGTTTTAAGCCAGCTTTTTCACTCTCCTCTTTCACTTTCATCAAGAGGCACTTTAGTTCCTCTTCACTCTCTGCCATAGGGGTGGTGTCATCTGCATATCTGAGGTTATGATATTTCTCCTGGCAATTGTGATTCCAGCTTGTTCTTCATCCAAGCCAGCATTTTGCATGACATGCTCTTCTCATAGGTTAAATTAGCAGGGTGACAATATACAGCCTTGACATACTCCTTTCTCAATTTGGAACCAGTCTGTTGTTCCATGTCCAGTTTTAACTGTTGCTTCTTGACCTGCACACAGATTTCTCAGGAGTCAGGTAAGGATATCTTTAAGAATTTTCCACAGTTTATTGTGACCCACACAGTCAAAGGCTTTGGCAATAGTCAATAAAACAGAAATAGATGTTTTTCTGGAACTCTCTTGCTTTTTCCATGATCCAGCGGATGTTGGCAATTTGATCTCTGGTTCCTCTGCCTTTTCTAAATCCAGCCTGAACATCTGGAAGTTTACGGTTCATGTACTGTTGAAGCCTAGCTTGTAGAATTTTGAGCATTACTTTGCTAGCATGTGAGATGAGTCCAATTGTGCAATATTTTTAACAATTTTTGGCATTGCCTTTCTTTGGGATTGGAATGAAAACTGACCTTTTCCAGTTCTGTGGCCACTGCTGAGTTTTCCAAATCTGCTGGCATATTGAGTGCAGCACTTTCACAGCATCATCTTTTAGGACTTGAAATAGCTCAGCTGGAATTCCATCACCTCCACTAGCTTTGTTCATAGTGCTGCTTCCTAAAGCCAGGACAACTTGACTTCACAGTCTAGGATGTCTGGTCTAGGTAAGTGATCACACCATCGTGGTTATATAGGTCATTAAGATTTTTTTTGTATAGTTCTTCTGTGTATTCTTGCCACCTCTTCTTAATATCTTCTGCTTCTGTTAGGTCCAAACTGTTTCTGTCCTTTATTATGTCCAGTGAAATGTTCCCTTGGTATCTCTAAGTTTCTTGAGGAGATCTCTAGTCTTTCCCATTCTATTGTTTTCCTCTATTTCTTTGCATTAAGTATTCCCCTAGTTCTTTCATTAAGTATCCGATAAACTAGCCGGTGTATGTTTAAGGATCACATTGTACAAAATAAGTAAACTCTGCTGCTGCTGCTGCTAAGTCGCTTCAGTCGTGTCCGACTCTGTGCAACCCCATAGATGGCAGCCCACCAGACTCCCCCATCCCTGGGATCCTGCAGGCAAGAACACTGGAGTGGGTTACCATTTCCTTCTCCAATGCATGAAAGTGAAAAGTGAAAGTGAATTCACTCAGTCTTGTCCAACTCTTCATGACCCCATGGATCGTAGCCTACCAGGCTCCTCCATCCATGGGATTTTCCAGGCAAGAGTACTTGAGTGGGTTGCTATTTCCTTCTCCAAGTAAACTCTAGACTCTCGCTAATGTTACCTGGACTAGCAGGTGGGTTCATCCATACTATTTAAATTGTCATTTTGCTTCCTATCTTCTTCCCTACAAGTATTAGGGAATTCACATAAGATTTTTTAGTATGCATATATAATGTGGTGGTATTGTAAACATTGATATGCTTCAATATTATTAAGACAATGAAACTAACATCTCTTTCTCAGAGATAATGAGGGAAGTAGATGAGATTACAGGCTTCCCCAGTGGCTCAGGGGTAATGAATCTGCCTGCAATGCAGGAGCCTCAGGAGATGCGGGTTCTGACCTCTGGGTTGGAAAGACTCCCTGGGGCAGGGAACGGCTACGCACCTCAGTATGCTTGCCTGGAGAATCCCATGGACAGAGGAGCCTGGTTCACAGGGTCACAAAGAGTCGGACATGACTGAAGTGACTCAGCACACACGCACGCAAATGAGATAATATATGTAAAGTACTTAGGGACGTGCCAATCACATGTGATAAATTACAGTATCTTTTATTCAGCAAATACATGAGCAAAATATTACTTTTCAACTTCGGAGGTAGAGGCAAGGGTCTTCCAACCTCCAAACACAAATAGCCCCCAACAATGCTATTTTCTTAAGGGAACAGTGTGATCCATCTCATGTTTTAGAAGGATGTGCTAATATAGTTGCTGTTGGTGTTTCCAGATCTATTCTCTCCCTTCTCCATACTGCTCTGTGCCCTGATAGGCCAACCATTGTGGACTACATCCACTGGGCTCCCTGACTTTCAGTTTGACCAGTAAAAGCCATGGGCAAGGCACTGCAGGGAACTGGGTATGAAGTTAGTATCTGTTTCCCTCCAGGCTGTGGATCAGCAGCGACTGTACTTCTCAGCTGCTGCTGTTCAGTGCTTCGCCAGGGGATCTTACCTACCCAGGGACTGAACCCGTGTCTCCTGCATTGGTAGGCGGATTCTTTACCACTGAGCCACCTGGGAATTTCATGTTTCTCTACCAAAGGCCATAACTCTTGTGATCTGACTTCCTACCACTAGGACTCTCTCTCTTTCTCCTGCTTTTGGGAGATGATTCTTTCCCTGGCCCCTACAGGTAACAGCTCCCTGTTGTTGCATGGAGGATGGATTGGAAGGGAAGAAGATGGGAAGTGGGGAGATTACTAGAAAATACTTGCAGACAGGAAATAGTGAGGATCTGATCAAATCAGTGGAAGGTGGGCCAGAGAAAACAAGACAGAAATAACATGCACTTAGAATATATCTAGTATAGGATGGAAAAGACATTGTAACTCACTGGATGAAAGAGCAGTGGAGAGAGTCAGTCCAGGAGGACTCACAGGGATCTTGCTTTAGCTAACATATGAAAATTGATGCTATTCACAGAGATGGGAAATGATACTTTCGGATTGGCTTTTTTCCCTTAATTTCTATTATCACTCACTGGGAAATGGATTGCTTGCTTCTTTGAGGTATCTCATATTTTATTCAGCACTTACTAAGACCCCACCTACTCTCCTTTATTAGACTGCAAAAATTATTTGGGTATATGGCTTTATTTTTGAGTAGTCAAAAATTGTTGTTTAGTCGCTAAGTTGTGTCCGATCCTTTTGTGAGTCGACCAGACTCCTTTTCCTATGGGATTTTCCAGGCAAGAATACTGAAGTGGTTGCCATTTCCTTCTCCGGGGGATTTTCCCAGACCAGGCATCAAACCTGTGTCTCTTGCAAGGGCAGCCGGATTCTTTACCACTGAGCCACCTGGGAAGCCTAGTTAAAAATTACAGCACTATATTTTAATTAAAAAGAATTTTAAACAGCTCTACTGAGATAAAATTGACATAAACTATGTTTTTTCAAGCATCCATGATGTTAAGCTTTGACATATGTATACTTGTGAACCATCACTACAAGCAAAATAATTAACATACACACAACCACTCAAAGTTTCCTGTTGGCTTTTTGTAATCCCTCCTTCACACACCCCTTCCCACAGCCCTCCCGACTCCAGACCCAGGCAACAACTCCCTGCTTTCTGTCACTATACAGTAGGATGTAATTTGAAGAAATGTATATAATCTTTATATATTTGTATTTACAAGTAAATACATTTATGGATTTATATAAATAGTCCATGTGTTTTTTTCCTGGTTTCTTCCACTAGGTCTAAGTATTCTGAAATTTATCCGTACTGTGGTCTGTATTCCTTTAGTCTGTGTCGTGTTTCATTGTATGAACATACCATGATTGTTCATATTCTCACCTGTTGATGGACACTGGTGTCATCTCCAGGATTTCATATATAGACTTACCAATTTTTTTTTGAGTGTGTGTGCGGCATGTGGGATCTTAGTTCTCTGACCAGGGCTAGAACCCGCATCCCCTGCACTGGAAACACAAGAGCCTTAACCACTGAACCACCGGGGAAGTCCCCTAGATATATCAGTTTAATGAAAGGGATTATATTTCTATATAAACTCCTAACTCTGCCACAGAAATGAGCAAATGTATATACCTCAAGAATCTAAAAAATAAAAATATAAGAATACATACAACTAGGCTTCCAAAAAAGCTGTTACTATTTTGTGTTTTTGTGGCTTTCTGTTTTTAAACAAATTGAATTTGTATACATCCAGCACTGATTCATTCTAAATAAAAACTAAAAAAACAAAACAAAAAAAATGCCATTATCCATTTGCCTTAAGGACACAATAAACTAAATAAAAAGAAATCCTGATTATGGTTTATATTAGTTTTAATCCTATATCTAGCACTATATCCACACTGAGTACTATACTCAATAGAAAATTCACTGTTTTCTTTTAATCTAGTGACAAGGAAAGGGTGGACAAAAACATAAGGATATCATCAAAATACAGAGAAAGTAAGAATGAAAAATGTGTTTAATCAAATTTGTAGGCTTTGTAAATTTTTGTGGGCCTAAAGATTGAGAAATCATTTCAATACTAATATTGAACTTCAGTGTAACTTTGCAGTATCCTGTTCCTCAATGTCTAGACTGCTCTTGATTTTTCTGAAGTTTTATTTAGGTTTCCAACTTCTTTTGCTGTAATAGTTATCTTGAGATTATTCTATACAGAATCATATATCTGGGGAAAGTCATACTTGTTTTAAACAAGCATTTTCTTCTGTATGGTTTTCAGAGTGATTTTCATGTGTTCCTGAAGGGGAATGAAAAACAGTCATCCCTCCAACAGGAAGCCTGGAGAAACATCCAGCTCAGCTCTGTGGTCATGCACAGCTTCCTGTTACATTCCAGGAATTGCTCTTGGGTGTAAACAATCATCTTCCAGGGACAGGCCTTGGGTATCACTCTCAACTGTAGAGCATAATCTGGCTATCGCTGTTAAATTCATTCTATAGAGTAGGACGTCTCCAGTTGCTGAATATGTCAAACCCTTGTCAGGCTCATTCTAGTGATCATTACTTTTAGGAAAGCAGAATGCTTTATTGATAGGAGTCTATGCATCTTTTCCTCCAAATAAAACACTCTTTGATTGATTGTTTCACCATATTGAGAAGTGTGTTTGAAAGGAGGATATCCACAAGAGTTTTACGCTTTCTAGCATCTGCCAACAATAAACGTAATAATAAATAAGGACCTGCCTATAAAAATGCCCACAGCATCATCAGAATATGAGGATATTTGAGAAATTGCTCAAAAATGAAACCAACTTTCTGAATAATATATTACATTAGTCAGGACTTAGGACTGTACTGCATAACGACCTAAGAATCTATACTCAATGACTAAATAGAAATGCATATGAGACACAGAGTTAATCCCGAAGTTGATTAAGAGTATCAGGTGAGTTGTCCAATATGAGGGCTACCAGACATGTGTGGCCATGTCAATGTGAATGTAAATTAATTAAAACAGAATAAATACTTCAGTTGCTCGGTCTCACCAACCACACATTTCAAATGCTTAATAACCACATATGGCTAGTGGTTGTAATAGTATACAGCAAACATATAGAGTGTTTCTAGCATCACAGAAAGTTCTATTGGCCAGGGACAGTGTACAAAATACAATACTTAAAGAAGGATGAAAGTAACTCAGATTTTTTGCTCTCAGAAAAAAAAAAAAAAAAAAAGGAATGGGTGACTTGCACCACACAAAGAATTTTTCTGCTGTTTCTAAACATTTAAAAAATTTGAGTGAGTCAGCTTTTTTTTTTTAAACTAAATTGATTAGAAGTTCTAACTATCATTACATAAGAAAACTAGATTTTATGGATTTTAACCATATTTACTTTGGGGAATATCTTTTTTAAAAGATAGTTACTTAGAACATTTTTACAGAAAGATAAAAGAAATCACAACAAATTATAATTTTTAAAAGCTGACAAACATAGATATTAAAAACTAGCATTTTTAGTGACTGTCTAGCACATCCACATCTTTATATACCCTAGATTTTGTTTCTTCATATGACAATATTCTGATAACATTTTATAGAGAGAGAATAGAGAGACACTTATAGTGTGGTTAATTGTCAGTTAAAATTTGTTTTTTATCATTGAAGTTAGGTTGCATAAAAACATGTGACTTCACACAGACACACACTTTTTCCTTTAGTATTTGCAAGTTTGTGCCCTACAAATAGATATTCTATAAATTCTCCATTGTGTAATTCCCAATAGAAAGGAAAATTATAGATGATAAATTAATAATTTTTTTTTTACTTTATATTTTGTATTGGAGCTAGTGGAGGTGATGGAATTCCAGTTGAGCTGTTTCAAATCCTGAAAGATGATGCTGTGAAAGTGTTGCACTCAATATGCCAGCAAGTTTGGAAAACTCAGCAGTGGCCACAGGACTGGAAAAGGTCAGTTTTCATTCCAATTCCAAAGAAAGGCAATGCCAAAGAATGCTCAAACACCACACAATTGCACTCATTTCACATGCTAGTAAAGTAATGCTCAAAATTCTCCAAGCCAGGCTTCAGCAATACGTGAACCATGAACTTCCTGATGTTCAAGCAGGTTTTAGAAAAGGCAGAAGAACCAGAGATCAAATTGCCAACATCCGCTGGATCATGGAAAAAGCAAGAGAGTTCCAGAAAAACATCTATTTCTGTTTTATTGACTATGCCAAAGCCTTTGACTGTGTGGATCACAATAAACTGTGGAAAATTCTTCAAGAGATGGGAATACCAGACCACCTGACCTACCTCTTGAGAAATCTGTATGCAGGTCAGGAAGCAACAGTTAGAACTGGACATGGAACAACAGACTGGTTCCAAATAGGAAAAGGAGTACGTCAAGGCTGTATATTGTCACCCTGCTTATTTAACTTCTATGCAGAGTACATCATGAGAAACGCTGGGCTGGAAGAAACACAAGCTGGAATCAAGATTGCTGGGAGAAATATCAAGAACCCCAGATATGCAGATGACACCACCCTTATGGCAGAAAGTGAAGAGGAACACAAAAGCCTCTTGATGAAAGTGAAAGAGGAGCGTGAAAAAGCTGGCTTAAAGCTCAACATTCAGAAAACTAAGATCATGTCATCTGGTCCCATCACTTCATGGGAAACAGATGGGGAAACAGTGGAAACAGTGTCAGACTTTATTTTTGGGGGCTCCAAAATCACTGCAGATGGTGACTGCAGCCATGAAATTAAAAGATGCTTACTCCTTGGAAGGAAAGTTATGACCAACCGAGATAGCATATTGAAAAGCAGAGACATTACTCTGCCGAATAAGGTCTGTCTAATAAAGGCTATGGTTTTTCCTGTGGTCATGTATGGATGTGAGAGTTGGACTATGAAGAAGGCTGAGCGCTGAAGAATTGATGCTTTTGAACTGTGGTGTTGGAGAAGACTCTTGAGAGTCCCTTGGACTGCACGGAGATCCAACCAGTCCATTCTGAAGGAGATCAGCCCTGGGATTTCTTTGGAAGGAGTGATGCTAAAGCTGAAACTCCAGTACTTTGGCCACCTCATGTGAAGAGTTGATTCATTGGAAAAGACTCTGATGCTGGGAGGGATTGGGGGCAGGAGGTGGAGGGGATGACAGAGGATGAGATGGCTGGATGGCATCACTGACTTGATGGACATGAGTCTGAGTGAACTCCGGGAGTTGGTGATGGACAGGGAAGCCTGGCGTGCTGCAATTCATGGGGTCGCAAAGAGTCGGACACGACTGAGCGACTGTACTGAACTGAACTGATAGCCAATTAACAATATTGTGATAATTTCAGGTGAACAGCAAAAGGATTCAGCCATACATATACGTGTATCCATTCTACCCACACTCCCCTCCCATCCAGGCTGCCACATAACATTAAGCAGAGTTCCCTGTGCTATACAGTAGGACCTGGTTTGTTATCCATTATAAATATAGCAGTGTGTACATGTCCAAACTCCCTAAGTATCCCGTTCCCCCCATCCTATCTGCAGAAACCATAAGTTCATTCTTTTAAACCTGTGAGTCTCTTTCTATTTTGTAAGTTCATTTGTATCATTTCTTTTTAGATTCCACATGTAAGGGATGTCATATACTGTTTCTCCTTCTGTCTGACTTGCTTCGCTCAGTATGACAATCTCTAGCTCTATCCATGTTGCTGCAAATGGCATTGTTTCATTCCTTTCAATGCCAGCTGCATATATGTAACACATCTTCTTTATCCATTCCTCTGTCAATGGACACTTAGGTTGCTGCTTCCATGTCTTGGCTATTGTAAACAGTGCTGCAATGAATATTGAGGTGCATAAATCCTTTCAGAGCATGGTTTTCTCTGGATATATGCCCAGAAGTGGGATTGCAGAGTCTGCATTTTAAGGAACCTCCATATTGTTCTCCATAGTGGCGGTACTAATTTACATTCCCACTAACAGTGTAGGAGGGTTCTCTTCTCTCCACACCCTCTTATTATTTGTGGATTTTTTGATGAAAGTCACTCTGGTCGGTGTGAAGTGATATCTCATTGTAGTTTTGATTTGCCATTCTGTAATAATTAGCAATGTTGAACATCTTTTCCTGTGCCTCTTGGCCCTCTGTATGTTTTCTTTGGAGAAATGTCTATTTGGTCTTCTGACCATTTGTTGATTGGGTTGTTTGTTTTGATGCTGTTAAGCATCATGAGCTGTTTGTAAATTTTGGAGACAAATCCCTTGTGGGTCACATCATTTTCAAATATTTTCTCCCAACCAGTGGATTGTCTTTTTGTTTTGTTTACTGTTCCCTTTGCTGTGCAAAACCTTTTGAGTTTAAGTCGGTTCCAATTTGTTTATTTTTGTGATTTCCATTATTTTGGGAGATGGGTCTAAACAGATATTGCTGCGATTTATGTCTGAGAGTGTTCTGCCTATGTTTTCCTCTAGAAGTTTTATAGTGTTTGGTCTCAGGTTTAGGTCTTTAACGCATTTTGAGCTTATTTTTGTGTATGGTGTTAAAGAATTACCTAATTTCATTTTCTTACATGTAGCTGTCCAGTTTTCCCGGCACCAGCACTTTGTTGAAGAGACTGTCTTCCCAATGTTGGATAATTTTATATGCAACATTATCAAGTATCCCTGATAAAGGAGAATTTCCATTTTGATTAGATAGTGAGAACCAATTCCTTGCTTATAATTTTACATGCCTGAAAAATAGATGCATTTCCCACACATTAGATTTAGCTCCATACACTTCAATTCTTAATTTTCCTCAGCTCTCACATAGGTCCAGGGAAAAGGCTCATATTATTTTACAATATCTGGTCCTAAATCTTCATTTCTCAGCACTAGTTAAGGCATCTGGGAAACACGCAGGAATAGTCTTAGAAACAGTTCTTAAAGGTAACAAGCAACAACTGAACTACATTTAGACATGACTATGAAGCACGAAGAAAGTATGTTCCCTACATTCAAAATAATGTATCCAACACAACCTCCCTTCAGTTGAATCCCCAAAATGCCCCTGGCCATTCTACCACCATTTATCACCAAAGGCAAGCAGGACAGGGAGTATATATGAGTATAAAGTGATAGCAGTTTAACTAAGTACAATTAAAATATCTTTTTTCCAATTTCACAAAAAATATATATAACCATGTGGCACAATGCTAGAATCCCTTCCAGGACTTAGGAAGGGATCTATGCAAGTAAGAAACCATGAAGCTAAACTTGACTAGTTTCATGGTAAATCCCACTGCAACAAAGGATACATTCTTTACCGACAGACTGAGAAATGAAAGTTGAAATATAAGGCTTCTGGTTAAATATAAGATAGACTTCCTGACATGGTTGCTCAGCGTCGACATTATGACTTAATAAATATGGACACATGAATTCAATATTCAAGAAGCTGTTTATTTCTTTTTAGCTACTTTGCCTCTGTTTAAAATATAATGCCATGAGATAAGTGGTAGCTTCTAAAATCTTCAAGATCTAATATCCGTATTTCTGAAACATAAGGTAACTGAGAGAGGATGAAAGTGATATATGTTTATGTTCAATAATTCTTTATAATGTCAGAGAAATGTAGCCATTACTGAGCGAAGTATATTTTAAAGAAGTAATTTTAAAAGAAACAGGAGGTAACACTAGCCATCCGTTATACTTAGCCTCGATTATTATTGATGCTTTACTGAATTCTTGTTTTATCCTTGCTAAAGACAGGACAGTTTTTTCTATTCTCTCTCTGTTATCAGGTTACATAGAGAACTCTGGCTACAAAAGCAGTGGTTTTTTTTTTCCCCTTCTCAAAAGCGATAGCCAATGTTTTCCCATTTCCTTTTTCTTTCCCAGTCCTGCATAATACAAACAAAAACAGTTCCTCATGGAGAACAGTTAGTTGATACCAAAAACAGAACCTCATCTGCAGGCCCCTCTCTCCAGCCTGCCTCCACTGGCCAGAAGATAAAGATCATGAATCTCAATAATTGTTCTGCTCCAATCAAATTTTCCCTTGAGGAAGTGCTGTTCTATATTTACATTATATAGAATATTCTCACTCTAAAGGTCTTCATTTTTTCACCTAAAAAATCACCAAATTAATAATTTAGCCCCATCCATTTGTTTCTACAGCAACCATCACACTGTGAAACAGACATATCTGTTCCCTGATAAACTCATCTTGTGAACCAACATACAGTTTAAATTTTTAAGTTGATGTTAGAATAGAACATCAAACAGATGTGTTTGATCAGAGCACATCAAGTTTCCTGAAAAGTAACTTGAAGTGGTTTCTCCATAATTGGAAAAGATTACAAGCTAAGACTGAACTTTTACAAAGTGTGATTTGGAAAGAAGGTTTTAAAGTCAACACATATTTCCTTAGTAACCAAAAGCATCACACATAAGAGTCTACACAAAAGTAACTAGACTCTTCTCCTATAGAAGACTGAAGTCTAGTTTAAAAAAAAAAAAAAGAAAGGTCCTTTAACAATAGCATTCAACTCATGACTACAAAACTAAGAAAAATTCACACAAAATATATGATTGTTATAGGACTGTTCACAGATCTAGAAGAATGATCCAAGGGAAACAGTATGCGTTACAGTTTTGGGGGTGGATGGTATTAATGGCATGAGGGACTTAACCCGTGGCGCCAATGCAAGAGTTTCTGGTTTAATCCCTGTGTCAGGAAGATCCCCTGGAGGAGGGCAAGACAAGCCATTTCAGTATTCTTGCCTGGAGAATTCCATGGACAGAGGAGCCTGGTGAGCTACAGTCCATAGGGTCACAAAGAGTCAGACACGGCTGAAGTGACTTAAGATGCACACACGCACAGTATGACATGAACAAAAGCAGAGACAGAAAAGCATGAGACATTTGGAAAGGTAAGGGTGACTCACTTTATTTCTAGCCTAATGTTAGCAAGGGGATATATCAGAAGAAAAACTTAAATGATGAGGACCAGACTTTAGACAGATTTAAGGCTTGAATACAAGTTAAGCATTTTATTCTACAGATAACGCAAATCCACTGGGGAAAAAAATCCTTACAGATTAATGAAACAAATAAGTACTATGTTTTAGGAGAAGTAATCTGGTAGTTCTACCAACCGTGTATCAAATATAGAGGAAAGATCAGAAGCAAAAAAATTTATTCTATTATTAGAATCCCATATGTTGAGGCATTCTTTAGTTCTGGGAACATTTTATTTGGTCATAAGAAAATATTTTTACTTACTAAATCATATGAAGTGGCATTTTATTTAAAATATCTTATGTCTGTGTATATTGATGAGATTCATCTATGGTTTTCTCTATGTGCTGTGCTATGCTTAGTCCCTCAACTGTGTCCAACTTTTTGAGACTCCATGGACTATAACCTGCCAGGCCCTCTGTCCATAGGAATTCTCCAGCAAGAATACTGGAGTGAGTTGCCATGCCCTCCTCCAGGGGATCTTCTCAACTCAGGGATTGAACCCAGGTCTCTAGCATTGCAGGTGGACTCTTTACCATCTAGCCACCAGGGAAGCCTGGTTTTCTCTAGAGTGGAATCCTAATATTTTATTAATGATATAATATATTGAGTGTTTGCTATATTGACTATGCCAATTGTTTTCTATCCACTTGTATGTCATTTCATACTCATAGCAACCCCTTCTCATTTATACAAGATGAAATATAAGCCTATAGGTGACCACTGGTCCAAAGCTACACAAGTAACAAGAGGCAGAGCAACAATTTGAACTCAGGCTGGCACATTCAGAAGCTGGTGCTCTGACCACTACACTAGGCTGTCTTAGAGGATAAGATTTATTGTAGAATAAATCAAGAAATTCATGATATTTCTGTTTATTCTAAAACTAATTCCATATAACAAAAAGTATCCATTTATTTAAATGGCATAAAAATCTCCTAGAGGATCTACTTTGTCTAGCTGTGGCTACACAGTATTGGGATATGAACCTTCTTCATATTAATTGATTCAAATGTAACAAAATACTTACTACGTTCTAGACAGCAAATGCTAGAGATAAGTGATACGGCCATATCCCTTCTCTTAAGAGCTCACAATTTGGTGGAGAAAATATACTTGTAAATAAGTACATTATTCATAAGAACCTCAACAAATCCACAGGAGGATAACCTCTAAGACCCACACTTACTATACACAATCACAACTGAATTATAAAAAGACAGAGACTTCCAAATGAGATCTGTTCACAATTCACATTCTACCAAATCTTTAAGTAAGAATTAATGATCATCCTTCACAAACTTATCTCTATTCTTGCTTCTTAAGATAACTTTTCAAATAAACAATCTGTATACTGTAGATCAAGTTCTGCTCTCAGAGGATCTCAAGGTAAGAAGTGCCACCAGAAATTTCCACAGCAGTATTATCTGTAAGGGCAAAAAAAAGTGTTTTATATATATATGTGTGTGTGTATAAATCAGAAAAGTCAATTGACACATGAATGGAATAATAAATTGTGGTACATTCAGAATGGAATTGAATACTAGAGTCAAAACGATATAAGTCACAAAAGAATACACAGTATAATCCCATTTATATAGAGCTCAAAAGCAGACAGAACTCAACAATATTTTGTTTTTTGGATAAAGAATATATTCATATCTGGTAAGGCTATAAATGAAGTCAAAGAAATGATAAATACATCATTCAGTGGTTACTCCTGGTGATGAAGAAAGAGAGCTTCAAAAATATTGGTAGTGTATTCCTTAAACTGGGTTGTGGGTACATTGGTGTTAGTTTTATTATTTTGTTATGTCATACATTTATCTTTACATCACACATACATGTAGTTTTACATGAAAGAATGATAAGTTTATTGGACATTTCAACAAATGTAGTTAATTTTTAACTTAAAAAACATTAGTTTTTAACAGGAAAAGTGGGGTTTTAAAATGTAAGCTTTATTAAATGATAGACTTATTTAACTTAAAAAAACAACAAAGTTGCTCTTTCACCAACAGCATTTTCAAAGTCTACTAGGCCAAATCTTAGGAGAAAATGTGCTTCTTCCATAGGCAATATACATTTTGAAATCTATCAATGAGGAAACACCTGCCAAAAATGAATTTCACTAGGAAATAAATGTTGTAATTTACCATCTCCATGGCTGCCAACCTTCAGTGACTGAAGCTCTAAACCAAGAGGCAGCCGACTTAAGGTGCTTTTTTTCTTCCCCTTCACGTTCCAGTTTGCTTACTGGATACAAGCCAAGATCATTAGATGACTCAATTTTTCACTCTATAAGATGAAGACAGTACTTGCTATCTCCCAAACAGAGGTTATGAGGATTAATCTGTCCATAAAGCATTTGAAGGTCCTTGCAATAAAGATTAAAACCGTATATAAAATTGTTGTATTTTATAGGTGTGAGTTTGCAAGACCAGTTACCTTGAAAGAATTTATTTTCGAAGAATTAGCTTTAGTTTAAGATTCTATGACACCAAATATGTGGTCTGATCTTATAGATTCATAGTCTTGAATAACTAGGCTTCTCATTGATGTGGTTATTTAAGAAAGAAAACGGTAATTTTCCACTATTTTTGTATGCGTTTACTCTTCCTGAAATGTGGCTGAAACTATAAATATCAAACACCATCCTACAAGTGGCATTGGATGAGTAGTGCTGCTGGTTTATAATCTAGAAATCTAACTGTAAAATTAAAAGTAGGCATAAAATTTATATCAAAACATGCATGTGACCTAGTCAAGGATTTTTTTTCTTCATTAAAAATCATGTCATTAACATTACAGCTTACTGTTAAATACTGCTTACTTACTATTTACATATTATACTGGCATGAGGAAGTAAATACCTTTTAGCAATTCATATCTGTCTCTAAATCTGTTAACAATATCAATCTATCATATGTAAAGGTATTTTTATTTTCAAAATTTAAGACACTGAAAAATAACTCTGGGTCTCGACTTACTGCAGCCTCAGGGTCAGGAGGCATTAGCCTAGCTTTTAGAGAGACCGAAGTCTTTTCTATTCAGTTTGTGATTTACCAGTGTCTCAGGATGCATTTAACAAGCTCACTTTTCTTTCAGTACAACTTCCCCTGTTCACTTTTTTCATTCACGTATTCATCATCCAATAGATATCTACTAAATGCCTGTCTACTACGCGAAAGCTTTGCTAAGTGATGAGATGCCAATGAAACAGCACCCCTGCCCTCAAAAAAATCCATAGTCTACTAGGCAAAACAGAAGAAATACTTGGTTACAATTCAAATTCAGTATTTTTTTTTTTAATTAACAGTTCAGAAGAAAGCACTGTGATAGGTAATAGGGTCAAAGATGAGTAAGACAGTGATGCTTTCTAGGACTGAATAAGGATGCCAGGGGAAATCACTTAAAAGGGAAAGATAAATGTTATAAAATATGCACACAAATCCATGGGAGCAGAGAGGAGAGGTATATAAATAAAACTGAAGGAATTGGAGATGGCTTTCCAGGTAAGACTCCTAAGTTCAGACCTAAAGACGAAGAATTACCTAGCCAAAACAGATATACAAGCACGCATGCCAAGAAGAGGGAATAATGGATAAAATGGCATGTGTGAATGACCATGTCAAACCCCTATTTCAAACCTCGCCATGGCTTTCATAGGCTTGGACTTGAACTCGGTGCCCAGGACAGTCCTGAACATCCTTTGCTCACCATCTCCAGGACAGCCCTCTCCTGCAGTCACACTGATCTCTCACAGCCCCACTCTCTTCCTTTGCCTACACCGTGCCCTCTGCTTGGCATATGTGCTTGTACATTCTTTCTTGCTAGATAATTCTTCATCTTTAGGTCTGAATTTAGGAGTCTTTCCGGGAAACCCATCTCCAATTTCTTCAGTTTTATTTAGATACCTCTCCTCTCTGCTCCCATGGATTTGTGTGTGTATTTTATAACAGTTATCTTTCCCTTTTAAGAGATTTCCCTTGGTACCCTTATTCAGTCCTTGAAAGCATCACTATCTTACTTATCTGTGACCCTATTACCTATCACAGTGCTTTCTTTCATAGTATCTACTCAATAAATCCTGTTGACTTAGTGCTCTACAAAAATGAATGAATAATTCTTGCCTGGGAAATCCCACGGACAGAGGAGCCTGGCAGGCTACAGTCCATGAGGTTGCAAAGAGTCAGACAGGACTTAGTGGTTAAACAACAACAACTATGTGTTAATTTGAAAGCCACTTGTATTGCCTAGGTTTTCTCAGTGCTCTGACTGCAAATATTTGTACTAGATGAAAACCTTTCTTTCTAAAAAACTACCAATTAAATATTTTCTTGAAAAAATTTTAAAAATGAATAATTACACCTGTATATAAACATATGTCTGATAGAACACATAGGAAGTATAAGAGCACGTAGAAACAACACAATTTGGGAAATGGGCTAAAAGGTCAAAAGCAAAGATGTTTCCTATGTTAACTTTGGAAGGGTGGCTGGAAATAAGCCAGGCACGGTGATGGAAAAAGGAGTGCTTTGATACAAACTAGTGTCTTCATGCTGAGGGAACATCACACAGCGCGTCGCAGAAATGAAAGCCAGTGTGTCCCAGTCTCCCAGGGGAACTGACCTTTCACGCTGCTTTACAAAACAAGACAGAACTAATCGCTTTGCCACAGCCAAGAGTGGAGGACGGTAATTACATGTTCCCTGGGTTCTACTTTCTCTTAGGTTGTAACTGTCTGCCTGACCAGGTTAGATATTCTCCACACCCCCCTTTCTCTCCTCCCTTCCTTGCCTCTTCTCTGTGGCTTTCTCCTTTCATTCCCACCTTCCTTTTCTTATATTCCTCCTTTCTGTTAAAACAATGGCTGATAACAAGCTTTTTGCTCCCCCTGACAATTCAGAATACTTTGGGACCTTAAAGATCATTCTGACCAGCTTCATTTTACAGAGGGAACACAGGATTAAAAAAAAAAAAAAAAGACTCTTACAGCCTCTTACAGCAGTCATTCTTAGTGTCACGGCAAAGAAGCAGGACTCAAGTCTCCCAACTCCTAATGAAATAGCTTCAGACTCTGTACAATCATGCTGCTACAACCCTACTGAATTTTAACAATTTATTTAAGTTCAGAAGAACAGTTTAGAAACACTGGTTTCTCCCAGCAGTTTCTCTCCACCTGGGCTGTGATATTGACTTCCTGGAGATTGCAATTGTGTGAAGGTGGGAAACAGATTATTTTGACAATATAAATGTAGAGCATGAAAGTTTTCTTCTTGTTACAATATGTACTTTTCCATCAAAGCATCATGTATGCAGCAGAGTAGGAAATTACTGTATTAATGGCTGGCATAGGCATGTGTCTTAGGAATTCTGCACTGATGGCCAGACCAGTTCATATGAAATGGGGAGCGAAGAGGAGTAACAGGTGGAGCCTGCAAGACACTTGAGAAACTGCACCATTCCCAGCGTCTCAGCTCTTCAGCAAAGCCCTTAAACTCCTGAAAAGACTTGCTGTGGAGTGATCCTTGGTAGGAATTGATGAGGAGCAGGACTGTTTGCTTTAGAAGGGCTTCCCAAGTGGTGCTAATGGTAAAAACAAAATAAAACAAAAACCTGCCTTTCAGTGCAGGAGACATAAGAGATACAAGTTTGATCCCTGGGTCAGGATCGAAGATCCTACAAGTGGCACTGAATGAGTAGCATTGCTCATTTACAATCTAGAAACCCCTAATCTAGGAAGATCCCCAAGAGGAGGGAATAACAACCCACTCCAGTATTCTTGCCTGGAGAATTCCCATATACAGAGGAGCCTGGTGGGCTACATTCCATGGGGTCGCACAGAGTTGGATACAACTGAAGCAACTTAGCACACAGTACACACTCATTGCGGCAGCCACTGCTAGTACCTGTCCAATTCACTCCTACCCTTGTTTTTCTTAATTAATTAATAGAGCTTCTTTTTTTTTTTTTTCTTTTTCAGATGAATGTGTCCAGGTACACAATTCTCACCACTGAAATGCAGCTGGATAACAGCTGTGTCTCCTTAAGAAGGTGACTCTCTGACTCCTCATTTTCCTTTTTCCTGCCCGAAGTGTGTTCAGAGGAATGATGGTAAAACAGCCATCTTGCACCCAGGAGGGTAAGAGTCCAGCCCTACACTGAGCAGGAAGAACAGAAAGAAGGAAAGAGCCCAGGGCAATGAGGACATTGTAAAGCCAGACTGAGAAAAATAACCACCTATTTGTTTGAGCCATTGTTGTTGCATTCCTGTTGTTGCAAATCCTAACTCATACTTATGCAAACATATGAAAAGGCGGCTCCCCAGGTGGTGCAGTGGAAAAGAATCTGCCTGCCAATGTAGGAGGCTCAAGAGTAGCAGGTTGGATCCCTGAGTTGGGAAGATGCCTTGGAGTAGGAGATGGCAACCCACTCTAGTATTCTCGCCTGGAAAATCCCATGGACAGAGGAGCCTGGCAGGCTATAGTCCATGGGGTCACAAAGAGTCAGATGTGACTGAGCACACACACACACACACGCACACATACACACATGCACACACACACACAGAGAAAGGGGAAACAGGATCATGAGGAAGTAGGCTGGAGGGGAGTCTGTGGAAACCATGGGGAAGGGTTTGAATTCTCACAGACCATGAACCTGGGGAGTCTGAACAAATTATACCCCAAACCTAGGGAAAATGGAGGTTCCACTGTACATTTTTGCAGCATGATTTAGCAAGAATTTCAGTTTTAACCTAATCTATCTTTATCCTAAGACTTGGGCATATCTGGGCAAACCTATAGGTCCTAACAGGTAGGAAGAATGGGAGTCTATTTCGATGAAAATCCAAGTATCTTTCTGGAGAAGAATTCATTCTTAGGGGAGAAAACATAGGTGTGTGTGAGACTGTTTCAAGGCTTAAAATCTGTCAGCAGAAAGAAAGGTTCTGCACAGTATTTTTTACATCAGATTGCTCTCTGGCCAAATGCCCAAAGACTTCTGCCTGTGTCCTAGGACAAGGAGGCTGCAAAGGAAAGAGTGGCACAAAAATTAGCTTTTTCTAAATACCTTCCTATGACAGGAATAATGGTGCCGAAGTTAATCATTGCAGTGGTGGCAAACAAACAAACAAAAAACCTGGTATTAAGAGTTCTAAATGTACCTTAACAGGTAACATGATCACAGACACTGTCTCCAAGGATGTCCCCTCCCAAGACTCCCCTCATCAGGTTATTCATTCACTATTCTAGGTTCTGCTGTGAAGGAATGCTGTAGATGGAATTAAGGTTACTAATCAGCTGACTTTAAGACAGAGTGAACCCAGAGATAATCACTTCTGAGATTTTAAAAGCCAAAGGGGGAAAAAAAAAAAAAACAAAAAAAAAAAACGGAAAAGAAGAACCAGGAGAGATGAAACAGAAAGGTCAGAGAGAATCATCAAAGTATGAGAAGGACCTGACCTGGCTTTTGCAGTGAAGAGGGCTGTGAGACAGGACATGGATATGGTCTCTAGAAGCTAAGAATGGCCCCCATTGCTAGTCAACAAGGAAAAGAATGTCAGTCCTCTGGCCACGTAGAACTGAATATTCTCAACAACTGTAATCAGTTTGGAAGCAAATTCTTTCCCAGAGTCTCCAGTAAGGAATGCAGCTTTCCAATGTCTTGATTTTAGTCTAGTGAATTCCACACTGGACTTCTGACCTTTCAAACTGTGAGATAATAAATTTTGTTTTAAGCTGCAAAGTTGGTGGTAACTTGTTATGGCAACAACAGAATGTTAATACACTATTTTACTGTATTACAATTAATTCTTTATTCTTGTCTCCTCTAGTTAATTCCCATCACTTAAGGAAAGGATATCTTTGTCATTTTCTTAGTTTCTTATTTGTCTATTTCTTCTACTCCTCCTAAAGTTTCTCATCTATGTTTTTCTCAATTTTGGTATAGAAATTCTAGTACCTTTCCTTGAAAATACTTGCAATTTCTTTTCAAATACCTTTGCAAGATGTATGGTTCAAATATATTTATAAAAACGGTGACGTTTAACTATTGCTGAGGTCCTTTTGCGATAGGGACATGGATTAGTCTGTTCAGTATGACATAACAGAATACCACAGACTGATGGTTTGGACAGACATTTGTTCTTACACAATCCTAAAGGTGAGAAGTCCAAGATTAAGGTACATCAAGCTTGGTTTCTGATGAGACCCTTCTTACTGGGTTATAGATAACTGTCTTCTCACTGTCTTCACATGGCCTTTTCTATGTCCATCAGCTCAAAGAAAAGAGAGATCTTTGGTGTCTCTTCCTCTACTTGTGAAGATACCAGCTGTGTCAGATTAGGAGCCTACTTTAATGATCTAATTTAACCTTAATCTCCTTAATAACCCTGTATCTAAGTGCAATTATATTTGAGGTTAAGGCTGCAACATATAAATTTTGAGGTGACACTATTCATAACAGGGCAATAAGGTCTAGTCTTATTTTCGTCTCAAATAATAAGTTATGCTTCAAGACATAAGAGACATGGGTTCGATCCCTGAGTCAGGAAGATTCCCCTGGAGAAGGAAATGGCAGTATGGCCACTCCAGTATTCTTGCCTGGAGAATCTAATAGACCAAGGAGCCTGGCAGGCTACAGTCCTGTAGGGTCGCAAATAAAGCAACTTAGTATGTAGGCATGCTTCAAATAAGCATGTGTATATTGGACTCATTTACAGTTCTGATACTATTTACTATCAGGTTCATTGGGAAGAACTGTAGAGACAGTCTGACATCTCTTTCAATTTTTAGTGATCAATTCTATTGATGCCATTTTTATCTTTTGTTATTTTATTGCTTTCACATTTGTATTTATGTTCCAATGAAGATCTACTGAAAAACTCATTGTTCTGAAAAAATAAGCAAAAAGTGACATTTAAAAATTATATTTAAAATGATATTCCTTTCATAATTTACAATAAAATAAATTTTGTTAGTAAATAAAATGAACATATTCACTATGGGAACCAAAATTAGAATAAAAATTAGGTCTGGTCTCCAAACTAATTTGCTGTTTTAACTACAGTTTGTTATCTTTTTCTTACTGGCATAGTCACACTTTAGGGGAGTGGAAAGGAATTTCTACTTTACTCTTCAGGTCCACACTTTCTGGAAACTGTAGGATGAACCATAAAAAATCTTTAAGCAAATAATTCTTGCTTTGGATTTGTGCTTATTAAGATAATGTTCAACTAAAAATCACAGGAATAGTGTTGTATTAGAATCCCAGACAATAATACAGTGATCCTTTAAATCAGAGTTCAGCATTTTCAGTTTTTTTCCTGTAAAAGGTCAGATAGTAAATATTTTGGACTTTGCAGGTCACAAATCACTCACAGTTATGTAACGCTGACACAAAAGCACAAGAACAGCTGTACACAATTGCTGTGGTTGTGGCTGTATTTCAATAAAGCTTTATTTATAAAAATAAACCCAAGTGGTGACTAGATTTAGCTTATGCCTTTAGTTTATGAGGCCCTGATTTAAATCAAAGTGTGTTTCTGGTACCAGCAGCACCAGCAGCATCTGGGAACTTGTTTGAACCACAGTCTTAGATCTCACCCTAGAACACTGAATCAGAAACTCTGGGTGTAGACAATCTGTGTTTTAACAAGGGACAGGGGAGCCTGGTAGGCTGCCGTCTATGGGGTCGCACAGAGTCGAACACGACTGAAGCGACTTAGCAGCAGCAACAGCAGCGTGTATGTTAATACAGATTTTCACCAACATACCACAGCTTTGCTCATGTAACATTGTAAACTATTAAAAACAGTGATGATTTCCAAATTTATAAGAACCATATAGTGTTTTTCTAGTATTATGATACAAATTGAGTCAGGAAGTTGCATTCACAGATAATGAACTATTATATACGAAGAGTTTAGCTTATTCTTCTTTCTGTACTCTACTCCAAGCAGCAAATAGTAGGCGCTCTGAAAAGATTTTTTGAATAAACAAAGTCAAAAATAAGAAAAGATGAAAAATAACGTACTGACTGACTTTCCTCACAAGTATAGATTGATAAGGAAACTGATTAACTGTGCTGACTGCAATTCTTTTGCTTTCTAAACACTGAATAAATGAATGAGTGATCCAAACAGGAAGTAAATGATCTGACTTTTCTGTGAATATTAAGTTAATGCCTAAATAATTTATAAGTAGCAGAAATAGAAATATGCAAACTTTCACGCACTGATGGAAACTTTTGGTCAAAGGTTCACATTCTTCCAATTCAGTCTGAAATTTCTCATTATTCTCTATCTCCAAACAGTGAAAACAAAGTATTCAGAAGTTAGAAAAATTTACAAAATGTAAGTGCGATTTGGGGATAAAGTTACAGAGAAACAAGGTAAATGGTTCCTAAAAAAACTGCTTCTTTCTGCCTTTATCATACCCATCCTCACTTGCCACCCCTAAACTGCATCCTCCCCAAGTCAAACCTCAGCACTGAAGAGTGCCCTATGGAAACAGGCCAGACTTAGTCCAGACATGGTAAGCCTACATCCTCCCTTAGAGGGCATTTCTGTTTGTTTAGGTCAATCTATCAAACACTGACATGTGTGTGTGTTTGTGTATGTGTAACGGGTTCACACACACACACATATATATCTCAATGTTTACATGCAATAACTATACTATATTAGATGCTGTAACAAAATAATATCTATTTATCTTTGGGACTTTCAACACCTATCTAGTGTTTACAACATTACTCAGCAGTGACTTCAGTGAGATGGTAGAGTAGGTTATATTAGCCTTCATCCTCTCTGTCAAAAAAAGAAAAAGAAAAAACTTAAATAGCTATCCACAAACATAAATAACTGTGGGAAGGAACAGCTAAAGACCTACTACAACACTGTGGGGGCAAAAAGAATGGAGAATCAGTTCAGTTCAGTTCAGTCGCTGAGTCGTGTCCAACTCTTTGCGACCCCATGAATCGCAGCACGCCAGGCCTCCCTGTCCATCATCATCTCCCAGAGTTCACTCAGACTCATGTCCACTGAGTCCGTGATGCTGTCCAGCCATCTCATCCTCGGTCGTCCCTTTCTCCTCCTGCCCCCAATCCCTCCCAGCATCAGAGTCTTTTCCAATGAGTCAACTCTTTGCATGAGGTGGCCAAAGTACTGGAGTTTCAGCTTCAGCATCATTCCTTCCAAAGAAATCCCAGGGCTGATTTCCTTCAGAATGGACTGGTTGGATCTCCTTGCAGTCCAAGGGACTCTCAAGAGTCTTCTCCAACACCACAGTTCAAAAGCATCAATTCTTCAGCGCTCAGCCTTCTTAACAGTCCAACTCTCACATCCATACATAACCACAGGAAAAACCATAGCCTTGACTAGACGGACCTTAGTCGGCAAAGTAATGTCCCTGCTTTTGAATATGCTATCTCAGTTGGTCATAACTTTTCTTCCAAGGAGTAAGTGTCTTTTCATTTCATGGCTGCAGTCACCATCTGCAGTGATTTTGGAGCCCAAAAAAATAAAGTCTGACACTGTTTCCACTGTTTCCCCATCTGTTTCCCATGAAGTGATGGGACTGGATGCCATGATCTTCATTTTTGGAATGTTGAGTTTTAAGCCAACTTTTTCACTCTCCTCTTTCACTTTCATCAAGAGGCTTTTGTGTTCCTCTTCACTTTCTGCCATAAGGGTGGTGTCATCTGCATATCTGAGGTGATTGATATTTCTCCTGGCAATCTTGATTCCAGCTTGTGTTTCTTCCAGTCCAGCATTTCTCATAATGTACTCTGCATAGAAGTTAAATAAGCAGGGTGACAATATACAGCCTTGACGTACTCCTTTTCCTATTTGGAACCAGTCTGTTGTTCCATGTCCAGTTCTAACTGTTGCTTCCTGACCTACATACAGATTTCTCAAGAGGCAGGTTAGGTGGTCTGGTATTCCCATCTCTTGAAGAATTTTCCACAGTTTATTGTGATCCACACAGTCAAAGGCTTTGGCATAGTCAATAAAGCAGAAATAGATATTTTTCTGGAACTCTCTTGCTTTTTCCATGATCCAGGGGATGTTGGCAATAACTACACAGAAATGATCAGATCTCAGAGGATATTGATCCAAACAGTCAAAGAAATCTTGAAAAAGAACAAAACTGTAGGCATCATAATTGTGGATTTCAAACTATACTACAATGCCATAGTAATCCAAACAGTATGGTAATGGCATAAAAATAGACACACAGACCAATGGAGCAGAACAGAGAGCCCAGAACTATTATTAAATTTACACATTATATTGTCCACTAATTTTGAAAAGGGTGCAAGAACACACAATGAGGAAAGAACAGTCTCTTCAATAAATGAAACTGGGAAAACTGGGTATTCACATGCAAAAAAATAAAGCTGGACCCCTATCTTACACCATTAAAAAAAATTAATGTGATATAAAGAACCTGCCTACCAATGCAGGGGATACTGGTTTGAATCTGGTCTGGGAAGATTCCACATGCTTCTGGGCAACTAAGCCTTAGTGAAACAACTCCTAAGCCTGTGTTCCACAATAAGAGAAGCCATGGCGATGGGAAGCCCACACCCAGCAACTGGAGAGTAGATCCTGTTCTCTGCAACTAGAGAAAGCCTTTGCCCAGTAATGAAGTCCCAGGGCAGCCAAAAATAAGTAAAATTTTTTAAAGGGGGGAAAATTAACATGATATAGGTTAAAGAATTATGTAAGACCTGAAACCATAAAACTCCTAGAAGGTGATATCTCACTGTGGTTTTTATTTTTACTTCCCTTTTGAGGAACTCATACGACTCAGTAGCAAAACAAAATAATAATCTGATTGAAAATAGGCAGAGGATCTGAATAGACATTTTTCAAAAAAGATAAGTATATGGCTAACAGGTACACAGAAAGATGCTCAAAATCATTACTCATCAGGGAAGTAAAAATCAAAACCACACTGAGATATCATCTCACACCTGTTAAGATGGTTGTTATAAAAAAGTCAAGGAAACAGGTATCGACAAAGATGTGCAGAAAAAGGGAACCTTTGTGCACTGTTGGTGAAAACATAAACTGGTATGGTCACTGTGCAGACAGCATGGAGAGTCTTCAAAAAATTAAACAAGAACTACCAAAGGATACAGCAATCCCACTTCTGGAGATATGTGTGTGTGTGTGTGTGTGTGTGTATAAAGGAAATAAAATCAGTATATCAAAAAAAATACCTTCACTATGATCAATGCAGCAACAATAACCATGACATGGAAACAATCTAAGCTTATTGGCAGATGAATGGATAAAGAAAATATGATACATATATTACACTGAAGTGAAGTGAAAGTCAGTCGTGTCCGATTCTTTGCGACCCCCTGGACTACACAGTCCATGGAATTCTCCAGGTCAGAATACTGGAGTGAGTAGCCTTTCCCTTCTCCAAGGGATCTTCCCAACCCATGGATTGAACTCAGACCTCCCACATTGCAGGCGGATTCTTTACCAGGTGAGCTACAAGGGAAGCCCAGAAGACTGGAGTGAGTAGCCTATCCCTTCTCCAGGGGATCTTCGCAACCTAGGAATCGAGCCGGATTGTCCTGCATTGCAGGTGGATTCTTTACCAACTGAGCTATGAGCTGCTGCTGCTGCTGCTAAGTCACTTCAGTCGTGTCCAACTCTGTGCGACCCCAGAGACGGCAGCCCACCAGGTTCCTCCATCCCTGGGATTCTCCAGGCAAGAACACTGGAGTGCATTGCCATTTCCTTCTCCAATGCATGAAAGTGAAAAGTGAAAGTGAAGTCGCTCAGTCGTGTCCGACTCTTCTCGACCTCATGGACTGCAGCCTACCAGGCTCCTCCATCCATTGGATTTTCCAGGCAAGAGTACTGGAGTGGGGAGCTATGAGGGAAGCCTATATATCACATTATATTTCATCACATACATAATGAAACATTACTCAGCCATAAAAAAGAAAGAAATCCTGCCATTTGTGCCTGGAAGGCATTAGGCTAATTGAGATAAGCCATATAGAAAAGCAGTATTGCTTATATTTGGAATCTAAAAAAAAACTGTCAAACTCATAGAAACAGAGAGTAGAATGGTGGTTGTCAACAAGTGGTAGGAAGAGAAAATGGGTAAATGTTGATCAAAGAGCACAAACACTCAATTATAAGATGACAAGATCTGAGGATCTAATGCACTGAAGAAAATTGAAAATGATTGTCAATTATTCAAATATTTATAAATACTGACTCTGGTTGTTTAGAACAAAGCAGACAGCAATCTACATACCTGAGTTATTTATTGAAGTATCTGACTCTGGATTATACAGAAGCAACTTCAAATTTTAGCTATACAAGGCAGATTTGGTCTTAAGATATATTCAAGGAACTTATATCGAAGTAACTTCAACCATTTCTAATTTGTTTATGATAATCTAATCAAACTCAATGAGCAATTTTGCACAAAGTTCACTATGTGTATGTACAGTGTTAAGGGTCTTTTCATTATATAATTCTATAAATAAAAAGGTTTTGGTTACTACAAATGTGTGCTAACTGCTTTTGTTAACAGATTTCAGATTGATGACAACTGGAAATAAATAATACAAAGTTATGAATCCATTATTTTTGCTTACCAATTATACAGTCAGATGGCTGCCCTTTAAAACATGATTTGGGGGAAGTAGGCTAACTTAAAATTTAAAGGACTCATCCACTCATCCACTGTGGATATAGTTTCAAGAATCTCACTGTTAACAATACTTTATATGTCTGCTGAAAATTAAATGGAAATATTTTAGAATTGCTCATCATTTTTTACATTCTTCAAGCAAGAACAACATCAAGACTTTCATCTTTGGTTCAGTGTGTTATTTAGCTAAGTTAACTGAAATCTTCTTATGTAAATTATGGAAGAGAAACATTCACTTATTAACTTAATATCAATGAACAGAAGAGGTATTTGTTACAACAGATAAGGGAATCTTGTGTCTATGGCAGAAAAAGGTTGTGTTTCAATATCTTTATAACTATCAGTGCTGTGTTTGGTTAACTATATTCATCAGAGGCAACAGTAAATAACTTGAAAAGGTGAAATAAATACTGAAATACCGAAATAAAAGTGGTGCTTTTATTGATTTTTTATATTGTCTTTAAAAATATCATCTGACTACTAGTTCTCCAAGAGAAACTATAATTAAATATTTTATGAATTTCCTTAAAATAGTAAATATCAATTTAACTATTGTTTTCCAGACAATATGTAAATACACAATACTTTTAATACATATACTAGTATTATGTGTTGACATAATATTAAAAATAACATTTTTAAACCAATAAAGTTTAATCCTTCCTAAGAAGAATGTTACATGGTTTTTTCAAATTTTGAATTATTTAATATAGGAAGCTTCACTTTTGTCTCAACTTTAATATCACTGAAATAAATTTTCACACTTTAACTTTTAAAATAACTTTATGATATAAATAGATTTTTAGCTTCTCATTTGGAAATAATTTTAAACCTATGAAAAATTCAAAAATGAGAATAGTGAAAAAATCTAGATACCTTTACATGTGTTGTTAAAATTTTATCCCCATTTGCTTATTAGATTCATATATGCATATATTTAAGTATCTGTGCATGTGTGTGTTTTCTGAAATATTTGAGGGTAAGTAATATACTTTATGACACTTTCCCTTAAATGTCCCAGTGTGTATTCCTACATTGAATAGAGTATTGTTTTACTGAACCCCAGTACAATTATTAACTTCAGCAATTAACAGATAAGTTATTTTGTTTAATCAACCATCATTCTTTCAGTTTTGGTGACACAATAATGTCCTTTACAATATTTTCTTCTTTAGTATAGTAGTATCCAGACTAGGGTTAGATACAGCATTTAGTTGTTAAGCCTCATTTGTCTTCTTTAGGAAGGCTGGGAATGGAACATTTCCTTAGCTTTCCTTGTTTCTTATGACATAGACACTTTTAAAGAATTAGATTAGAGTCTTCTTTTTTCCAACAGACCATTTCTCATTTTAGATTTGTCTGCTATTTTCTCATGATAAGACTCAGGGTATGCATTTCCAGTTAGAATACTACATTGGTGCTGTTGTGCCCTCTTAGGGAGGCATTCAATGCCCATCTGCTCCTCACTGGTGATAATAATTATGGTCACTAGCCAAGGTGTCCACTGATTTCCTGACTGAATAATAACCATTTTTTCCCTTGTAAGTAAGAACAATTCTGGGGGAAACTCTTTCAGTTCAGTTCAGTCGCTCAGTCATATCCAACTCTTTGCGACCCCATGAATTGCAGCACGCCAGGCCTCCCTGTCCATCACCAACTCCCGGAGTTCACTCAGATTCACGTCCATCGAGTCAGTGATGCCATCCAGCCATCTCATCCTCTGTCATCCCCTTCTCCTCCTGCCCCCAATCCCTCCCAGAATCAGGGTTTTTTCTAATGAGTCAATTCTTCGCATCAGGTGGCCAAAGTATTGGAGTTTCAGCTTTAGCATCAGTCCTTCCAAAGAACACCCCGGACTGATCTTCTTTAGAATGGACTGGTTGGATCTCCTTGCAGTCCAAGGGACTCTCAAGAGTCTTCTCCAACACCACAGTTCAAAAGCATCAATTCTTCGGCACTCAGCTTTCTTCACAGTACAACTCTCACATCCATACCTGGCTACTGGAAAAACCATAGCCTTGACTAGACGGACATTTGTTGGCAAAGTAATGTCTCTGCTTTTGAATATGTTATCTAGGTTGGTCATAACTTTTCTTCCAAGGAGTAAGTGTCTTTTCATTTCATGGCTGCAATCACCATCTGCAGTGATTTTGAAGCCCCCCAAAATAAAGTCTGACACTGTTTCCACTGTTTCCCCATCTATTTCCCATGAAGTGATGGGACCAGATGCCATGATCTTCGTTTTCTGAATGTTGAGCTTTAAGACAGCTTTTTCACTCTCCTCTTTCACTTTCATCAGGTGGCTTTTTAGCTCCTCTTCACTTTCTGCCATAAGGGTGGTGTCATCTGCATATCTGAGGTGATTGATATTTCTCCCGGCAATCTTGATTCCAGCTTGTGCTTCTTCCAGTCCAGCGTTTCTCATGATGTACTCTGCATAGAAGTTAAATAAGCAGGGTGACAATATACAGCCTTGACGTACTCCTTTTCCTATTTGGAACCAGTCTGTTGTTCCATGTCCAGTTCTAACTGTTGCTTCCTGACCTGCATATAGCTTGCTCAAGAGGCAGGTCAGGTGGTCTGGTATTCCCATCTCTTGAAGAATTTTCCACAATTTATTGTGGTCCACACAGTCAAAGGCTTTGGCATAGTCAATAAAGCAGAAATAGATATTTTTCTGGAACTCTCTTGCTTTTTCGATGATCCAGCGGATGTTGGCAATTTGATCTCTGGTTCCTCTGCCTTTTCTAAAACCAGCTTGAACATCTGGAAGTTCATGGTTCACGTACTGCTGAAGCCTGGCTTGGTGAATTTTGAGCATTACTTTACTAGCGTGTGACCCTTTAGGACTATGCAAATATACTGATCCTCTAGACTTAGTATCCACTTAAAATTCTTTCCTCTTCAGACCTTTACTGTAATGGTAGCAAAGGCCAATTTTCCAACCCCATCATTCCCTCCACATTTACAACTCAATCCTCAGTATTCTACTGTGAAAACCTCTCTTCTCTAGCATACATTTATTCATTCATTCATTCATCAACTAATTATCTGGGTGTACTTGTACATTCTATTGCTTTTTTCACAGGATTAGAATTACTGACTCTAATTATTCTGGTGTTCAAATTTTCCCATATTTAGGCAGTAGGAGCCCTTTCAAACAGTATCCTATGTCCTATAACACATGTATTTCTTTTTTCAGTGTTATATATTTTATTATTTTATTACAGCAGCACAAAATAAGAACATTGAACATATCTTCCAGTAAAAAGAACTCACAGTACTTTTAGCTATTTGAAAATTTCTTCTTCTTTTTTTATTGAGATGTAGTTAATACATAGCACTGCATAAACTTAAGCATAATTATTTGACTTAACTACATCGTGAAATAACTAGCACCATAAGTTTAGTGAACATCAATCACCTCACACACATACAAAATTAAAGAAATATCAGTAGAAAAAACTTTTGTGATGAGTATTCAACCTTCATATTTTCAACTTTCAGCAGTATTAATTATACGTATCATGTGGCACATTATATCCCTACTACTTACATATCTTGTCACTGGAACTTTGTACCTTTTGACTGCCCTTATCCAGTGCCTTCCTCCACTCCTGGCCACTAGACCCCCAGCTCTGGTCATCACAAATCCAATCTCTTTTTCTATGAGATTTTTGTTTGTGAGGGATAATTGACCTACAACATTATATTAGTTCCTGGTACAAAATATACTGTTTTGATATTTCTATACATTTCAAAATGATCACAAGGATCAGACTAGTTGCAATCAGTCTAGTCACTACCCAAAGATATTACAGTTCCTGACTGTGTTCCCCAGCCTGTACATTCATACCCATGAATCATTTATTTTGCACCTGGAAATTTGTACTGCTTAATCTCTCTCACCTATTTCTTTGCTCCCGTTGTAACACATGCAACATATTTTTTCCTTCCTCCCTCCCTCCATCCATCCCTCTGTCTTCTTCGTCTCTCTTTTTTTGGTGTTGTTCTTTCTTACCTTACAGCATAAAGACTTTATTATAGGCTCATCTTACACTTACTGTGTTTCCTTCTTGGAATCAGCCATTTCTCCAAAAAGCCATTATGGTGGGGAAAGGTATTAAACAGTCATATGGATTCTGGGTGTGGTCTTCAAATGCATTGTGACAAGGGTTAAGAACTAGTAAAATCCTATCAGCCAGTTGAATTAGTTCTTTGACTAAATTAGATCTGGTTTATGTCTAGTTCTATTTTATTATACTATATATTGAGATTTCATACAGATAATTAAAATGTGTGGTGGTTTTCTGACTCCCTTAAAAAAACTTTTAAAGATATTTATGCAGATTTGTGGTTACCAGAGGCGGAGGTGGGGGAAAGGTGAACTAGATGAAGGCAATCACTTTCAGTTACAAGATAAATAAGTACTAGAGATGTAATGTACAACATGATAAATATAATTGATACAGCAGTATGTTATATACAAACGTTAAGGCAGTAAATCCTAAGAGCTCTCATCATAAAGTTTTTTTTTCTCTTTCTTTAATTTTGTTTCTATACAAGATGATGAATATTCATTAAACTTACTGTAATAATCATTTTATGATGTATTTACATAAACTCATTGTGCTGGACACCTTAAATTTACATAGCACTAGACTGACACGACTTAGCAGCAGCAGTAGCAGCAGCAGATGTCAATTACATCTCAATAAAAACTAGAGGATAAAAACATAAAGATATTTATGCTGACACCATGATGGCTCTCTTCAGAGATACATAGAGATCATCAGACTTTTCACGATATCTCTTTACAGGGTTCAGATCAATCCAAAAGGAAAATGCATTCTTTGACAGAATGGGAAATTCCTGTAACTCTTCTGATGAAGGAATAAATTATTCAATATTTTCATGCCCTAAATTTCCCCTAATGCCCCAACCCACCTCAAAAAGAAACTGAAACTCCACATTTACACATTTATACATATCCATATGAGTTTCACTGTAATATGTCTCATCAATGTGTGCAATTAAATATAAGAATCTGTTGCATTCTCTCCAAGGTGAGCTATTTAGTAGTGAGGCTTCATTACAAATTTTTTCATTTTCTTGAGAAAACCTACTTTTCTTAACAAATGTAACCCCCACTTTTGTCAAGACTAGAATATGGCTCCATTTTAATACTCATTAGATTTGTGATTTCTTGAATGATAACCACTTTGCCTGTTGGAGAGGAAACTCCTGAGTTCAGAGGCCAGCATGTCACCAGGGCTATTACACTGCAGAACTCAAAGAAAGATTTGCTAACTGTTTAAAGGGACTGTGATCCAACATGGAATAGGTAGACAGCATTATTACAAATTGTGAGTGTGCAGGTGTACGTCTCAGCCAAAGACCAAAGACCATGTTGGAATTTCAGTGGAAGAGTTGGGGAAACTAAAGAAAATTTTGTAGGGTAAATTATCAGTTGCTTCACCGTAGTGTTTTATTACTTCATGGGTTTCCAGCATTTTGTCTGGTGAAGTTTTTGATTTGCTCAAAAATTCATCCTTGTCTCAGACTCCTTTCTACTCACAACTAACAGACAATGCTATGCAGCACAAGCTTATCATACCCACAACCACCTAGGGAATGCATGTAATAAAGGGCTGGAGATTAGTGTAAATCTCCAAATTTACACTATTTGGAGTATAAATCCAATGGGATTTAAAATTTGTCTGTGAGATGAGTGAAAGTTGCTCAGTAGTGTCTGACTCTTTGGGACCCCATGGACTGTAGCCTGCCAGGCTCCTCTATCCATGGAATTCTCCAGGCAAGAATACTGGAGTGGGTACCATTCCCTTCTCCAGGGGATCTTCCCAACACTGGACTGAAGCCAGGTACCCCACACTGCAGGCAGATTCTTTACCATCTGAGCCACCAGAGAAGCACAAAATTTTAAATGTTTAAATCCTAGTTAATAAAGCAGTTTTATTTTTTAGTAATTAGATAATAACATAATCTGGCATTGTAACGACTTTTTTGCTCTTTGTGGTGGAATTAGCATGGTCTTGCTAGGAATGCTATTTCAAATTCAAAACAAAAATATCTCTCTCTTAGATTTTAGAAAATACTATGTAGATTGACTCTGAGTTCTTGATTTTGAGCAGCATGTCACCTTTTCTACTTGTTTAAAAAGAAAAGTGAATCAGGAACCAAAGTAGCAGTATTAGGACTAAGGAGCAGATGTTAAAGAAAAGTCAGTGGAGACAATTATAAGGTAAAACTTTTGGTAATCAGCATTATCATTTTATGGAAGTAATGAAGAATTATCTTCTCCTTTCTTTTCATTGTCTTCTCTACTATCTGCTGATAGTAGGTACAGCCAAAGTCAAGAACATGAGATACCAGAGACATATTTTTAAAAATCCAATTGACTGTTTACAAAGGATAGAGGTATACAGAGAATTCATGCAGTGTATCTGGACAGACCAGATGATAACAATGTATTAACAATGACTATGCAATAACAGCAACAATATTTTAGCACATACCACATACACAATGATATGCAAACATGCACATAGTCTTATTTAAATGAACCTTTTAGTTTTATAATGATTGTGAAGTAGATAATACTATCCCCATGTTATAGAGGATGGTACTGAGGCAAGTTAAGAAAGGACAGTAAATGAAAGAAACGACATTTAAACTTGTTACTCCAAAGCTAATGGACTCCTCCCAATTAACAGTGTAGATTCTAGATATCTAAGCAATTTACAACTTATATTTCTACAATGAAAAATTTCTCCCACGTCATGCTCTATATCAAACTCTGGCTATTTTTTAAAATCAATTCTTTACTGAATATTTACTCAGGTGAGTGAATAATGTCTTCCAAATAATAATAATTATATATCTGAGTTAAATGGTGTTTGCAATATGTCAAACACTGTTCCAATGTGTTCAGTTCAGTTCAGTTCAGTTGCTCAGTCGCGTCTGATTCTTTGCGACCCCATGAATCACAGCACACCAGGCCTCCCTGTCCATCACCAACTCAAGGACTTTACTCAGACTCACGTCCATTGAGTCAGTGATGCCATCCAACCATCTCATCCTCTGTCTTCCCCTTCTCCTCCCGCCTTCAATCTTTCCCAGCATCAGGGTCTTTTCAAATGAGTCAGCTCTTCGCATCAGGTGGCCAAAGTATTGGAGTTTCAGCTTCAACATCAGTCCTTCAGGACTGATTTCCTTTAGGATTGACTGGTTGGATCTCCTTTCAATCCAAGGGACTCTCAAAAGTCTTCTCCAACATCATAGTTCAAAAGCATCAATTCTTCGGCACTCAGCTTTCTTTACAGTCCAACTCTCACATCCATACATGACTGACTACTGGAAAAATCATAGCCTTGACTAGACGGACCTTTGTTGACCAAGTAACGTCTCTGCTTTTTAATATGCTGTCTAGGTTGGTCATAACTTTTCTCCCAAGGAATAAATGTCTTTTAATTTCATTGTGTACCTTGACTCAAATTTCATGGTTATCCATGGTAAATATTTATTTCAGTATTAAAAATATGTGTACTTTTATCACATATGGATATAGATTCAGAAAGATTTTTTTTTTTTTACTGTATTAAGTCCACTTGACTAATTAAATAACCCTGGGAAAAATAGGAAATAATATCATCGAAATGAATTTATTAGAGTTCCCATATGATACACTATTCCTTGCTTATAGAAATTTCCCAGAGGGAAATTGAGTTTTCTATCGTGATTTCATAAGTATTTGGAGAAATATCTGCTTTGCAATCTAGTGAATAAAATATTTCTATTTAGAATTGTTTGTACTTTTTAATATCCTATTAAAAAACACTGTATTTTTAATATCACCCCCTAATACACATTTTAGCATTAAAATTACAAGCTAATTATAAGCCAAAAATGAGAGACAGAGGCATGAAATAGCATAGTGTTTCTAATTTTATAGGACATGAATCTGTGGGGAAAAGAAAGAGCATCAGCTTTTTTAGCCTTCTCTGCCTTCTCATCACTGTGCTGTACCATGTATTTTCGTTCATCAGATTGTAAATGTTCCTTAGAACATTCATTCACTTGTCCATTCTTTTATTTAACACCTCCTATGCATCATGCAATATTTCAGACACTTTGGGGTCTCAGTTACAAAAATCCCATGTCCCAACAGAATAACATCCCAGTGCAATCATAAAGACAATAACACATAAAAATATGGATTTCAATGCCAAGTTTTTATAAGGTACACTAAGAAAAAGAAATCAATATAATTATTTCTCTCATAATTTTAATGTAAAACTGAATTGCAACAGGAAAGACAGTGGTAAGGCTATACCATTACTCTGCTGTCAAGAGAAGGTAAGATGTGATTATATACTCCTGAGTCCTTCTCTGTAGTATAATTTTCTAAATTTCATTTGCTGAGAGAAAGGAAACACTTTGTATGGTTTATGGTTCTATTTAAATTACAGACTTGTGAAATCACTTTTGCGAAAATTCTTGTTAATCAAGTTTTCTGTAAGGAGAAGGATTAACCCATTCAGCCTCTATATCCTATAAATGCCTGGCTTCCTGGGATACTCCCTCTGTACTCAGAAACTGCTTACCAGGAGAACTTAACTGTATGTCAATGAATATAAATATATACCTTTTTCTTAAGTGAGTTAAGGTAAGGAGCAGGTATATTTTCACTGCCATAAAATATTTATTTCAGAGAGATAAAATGCTACTGTCAGACAGGCTTTGTTCTGCTACTTTTAAGTGTTGCTAACAGCTGTTGTTGTTCAGTCACTAAGTCATGTCCAACTCTTTGCAACCCCATAGACTGCATCATGCCAGGCTCCTCTGTCCTTCACTGTCTCCCAGTTTTGCTCAAATTCATGTCCACTGAGTCAGTGATGCTATCTAACCATCTCATTCTCTGCAGCCCCCTTCTCCTGCTGCCTTTAATCTTTCCCAGAATCAGGAACTTTTTCAATGAGTCGGCTCTTCGCATCAGGTAGTCAAAGTATTAGAGCTTCAATTCCAGCATCAGCCCTTCCAATGAATATTCAGGAGTGATTTCTTTTAGGATTGACTAGTTTGATCTCCTTGCTGTACAAGGACTCTCAAGAGTTTTCTCCAGCCCTACAATTCAAAAGCATAAATTCTTCCATGCTCACTCAGCCTTCTTTATGGTCCAGCTCTCACATTTGCACATGACTAACGGAAAAACCGTAGCTTTGACTATACAGACCTTTGTCAGCAAAGTGATGTCTCTGGTTTTTAATACACCATCTAGGTTTGTCTTAACTTTACTTCCAGGGAGTAAGCGTCTTTTACTTTCATGATGGCAGTCACCATGCACAATGATTCTGGAGCCTAGGAAAATGAAATTTGACACTGTTTCCAATTTTCCCCCTTACAGAGATTTTGTTACCTGCAGGACTGCCCCTCAAATTTTTCTGAGACTTCACGCTATTATTTTATTTATTTTTTAAAGATTTTGTGATTCAGACCATTTTTAAAGCCTTTATTGAATTTGTTACAATATTGCTTCTGTTTTATGTTTGGCTTTTTGGCCACAAGGCATGGGAGATCTTAGCTCCCTGACCAGGAATGGAACCTGCACCCCCTGCATGGAAAGTTCAGTTCAGTCACTCAGCCATGTCTGACTCTTTGCGAGCCCATGGACTGCAGCACGCCAGGCTTCCTTGTCCATCACCAACTCCTAGAGCTTGTTCAAACTCATGTCCATCAAGTCAGTGATGCCATCCAAACATCTCATCCTCTGTCATCCTCTTCTCCTCCTGCCTTCAATTTTCCCAGCATCAAGGTCTTTTCCAAAGAGTCAGTTCTTCACATCAGATGGCCAAAGTATTGGAGCTTCAGCATCAGTCCTTCCAATGAATATTCAGGACTGATCTCCTTTAGGATGGACTGGTTGGATCTCCTTCCAGTCCAAGGGACTCTCAAGAGTCTTCTCCAACACAACAGTTCAAAAGCAAAGCATCAATTCTTTGGCACTCAGCTTTCTTTAAGGTCCAACTCTTATATCCATACATAACTACTAGAAAAACCACAGCTTCGACTACACGGACCTTTGTCAGCAAAGTCTTAACTACCGGACCACCAGGAAAGTCTGCATACCCAAGTATTTTAGATTTGTTCTCACAAATAGTCTATTTGCCAATACATTCTCTTGACTGTTATGAATAATCTTATCGTATGCTTAATCCCAGACTTGAGATTTATTGGATTTCCAGTGCCCTGAAAATCAGCCAAATCCCTCAGCTTAGGCACTCACACAGGAAGAATACTCAGGACAGCCCTAAAGTTGGATAGTTTGAGTTTCCATGAAGAAGGATCTTTTGTTCTTCTCCCAGGAACTAAATAAAACATGTCACTAGGCCAGCTCCTGGGGCCAAATGTAGGAGTCAAGTTGAGGCCACTTAAATGAGAAACAGGCAAGTTTTTAAAAGAGAAAAAAGAAAACAACTGTCTCTATTATTCTTGAGTCATGACCATTTTAATGCTACTTGTGTTTTCTATGATAATTTCATCTTTTCTCATTTTGTAGAAATGTGATGAAGGCACCCTACTTCAAATATAGTAATTATTCAACTCACATATCTCCTGACTTATTTGTGTCTTGTCCCATAGTTGAATTCATTGGATGTCTGCTTCTACATTACACCCCAGCTCAAGATTCTGAGGATCTAGTAGATACCTGTGACAGCAGATGTTAATTCAGTCCCATACTTTCTGAGACTCATGATTGTGGGTACTAGTCTAGTGCCAACATCAGAGACAAGGACCTGCCTTGCCTCTGTTTCTGAGTTTTTTTCTACTAAATGCTCAATGTCCCCTAGAACTAAAACCCTTCCAAGCTCCTACCAATTCCTGTCCCAGCATCTGGAAATTTCTCCCTAAATTTCTTACCAGTGTCTGGATCATTGCTGCCCATAGAATAGTTAGTACACTTCAGTAGGCATTCAGAGGACTCAGACAAATGGAGAATTGTATGATTATAATGTTGTACTTCTAAAACTAGCCTCATCACCAATGTTTGCTTTCTGGAAATTTGAATTAAGAGAGTACATTTTAAAATCAAAACATCTTATGAATTTTTTACTCTAGGAGTCAAACACCTCATAAAATATTTTTTGTTTAAAATTGAAGTACTTGTTCTTTAAAAGATGTAATCAGAAAGGAAGATTGTAATAATATTCTTAAAAAGATACAAAGTTTTGACTTTGTTTATATTTATTGGAGTAATACTTTGACTGGTTCAAGTTAAAATCAATGGAGAAATTTCTACTCAAAATAGAAGAAGGGAACCAAACAATTTGAAATCTCAGCATCTTACAGAAAGTGAGATAGAAACATTGCCTTGTAAAGGATGTTAAGAAATAGTCAAGCATCTCTAAAAAATATTCCTACTTCTAGGAAATACTGCAGTGAATAAAAGTGAAAGTATGCTCTATTACTTGAAACTATGAAGAGCCAAGATTTTTTATAGCTGAAAATATGAAGACATTTCATCGAGTCAAGAAGCTAGTACATTATCTAGAACTTCATTGAAGGTTTTTATTATCAGCATCAGACAGAAGTCTCACAAGTAGATGAGAAAAAGAATAAATGAAGAATGAACACTGCTGAATAGTACTATAAAAGCAGGCAAATTTACAGGTGTATTCACGTTAATACAATGATATTAAAATATCTGACTTTAATTAAAGTGTCAAAGCTTAAGAATTAGGCATGCATCTTAAAAATTTATATCCTAAAAATACTCATAAATTATGAGTTGTTGTTCAGATAATAGTAACACTTGACAATTCTTGATACTGAGACACAAGAGAAATTTTTCCTATGGATATTTGTTAACAGGATACAATATAAAATTCTTAAAATAAATACAACAATAACAAATATAATATTTCTTTTAACATTTTTAACATCCCTCAAAGTAAAGCAATGTTTATTCAATAAAAACAAAAAATGTTCCATAAAAGAGACACTGTGGAGATTAGTGGGTTTAAAACAATATAGCTGAGGTATACATTTCTGTTAGTCTTGTTTAATCTATGGACACATATTAAAGCAAGTTTTCTAGATTTTTTTGAAAATCAGATTGATGAGAATGGGGAAAGGGGAGGGGGTGGACAGAACATCTCCAAAGAGACATACACACAAGCACAGTCATTTACACACAGGTACAGTATGTAGGTACAGTATTTCAATACAGTAATTCCACGATACACAGCCACAGACTACACAGACTATTGCTTTTCAAACGACAGATCCCCACCCATCAGAAGCTTACTAATTAACGTAATGGGCTGGAAATTGCGATTTAAAAAAAGGAGCGGGGACGGAGGGCAGACATGGCAAAATTCTGGCAGTGGTGGTACAGTTTTGGAATAGTGGATGAATCTCCCTTAATTCATCCATAATTCAGACAGGAAAATAACGAGAGGCAAACTTAAAAACCTCCAGACAGTTATAAAGAAACCTCACAGACCTCACCATGTGGGCACACATGGACAGCCACAAAGACCTGCACGATCCAGAGAGAATTAGCATCAGAGTGACAGGAAGCGGAGGGGAAAGGAATGGGCTCTGTTGACCTGAGACAGACTGCCAGATACGTCTCCTGCAAAGACGGATTTACTGGGGATCAACAAAGAATCGCAGTTTAAGGTCTGCAACCATGGCCCGTCACTGCACACCAAGGGAAGGAACATTTTTATTGAGAGGAAAAGGAAATTGGGAGGCTTGCAGTAAACAGAGTCCACGACTTTTCATTGGTCAAGTCCTTGCCACCAAAGAAAAGGAGTCTATTCTTCCTGTTGGGCTCTACTATTGTCCCAGGGTGTGAGAGCTCCCCCTTCTGGTCTCTCAACTCTATTTAACTGAAAGAAAAGAAGAAGAAAATGAAGTCGCTCAGTCGTGCCTCTTTGTGACCCCATAGACCCCATGGACTGCAGCCCCCCAGGCTCCTCAGTCCATGGGATTCTCCAGGCAAGAATACTGGAGTAGGTTGCCATTGCCTTCTCCAGGGGATCTTCCTGACCCAGAGATCAAACTCAGGTCTCCCACATTGCAGGCAGACTCTTTAACCTCTGAGCCACCAGTTCAGTTCAGCTCGGTTCAATCGCTCAGCCGTGTCCGACTCTTTGCGACCCCATGAATCGCAGCACGCCAGGCCGCTCTCCATCACCATCTCACGTCCATCAAGTCGGTGATGCCATCCACCCATCTCATCCTCTGTCACCCCCTTTTCCTCCTGCCCCCAATCCCTCTCAGCATCAGTCTTTTCCAATGAGTCAACACTTCGCATGAGGTGGCTAAAGTACTGGAGTTTCAGCTTTAGCATCACTCCTTCCAAAGAACACCCAGGGCTGATCTCCTTTAGAATGGACTGGTTGGATCTCCTTGCAGTCCAAGGTACTCTTCAAGAGTCTTCTCCAAGACCAGAGTTCAAAAGCATCAATTCTTCCGTGCTTGCGCTCAGCTTTCTTCACAGTCCAACTCTCACATCCATACATGACCACTGGAAAAACCATAGCCTTGACTAGCCGGACCTTTGTTGGCAAAGTAATGCCTCTGCTTTTGAATATGCTATCTAGGTTGGTCATAACTTTCCTTCCAAGGAGTAAGCGTCTTTTAATTTCATGGCTGCAGTCACCATCTGCAGTGATTTTAGAGCCCAAAAAAATAAAGTCTGACACTGTTTCCCCATCTATTTCCCATGAAGTGATCAGGGAAGCCCCCTATTTAACTGAAGTTTCTATTTATTACTTTCATACAGATTGATGGGCCTAAGAATAAACAAAATGCTGGAAACTGTGGCAGGCCAATATGAGTGTAGAAGCTGAAACCAGCCAAGGTTTCCTCAAGACCCAACTTACAAATAAGGGCAGAGTGTTCAAATGTGATCTGATGGTACCTAACCAGCCTGAACCTGTAGGTTATTAAATGAACATACCAAACCACCTCCCAATTTTAGAAGTGCAATGTTATAATCATACAAAGAAAACAGCTTTTCATCTAACTTAAAATTTTGACAATTATGGCAGGGCAGCCATACTGAGACTATTCAGGACTAATTCAAAATTAACTAGAATTCTATCACATTTCATCAATTTTAAAGAAGTATATATTTTTTTTCATATTTTAACATCTCTAAATCATCATGTCTTTCACATTTTACAGTCTTACAATTAATTCCAGAACTTTTCCTTTGTTCATACATTAAATAAATAATTAAATTATGTGTCTTACAACCAGTGGCATCTTAGATATGAAGGCAGATAGCATTTTCTTATCAGCATGATTCATCATATACTTTACCAATTAAGAGTCATATTTTCTATTCAAAGTAAAGATGTTTGACTAGTACAGTAGAATTCAATGCTACTTTGACCAATAGACAGTAAAAATAATAGACACTTACTGTTCAGGATAAAGAAAATCTCCTAGTTATGGAAAATATTTGATCACTTGAATTGTACTTTTTATCTGTTTCCAAATATTTTAAGAATGCAATAGCTGAGCTAGAAAACATCTATGATTATGATTTATTGATTGCTCTATAAATGTTGGTCTTAGAGAAATGTGGGGGAAAGTAGAAATTTGAATAAAATTGAAAACAAGATTCACAGTGCTAATATTATTTACATGACTGGTGCCTGCTGCCATGATATGAATTTTTTTCTTTGATGCTAATAAGCAATTGAAAGCATGATGACTTATTTAAGTTAATACACTCAGTTCAGTTCAGTCGCTCAGTCGTGTCCAACTCTGCAACCCCATGAATCACAGCATGCCAGGCCTCCCTGTCCATCACCAACTCCCGGAGTTCACTCAAACTCATGTCCATTGAATCAGTGATGTCATCCAGCCATCCCATCCTCCGTCATCCCCTTCTCCTCCTGTCCCCAATCCCTCCCAGCATCAGGGTCTTTTCCAATGAGTCAACTCTTTGCATGAGGTGGCCAAAGTATTGGAGTTTCAGCTTCAGCATCAGTCCTTCCAATGAACACCTAGGACTGATCTCCTTTAGGATGGACTGGTTGGATCTCCTTGCAGTCCAAGGGACTCTCAAGAGTCTTCTCTAACACCACAGTTAATACATTAACTACAAATAATATAACTAGAAAATGTAACTTAGGGTACTGTTATGAATGTCATGATTTTTTATATAATTATGTGATATTTTATCAGCCAATGTATTAGTCTAGAACTAACCAGTCCATTCTAAAGGAGATCAGTCCTGGGTGCTTTTTGGAAGGAATGATGCTAAAGCTGAAACTCCAGTACCTGCCACCTCATGCAAAGAGTTGACTCACTGGAAAAGACTCTGCTGCTGGGAGGGATTGGGGGCAGGAGGAGAAGGGGATGACAGAGGATGAGATGGCTGGATGGCATCACCGACTTGATGGACGTGAGTCTGAGTGAACTCTGGGAGTTGGTGATGGACAGGGAGGCCTGGCGTGCTGCAATTCATGGGGTCGCAAAGAGTCGGACACGACTGAGCGACTGAACTGAACTGAATGAAGAAACAAAAGTCACACAGTAATATACATTTGTTGTTGTTTAGTCATTAAGCCATGTCTGACTCTTTTTGGACCCCATGGACCCCAGGCTTCTCTATCCATGGGATTTCCCAGGCTAGAACACTGAAGTGGGTTGCCATCTCTTTCTCTGTGGGATCTTCCCAACTCAGGGATTGAACCTGAGTTTCCTGCATTAGCAAGCGAGTTCTTTACCACTGACCCATCAGGGAAGCCCACAAATATTGTTGTTTAGTCACTAAGTTGTAATTTAAATAGGAGATGTTTAATATAAAGAATTACCAAGGTATGACGTACTAAAAAGTATGCTGAGACTGAGGGGATGTACTTAAAGAAGGACAAACTTGGAAGACTGGCTCCCTTCTGAGGCTGAGGTTCAGACCTAATTCAAAAAGGTATGATGGGAGCCCAGTGGAGGGCAGAGAGACTGGCTGCAGGGCTGCCCTATAGGTGGTCCACTGTTGCCAGAAATGCAAGATAGAACCCTTCAGCAGGCAGGACAGCCACAGCTATGGGAGAATGTGCAAAGGGAGTTAAGGATGCTGTTGCAGGAGAGAAACCTGGAGTGCTGATGTTAACATGGGGAGGAGTGCAGAAAGATGCTCACCTTGCCCAGGCTGGGGACACAAGGTTCCTCAGGAACTTGCTTCAGGGTGCAGGGTGGGGCGAGTTGCATTGCATGACCTCACAAACCCACAACACTTGAGTACCCCTGCTGCCGGAGCAAGTGAAGGAAAACCACCCACACAGGAACCAGAGAGTTACTCCCTTCCTCTGCGATGTCCCTCCCACTCCCTCTACAGGCTAAATTGACATCATGTTTACTGAAAACAAAAAAATGCTTACAGAGTTCAGTATGGGCTCTCAGAACAGGTAGTGAAGGGTGCTGAAAGGCGATACATTGATAACTGGTAGTCCTTGAAGTGTCTGCTCTAGGAAAGGTGTTATAAGCCCTGAGTTAGATACTGTGGAAAACACTATCATTAGGAAGCTGTATGGTGTACCAGAAAGAGGAGAATAAAAAGGAGAGAAACAGATAGAAATTATGCACAGGGAGAATAGTTCTAGAAATCCAGGGCCCCAGGTAGTTAATAGTACAGATACCCTTCATTTGTTTAATATTTTAAAAATTTTATAAAATGCTACATATTATTTCATTTTGATCCTCACAATCATCCGCTGAGATTAGTTGTGTTAGTACTGTTGTTGTTGTTGATACTTAGTCCCTAAATCATGCCCGACTCTTTTTGTGACCCCATGGACTGTATGTAGCCCACCAGGCTCCTATGACCATGGGATTTCTCAGGCAAGAATACTGGGGTGGGTTGCCATTTCCTTCTCCAGGGGATCTTCTCAACTCAGGGATCAAAACCAAGTCTCTTGCACTGGCAGGAGGGTTCTTTACCACTGTGCCACCAGGGAAGCTCGTACTATTATTACCAATTTTTAAATGAGAAAACTGTGCCCCAGAGTCATTAACAGACTCACCAAAGTACCAAAGCTAGTGAATAGCAGAGGATTTGATCTTAAATTCTGAAAAATGCATGTATAGCATTGTGGGCTTTAATAGCGAAATTAGACTAGACTGCCCCAGGGTCCTACTACCCAGAAACGTGCTGCAAATTACAAAGGAGTCTAGCAGCAAACAATTAAGAGTGTACTCTACTAATCTAGCCATCTTTACAAGACAGCATCTACTTCTCTCTTCTGCAATTGTTCTGGATAATCCTCATCTTTTTTCAGCACCCCGACTACACACATACACACAGACACACACACAAACACACAAATACACACAAATACACCCCACACACTCCATGGCCACAATGATAATGCCTGTCCTGGAAACTTTCAAAGATCTAGCATTAAACCTTATCAAAATAATCCCCGACTGCCTTTATTTTTGGTTTTTCAAAAAAAAAAAATTAATGTGCATCCATTCTGGGAAGAAGTAACAGATTACACAAAGGTAAAAGTCAACTCACAAATGTTCATTAGATCTGCTAAGTATTAATATGCCAGCTATTTTCCTTGACTCAGTGAGTTCTTTCCTTATTTATATAATTTTAATGTCATGTAATTCACCTCAGTTTCAATCCGTATAGCCTTCAACTTTACTCACATCTTTAGTTCTATTACTACACCCTGCTCTAAGTATTTAAATTATATCTGAGGGTTGAACATACGAGTGTTAAGGGCAAAAAAGCCCCAAATCTGTCTCTTGTCTAAAATATCCAGATACTAAAAAGGAAAACTCTATTCTGTTTGAATAACATAGATAACTTCCTGTACCTTCCAAATCCCTTTATATATTTTCTAAATGAATACCATCAACTGTAAGGTTGTTCTTTTTTTCCCCCCTTTCTTCAGGTATTTATGGTACAATTAAATTGTAACCCTTATGGCACTCACTGCCCACTGGTGTTTTCCGGAACTTTCTTGTTCTTTGGTTTCCTCCATAGGCATTTCATTATTACTAAATACCACTACCAGAGAGCTGGGCAGGATGAAGGTAAGTCAGTGAAACTAAAAACTGTCTGTGGTAAAAATTTCTAAAAAAAGGTGAAGTCATCAACTAATTTATAATTAGAGTTCTGATTATCTAGTGATCAACAGCAGAAATAATTTAAAATGTGTAGTCTTCAGAATCTTTAAGTGCGTGAACACAGTTATGATAGTGAAGAGAAAGGAACAAAGAGCATCTGTTTGTGTTGCTTCCCTTTCTTCTGCATAACTTTTTCACATCTGCATAAATCTCATACTTAAAGCAATTTACAAAATAGCAAAATTCAATACAAAACCTAAGTATTCTAAATTATTTGAAATAAAATAGTTCTTTTTTTTTAAATTGGGGAATTTTAACATGGGGCTCTGGAGACAGGATTTTGTTTTAATAGGTGTTATGTTCTTTTTTTAAAAGCTGTTTTAACATTAGAAGGAGAATTTCCTGATGTGTCTGTAAAGCTGCAAAAGCTATACTGGTAACAGCAAGGAGAGCCAAAGTGTGTTCTATGGAATGAATGGTACAGGTTAGAAATGATAGAATGAAAAAAGCTCTGTCAGGGAATATTAAATATATTTTTAGAAAACACATTTAATACAACAGGTTATTACTACTCAGCCGAAGAAAATAACTCCACGTATTGTCTTAAAACAAAAGATATTTGAAAATATAAAGTTTACAAGAGTAATCTAATCCCAGGACACAGATGGATCTCTACAAAGAAAGCTTTTCAATCATCATCTATTTTGTTTTCTTCAGATGCTTCTCCACCCAACCTGACAACCAGGGGAATTTGCCCCACTCTGCTCTGAAGAGTAACATACATTTTCAGGTTAAAAAAAAAAGCGTTGACATATTTATTATTGCTGGATGATATCTTCCTTTTTTTTAACTATTTTAAAAATTTTCCAAATGTTTAACATTGAAAAATATGATTTCGTTGAAACAATATTTTCCATCTTAAATTATGAAATCTATAAGATTTTACTTAACTTTTTTTTCTGGTTTCAGGTAAACCCCCAATATTTGCAACTGACCCAAAATGACAACAAATAACACAGTCCCTCAGCTATTTGTATAGCAGTTTTCTAAGGCATCTGGAATTTTTAAATGGGTGTATTTAATGCCATGTGCTATATCTAATGTGAACCACACCTTGAAACTAAAAAAATTTTTTTTAACTTTTTAGTTACCTAGACTTCAGAATTAATACTTAATTCTGAATAAATCAGTTCTAACTATTCTGGGCAAACAAACTTTTCAACTATATGTTTTCATTAGCATTACTTAAGAAACGGCAGAATTTTTTCATGAAAAATCGTTAGGATTATAATTCCTATGCATAGGGATAGAATGATTCTGTTAAAAGCTAGAATTCTTTCCCGGTGAGTAATATAATTGTTACCTTCGTTTCTATGTGCTTACTACTAAATATTTTAAAGTGTGCAAATTTAAAATAATTCCTTCAAAGTATGTATATTGTGAGTCATTGTGAGAGACGAATTAGGACACACATGGAGATTCAGATATGAATAGTTAATATTATGGAGAAAATGCAATTTTAAAGGCTTTTGCTGTGCAGCTCGATTCAGAAAAAAACATTTAGGTACAGTTTATATGCACAACATGCTTCTCCCTCTCCTTGACTATTAAAACTGCTAATTAGCAGCTGTTCAATTACTTAAAATAGTCAAACTGTGCATGCTGTAGCTAAGGGCAGAATACAAAAGTAAAAGAAAATTAGTAGTAAATCCATTGTTCCCTTGTGAAGGACAGTCGTTAAATAGGATCTTATGTCTTCATTCATTGTCACAATGTGAGCCTGAATCTTCTAAGAAACTGTAAATTTAAAACACTTGTTAAACACAAATATGTTTTCTTTTTACCATCAAAAATAGTATAAAGAAAAAAACTTAATTACTAAAATAACATTTATTGACAGATTATGTACGAATGAATAAATATAAGAGTATTCTCTCATTATTAGCATCACTCTTGACAAAATTCAGCAGCAAACACAAATTCATGTTTAATTTTAGATTTACATATGTAGATGAAATATTTGGAGGGAACAGCTGAATTGCTTAAATCATCTTTTCATAGCTAGTAATTAATACTTATTTCCAAATTAACTATAATTTGCTAAATACTTTTTCAAGGGCTACTTTTAGAAAAAGCATCATTTAATTATGTATGGCAGAAACAATGAGGGTATGTTTCTAAGATAATACATTTTGTTAACTTCAACTTTGCCACATAAAATATTTTGTCATTTTCTTGTAGTTTCTGAATTTCTTGAAAACTAGGATGAAAATGGTATATACTTAAAATATATTGGAAATTTGAAATTAGAAGCATTTGAGATGGCAATTAAATACAGACTATTTTGAACAAAGTTTCTTTTTCACAATTGACAAATAAGTCACTTTGTCTCAAACCCTTTCAAAACTATTTCATTAACGTAATTTGGAATAATCAGGAAATAAAAACTGTTCAGTGTTTAAAAATGTAAAATATATATATTTTCATTTCTTAAAGCACAAAACATCAAAAGCAATTCCTTACGATAGAGGGCATATTATTTCAACATACTTTTAAATTAGAAAATGTTTGATGGTCTTATAGCATCAAAGAAAAATACTGATGAAATTAACAAAAAGATTTCCCCCAAAATCTGTAGTCAACTGTCACCTCTGCACTACTACAGTTCTTACAAAATCAAGACAAAATGACTTTGGGATGTGTTTTCCTACATCTGGTGTACAATATATGCTGAAGTACCTTCACACTAAGCAATTAAGTTCAAAGATTTAATTAAGAGGAAGAAGAAAATGTTCTCCTTTCTTTTTCAGGTCTACTACTTAATTTTTCCTTATTTAACCAACATATCTTAGATTAGCATAAACAGAATCATATGTATTCCTTGTCTCTTCTCTTCCTCCAGAGCATGTAAGATTTAAAGGAAATGAATACCAAGCTGCTTCTTTCTTCCAACTGTAGCTATTCCACAGCAATTCAGGATATAGATAAATCCATACATGTCTATCTTGTTTTGAAAAGTTGAATTTAAACATCCATACACAGCTGGTGCAAGTGTAAACTACTAAAACACGGAAAAATCATTTTACTTTGCTTGGTAAAGTTTAATATATGCATACTGTATGACCACTCCTATGTACAATACCATATAGACTAGAAAAACTTCTCCTCCTCCTCCCTGGGAGGCATATCCAAGTTCATAGCTCTATTTTTCACAATAGCAGAAAAACTGTAAATAATTCAAAAGATCAACAACAAAGGATACGCTAAACCACTTGTGGGGTACTTATATACCGGAACATTTTATTAGACAGAAAAATCAATGAACTACAGTAATTGGCATCAACAAAGAAGATTTTTAAAAAACAAATATTAAATGAAAAATATGATTCTTCCCACTGATTTCAATTTCAAAAACAGGCAAACTAAACATACATTGTTTAGGAATACTGCCAAATGTAGTAAAATTATAAAGAAAACCAAAGCAATTATTGGCCCCAAACTCAGGGGAAAAACTGTTTTAAATGAAGGAAGAGAGTACAAGATAGCATAATGTGAAATTCAAAGGTGCCTGAAATGTTTTATTTCTCAAGTTGGAAAATGGGCACACACGTGCTCAAGTTTTTGGTGGGTTTTGTTTTTGTGTTTTACAGCAGCTCTCACTTTTTGAAATTTATACCTCACAATAAAACAAAGAAAATAGAGGGAAAGGAAACTGAATTTAACCATATAACTGATTAGCAAATTGCTAGTAACAATTCTGATTGGTCTCAGAGTAGCCTATGGACTGTTTGTCTTCCCCTAACCAATAAACTAGCAAACAAATGTGCAAAAGGGTGTGTGTGTTAAAGTGCAGAGTAAACCAGGAGCAGCATCATTTCTAATATGCATGGTACTAACACTAAATTTGTCAGAGCTATGTTACAATACAGACAAGAGTTTCAGCAGTGGTTCTCAACAAAACTGCAGTGGATTTTAGCCAAGGAAAGGAAGGACAGTGCAGCAGGTGGACAATACACGCAAGAGAATAAGTGTCAGAATGGTGGTGTGGAGAGTATGAAAAAGCTTCCCGCCCCCGCTCCTGACCACTCCTTGTGTGAGTTCCTTAAAAGAGCAAGACTGTCTTCTTCCATCTCGCCTTCTCCTCCACCAATCCCCCACTCTCACTCCCTAGGACAATACAAGGCCACCTTAAATATATACACGTTTACAGTTTTTTGAAAAGTCCAGTCATCATAATTCACTCACACCTTGAACAACTTATTTTTTGAGCACCTACAATGTGGCAGGCACTAACTTTCCAATAGAGAAATGCACAAAACAAAAATCCAAAGTTCAAAAAACCCAAAAATATCTAAATAAAACAGAAGCCATTTACCTGATAGGATTCAATACGATGGTTAGTCTGCTCCTGGGAAAACAAATTTATTTGTTTTAAATTAAAATGCCTGAAGTTTGTGCATATACATACACATCCAGGTTTCATTCACCAATCATTTCATAAAGAGTTTGGTCTATTTCTTTACCTAAGAGCCCATTGATTGAAATTCTGCATCATCTTCCTTCTTTACACATAATGAATTGTGTACCATTTCCAGGTTTAGTTTCTTTCAAGATTCAGGACAGGCTAAAAGTTATAGTTAAAGACACTTCAGCTGAGAGTAAACTTTTGGGGATTTTGTAATTTTTTTTCTCCCATTCTCAATTTCCCACAATTTAACAGTAGCTTTTATTTTGTTTTTTAGACTTTTTTGATGTGGACCTTTTTTAAAGTCTTTGTTGAATTTGTTACAATATTGCTTCTGTTTTATGTTTGTTTGTTTGTTTGACTACTAGGCATGTGAGACCTTAATTCACCCACCGGGGATCAAACCTGCACCCCCTGCATAGGAAGCTGAAGTCTAAACCACTAGACCACCAAGGAAGTCCCTTAAAAGTCGTATCATTTGTCTTTGGTGAAGCATTCTAAAACATTCAATTTAGCTTCTCTAGAAATAATTTCTTTGCAAACTTATCTGATATCTCTTTATGAAAATTTTAATTGTTACATCATTAAAATAATAAGTGCAACTGACATAAGTTTCAGAACTGACACCTTTTGGGTTTTAACTCTCAGATTGCTGATAAGTACATAACTCAGGATTATGACAACAAAGAGTTGGACACGAATTAGCGACTAAACCACCACTACATAACTCAGCTGCTGGAAGCAAAGATGAGCTGACTTACTTATCAGAGAGGAACCCACTAGCCTTAAACACTGTTGTCTTTGGCATCAGTCACAAAGAAAATGGAGAAGTTCTGTTCACCTAGCGTCAGTCAGTGGGAGGCTGGTTGAGAGAATTTATAGAATCAAATCCACAACAACAAGGGGTGATGAGCAAGGGAACTTGCCACCTGGAAAATACTGTAGAAAGAAGGCTCCTAAGGGGAAGATTTTACCCTGTAAGATCAAACTGATATGCAGTTTGGGGGGGACTTAAATTCTGCCCTAAAACACATGGGGGTTTTAGTCTGTGAATCAGGTAACAGGTGCAAAATAAATACCCAGGACCTTCTTATCCTCCCACTACCACTACTTATTACAGTGTAAAAATATATAGAGAGAAATGATAATAATACAAAAAGCACTGATTACAATTAGCAAGAAGAATGCTGTGTTTCTGATGATGAGTCCCCAAAGAAGAGCAGACAACTCAGATTAGTGACTGATTGAAACCTATTGGCATCACCCTATCAAAGCCTGTTTATAAGAGTGAAAAACCTGCATGGCCCTAGATCTCACTCTGCAAACTGAATGAAATAAACAGCTGACATGTCGGTCTCTGAGTGTTCCAATATGCCTCCAGAGAGGAAAATGCAAGACTGTAGCATAAAGAAACCGGAGGGGAAGGGCTCTGGGCTCCCCACTTTGGGGAAACCACCCTTCCTAGTAATAGGATAAGCAGGGCCAGAAGCCTTGCAGACGAGCTGCAAGCCAAAGCTGGAGGCTATGTATGGACCTGTGCCCATCAGGGCTATGATGTCTCCGTAAAGAAGTCACTTCGAAAGGAGTGAAAGAACAAAAACATAAACATGCAAGAACAAAATAACAAAAACGAATACATTGTAATTAAATAAAAAATACACCTATGAAATTTGAAAATTAAAGCAAGCCTGATACGTGCATCCCGTCCACCCCCTTCACTGGCTTCCCTGTACCATCCCCACCTTTTGGTGGTCTGGAGCCTAGAGGCCAAGGTCGAGGAGGCGCAGGACTGAGCCCACCTCGAGGTTTAGTCTTTCCCTCTAAGGAAACTTGACCCAGAAGTGAAGGCTTCAAGCCTGTCCTCCCTCTCATTCCTGCGGAAGAAAAGGGACACTGCTGGTGTCAGAGCGGCGCCGGACACTCACCATGTTCAGGCCACCCGACTTCCAGCAAGGTGGGAGCAGGCGGCCTCTCCAACCCCGCTCCACTCCTCCTTCCCTGCTGAACCTTCTCTCGTGGACCTACTTTAGGTTGTTGGAATATTATTCCAGTAGCTCCTGAACCCAGATTTTTTTTTTTTTTAAGCATGTATCTTCCTCTCACTATTCCTCTCCTTCTAGTCCATTCCAGCCACCTCGTGTCGCACATGCTGGTATACACACACGTCACCTTGCAGGGTGACTTCCTCGGGGGCTTCTATACCTCTACCAAAGCTCACCTTCGTTTTGCTTCCCCGCACCGCCCCCCCTCCGGCTCCTCCGGCATCACCAGCGACGGAAGAAAAGGCAGAACTCTGAGCAGTACGACCTGCCTTCCTGCGCATGCCCACTCCGACAGCGAGTGTCTCACCCCGTGACAGCAGTGCGCAGGGTCGAATTTGAAATGGAAACTCGCCCATCACACACACACCTGCCATGAGAAATGTGCGACAGGATACCTTTGTCAGGCTGATCCACTGATTTCCTCCCCTGAACTTTTAAATAGGTTGATTGGCATAGAGTTCGGTTTTCGTTTGAAATAAACTTTAATAATAATTGAGTTTTGAGAATGTCACGGCATTCAATGGGATAACTAGAGAAATATTTGTGTTGAGGTAAAAATCAAGGTTTGGAGGAAAAAAAAAACAAACAAACAAGATTTAGAATTACTGTTCTCCACAGTCAAGACATGTGGATTTCACAGTCTTGTCTTTTAGTTGTGTTTTTAATTTGTAATTTAATTCTATTCATTTAATAGAAATAAAGGCCACTCCCTGAACACTACCATTACTATCCTTTCAAAAAGGGTGTTTGAATCCCACCGAAATGAGAAGGCTATAAAAAACCCTGAATTGCTTGAATTTAAACCTTACCAAAAACTTACTGTGGTTGTGCTCTCTGAAGCTATTCAGAGTCCCCTTGATGTTTCTATTTTTGTAGACTGTAGAACAATGGTTAATCAAGTTTTGCTTATGGGCCCATATCCATATTTTTTTATAAAACCAGTGTAAATAAATAAAACAGGTTATGTGCAATTCCAAGCAAGCTGCAGTTTCTCTACCTCTTGCGTCTAACACTAAGTACTAACTACCCCTCACAGATAAAAGGAAAACGCTAACTTAGGATATGCAGAGTATCCAAAGTTTTATTTTGTCTATTAAGGACATTAACCCTAAATTTCCTATTATCTTAATTTCTTTTAAAAAATAAAATTTTAACATAGAACAATAAAGTAGAACATTAAAGAGTAAATAGCATTCCTTATCATGAGAAACGCTGGGCTGGAAGAAGCACAAGCTGGAAATCAAGATTGCCAGAAGAAATATCAATAACCTCGGATATGCAGATGACACCACCCTTATGGCAGAAAGTGAAGAGGAACTAAAAAGCCTCTTGATGAAAGTGAAAGAGGAGAGTGAAAAAGTTGGCTTAAAGCTCAACATTCAGAAAACGAAGATCATGGCATCCAGGCCCATCACTTCATGGCAGATAGATGGGGAAACAGTGGAAACAGTGGCTGACTCTATTTTGCTGCTGCCGCTGCTGCTGCTAAGTCACTTCAGTCGTGTCCGACACTGTGTGACCCCATAGACAGCAGCCCACCAGGCTCCCCCGTCCCTGGGATTCTCCAGGCAAGAACACTGGAGGGGGTTGCCATTTTGCAGATGGTGACTGCAGCCATGAAATTAAAAGACACTTACTCCTTGGAAGAAAAGTTACGGCCAACCTAGATAGCATATTGAAAAGCAGAGACATTACTTTGCCAACAAAAGTCCGTCTAGTCAAGGCTACGGTTTTTCGAGTGGTCATGTATGGATGTGAGAGTTGGACTGTGAAGAAAGCTGAATGCCGAATTGATGCTTTTGAACTGTGGTGTTGGAGAAGACTCTTGAGAGTCCTGTGGACTGCAAGGAGATCCTACCAGTCCATTCTGAAGAGAATCAGCCCTGGGATTTCTTTGGAAGGAATGATGCTAAAGCTGAAACTCCAGTACTTTGGCCACCTCATGCGAAGAGTTGACTCATTGGAAAAGTCTCTGATGCTGGGAGGGATTGGGGGCAGGAGGAGAAGGGGACGACAGAGGAGGAGATGGGTGGATGGCATCACTGACTCGATGGACGATGGATGTGAGTCTGAGTGAACTCCAGGAGTTGGTGATGGACAGGGAGGCCTGGCGTGCTGTGATTCATGGGGTTGCAAAGAGTCAGACATGACTGACCGACTGAACTGAACTGAACTGAATATAGAATGTGTTTAGAATTATAAAAACAACTACATTGCCCTTATTTTCCTTTTTTTATCATAGATTAGCAAACGTTGTATCATCTGTTGAGAGACCACTGTGAGAGATACTGCTGTGGATCACATTATATGTAATACAGTTGTCTCAGTCTGTTCAGGCGGTTTTAACAAAAATATCATAGACTGAGAGGCTTAAAAAGCATTCACTTCTTACAGTTCTGGAGGCTGAGAAGTCCAAGATCAAGGTGCCAGCAGGTTTGATATGTGGTGAGAGCCCACTTCCTGATTCTTAGCCATTTTCTTGCTGGGTCCTCACATGGAAGAAGGGATGAGAGAGCTCTGTGAGGTCTCTTTTCTAAGGGCACCAATCCTACTCATGGGGGATTCACTCTCATGATCTAACCATCTCCCTAAACCCTATTTCCTGAGATCGTCACATTAGGGTTAGGATTTTAACACACGAATTTTGTGAGGACACAAACATTCAGTCCGTAACAATAGTTTCTGCACACAAAACTCCATACTTTCTGAGCAGTCTGTCTTCATCCCATCAAACTGAGGTATGTACTAGGTCTTATAAATAGACCTTGATTTTACAAAATGTATAGGGAATGGGCTTCCCTGGTGGCTCAGCAGTAAAGAATCCACCTGCCAATGCAGGAGCCATGAGTTCAATACCTGGGTTGGGAAGATCCTCTGGAGAAGGAAGTGGCAACTCACTCCAGTATTCTTGGAAAATTCCACGGACAGAGGAGCCTGGCAGGCTGCAGTCCATGGTATCACAGAGAGTTGGACACGAATCAGCCACTAAACAACAACAAAATAAAAGGAGTTACCACATATCAAAACCAAAGCTGCTAAATTCTACAGTAATCAGTGTTTTACACTGCATGTTTAGAATTAGGCTTCATAAAAATTGTGACATGTAAATTAGCAACTTGACACAAATAGTTACATTAATATACAAGCGAATGGAAAATAGTTAACTGGCATTCTAATTGTGTTAACATTACATACTATAAACAAATTAACATAGCATCTAAGTGTACCTTTTATTCTGAAATCTCCTCCATGTAGAGCCCAGGTCTTTTCTCTTAAGTACAATTTCCCCAGTTAGAATTTTATTGATTAGATCATGTCCTTTGTATATAATCTATATTTCTGTACATCTGAGATTTCTAATATTGGTTTAATAAAAAAGAAAAAAACACAAAACATCAGCAAAATAATATGAGACTCTTTTAGGATTTTGGCTTATTTTCTTCATAACATTTTACAGTTTTTCATGCATATGAAAGCTAATAGTATTTTTTTTAATCATATTGTCTATAAGGAGTCTTTCTAAAGTATTCAACTAGCTTTTCTTAGAAACAATTTTCCCATCCAACTCCTATTTCATTAATTTGTGTAACATTTAATGCAATTACATAATTATAATAACAACCCGCATAAATCAGTTTAGAAACAAACAGAACTGATTTTTGGCAAACCCCCAGCTGTGACTAGTGGAAGCAGAAACCTGTAACTTACTGAAAGGAAGCCTGCTAGCTCCAAAGAATGCTAGTGGCCTTGGGTCGGTATGTTTTGCAGAAGAAAGAGAGAGTTTTGATTAATGTACTAAATATAAAAAACAAAACATATGTTTGAGTTAACTGTTTTCTCATTTAATTTCCATTGACTACTAGAAAAGCTAGTAGTTAATCATGAATCGAATACTAACATTTTAGCATTGCCACATTGTTCAATGAAATAGGGAAAGTTATAATAATGATATTCTTTACAATTTTTTAAAAGCAAACCTGTATCTGGAATATCTTGGCTTTGAATAAAAGAGACTATGGTCTGGGGCAGCAATATTAGATCTGCCCTGTTTCCTACCTAAATTTTCAAGCTGACCATAGACAAACCAGAACACAGACAACACTGTTTCATCTGTATGTCCTTTTTCAAACATTCTTATCTGTCTCACTCTTTTCACTTACTGCTTCTTCCAATCCCATTTTAAGTATTTTTAGCTGGTCAAATACCCTTCATTTTTGAAATCCATAATCCTCTTCCTTCAAAATTCTTCCACATCTTAGCTCTTCCCTATGGCAGTCCATCAGATTCTGTTTTTGCTAGGTTAATGGGTTAACAATTAATAAGTTAAACCAACATGAATATATTAATGGGGTTTAATAACATGAATATCTAACATGTCCATGAATTAGTGCGTCACCCTACTGAGATGGCTTATGGGTTTTAATAGAAATCTTATGGAGATCATCTCTCACTCTAAAAGATGAGTTAAGGGTAAGATTTTAATAGGTGTTATGGAAGACTTAGGAATTGGGAGAGAATTTTCAGTGACTGTACTTCTTAGCCCTCTTTAAAAATTAATACTATGGAAACCACTTTATTATACTAATCACTAGGGCTAACTCTTAATTCCTTGCTCCAGAGACGAACAACTATCTTTACCAAAGAAGGGCAAATTCAGAAGTTGCATCTAAACTAAAAAATACCTTCATTTTGTTTTGATCCAGAAAGTCAGTCTTTGGGTGCCAATCTTTGTGTATGTGTGTGTGTGTGTGTGTGTGTGTGTGTGTGTGTATTTTGGGCATTCTTGTTAAAGTGTAAATTTCCAATGGAAGAAGAACATGCTATATATAATTCCTGGAGGAATACTGACATCACTTTAGAGGAGCTACTCCTAATAATATAGCTAGAGCCACAGCCTTATTAACAGACATCTAGTCAACTGTAAAGCACAAGCCATTGGTGCCAAGTTTTCCCAAAAACTTAGAGGCAAAAATTAAAGCAAACAATCCCTCCCCTCAAATGTAAAGCTCTCCACTCTTGCACAGCTTGGTAGAATCTCTTCCCGCAGGCTCTTTCTTTCCCCCAAACTCCATAAATTGGAAGTAACAAATCTTGTCTCAGGCCATGCCAGTTTAGAGCAAGCACAGTTAAATCTTTATTATTTTGGAGATAAAGTGTAGGTTAATGGACAGTGGTACACATCTCATCCCATTTTCCAATAATTCACAACTGTTTCTGAAGTTTTCTGTCTTCAGATCTGAGTGAGATCTGAAGATCTGAGCGAAACAACAACTTCTTGCATTATCAAGCCTGGTTTATTTTTAAAATATGTGTTGTTTGTCCTTACTCATCTAAGAGTTGTAATGTAACAAGCATGCCCGAAACACACACATGTGTATATATACATGCTTTTTAAGATCAAAATAAAATAAAGGTTTTCCCTAGTTTGAAATGTAATTCCTGAATTTACCCTGCTTTTTGGTGGGATAGTTTTGTGGTCTGTCTTCCATGCAAGCAATTAGGAGTCAGCACTAATGATTAGGTGTCTACCAAAGTATGCTTCTGAACTATCTTCATTTCTATGGTTTTGAAGCCTTAGAGAAAGATTACATGTTTCCTTCAGGATAAACCACTAAAGGAAATTATAGAACTGGTGTTTTTCTAAAGCCTCTTTGAAAATATATTGACACTGAGGTTGATAGCCTGCATTACTAATAGTTTGTAAGCAAGGTTTGCAAAGAGAATTGACTGTATACACAGTTCATTTTAGAAGACTATTTAAAGGCTTTGGGTTGGTAAAAGTGGTTTATTTCTAAAAATATTTAATTAGAGATTCTATCAGTACGAAAAGGTAAGTTAAAGAGTTTCACTGATCTAGATTCCTGCATCCTATCAGGACTGGCCTGTCTCTCATTGTTTGATTGCATTAATAGATGAATCCTTGGAAAACTAGAGAATCTCAGTCAATGGGATTCAGAAGTTGCATCTAAACTAAAAAATACTTTATTTTGTTTTGATCCAGAAAGTCAGTCTTTGGGTGCCAATCTTTTTATGCCAATTAACTGAGATGTTGCCATTTTTCTGTAACCAGTATGAGTAATAATAAATTAACATCTCTTAGACTGAGGCTGGAATCTTAGAAATAGTAGAGTCTTTTTTATGCACACACATACTCCATTAAAATAACTGCATTTAAGTATTAACAAATAACATTTAGAATTTTGGTTCTCTGTTATTGTTCTCTCACGTCCTTTTTTCTGTTCCCAATCTGGCAGAGGGACTTTCCTTCCAGCTCAGCTGGTAAAGAATCCGCCTGCAATGCAGGAAACCTGGGTTCAATCCCTGGGTTGGGAAGATCCCCTGGAGAAGGGAAAGGCTACCCACTCCACATTCTGGCCTGGAGAATTCCATGGACAGTCTGCTAAGTCACTTCAGTCGTGTCCAACTCTGTGCGACCCCATAGACGGCAGCCCACCAGGCTCCCCCATCTCTGGGATTCTCCAGGCAAGAACACTGGAGTGGGTTGCCATTTCCTTCTCCAATGCATGAAAGTGAAAAGTGAAAGTGGAGTCGCTTAGTCGTGTTTGACTCTTAGCGATCCCATGGACTGCAGCCTACCAGGCTCCTCCGTCCATGGAATTTTCTAGGCAAGAGTACTGGAGTGGGATGCCATTGCCTTCTCCGCTGTATAGTCTATGGGGTCCCAAAGAGTCAGACCCGACTGAATGATTTTCACTTTCACTTTAATCTGGCAGAGGGAGGAACAGATTTAAAGGGTGTTGGGAGGACTGGATGGAAATGATTTTGAGTAGAACAGAATAACAATTAAGAAAAAGATAGATAAAAGAAACAAAATCTCTGGGTTGTGAAGAAACTGAAAAAAAAAAAAAGATGTCCTTATAGACCTTTTATTTGAGCAGAGAGAGGCAGAAAGTAAACAATAGATGTAATAAGAAAATAAATAGAATATTTTCTTTAAGATGGGAGGTGCTGAAAAAAGTAGAGCAAGGAAAATGTTGGAGAGACTTGCAATTTTAAACGCATTCAACAAAGAAAAGGGAAAAATACTTGGCTCTAATTGTTGGGGTGAGGTGGGGGTTAGAAGATAACTCTGGCAGAAAGGCCTTAGAGATTTTTGGATGAGCTCTTGCTTTTAAATAAATAAGGAGAGAAATCACCAATCCCTGCCTTCTACCTGCTTTCTCTTCATCCATCCAGCAAACGCTGGCAAGATTCTTAATCTCACTTCTCCAAACAAACAATTCTGAAATGGTACAGGCGTTTCAGTGAAGATCTACTTTTTGTATACTTATTTTTAAAACGTATAGACACATACAAAGAAACTCTGTGTCCAGCATCTTCTCACTGCGAGGCATTGTGCTGGCTGTTTCCCCCATACAATACTTATACACATGTCCATCCTACAGATATTTCTCCTTGAAAACAAGCTCTCTGTGTTATACACTTCTGTATCTTGCTCAAGGATTATTTGTTGACTGAATAAATGAATTCATTCATTCATTCATTCATTACTGAACACTGGATTTGACCAAAACAGGGGCTGGGGGTTGGGGGGTAGGAAAGGTTAGTTTTACCATGTACTAAAGGAGGCAACTGTTATGTTACATTTCGAGCAAATCTATCAATTTAGAGGTGATTTAAAAGTTATTTTTCATTCCCATTAATCTTAAACTATGGACAGCAGACTTTGGAAGAAAATGTTTTTCCTCCCCTTTGTACTAAATGCATGAGTAGGTTCAAATGTATTATTTATCTTACTTCATGAACACACAACCAACCTATCCAATTCTGCATGTCCTGCATATGTGAATACGTGTGTGAGTGTATAGAAGAGTCTATGTAGAGCTATTTTTGATACTATGATAGTAAAATGGGACATTTTCTTGGTGAAAAATTACTACAGCATCTTCAATTATAATTTAATCCTTTAGAATAGAATGCTTTGAGAAACTGGCTCAATATGTAGAATATTATAATTTAGTATCTTTTCAACAATAAAAAGAACCTAAATAGATGTTGGCAAATAGTCTTATATTTTAACTTTAGATTATTGTTAATAATAGTTAATATTTATTATCTTTGTATACTATTTATGACCTTCAACCATTTATATAGATTATTTCATTAGATTCTTAACAGCAATGAAGTAGATACTATTACTATTCTTATTTTAAAGATGAGGAAATTGAGAGGTAGAAAGTTGTCCATGATTAAACGCTAGTGAATGAAACAGTTGGAACCCCCACATAAATCCTTATTGCTCTAAATTCCATTCTTTAAATATTAGTGTATGTCATTCCTACTTTAATAAATAGCCATGGAAATGCCAGATGCTTTATGAACCACCTGAGAGGGTTCTGAGATGCCCTTTAGACTTAGGAGAAGTTGAAAGGGATTATGTTAATCTATATCACTTAATCTCAATTTTCTATTAGCTAGAACTAACCATACAAGAACACTTCTTGACTTTTGTTTCTTCTAACCTTCAGAACAATGGCAGCTTTGCTCTTCACTGAATGTCTGTGGGAACTAAAGAAAGTGAGTTTTTTTTTTTTTTTTTTAAAGAGTCACTTTTCTTATTTCCTTTAAAGATTTCCTGAAGAAGGATTTGATGCCTTGGAAACGTTCAGATTCGAATTCTTTAATTTTCTTCAAAACATTCATGCTAATTCCTAATGATTAATAATGCTATATGGGCTTCCCAGATAAGTCTGCCTGCAATGCAGGATACGTGCAGGAGACGAGAGTTCAATCCCTGGGTCAGGAAGAGTCCCTGAAGAATCCCACGGACAGAGGAGTCTGGCAGGCTACAGTCCATGGTTCGCAGAGTCTGACACGACTTGGCAACTAAACAACAAGTAATGCCATATAAAATCAGCAATACTGTTCTATTTAGGTAGTTTTAGGAAAGAAAGCCCAGAGAAGGCAATAGCACCCCACTCTGGTACTCTTGCCTTGAAAATCCCATGGACGGAGGAGCCTGGTGGGCTGCAGTCCATGGGGTCACGAAGAGTCGGACACGACTGAACGACTTCACTTTCACTTTTCACTTTCATGCATTGGAGAGGGAAATGGCAACCCACTCCAGTGTTCTTGCCTGGAGAATCTCAGAGATGGGGGAGCCTGGTGGGCTGCCGTCTATGGGGTCGCACAGAGTCGGACACGACTGAAGTGACTTAGCAGCGGCAGCAGCAGCAGCAGGGAAGAAAAACAAAGGCTATTCTTTAGGATTCAAAACAAAAATGAAAAATACATGGAGTATTTTAATCTAGTTTAGTTGATATTGTTTGAGTGTACTCTAAAATATATCAAATGTGATAGCATAGCTATGAAGAACCGCAAAACTGCAGCAGTTAATCTTGTCTAAGGGCTTCCCTGGTGGCTCAGACAGTAAAGAATCCACCCACAATATGAGAGACTTGGGTTCAATCCCTGGGTTGGGAAGAACCCCTGGAGGAGGGCATGGCAACAAACTCCAGTATTCTTGCCTGGAGAATCCCCATGGACAGAGGAGCCTGTCAGGCTACAGTCCATGGGGTCGCAAGGAATCAGACGCAACTGAACGACTAAGTACAATCTTATCTAAGACTATAAGAAGCCAGAGAGGGTCCTGCCTTCAGGATCAGGGGCAGGGGCAGCACACAGAGGAGAGAACTATAGATGGTGGCCCTTGGTGACCTGTCTTAGCATCAACCTACAGTTAGTTCCTTGTTACTTTGGCAGTCTAACCTTTATTTACCTGTCCTCTCCTCTTGATTCAGGACTGCCCGTGGTTAGTATACTTTCTGAAAAGAAAGTATTAAAAAATAATAATAATAATAAAATAAAATAAAACCCCCAGTTGGGACAGAGTTTTGTTGCCATTTCAGATTTACCAGGTAGTGTGACTATTGCTGTTGCTTTACATTGGCTCTCTTGCTGTAGTTCTCATCTGCTTTCCACAGTTCCATAGGCAACTGCAGACTCTGGAGGAAGAGGAGGAAGCCCTTCTAATCCTAATACAGTCATACCCCAGAAATGTTGCAGGTTTGGTTCCAGAGCACTGCAGTAAAGAGAATAATGCAAAAAAGCAAGTCACACACATTTTTTGGTTTCCCTGTGCATATATGAAAGTTACGTCTACACTATACTGAAGTCTATTAAGTGTGCAATAGTATTATGTCTTAAAAAATGTATATACCTAATTAAGGTATACATTACACATAAAAAATACATTATTGCTAAAAATCCTGATCATCATCTGAGCTTACATTGAGTCACAATTTTTTCAATAGTAATGTCAAATATCACTGATCACCATGATATATTTAACATTAATGAAAATTTTTGAAATATTACAAGAATGACCACAATGTGACACAGAGATATGAACTCAGCAAATGTTGGAAAAAAGGCTTCCGTTAGACTTGCTCATTGAGGGTTGCCAGTAACTTCCGTTTGTAAATAATGCAATATTTGTGAAGGGCAACAAAGAGAAGCATGATAAAACGGGGTCTGCCTGTATTTTCTTTGCATTTCCCATGTCCCCAGCTGGGTGAGCTAGAGATCATATTCATGGATGATGGTTACTGATCATTTGACTGTTCTTCTGATGCTTTTGAACTGTGGTGTTGGAGAAGACTCTTGAGAGTCCCGTGGACTGCAAGGAGATCCAACCAGTCCATTCTGAGGGAGATCAGCCCTGGGATTTCTTTGGAGGGAATGATGCTAAAGCTGAAACTCCAGTACTTTGGCCACCTCATGTGAAGAGTTGACTCATTGGAAAAGACTCTGATGCTGGGAGGGATTGGGGGCAGAAGGAGAAGGGGACGACAGAGGATGAGATGGCTGGATGGCATCACTGACTCAATGGACATGAATCTGAGTGAACTCCTGGAGTTGGTGATGGACAGGGAGGCCTGGTGTGCTGTGATTCATGGGGTTGCAAAGAGTCGGACAGGACTGAGTGACTGAACTGAACTGAACTGAACTGATGTAGGAAAATCCGTGTCTATTTGTTATCACTGTCAAACTAATTGTATCAGTTTTCCCAAATAGAGAATTCAATCACTTTGCTTCACATACACACACCAATGAATGTGTGGCTATACCAATATTATATTCAGTTGATTAATAGAATACAATCTGCTATAATCTATTACAATTCTTTCAGAGTTCCAGTCAAAACTTGTTCTGTTAGGAACACTCATTTCTGTCCCATGTCTACTTTGGTTTTATGCCAGGGATATGTGATACAGTATATAGTTCCCATGAAACTGGACATATCTTGGCTTAATTCATAGCTCAGTCAGTAAAGAATCTTCCTGCAGTGCAGGAGACCTGAGTTTGACTCCTGAGTTGGGAAGATCCCCTGGAGAATGAAATGGCAACCCACTCTAGTATTCTTGCCTGGAGAATCCCATGGACAGAGGAGCCTGGCAGGCTACAGTGTATGAGGTTGCAAGAGTTGGATATGACTTAGCAACTAAATCACCACCAACCTATGTCTAGCTCACTGCTGAACTTCCCCACGAGTTCACTTACCAAGAATTAATTTTGACATTAGAGAATGATATCAAACAATATCTAATGACTCCTGGACAGTGGAAGAAGGCAGTGCCCAGTGTGATTTAAGACAGAGAACTTTCATCTGGGGGCCACAGACACTCTGGGAATCACTGAGCCATCTCAGACAAAATATATCTTCCCAAGATCCGTTCATAATACCAGCCGCTGACTCAGTGCCTCTCCTGTTTTTTCTTCTCTGAGTCAGCTGTTTAACCATGATCAGCTTTCATCTTCTTATCAGTCTGCCTCCCTGCCATTTTGATTACACCCCAACTCCATAGCCATTATCAAAATTTTATCCTTTAGTTCCAACTTGCTTCTGATTTCATAGTTCAAAAGCTTAATAATCTTGTCAAATTCTAGTATCAGTATCTCCCCTCTTTCTTAATACTGGCCTCTTCCATTCTCTAGCCTCCCACCAGTTCCTACAGACTCCAGCTATCTCTTTGTATAATACTATAAGCATGCTTATTTGCTCAGTTGCTTCAGTCCTGTCCAACTCTGCCACTGTATGGACTGTAACCCACCAGGCTCCTCGGTCTGTGGGATTTTCCAGGCAAGAATACTGGAGTGGGGTGCTGCCCTACTCCAGGGGATCGAACTCACATCTCCTGAATCGCAAGCGAATTGTTTACTGCCAAGCCTCCGGGTAAGCTCTATAGTACTACTACTGCTGTTGCTGCTGCTGCTAAGTTGCTTCAGTCGTGTCACACTCTGTGTGACCCCATAGATGGCAGCCAACCAGGCTTCTCCGTCCCTGGGATTCTGCAGGCAAGAATACTGGAGTGGTTGCCATTTCCTTCTTCAATGCATGCATGCGTGCTAAGTCGCTTCAGTCATGTCAGACTCTGTGCATCCCCGTGGACAGCAGCCCATCAGGCACCTCTGTCCATGGGATTCTCTAGGCAAGAATACTGGAGTGGGTTGCAATTTCCATATAACACTATGTCCATAAAAATAAAACCAAAAAATGTCAGTCTCTCTTTTCAGATAGAATTACAAGATTTACCATTAAATATGTCTCTAAAATACTTTCATAAAACAAGAATTACATTCATGATTCTGTAGATAGGACTTTCAAGTTCACTGATTAACAACAAAAAAATTTTTGAGCGCATACTCGGTGGCACTGATTTTAGAGGAACATACATTAAACTTCAAAATACCTCATTTGTTTGCCAAAATGTGTGTATGTGTTCAGTTGCTCAGTCATAGCCAACACTTTGGGACCTCATCGACTGTAGCCCACCAGGCTCCTCTGTCCTTGGAAGTTTTCAGGCAAGAGTACTGGAGTGGGTTGTTGTTTCCTATTCCAGGTAAACACTAATCTTGAACACTGGATTTTGAAATAATCAGTTTCTATAGCTAATGTGAGATGTGAATATAACAGTGCCTACTGGAACAGCAAGCCCACTCAGACAACGTAAACTGTTAGTCATCTCTTAAACATTTCATATTGAAAAACAGAATTCTCTTGGCTAATGTTAGTCTTTTCTGGATTATTTGATATCATCTGGCTACTGTTAGGCAATAGTAGTTTCTTAAACATTACCTGTGACTGATTTATCTGTCCTCTCCATAACTCTTTCCTTGCAACTAGCTCATCCATATATGATCATTTAGAGAACACACAACAGCCAGCAACAGACAATATGCAGGTATTTAACTACACCATCCTTCTACATATGTCATTAATCCATACTTTAGTTTGTCTTGAGTTTTTATACCGATTCCTTCCTCTTTGTTGTTGTTCTTGCTCTCTGTATTGTTATTTTGAAATTGAAAGATAATATACAGAGAACAAAGAACATAAAATACACGAATTGTAAGTGTGTAATGATGACTATTTTTACACCCATGTAACCACCCTTAGATCAAAAACATAGAACATTTCCTAGGCTATTTTCTGCACCCTGTTCCCATCCTCTAAGCTCTGCTTTATCCTTATTTTGCTATCCTTGGTGGACTTTTATGGCTCATAAACATCAGCTTCCTACATCCCTTCCTATCTTGACTTGACTTTAAACATTCTCTCGGAATAATTTTACTTGCAGCTCCCAGTAAACTTACAGCTACCATGACTTCCCAGCTAGAGAAGGAAAGCAATTTGATCTAAACATTTTGCAAGCAAGTTTAACACTGGGCATATCTAAGTATGTATGGCTAAATCTAATATCATTTGCTTTTAAATGTATTCCCACATAATTTGGGGACATCCCTAAAAGCAGATATGTCAGACACAGCCGTTCCTCTGACTACCACAATGCCATCATGCACGTATTCCCAGAAAACAAAGAAAGTCATTCAGATTTCCAAGACAATTCTTGAGGATCGATTGGGTTCTGACATTTCTTTGAATGATAGTAGTGTAGAGCTCTGAGCCCTGCTCCGCAATGTTTTTACCTGGCCCTCTCACTTTCATAATTTTGGATCTAGAAATGTCAGCTTTTGTTCCAATTCAGTTTAGGTTTGACTTAGTCCAAACTTTGTCATATACCTCTTGAATACCTGTATGTGAAAAATAAGCTACTATACTGAAGCTTACCACCTGGGTTTGGAAAATACTTAATTTAAGAGAGCAAGGGTGCATTGGCTTGTAGGATTTTTCAAAAATGTGCCCACTTTATTGGAAGTTTCATGTAAAGCATACTTCTGTGTTTTTATACTTGTATAAGTTTAATTATTTGGTGGGCGCTTATAGAACTACGGTAATTGAACCATCACAAATATTCAATCTGAATACACTGTCATCCAAACTTTAAAGTCATTTCAGAAAAAAAAAATTATTTGCAATTATAATTCACATTACCAAATACAATTTACAGCAAATAAAAACAATTTTTATCACCTTGCATACATAGAATGTATTAGGCCTGAATGTTAAGGTCAATATATAAGTATTCAAGTATAGTTTTGTGAAATAATGTAACAACTATGAAATCTGTGTTATTTTAACTAATCTTATTGAAGTAATTAGGTAAACAACACCTTGTTTCTGGAACTAATAACTAGCAAAATAGACCTAGATGACAGGCTGAATCAACGTGTTTCCTCTAACATAAATTGAAGTTAAAGCCTATATTTAGAAAGCAAAACCAGAAAGGAAACCTAAGAGGCTTTTAGGAAATTCAATAAAATTGATGAAAAGCATCAGAATTTGGTAATTACTCCTACTTGGGACCTGTCTTCTTGCTGTGTGTGTTTTAGGATTTTAAAAATTGTAGAGATGACCAAGATGGTCATGTGTCCCCCTTTCTCACAGATAAGTGATTGAGAAAAAACAAATTCAGGTTAAACCTACATGTCTGCTACACTGAATTGTTTCAAATACAACACAATCCACGTTTGGAATGATTTTCTATCGATAAGCAGATTGTTAGTTGCATTAAACTGAAAACTCCAGATAGTGAAAATACAACAGTATACTGTAGTTCTAAAGTGTCTTATAAACAGAGGTTGCTACACTTAACGTACACACATTTTTCAAAATTATTTCTGAAAGTTTTGTCTTTTGTGTGGGGGTGGTACTTTTATGCCCATAACCTTTGGTGAAGGATGTGAAATATCCTGGGTCAGTTTCTGATGGTTTCTCTGTGTGAATAAATAATACACATATCCAGTGCCGATGGATACTGGCAAAGCACTAATCAAGATTAAGCAGCTAAAATCAGTGTCCTACCAAGTACTTCATGCAAGAACTAAGTACCTGAGCTGGTCAATACGGACTTAACATAAGCTAAGGTTTTTTAAAAAAACGAGATTCAGGTTCCTCTTCTAAATAACTAAATAAGAATATCTGCAAAATAAGGGCCAGACGTTTGCGTGTTTTAAAGGCTCCTTGGATGATTATAAAGTACAGCCAAATTGAGAACCTGGCTTAAGTTAAGAACAAGAAATTTAAAATAAACTCCTTCTAACTTTGATGTTACATTCTTCCGGTAAAAGCAAATGAAACACTTCACTGTCATGTACTATCGTGATACATGCCCTTAAATGTTTAATTAAAAATATACTAAATTTATTTTATAAAAGCTGTACTATTTCACATACATTGGTAAACATCAATGTATACTGAATTTCTTTGAGGATGGAGATTATCTCATTATTGTGACAAACAGTACCTAATATGTCTAACTTTCTTAATTAAATAATTGTCAGTGACCCTCATCTGGTTCTACAGAGTACCACAGGGACAGTTTCAAAGATAGAAAAAAAGAATGGAAAGAATTTTCTTCAAATTGCTTCTTTATTCAAAACCACAGACACATATCCCTTTATAATTTATATTTTCTTAATCTCAAAACCACAGATGGGATTATTAGGTTAAACGAGCATGGCATTTGTGTTCCCTATAAATTTATTGTGATTAATAGCACCTTGGAATGCATTTGTAGCAAATAATCCATACATTCATGTTATGCATGATTATCAAATAACACATACAAAATGTAACTGTTCGAAATTCTTAACCAAGAAAATAAAATAATTTGACATTGGGGGGATTATTTTATTAGACATTAGAAGGAATAAATAAAAACTTGAGGAAGGACCTGAAGTGTTTGATTTATTCATGAAACATTCACAATAATCCACAATATTCTGTAACTCTTAAACATTTCAAAAGCACAGGCTCTGTTATATTCTTGTTTTAACTTCCACCAGTGCCAGAAGAATAACAGGCACCGATTGTTAATTTGATTGAAAGCACAAATCATATGGTAAGACTAGGTTATGTATTTTCAGACATTTACAAATATATTTTATAGAAAATTCAAAATATCATCATTGAATATGTCTCATTGATCCCTGTTTGCTACATTACCAAAAAGAGTTCCAAATGTTCTGGATTTATAACCAGTTAGCTTTCCAAAGTCAAAGTCGTGTTTAAATTTATTTTTCTTTCCCATAAAATTCAAATAAGTGTGAGAAAATGATAAATTACTATAGAAATCCATGTTAACAATGCCAAATTGTCAAAATATGAAATATACTTAATACCAACAGCCAACTTGTAGGTTATCTCCAAGTTAGTATTCAAATTATACATAGATACAGTTTTAAAATTACACTGATGGTTGTATTCTCTTATATTCTTTCACTGTCCTTAAGCTTTCCAATCAACAACGTGGACATGATTATTGCTTCACTAGCTTGTTAAAATCTATAACGATACTACAAAACAAGAATACTTTAAGCGAATATATCTCTCAAAATTTCAATACAATTAAGTCAATGGATACTGACATATCAATTAAGTCAATTGATACAGTCAAACAGCACAATCTAGGGAATAAAATTCTAAATTTTATTAATAAGGGCAGAAATTTTTACACTCTCAATTCATAACATCTGTGTCTATTGGACTGAAACATTTGGGTGAAAAGTGAAAAATACAGAGTTCTCTAGTACTTGTTAAATATAATGTAAACAGTCACTTATATGCAACTGTTCTGATTTGAACTGAGCTTTTCATTTTATCTGAAATGTTCTGGATTGTGTAAAACAGTACTGTGTGTTTTAGCTAACTTGAGAAGGCTGTGTGTCTACTTTGGCATTTCAGATAGCTTTATTTTTACATTCCTTGGTTGCAGAAAGCATTTGTTAGCAGTTTAGATATTTTCCTGATCTTCCAAATCATAACCACGAAATCTTTACTTTACTTGTAAAGTATACTTAGCTGTGATTGAGGAGATGAGTTTCTAGTTAGTTAGTAGTGACTTCAAAAAATATATAAGTTGGCTAATCTTTAAACTCATTGGGATGGGAAAGTTTTCAATTATTCTAATTATACTTACAACAATTTGTTTATTAATTCTGAAAGGAAGTGTGAGTGAACCCTTAAAAATAAAATGTAATCTACTAATTATGAAACTTTCTGGGATTTCCAAGTAAGTAGGTTTAAGTGAATTTACATATTCCAAAATCTTGATTACGGTAAAAAAAAATGTATACAGTAACAATTAAATCTCAAACTGTAGTCATAGAAAACAGTTGATTACATGTTAGGTTTCTGCAGAAATACTGTTAGGTGTCAAAAAACACCTTTTCCAAACTAGGAGTACCGCAGTGTTGCCTTTCACTGGAAATAAGCTAGGAGATAAGTAACTCTCCTGCTAAGAAACCTGTATATAGGTGGGATTTCCCATGATTCAGAGTGTGTGATGAACACTTACTCATTGCACCCCTCCTCCTAGCCTTTCTACTTTACAGCAGAAGATAAAGTTTTAATGAAAGGAATTTGACCTATCAATGCTGGCCAAAAGTAATGTAAACTAGACTTTTAATAAAATTAGCAGTTTTTCCCTTTGAAAGACTCATAAATGACCGTTTTAACAAGATTAAATATTATAAAATTTCAGATTTGGCCATCTATTTTGATTTGTAAAGCAGAAATATCTAGAAAATGGATCCTTGATATAAAGGTAGCAAAAACAACTTTTTATTTCATCACTAATTTGGCAATTGAACTTAACCAAAGCATGATAAAAAGGAGGAAGAAAGACAGTAAATAGCAGTATCATCAATATGTGAAGGTCGAAAATTTTCACATTTGGACATTATAGGCGTCTTCTGCTAATATGAGTTTTGTTTTGTTTTTTCCTCTTGTAGTTGACTTGTAAAATCACGAAGTAGTGGCATGTGCTTTCCAATAAATACTTACCGTATTATTTAAAACCAATTTAAAATTACTGTATTTGTAGTCAATGCTATGAATCCTCACTTCTTTTAACAATTATGTTTCTGAGAATTCTGGAATTTCCTAAACCACAGCATGTAGAAGGAGGTGCACTCCTGAGTGGGCTCTTTTTCTCAGCTTTGCTTTGTGGTTGTTTATGAGGTTTTTTCCGAGACCTACTGTTTCTACAGGAGAGCTAAGTGTTCTTATTAAATGCAGCGGGGTATGGGAGAAAGACCAGGTACTGCAGCTGTGAAACCTCTGCTCAGGCATGCGTTTTGGTTTACACACGGCCGGGTTAAGGAAACACATTGCAGCAATCTGTGCATTCACAAGTCTCGGGTGTTAGGCATTTACCTCTGTGTCTAAAACGATCTTTGCACTGAGGAAGCCCGTTTCGACGTGAGTGTGTAAGTCACTGGCTTTTGCTTATCTTTGGTTCACGGTGTTATGAAGCAGGCCCCTAATTATCACCGAGACCCTACTCGGGCAGGAAAAGTAAGAAACACTAACCACATCGCGTATACGTCGAACGCCCGCGGGAGCAGAGCCCCCAGGAAGCCGAGCCCCCAGGAAGCCGCAGGAAGAGTGCGCTTCCAGGAGGGTGTGCGCCGCGCGGGGGTCTGCACGCGCGGGGGTCTGCACGCGCGCGGAGCTAGTTAACGGAGGGCGTGCCGGAGGCGTGGCGCGAGGTGTCCGGGCGAGGCGCTCGGCGAGGCGGGCGGCAGTGGGCGGGCGGCGGGGAAGCGCGGCCGGGGGAAAGCAGCGCGGCGCCGCGAGCGGCTCTCGGCTCCCGCTTTCCCGGCCGCCGAGCCCGAGCCGCCGTGGGCGGGGCCTGCGGTGATTGGCGGGCGGGCGGGGAGGTCGGAAGTACTTTGTTTTTTATGCTAATGAGGGAGTGGGGCTTGTCCGTATTTACGTTGAGGCGGGAGCCGCCGCCCTTCATTCACCCACATGGTCCTTCGAGGTGCTGCCGCCGCTGCCCGACCTGCGCCTTCGCGCCACTTCGCGCCCTCGGGCGAGGCCGAGGGGGTGGGGACGACCCCCGCCGCGCCGCCGCGGCTTGCGCCCCCTCGCGAAGCCCCCTCCGCGGGGCGGGCCGGCCGGCTGGCCGCACCCCCGGCCTGGGGCCTCCGGTCGTAGTAAAGCGGAGGCGGGTGGGGAGGCGGGAGCGAGAGCCCGCGGCGGGCGAGGCGAAGATGGTGGCGGCTACTCCTCCTGGTGAGTCTGCCCGCCCCTCCGCCGAGTGAGTGAAACCTGTTGTGTGCGGCCCGGGTCCGGCGGGCGGCGGGCGGGCGGGCCCCGGGGCAGCGTGGCGGCCGCGGCGTGGCCGGGGACCGGGGCGGGTCTCGGGCCGTTGGCCGCCCCGGCGTGTGGCAGCAGCCACTGGCTGCTGCCTCGCTCGCACGCGGGCTGGCGGAGGGGCAGGGCAGGGCCGCGGACGGGAGGGCGGGAGGGGGCGGCGTGCGCGCGGCGGCCGCGCCCGGGACCCGCGCGGACCCTGCCTGGGCCGGCCAGCGGGGCAGGCGGACGGGCGCGCGGCGCACACAATGGCCCCTCGGGGAAGGGACGCGCGAGGCCTGCACCCCCCCCGCTTCCAGGGCTCCGGGCGCACGCGGGCCGCGGGGTCCCCGGGCAAGGAAAGTTTCTCTCGGGGGCGAGAGTTAAAGCGCCTCCAGAACAAAGCGGCGGCGGCAGCGGCACATGGGGCAGGCCGCGGACCGGGAGGGGGCGCGCCCACGAGGTACCTGCGCGCCGGCGGGCGGCGTGGCCCGGCCGGGAGCCCGCGGGCCCCCAAACTTTGTGCGCGCGAGGGTGGGCGGAGGGCGCGGGTGCTCGGGGCGGCGCGGCCTGGACGCCACCCCCACTCCGTGTGGGCTTTGTTAACCCGCGTGGGCAGCCCCCGGGTGGGGCTCTCAACTTCCCGGGTCGTGGCCGGCGGAGCAGGCCCGGGCCGGCCTTGGTGGCGGCGTGGAACCCTCTTCGGTCGCCCGCTGGCGGGGGAACGCGGCGCGGGAGGCCAGCCCGGCTCGGCGGGAGCGGCGGCCGCGCCGCCATGTTCCTGCGGGGCGGGCTGCGCGGGGGTGAGGGCGGGGGACATGGCGGCGACTGCGCGCCGCCGCCGATTGTTCCTGGCTTAGGCCTCGGGCCGCGTGCGACGGGCACCGCAGTCGCGGAGCCCCCGCCCCTCTGGGCCGGGCTCGGGGGGGAGGGCTGGGGGACACAAAGGAGGGGCGGCGCGCCCGCGTCCCCGCCGCGCTCGGGCCTCGGCGCCGCCGGTCGCCGCGCGGCTGCCGCCGGGAAACGGGTGGGGGGGTTGCCGTGTCCGGCAGGCCCCGACTCTGACCCGCCGCCCCCTGGCGGCCGCGCGGGGAATCGCAGGGCCGCGCGCCCCCTTGTGCGACATGTGCTGCCGGCCCGGGCTCCATGAGCGTGGCGGGCAGTTTGCAGTCCCGGGTGCTCCTGCCTCCTTTTTTATTACTAAGCTGGACTAAAGGGGACGGGAACTGGGGTAAAGCAGACTTATTTTTGCAATATCACCGAGAGGAAAAATTAGTATAGTGCTATCTACGCCACATCAGTTGGGGAAACAACTCTTTATCCCGGCTTGCAGCCACGAGGTCTTGATTGGGGGAGGGGTGGTGAAGAATAGTCTCTCTACTGCCTTTCCCTCTCACTGGAACCGTGCAGTAGTTAACGATTGCTGTTGATCATCCTCTGGTATTTCGATAAAACGTGAATCTAACGCATGTGAGTTTTCAACTTTTACACCTTTTCACCCATATATCGTTGGTCTTTTAAACCCTGGCAGTAATGCCTGACTACCCTGTCCTTAGATTTACAAATGGATGTGGTTGATAAAAGGAGGAGTGGGAAAGAACAAGTTTAAAATATGGATTTGGAGGGTAGTAGTAATTTTGAGCAAATGTTTGTCTTTTTTCCCCTACCCCCCCGCACCCACCCACCCATCGTTTCCAGTCATACACGTGGACCTAACTGCACCAAAAGCTTTTCTAAGGATATTTGCTGAGAAGGAAGTTTTCCCGAGTGGGTAAGTGTATATTTGAATTTTACTTGTTAACTTTTTAAAAACCGATTTCTCTTGACTTTACTCTTTCATTTAAAGAAATAATATGGGATTGGGTTTTCAAATAGTGAAGTAGGTAGGTATTTTGTTCTCTGATCATTGTTTTTTGTTTTGTTTTGTTTTTCGAAAACTTAGTTTGGGTTATAGCTAATGTGTAAGTTAGTAAAAAAAATATATAACGCAAATACCATTGTAAGTCTTTGCAAACTGATACAGAAAATTTAGAACTGCTTTAAACTGAATGACAAAATAGATGTACACTGGAGTAAGTTTTCAAGCTTAAAATAAGTTATCTGAGACATTTAACTTCTAAAACTAGCTGATACACTTGAAATGTAGTCTGAACGGTAATTTTATTAATCAGTTTACCAAGTAATTGCTAATTGGAAGCCAGAAGAAAAGAAAACTGTTTTGCCACGTGGATGTGAAGATTTCCTCTGAAAGGTATATGACTCAAATTACCTTGGTGATACGCAGTTTGATTTTGGTTTTTCTTAAGTACGCCTTTGGGAATGGCAAAGGAAAAGAAGAGCTACCACGTTCTTATAAAAATGGTGATTAATTATAAGTGTTTTAATAAAGCTTTTCTAGTTTTGAGGTCTAAATTTGCTTTTAAATGCAACTGGAAGGTTTGAGATGATTTAACTCATTTTCTCTTCCCTATTAGGGTTTATGCTCAATGTTTTGTGCTTTATACAAATGTTAGAGTTTGAGGTGTTATTTCATCTATTTATTTCGAATTTAGCAGGACTAAAGAACATCATCTTGTAAAACTGAAGATTGTGACGAGTCAGAATAATGTCAAAGTGCTTACAGTGCAGGTAGTGATATGTGCATCTACTGCAGTGAAGGCACTTGTAGCATTATGGTGACAGCTGCCTCGGGAGCCAAGGTGGGCTGGGAGCGCAGGGCCTGCTGGTGTCGAGCGCTTTTTGTTCTAAGGTGCATCTAGTGCAGATAGTGAAGTAGATTAGCATCTACTGCCCTAAGTGCTCCTTCTGGCATAAGAAGTTATGCTTCCATCCAGTGAGCCAGCCAAGCAAGCATAGAGGTGTGCTAATACTTTGTGTGTGCAGTTCTCTGTTAGTTTTGCATAGTTGCACTACAAGAAGAATGTAGTTGTGCAAATCTATGCAAAACTGATGGTGGCCTGCTATTTCCTTCAAGTGATCCTTAACTAATTTTGTGTACTTTTATTGTGTCGATGTAGAATCTGCCTGGTGTGTGACGTGACAGCTTCTGTAGCACTAAAGTGCTTATAGTGCAGGTAGTGTTTAGTTATCTACTGCATTATGAGCACTTAAAGTACTGCTAGCTGTAGAACTCCAGCTTCGGCCTGTCGCCCAGTCAAACTGTCCAGTTTACTGAACACTGTTCTATGGTTAGTTTTGCAGGTTTGCATCCAGCTGTGTGATATTCTGCTGTGCAAATCCATGCAAAACTGACTGTGGTAGTGAAAAGTCTGTAGAAAAGTAAGGGAAAATCAAACCCCTTTCTACACAGGTTGGGATCAGTTGCAATGCTGTGTTTCTGTATGGTATTGCACTTGTCCCGGCCTGTTGAGTTTGGTGGGGATTGTGACCAGAAGATTTTGAAAATTAAATATTGCTGAAGATTCAACTTCCACTTTTAACCGTTCCAGAAATAGAGAAAGTATCGAAAAAGAAGATGTGTAATCATTCTGTGTAAAAGTTCACATACATATCTGTGTGTATATATGTTAACCACATAAGCTTTTCCTTGAAGTCATTTTGTCATATTTTTGTACTAAAACATTCTTCTAAGATTGCATGTTGTATATGATATTTTTTTGGTCAGATTTTATTTACTTAGTTAACAAATTAACAATTTGTAAGGGAAATTTATTTTGATAATCTGTAAAGTGAGGATATATGCCTTTTGCTTACTTTGGACCTGGAATTCAGGACATTTTACTTAACCTCTAAAAGGCAATAACTTTTGTTGCTTAACATTCAAATATTTGGTCAAAATGCCATTCTGTTTAAAGCATTGTGTAAAGAAAGTTGTTCTGTTATTTTTTTAAGCATGAAATTTAAATTTGGGAGGGGTGGGTTGTCTTGTTGCTAGTAAACAAATACTATTTTGTCAGTACTGGTGTTCTTCATGTGTAACTGTTAACTGGTTATTTGCAAGTTTTTTAGTAATTGTTAATGATATATAAACTGTCAGTGATCCTTAGATTGTTCTTCACTTTCTGGAACATAAAACAGTAGTTGAAAAGAAAACAAGATATGCTAATGCTGAATGGAGTTGACAAGTATGTGTGTCTGTAGGTCTTAATGCCAAGAGTGTGAGTGGGAATCTGAAATTAGTTTTTGTTTAAAGTCTGTAGTTAACCTTTCTGTTTCCTACTACCTTCATAAAGCAGACTTTGGCAACAAGTGGAACCTAAGTAGAGGCAAGCAGAGCAACATCTCTGCCTCTTTTCCTGTGTTTTGTCTCTAGCTTGGGTTTCATAGGTGGTAGAAAAATGTGGGTTAACTTAAGAATGATTGTGTTTTAAATGATCAGTTGTTGAAATTGGATTCAAGTTAAATTTTGCTGTCTTACTAATATGGAATAAATTAACATGTAACCTCAATATGTCACCCAATACATTTTGAGAACATCGTTTTAAAATGCATTCTGTGAAGTTGAACAAAAGTTTAACTCCTTGCATGTCCCTTCTTTAAGAAATATAAAGAGCTTAATTAAGGATCCCTGAATAGAAAAGGTAAGAATTTCACAGTTCTGGAGTTCATTAAAAGGTAAATAATTTCCAGAATAAGAGAATACTAAGAATGATGTAGTGCTTACAAAATGGAAATCTAACTGTCCATTAGTTTGAGTTCTTAAACCTTTTGAGTTGGAAGGAAACCTAAAAATTGTTTTCATGTTTAATAACAAACACTGCTTTAAACTGTGTTTTAAAAGTCCCATAATGTTAGCATGGCTTACAGTACTCTACAAAATGGTGTGCTATAGGTTAAAAGGGGAAAGAGGATGTTTACATGTACCAGATCATATAATTTTATTTTTAAAGCTTTGGGGAAAATACTCTAGGGTTATTGTTCAAAGTGAAACAATGATAAGCCTGTCAGATGATTCTTAAATGTGCTAAACCATAAGTAACTAAATAAAAGAATTGTTAGGTTAAAAGATAAGTCTTCCTAGATGCTAAATTTGTGTAGTACTTACATTCAGAACTTGGTTGAACTGTTAATCAGAACGTTGTATGTGGGCATTGGCAGTGGGGCTGTGGTTGTTTAGGGTTTAGTAAGATTTAGTAGGAATTGCATGTGATTCTGGGTGAAATACCTGGCAAATTTTGTATGCTTGTGTCTAAAGATTTCTTAGGTGTGGACAACATACTCTTCAAATAACACTAAAGAAAAGACATACAAATAACAAAGGTTAACATTCAGCCATTTTGAGATATCAGTTAGGGTATAAGTTGATTATAGCTAATGATTGCCTCATGTATAATTGACCTGGGGAAAACTGCTCTGGCCATCTTTTCTCAGTGTTGAGAAAACCTTGAAATTCCTTAAAGTTTCAAATTTGATAGCCTTAAGACTATTTTCAGAAAAAATCTAATAATCTTTTGCATGTTATTCATATCTGATTCTCCAGTTTGTGTGTTTAAAAAGGAAAGTACTTACAGTTTTACAAGTTATTTGTCAAAGCTGCTTGCAAAGTAGTGGTGATTTTACTAAAAACTTCTGAGATCTTCATTTTACAGGCAAACCTATCTAAGCAGAGCAAACCAGACTTGAGGGTTTTCCCTGTATTTTGAAGAGCCCTACAAATGATTGAGCCCTACAGAATGATTCGTGATAAAAAGCAACCTACAACTGCCTGGAGGAAAATTTGGTGTCACATTAAAGTTTGCTATGTGTTTAATGAAGTACTGTTCTGAATTGATAACCTTGGGGTGGTTTGTCTAGCATCAGAATTAGGAGCCTCTGAGCTGAGCAGTAAAGGTAAGGAGGGCTCAGTGTACAAGGTCATTTTTTGTTGTCCAACTGGAAATCCTACCATGCCTACTTGAAGACAGTACATTCCTCTTTGCCTTGGAGGTTGTTGAGCTTTCATTGTGCTTAAAGACTGAACACAGTTTTCTGTTTTGTTAAGGTAAATTCAGGATGTAATAGTCTTACTGAGTTTTAAAGGGTAACAAAGTTGGGCATACCCTGTAAATTTCAAGGCCATAGAAAAATCAGTGAAGGCTTAGTTTTCTAATTAAGCGTATATAGCATTCAGAGATGCTTATGTATTTGCAACTAAGTCATGCTGTTGGAATTGTTTTGGTGCTTTCAATGTTAAATAAATTTATGCATTTTAAAACTACTTGTTAAATTTCCCAGAATGAGAATTTTGAAATAAAAATTTTAAGGTTATGCTTGGTTGTAATTTTTCTGGCGTTTTTTGTTACTATAAAACATCCAAACACCTTTCCTTATTAATTGAGGTAACTGGGGGAGTGGGAACAGGTGTACCTTAACTTTGGTATCAGTGGCATCTGTGTTTGTATCCTGATTTTACAGATAAGGGAATGTGATGAGCAAAGTTTATTTTCAAGGATATGAAACTGGTAAATAGGCTCTGAATTTAAACCCATGTTGATAAACTATGAAAAAGACAGTGAAGTTATCCAGTCACATGTGGTTTTGAATACTTACTAAAAAATATGTAATTGCCAGCAGATTTCCTCCTTAACAAGGTTAAGTAACATGGTATGGAGGTAAAGAACAAAAACCCAAAGTTGGCAGCCAAATGACATCAAATTCATGGTCAGTGTAGTATCCCCATTCTTAATAACTGATTAACATATACTCATTTTACGTTTGCTTGTAAGAAGTGTATGTACTATGAGGATTGTTAAAAATAATGCTGACTTTAATTTATGTAGACTAAGACATTGAAAGCTCCTCTGAAATTTCATTGATTAAACTTAAAAGGAATCATTCTCTGTACCTAATTCAGATGTAAGTAGTTGTGTAGGATTACTACTGTTCAGCAGATTTGGGGGAGCTGGGACTTCAGAACCTTGTGAGGATAGATGAAAATGATCTGCTTGTTCAAGTATGTGAAGCCCTTAAGCCACTAGGTGACCTTAGGCTAGGCTGAGGCCACCTCAAGATCACTGCTAGAATTATAGTCCAGATGCATCAGAATCGGGGGGGAGTTAAGTAGAGTTGGTTGCTAGAAGGACAAACGAGAAATCTGTTGATCTTATGTTTAAGAATTAACCATTTCCCTGAATTGTCTGAAATGATGAGCCAGAGGAATGCAGAACATCAAAGCAGCACCTCTGTATGAAGGTAAGGGACTACTTTTAAGACTAGGAGATCACCATTTTATGTTTTGTGTACTTAGTTTTATAGCGGACTGCTTGGCATGACTCCTTTCAGCTAGCACCAGCCTTAAATCTGCTTCTGAATCCACAAGCTTTTCGTCTCCCAACTTGAAGTAATAGTGTCTCTTTTCCAGTGATACTTGTTTTTTGGTAACAGCATGCACCATGGGTATAATAGCAGCTTTTGTGCTGGACTGGATTTCCTTGAGGTTTGACTCTTCACCCTGTTCGCCAGGGTCATTGTAAAGCAAGTGATTTTCTAGCCCTCTTCCTCAAGAAAATTGTCAGACTTGTACCTTCTCATACTTTTGATTTCTAAAATTCTAGTTTCTGCTATGTTCTGAACATTTCTGATAACCTGATTCTCCTCTTGACTGTGTACTGTTAGTCATAATGTTGCTTGAGCCTCCAGCTCACCCACTGTCTTTATACACTGACCTTTTATTCTGCGTCTCATCACCACCATTTACTCTCAGGCTTTTTCTCCATGGACTTTGCACTTGGTTTTCCCTAAGATTGGGAAAAATTTTCTCCGATAACTGATTTAATCCTCTTTGCTTCTAGTCTTTGCACAAATGTCAAACCTTCTCTCCTATTTGTACCCTCTCCCTGGGTTTTTTCTTAGTAGACTACTAGTGGTGTCATTAGGGATCTTGTTAGAAATGCAGGCTCTGAGGCCTTTTCCCAGGCCAGAATTGGGGTCTTCATGTAAAATAATACCCTTCTTGACTCCCTTCTAGGATTCTTCATGAGGTCAGGGGTTTGAAGATGTTCAGTGATGCATATTCAACAAGTACCCAGCACGTAGAGGGTACCTGGTAGTTTGTGCATAAGTGAGTGCAAGTTCTCAGGGCTGAATGTGGCTGTCAAAGTCCATGGAAGTTCATGCCAGACATGAAAAGACCAATCTAGTTCATTTGGAACTTGAAAAATTTAATTGTTAAATGTGTTACTGGTCTTAGCAGGTGCTTGGTGGATTAATGTTGGGACAATTGGTGAGTGAAGATTTATGGTACCTAGTAATTCCCTGGGGAAAAAAGGGAAACCTAAGCAAAGGGTAAAGCAAGTAAAGACCTTGCCTTCTATGTTCCAGTTGTGTGGCCCTGTGATGGAGAATGTAGATGTTGAGCTTCATTCTTGAATCACAAAAACAAGCAGCTGATCTTCAGACATCCAGGTTGAAGGAGAGCCCTTGCCAAACCACCGAGGAAGAAGAGGGGTCAGTGTGCGGGATGTGGCCATTGCTACCTGAATGAAGTTGGCCTAATCACAGTTGTGGCTTGTCCTCTAGAGTGTTTTGGTTATCAAACCACTTGGTGTTCTTAGAACAGTGTTGGCGTACTGTATGGTGCTCTCACTTTTGACTTTACTCCTAGCATGTTTCAGGGATAATACTACATCAATGTGGAGTCGATCAGTTCAGTTGCTCAGTCGTGTCCAACTGCAACCCCATGGACGGCAGCATGCCAGACTCCCCTGTCCTTCGCCAACTCCCAGAGCTTGCTCAGACTCCTGTCCATCGAGTCAGTGATGCCATCCAACCATCTCATTCTCTGTCGTTCCTGTCTCTTCCTGCCTTCAGTCTTTCCCAGCATCAGGGTCATTTCCAAGGAGTCAGTTCTTTGCATCAGGTGGCCAATGGAGTTTCAGCATCAATGCTTCCAATGAATATTCAGAACTGATTTCTTTTAGGATGGACTGGTTGGATCTCCTTGCAGTCCAGGGGACTCCAACACCATGGTTCAAAAGCATCAATTCTTCAGTGCTCAGCTTTCTTTATAGTCCAACTCTCACATCACATGACAACTGGAAAAACCATAGCCTTGACTAGATGGACCTTTGTTGGCAAAGTAATGTCTCGCTTTTTAATATGCTGTCTAGGTTGGTCATAACTTTTTTTCCAAGGAGCAAGTGTCTTGATGTGTGGAGTGCCTTGATTAAATTTTGAGTAGTCTCCAGCACCTTGAGACAAAGCAGTATGTTTGAGTACTCTGATACAAGGAAGGGGAATTGAAAACTAGGTATCAGATTAATTTGGGGAAACAACATACAGAAATTTGTATGGCAATTAATTTCCTCAAAACTACACAAGCCTTCATGTCAGTTCATCTGAATATGTAAGCTCCAGTTGGAAGACTGCTGTTTTAAGTCACCATGTGATAACTTGGCTACTTGATTGAGAAGTTTAAAGAACTATACTTGAGTTTTCTTGTGTAACGTTTTAAGAGGGAAAGAGTTTCAGCTTCACTCAGTTGGGCACATGTTAAGTCTCAACCCAGCTGAAGTAACCTGAGGATTCAGTGTCTGTTTAGGCCTGAGTCTGTACACAATCTCTTGCCAGTGGCTGAGTAGGCTACCCCTTGCAGAAGCACTGAATGCCTTCACAGGGCAAAGGGTTGGGGAATACATCTTGGCTGGCACCAAACAATTTGATTTCAGTAAGGAGAGGGGTGGCCAGGCAGATGGAACGGAGGATTTTTAGGTACTGCTACTCAACTCAGGTCTTCATCTCTGCTGTTCGTTTCATGCACAGGACAGACGTGTTATGTTGCAGTTCTGTAGGTCAGGAGTCTTGACAGGTTTCATGGGTTGGGGTTCCAGTATTGCAAAGCAGTGTTTCTGGAGGCTTTAAGGGGCACTCTTGCCTCCTCTGCTTCTGGAGACCAGCATTCCCCAGCTCACTACCTCTTTCTCCATCTATGGATCCAAGGACTGAGTGGAGTCTGCACACGTCATTACTCTGACTTCTTGTCTCCCTTTTCCACTTTTAAGGATCCTCAGATATGCAGATGACACCACCCTTACGGCAGAAAGTGAAGAGGAACTAAAAAGCCTCTTGATAAAAATGAAAGGAGAGTGAAAAAGTTGGCTTAAAGCTCAACATTCAGAAAACGAAGATCATGGCATCTGGTCCCATCACTTCATGGGAAATAGATGGGGAAACAGTGTCAGACTTTATTTTGGGGGGGCTCCAAAATCACTGCAGATTGTGACTGCAGCCATGAAATTAAAAGACACTCCTTGGAAGGAAAGTTATGACCAATCTAGATAGCATATTCAAAAGCAGAGACATTAGTTTGCCGACTAAGGTCCGTCTAGTCAAGGCTATGGTTTTTTCCTGTGGTCCTGTATGGATGTGAGAGTTGAACTATGAAGAAAGCTGAGTGCTGAAGAATTGATGCTTTTGAACTGTGGTGGTGGAGAGTCCCTTGGACTGCAAGGAGATCCAACCAGTCCATTCTGAAGATCAGCCCTGGGATTTCCTTGGAAGGAATGATGCTAAAGCTGAAACTCCAGTACTTTGGCCACCTCATGCGAAGAGTTGACTCATTGGAAAAGACTGATGCTGGGAGGGATTGGGGGCAGGAGGAGAAGGGGACAACCGAGGATTAGATGGCTGGATGGCATCACTAACTCAATGGACGTGAATCTGAGTGAACTCTGGGAGTTGGTGAAGGACAGGGAGGCCTGGCGTGCTGTGATTCATGGGGTCGCAAAGAGTTGGACAAAACTGAGCGACTGAACTGTGATGACACTGAGCTCACCTAGATATTTCCAAATAATCATACTTTAAGGTCAGTTTGATTCCCTCTGCCACCTAACTGTGTAAACTGCTGGGGATTCCAGGGATTAGGATGCAGATACTCCGGGGATGGGGAGCATTATTCAGTCTTCCATGTCTCCCCTCTTCTCACAGAACTATGTCAGGCTCAGACATTGTGAGAGGTCCAGGCAGGCCTTGGTAAACTTGACTTTTTCAGAAAATAATTAAGGGAAATAATTTTTTATAACCATTTAGTTAGAAAAAATGAACTCAAGACTATCTTTAAGATTCTTCTCTACACTATTTAGATGCCAGCTTACAGAGAGAGGTTGAAAAAGAAAATGGTTACTCACTGATTCAGTAAAGACCCAGTTGTCATTCTTGTCTGAGTAAGACAGCAAGGGCTGGTAGTACACTTTAACTCATTTTAGAAGAAGTACAGAACCACATCAGTCAGTAAGTTAAAGACCTCCAGAATGGGGAAGCCATTGAATAAATATTTGCCATGTTAGCTAATAAAACGTGAACATTAAGGAACTTCATTAAGAAGTGAAGATAGAGACTGAGCATCTAAAACCTCAAACAAAAACTGGGAAGTTAGCCTTTGGTGATGCATAGGAAATAAATGGGCTTCCTAGGTGGTGATCTTGATAACCCACTTGACAATGTGAAGACTTGAGATTTGGGTTTGATTCCTGGGTTAGGAGATTCTCCTGGAGGAGAGCATGGAAACCCACACCAATATTCTTGCCTGGAGGATCCCATGGACTGTGGAGCCTGACAGGCTGTGGTCCATAGGGGTGCAAAGAGTCAGACATGGCTGAAGTGACTTAGCATGCAACAACCAGAAGGTAAATATACAGTCTAACTTGAGAGATGGTTTAAATGTTATTTTTATTTCAAAGCAACCACTAGCAGAATAAAACATTCCCTGGTGGCTCAGACGGTAAAGCGTCTGCCTGCAGTGCAGGAGACTGGGTTTGATCCCTAGGTTGGGAAGATCCCCTGGAGAAGGAAATGGCAACCCACTCCAGTACGCTTGCCTAGAAAATTCCATGGATGGAGGAGCCTGATGGGCTACAGTCCGTGGGGTCACAAAGATTCGGACACAACTGAGCGACTTCACTTTCACTTTACTAGAAAGAGCTGAGAAAACACAAAGCAAAAGGCAAAGAAACAAAAGTAAGAATTATGGAAGTTTAGCACAGAAAATAATTTTAAGTATTTTGTGTTTTAATTCTTAACAGTTTTATAATCTGCAAGCCTTGGTTATTTTTTGTAGCCATGGTCAATATAGGCCAGTGATAGTTTGGCCAGGCTCAAACTTAAGTCTTAATGCCTACTTTGGTGCTATCGGCCCAGCAATGAAACGTATGATTGCCCTAGGTCCTTGAAAACAACAAACAGATCTTAGTTTATTGTATTCCTTCAAATGACTGTAAAATAAGCATTCAGTAAATACCTGTTGAGTGAGTTGAAGATCACTCACATCCCATTCTCTGGTGTACTGTAACATATTTCCACACCGTTCTTAAAGTTTCGTATCTGATGCCAAATTTTGTCCAGAGATCAAGGCTGAAGGTTATGCTTTCTCTGATGGAAAGGATAGAAAAAGATCATGAATGGTGGGGGTTGAGGGCACAGGATATAAACTTCATCTGCGCACATCTGATTTGCAGAGATGACAGCTTTGACTGGATGGTGTGGATTACTGATCCTGGTGGATTCTGGTAGCATTATTAGTTTGTTAGTGTGATAGAAAGGATTCAGAACAGATCTTGCAGAAGTAACTCAACCAGTTTTCCTTTAGTGTAATAGGTCCTGAGTGGATGACCTCAGGACCATTGTTACTTTGTTTTTTACTTTTTGGCCGTTGCTCTTCTCTGATTTTGCAACAAAATCACTGTTGTACTGGGATGTAAGCTGCTTAATACCTGGCAAATATTTGTGAAAATATATATGTATAATGTTATACAAAGGGCTTTGTGTGCTTAAAATGATTGTAGGTGGTTTGGTGATCAATCTCATGTTCATGAATCAGGATTAGTAAAAGAAGTGGTAACTAACAATAAAAGGCCAGAAAATAAGTACTCCTGGGGTTCAGAGGGGAAATGACTAACACAATGTGTGCGTTTGGCACACATTATAACATACAGGTAATTACAACAGTAGATTTTAACTCAAGTCTAATTTAACATGCATGAATACAGTAATCAAATTTCTTTTTTGAAATGATTTAGTTGTTATGTTGTTCCTTATTTAATATGGAGAATCCAATATTTCACAAACTTTTTTCCAGTCAAAAGTGGAATGTGCAGTTTAAGTGAAACCATTCGATCATGGTTGATTGATGCTGCTAAGTTGATGCTACTTGTCAGAAAATAAATTCCTGGTTTTCCTGCTTACATTGAATGTAAGACATCTCACCACTGTAGAAGTGCTTTACCTACTTAAAAGTGCCTATGGAATATTAAAATATCAAAGACCCTAAACACATTTTGTTCATTGTAAAGACTTAACCCTGCTGATGTTTAAAGCCTGCTGTAATATTTTAATCATAGGTTTGTCCAAAAGGATGCCACCCAAAAGTAATTTTCATTTTTTGAATAAGGTTATTACTTTGTATTTATTTGATATATTAGAAAGAAATGAAGGGACAGTAAAACATTTATACAGTTCTGTAATTCAACTTTAAATTAGAGGTTTCTTACACACATCTGGTTCTGGATAATGATAGGATCTAGAATAAGGAAGCCCTCATGAGCTTTTAAAAAAAGTGTACCAGGAAAACAGTAGTCATAGTTTGATAATTCAATGATGTTACAGTGTAGACATTAAATAAGCATGTTATGTAATGCCATTATTTTAAATAGCTGAGAATGAATTAACTATCATCTTTGCCCACTTTTTAAAAATACAGTGCTAGCTAAACACAGAGCCCATGCTACTAAGAGGCTGAAGAGAATTTAGAGATTAATATTGATTTTTACATTTTAAACATGTTTTAATAGTCTTAAGTAATGCTGATACTGTTTTGTCTTAAACTCATCAAATAATTGAGTCCAGTTTGAGGAAATCAATCTCTACTAAATAGTTAACCATAAGGTATATTTGTATTCAAAAGCAAAATGCTTTCAAAATGTTCCACTTTTGAAATTGTTTGAGTCTTTTATGTTGACCCAGTAACTTTGTTTGCAGAGGTAAACTGAAGTGGAGTTAAGCAATTGCCTAGCAAATTTGATCGCTGCGATGACCATACAGGATGAAGTGAATAAAATGATTTTTAGAAAATGTACTTAATGACAGCAGAATTTTACTCTCACTAAATCTTGAGAGGACTGTTTGTATGTTACAGGAGTTATTGGAGTTACAGCCCTGCATTCTTTCCTTTCTTTCTCCACCACTGTGTTTTCTAATCTCTTCCCTCCCCTCTCCTGCCTTCCCTTCTTTTTCCCCCTCCCTCCCTCTCTTTATCTGTTTACCCACTTATCAATCATCAGTGATAGGCACATGGTTAAGGATTTTGCCTAGTAATCATTAACCTATCCTTAGAAAGTTTTAAGTATTTGGGGGCCCAACAGAACATGTTTTTAGTTTCAGTTGGATCTTTTCATTCACATGGAAAACTCAGAGGCAAGACTGTTACTTAACAACGGTATATTTTGAAACAGATGATGAAGACCAAAATTATTTTCTGTTGGATTCTTAACTATCACCTGAATGAACTGTATCGGACCATAGTCATAACAATATTTCATATTTCCCAGTCATCTCAGCTTCAAAGTGCCCGGAATTTTACAGTGTCCAGTCTGTCTTGATGTCCTTTTAATCTGAGAGTTAGATAAAGGTCTCCCGAAGACTTTTCAATCTCATGAGCACATACCCACAAAACAGTGAGTTTAAAAGATTGTGTAATGATGTCAAAGAAAAGCTGCTTATCTTTCAAGACCATAAAAGGTTCCCTGGAATGTGGACTGCTGGGATCTGCGGGGAGCAAGAAACTTCGTGGCTCTTTCCTGTCTTGTGGGGGTTGGGCGCAGCCAGAAGGTAACAGAAATCCCAGTTACACTGAGAGTTTGACAGCTGGCCTCGACACTTTGCTCAGGTGACAGGCCTGAGAAAAACTCACCAGATTTCTTGCCACTCACTATGGCTCGGGAGAGAGGGAAAAGGGTTCTGGTACATTTCAGGAGGTGTGGGCAAATGCCAAGAGGATCCTTGTACACCTGGAAGAGAGTTGTGCTTGAAAAGGCCTTCAGTCATGAGCAGGAGATAATCCAGCAGTGACAAACGTGCCCCAAAATGTGACAGACATCTAAAGACCAAGTGGAAAAAGCCTCTCCCCACCCCAGATTTGTGGCTGAGATTTATTCTAGGTGTGAACACTGGAGGATATCAAGAAAACATTTTTAGGAGAATTTCATCGAGAATCAGTAATACAGCAAATGGATTGCAGATGAGGAGGCATAGTCTCAGGAGAAATGAGATGTGATTCAGAGACAGTCTTGGTGACCAACATGAATGCTAACTTCTGAGCCCACAATAAAGTAAGAGGAGACCATGGCTGAGCCCCACTGGTAGGTAAGAGTAGATTCTGCTAACAAACAACAAAAAGCTATTCTGCCTCCTTGCACTCTGAACCTTGACCCCAAGCACAGGCAGAGAGCCCTTAGCATCTCTCCCTACTGTCTAATTGTTTAGTTTGTTAGCAGACGCAGAGCAGTAAGAGACCCATCCCTCTGCCCTGCTGCAGAGCTGCGTAGGGCAGCAAATGGCAGTTTCATCACATCAAAGCTTGAAGGATTATTATATTTGTAACCTTAATATTGAGTGTCTTGAGAGTCATTTTGTTACAGGCAATTTATTCAATCCTTCATCCAGGATTTGTGACAGTCATTATGTTAACATTAAGGAAATGGCAACCCACTCCAGTACTCTTGCCTGGAAAATCCCATGGGGTCGCAGAGACACGACTGAGTGACTTCACTTTCACTTTATCTTAACATTACTTAAAGTTAATAGTAGTTAACAATTATTGACTCAGAGTCAGACCCTGGGTATTCATTTAATCCTAACTGCAACACTATGTAGTAACTGCTGTAGTCACTGTTCCCATTTTACAGATGAGGAAACTGAGATATATAGCTTAGCCAGTTTACTGATATCAGCCGGGCCTGATAAGTTGCGAAACCAGAATTTAAATCCGAGCAGTCTGGTTTTAGAACCAGTTTTCCTTTTCCTTGGAGAAGGAAATGGCAACCCACTCCAGTACGCTTGCCTAGAAAATTCCATGGATGGAGGAGCCTGGTGGGCTACAGTCCATGGGGTTGCAAAGAGTCGGACACAACTGAGTGACTTCACTTTCACTTTCTTAACTGCTATACTGCCTTTCAGAACATCTTACAGATTATGAAAATTAGGCTCTCAAAATTTAAACAGCAAAATATTAGCATTACTTATTGCTGAACAGAAAGATTTGAGGGGATTTAGAATCTGAGTTTATACCTCTCCCAAGCTTTGTGAAATTAACCACATTTCTGTTACAGTCAGGAAAAATACTTAAAAGTGAGAATTCTTATATGAAAACCATGGAAACAATTACAAATACATAAAGGACTCTCACCAGAAAGACTCAGAGAAATATACACAAAAATGTCCATTGCAATATTATCTGAACAGTGAGATTTTTCAGTGATTCTTTTTTCTGTTTCTGTACTTCCATGTGTTTTAGTATTTGGTTTTAAACTCTCATTTTTAAAAATAAGGTAAAAAAGTATATGTAGATTCTATGCTAAAAATAATCTTGATGTGATCACTGATTTTCTGGAGAAAACATGTTACCAAAAATGATGTAGAAATTGATCAATAACCAAGACATACTTTAAAATATAACTGAATAATCACTCTCATCACAGCTTTTGAGGCTGGAGAATTTGGGGGTATTGAGTCATTTTGAGTTATTTTAAGCATCTGAGGATGAGACAATTCTAATGCTGCTATAAACTCTTAAAGACTAGAAGAAAAAGGAAGAGGCTTCCTAATGTGTTTCTTCAGGTTAGCAATGATACCTGCAAAAAAATAACAAAAATAGGATAATCTCACTGATGACAGATGGAAAAGAACTACCTAAATACAATGCAAATAGCATCATAACAAACTTAATTGTGTATTACAACAGCTGCTGTCACAACTATGATTTACTTGGCTCTGCTTTGGTAGTGTTAATAAACTCACTGAAACAGAACACAGAAATGATTGACATAACTATTGGGAAAGTGGAGGCAAAATGATCACTACTAGCATTCAAGCTGATTGCCTTCCTTGGAAACCCAAAGAAAATTAATAGAAAAATTAAGACTCATATGAGACTTCATTGAAGTTGTTTAACATAAAATTAAGATATGAAAAAAAATAGTTTTCCTAGATTCTAGCACACAAAAATTATAAAATAAACACTGCAAAATAGTAACAGCATAAAATATCTAGGAGTAATTTCCCTGATGGTCCAGTGGCTAAGACCCGATTATCCCTATGCTGGAGGCCCAGGTTTGATCTCTGGTTTAGGAACAGGCTCAGAAAAGTTTCTGCTGGGCACGTGTGGTTGCCCAGCTAGAGAGTCCTGGATCCTTCGCAATAAGAGTGGCTATGGACTAAGTTCTTGCTAATAAGTAAAGAGTAGGGACCTGTGCAGCTTCCAGATCATTTTCATTAAAGCCAAGTGCTTATCTTCCACTATCTCTGTGCATCTTTTGGATGAAATATGGGCATGGTGCTGGTGAGGCTGCTTTGACTATGCAGAGAAGCAGACAGAAACTCTAGGGTTGAGACAGCAACAGATTGAACCTGGATTCCTAGGTAACCTTTGGGTGCAGAGTTTTCTACCTTAACTGGGATTACCCTTATAGTAGAGTCTCGGACAAAGACAGGCTTGCAAGTCATTTATTTTAAAATGCTCCCAAGGGCAGGAACAAGGAAGAGGGGAATGAAACAAGAAAGGAGTTATCAAGTGGGTCACTATTAAGAATACCTGGTATTTCATTCCTTGAAACCCTCTGGAGACCCTTATGAAATGCATTCCAAAACTGTCTGTCTGGGATAAAAGGGGGGGTCATTTTTCTTATTGGTTCTCAATTCCTACTGATTAAAACAGCTCCAATGGTTAACCATCCCATTCTCTGGAAAGTACATAGACACTGATAGCTATTAGATTTATCTGGGCAGAAATTAAGAGATACATAGCACAGGTTTGAGGTGAAGTATTGTCTGTGTGCTTTTTAAAGTTGATTAGTTTGTGTAGAATTCCCTGCCTCAGAAGTAGCTGCAGTAAGAGGTAAGTTTTGGAGATAAAAATGGTTCACAAAAGATGGCCAACACAACACACTCCTTGCACCACTCAGATCCTGCATTAATCCCAGTTAATCACAGAGTTCCTTTAAAGTTATGGCTGGCCACAGTTTCAGCAAGCACTTTATATAAGAGGGTTATAGAAAAAGTTACAGTCTTGTTACTGCAGCTAGTCCTTTGTTATTGTTATTTACCATATCCTTCCTCCACCATGTTTTCTAATTTTTTTTTTTTTTGAGGTATAATTGACCTACAACATTATGTTGATTCTAGTTACACACATACTGACTTGATATTTCTCAGTATTACAAAATAATCATCATGGTAAGCCCACTTACTGTCTGGTGCTTTTACAGAGTTTTTGCAGTTGACCCTTGAACTTCGGGGCTAGGGACATTGATCCTCCTGCACTCAGAAATCCATGTGTAACTTATAGGCAGGCTTCTATATACATGGTTCCTCCATTTTCCAGTTCCTCTGTATTTTCAGTTCCACATCTGTATATTGAAGCAACTACAGATCATATATCACTGTATAGTATTTACCAATGAAACAAATCCATGTGTAAGTGGACCTGGGCAGTTCAAACTTGTGTTGTTCAAAGGTCAAATGTACAGTACTGTTGACTCTATACTATGCTCTACATTTCACCCCTTGACTCATTTACTTTATAATGGGAAGTTTATACCTCTTTACCTCCCCCACCTGTTTCATTTATCTCCTCACACCCTCCCCCCTGGTAGCCACCTATTTGTTCTCTGAATCTGTGACTCTGTTTCTGTTTGTTTCATTTGTTTTGTTTTTTAGATTCCACAGATAAGTGAAGTCAAACAGTATTTGTCTTTTTCTCTCTGACTTATTTCACTAAGCATAATACTCTCTAGGCCCCTCCGTTTTGTCACAGATTGCAAGATTTCATTCTTTATGATGACAGAGTAATATTCTATTATGTATATATTATATATACCACATCTTCTTTATCCATTCATCTGTCAACCTACACCTAGGTTGATTCCATATTTTGCAATTTTAAACAATGCTGCAGTGACCATAGGGGTGCATATAATAAGTAAATACATAGGTATGTATATGTATGCATATAGGGGCTTCTCAGGTGGCTCAGTGGTAAAGAATCTTCTCACCAGTACCGGAGATGCAGGAGATGCGGGTTTGATCCCTGGGTGGGAAAGATCCCCTGGAGGAGGAAGTGGCAGCCCACTCCAGGATCTTGCCTGGAGAATCCCATGGACAGAGGAGCCTGGCAGGCTAGAGTCCTTGGGGTTGCAAAAGAGTTGGACATGACTTAGCAACTAAGTAAGCATGCATATGTGTCTGTGTATCTATACGTATATATAGATAGATAGCTAGATATGTTTCTCTGGAAAATTCTAATACCTAATACATTGGCCATTGATTTAGGGTACATACTTTATGCTTGGAGCACTCCAGCTTAGCAGTGATCATTCCTAATATGGGGCTTATCTATTCCTTTTGTTACTCTTTTTATCATTATTAGGTTTCTGTGTGAGGAAAAATAATACCATCAAGTGTGTCAGTGGCCCCAATTCCTTTGTTTTGAAGCAAGTGTCTTTGTTATAATGATATGCTATCATACTGAATCAGGTATTCTGTAAGTCTTCAGATAATGATGCTGGCAAAAGAGGAACTGTGGACAGAGATACCAAACCAGTACCTAGAGATTTCTATTCTAGTGAGGACAAATTTTTGCTCCCAGAGTTTAAGTTTGAGGGTAATCAACTTGTCTCCCAAGTGATTGGTTAGTCTCTTTATATGTGAGAGATGACCAATACACCCATTCTAAACAGTTGCCTACTTCTAGACTGTTAGAGGCTTCCCAGGTAGTTCAGCTGGTAAAGAATCCACCTGCAATGCAGGAGACACTGGTTCGATTTCTGGGTCAGGAAGATCCCCTGGAAAAGGGATAGGCTACCCACTCCAGTATTTGGGGGCTTCCCTGGTGGCTCTGACAGTAAAGAATCTGCAATGTGGGTGACTTGGGTTCAGTCCCTGGGTTGGAAAGATTCCCCTGGAGGAGGGCATGGCAACCCACTCCGGTATTCTTTCCTGGGGAATCCCCATGGACAGAGGAGCCTGGCAGGCTACAGTCCATGGGGTCGCAAAGAGTCTGACATGACTGAGTGGCTAAGCATGGCACAGATTGTTACGTGAGAGAAATAAAAGATTTTTCTGTTATGATATTTTAACCTGTACTCAATACAAACATTAATACTTAGAAATAGGATGCTGCTTTAATAAATACTTTAAAAATGTTATGAGACTTCCCTAGTAGTCTAGTGGTTGGGAATCTACCTGCCAGTGCAGGGGACACAGGCTCGATCCTTGATCTGAGAAGATTCCACGTGCTGAGGAGCAGATAGACCTGTGTGCTGCAACTGCTGAGCCCATGTGCCGTAGAGCCTGTGCTCTGCAACGAGAAGCCGCCACAGTGAAAAGCCTGTGCACCACAACTAGAGAATAGCCCCTGCTCGCCACAACTAGAGAAAACTCTTGTGCAGCAATGAAGACCCAGTGCAGCCATAATCAACTGCTTTAAGGCTGTGGTTATGGCTTATTGATTGGGAAGTGAATAGTAAAGAAACAAATATGGCAACCTGGAAAATGATTGTCAGGTAAGAATTAGCAGCTTTGTAAGCAGAAGTGAAAGGGAATATAGTTCTCAGTGAGACTTTCTCATCCTGTAGTATAAAATCTGAATTGATTGATTTGACAGTATTTGGCAAAGTTTGACAGGTTTGGCAACGTTAACATCTTCAGTACTCTAAACCATAGGGGACAACATTGTCCTTCAGATCATTTCTCAAGAGCCTCCACATATATTATCCAGAAAGTGGAAGTCAGCCTTGCAATATGAATTAAGAGCATTGCATTCCAACCTAAGTATTTTTTGAGGTGGCTCCAGGTAACAGTACAAAACTCAGCAAAAGCTGGATAGACTGAACACAACTGGAAAGCAAACTAGAATGTGAAAGCTTAAGAACTATAACCAGTTATGATCTTTGACCAGTACTCCTTTATATGGACATAACTGAAACCAGTTAGACTAGGAATCTACTATATTTTGAGGAAAACAGTTTGCCAAAAAAACAAACAAACAAACAAACCCACAAACCCTGTGTCTGTCTCCAGAAATCCCCAACTGGAACCTGTACCTGTAAAAATCTGCAGAAGTTACGCAGTCATCAAGAAGGGAATACACTCATCTTCACAACTCTGAAGTTTTGTCAATAGAAGGCTCTGGAGGCAGATTGTAGGAGGAAGGGGTTTTCCTTCCTGATGCTGGTGTGTTTACTGGTAGGCTCCTCTCCATGACCCACACCTCCTTCAGTGTGTTAATGGTCAGCAGTGTTTCCTCAGTGATTGTCACCACTGAGCACCGATGGCTAGACACTGCACCCTGAGTAGCTGTCCTAAGCACCCTAGAGGTTAGTTTACTGGTCAGTTCCCCTGACATAAGTCCACACTGACTTCTCTTCTCTGCCATTCAGTGAGCCATTCTGACCCTCCAACAAGTTCAAGATCTCAGTCCTTAGGGAATTTCTTCCTTCATGTTCTATCTTGGTCCAGAGGTAGTGGTTTTTCCTTAAATTTGCTAATCCTACTTTTTTAAAAAGGGTTTTCATTACTTTTTAGAAGCCAGTTCCTTATTTTTCTAAAGTGAAAGTGAAAGTTACTCAGTTATGTCTGACTTTTTGTGATCGCATGGACTGTAGCCTGCCAGGCCTCTCTTCCATGTAATTCTCCAGGCAAAATACTGAAGTGGGTACCCATTCCCTTCTCCAGGACATCTTCCCCACCCAGGGATCGAACCTGGGTCTCCTGCATTGCAGGCAGTTTCCATACCATCTGAGCCACCAGGGAAGCCTCAAAAGCTTGTTTAGTTATTAATCATATTAAACTTTTCCCTGCTCAAGTTGCCACATGGTTTCTCTCTCTTGATTGGACTCAGACTGATACAGGGTAACACCACTGATATCTTTTCCAAATAATGGAAAAGAATGAATCTCCTGGTGGGTGGGGGGTGGGTAAGACCAGTGCCCATGAATGCAGTGGACAAACATTCTTTCTAGAAATTCCAGAGATCAGAATCAGAGCCTGACCAAAGGATTTACTTTATTGCCTGGCAAGGAAGCCTTCTCAATTCCTGCCAAACAGGTTATCATAGTGATTGCTATTTCCCACTCTTCATTTTTAGAATGGTAGTTTTTATTGCAGCTCTTTAACCTAAATCAAGATCCTCTATCCTGTATGGAAGTGCAACTCATCTATTAGATAATGGATTGATTGTCCTTGAAGATCCACGTTTAGGTCAGCTAGAAAGAAACAGACATTACTAGGCAAGTCTAGATTTTGAACTGAGAATGATAACTTGATGAACTTGAAGTTGCATTCCCTGGGGAGATCCTATGTTTTCTTCATGAAAAAATTGGTGTGCATGGATTTTGGGGGGCTAGAGCCCAAGGGAAGAAACTTCTGTTTTTCAGGATTCTTTATCCATTTTCCTTTGAGAATAAAATTCCTCAAGTTTTTAGTGAATACTCCAGCCAGAGATTCAGTTTTCCCATAAGACAGGGTTCTTAACAACAGAGTGTGTGAGGTTATACATGTAACATAACCAGGCTTGCTCTCTACACAAGTAAGTGTCTGCTCCTCTCTTTCTCTCCTTTGGTCCTAAGTAAAGACAGTGCTGTAGCAATTTCTGGTGGAGTCTTTAGGACTTTCTATGTAGAGGATCATGTTATCTGCAAACAATGAGAGTTTTACTTCTTCTTTTCCAATCTGGATTCCTTTTATTTCTTTTTCTTCTTTGATTGCTGTGGCTAAAACTTCCAAAACTATGTTGAATAGTAGTGGTGAGAGTGGGCACCCTTGTCTTGTACCTGACTTTAGGGGAAATGCTTTCAGTTTTTCACCATTGAGGATAATGTTTGCTGTGAGTTTATCATATATGGCTTTTATTATGTTGAGGTATGTTCCTTCTATGCCTGCTTTCTGGAGGGTTTTTATCATAAATAGATGTTGAATTTTGTCAAAGGCTTTTTCTGCATCTATTGAGATAATCATATGGTTTTTATCTTTCAACTTGTTAATGTGGTATATCACATTGATTGATATGTGAATATTGAAGAATCCTAGCATCCCTGGGATAAAGCCCACTTGGTCATGATGCATGATCTTATGTTGTTGGATTCTGTTTGCTAGAATTTTGTTAAGGATTTTTGCATCTATATTCATCAGTGATATTGGCCTATAGTTTTCTTTTTTTGTGGCATCTTTGTCTGGTTTTGGTATTACGGTGATAGTGGCCTCATAGAATGAATTTGGAAGTTTACCTTCCTCTGCAGTTTTCTGGAAGAGTTTGAGTAGGATAGGTGTTAGCTCTTCTCTAAAGTTTTGGTAGAATTCAGCTGTGAAGCCGTCTGGTCCTGGGCTTTTGTTTGTTGGAAGATTTCTGATTACAGTTTAGATTTCCATGCTTGTGATGGGTCTGTTAAGATTTTCTATTTCTTCCTGGTTCAGTTTTGGAAAGTTGTACTTTTCTAGGAATTTGTCTATCTCTTCCAAGTTGTCCATTTTATTGGCATATAGTTGCTGATAGTAGTCTCTTATGATCCTTTGTGTTTCTGTGTTGTCTATTGTGATTTCTCCATTTTCATTTTTAATTTGTTGGTTTGATTCTTCTCCCTTTTTTTCTTGAGTCTGGCTAATGGTTTGTCTATTTTATTTATCTTCTCAAAGAGCCAGCTTTTAGCTTTGTTGATTTTTGCTATGGTCGCCTTTGTTTCTTTTTCATTTATGTCTGCCCTAATTTTTATGATTTATTTCCTTCTACTAACCCTGGGGTTCTTCATTTCTTCTTTTTCTAGTTGCTTTAGGTGAATATACTAAAGTTGCAGGATATAAAGTCAATACACAGAAATCCCTTGCATTCCTATACACTAGCAATGAGAGAACAGAAAGAGAAATTAAGGAAACAATTCCATTCACCATTGCATTGAAAAGAATAAAATATGTAGGAATAAATCTACCTAAAGAAACAAAAGACCTATATATAGAAAACTATAAAACACTGATGAAAGAAATCAAAGATGACACAAATAGATGGAGAAATATACTATGTTCATGGATCAAAAGAATCAATATAGTGAAAATTAGTATACTATCCAAAGCAATCTATAGATTCAGTGCAATCCCTATCAAGCTACCAATGGTATTTTTCCGAGAACTGGAACAAATAATTTCACAATTTGAATGGAAATACAAAAAACCTCAAATAGCCAAAGCAATCTTGAGAAAGAAGAATGGAACTGGAGGAATCAATGTGCCTGACTTCAGACTATGCTACAAAGCTACAGTCATCAAGACAGTGCAGTACTGGCACAAAGACAGAAATATAGATCAATGGAACAAAATAGAAAGCCCAGAGATAAATACACGCACCTATGGACACCTTATCTTTGACAAACGAGGCAAGAATATACAATGGAGAAAAGACAATCTCTTTAACAAGTGGTACTGGGAAAACTGGTCAACCACTTGAGAAAGAATGAAACTAGAACACTTGCTATCACCATACACAAAAATAAACTAAAAATGGATTAAAGATCTAAATGTAAGACCAGAAGCTATAAAACTCCTAAAGGAAAACATAGGCAAAACACTCTCTGACATAAATCACAGCAGGATCCTCTATGACCCACCTCCCAGAGTAATGGAAATAAAAACAAAAATAAACAAGTGGGACCTAATTAAACTTAAAAGCTTTTGCACAATGAAGGAAACTATAAGCAAGGTGAACAGATAGCCCCTAGAATGGGAGAAAATAATAGCAAATGAAGCAACTGACAAAGAATTAATCTCAAAAATATACAAGTAGCTCCTGCAGTTCAATTCCAGAAAAATAACCCAATCAAAAAATGGGCCAAAGAACTAAACAGACATTTCTCCAAAGAAGACATATAGATGGCTAACAAACACATGAAAAGATGCTCAACATCACTCATTATCAGAGAAATGCAAATCAAAACCACAATGAGGTACCATCTCACGCCAGTCAAAATGGCTGCTATCAAAAAGTCTATAAGCAATAAATGCTGGAGAGGGTGTGGAGAAAAGGGAACCCTCTTACACTGTTGGTGGGAATGCAAACTAGTACAGCCACTATGGAGAACAGTGTGGAGATTCCTTAAAAAACTGGAAATAGAACTGCCATACAAGCCAGCAATCCCACCGCTGGGCATACACACCAAAGAAACCAGAAGTGAAAGAGACACGTGTATCCCAATGTTCATTGGAGCACTGTTTACAATAGCCAGGACTTGGAAGCAACCTAGATGTCCATTGGCAGATGAATGCATAAGAAAGCTGTGGTACATATACACAATGGAATATCACTTAGCTATTAAAAATAATGCATTTGAATCAGTTCTAATGAGGTGTGGATGAAACTGGAACCTATTATACAGAGTGAAGTAAGTCAGAAAGAAAAACACCAATACAGTATATGAAGACATATATAGGGAATTTAGAAAGATGATAACAATGACCCTATAGGTAAGACAGCAAAAGAGACACAGATGTAAAGAACAGACTGTTGGACCCTGTGGGAGAAGGCGAGGGTGGGATGATTTGAGAATCATGTGTATTATCATATATGAAACAGATCGCCAGTCCAGGTTCGATGCATAAGACAGGGTGCTCAGGGTTGGTGCACTAGGATGACCCTGAGGGATAGGATGGGGAGGGTGGTGGGAAGGGGGTTCAGGATGGGAACACATGTACAATCATGGCTGATTCATGTCAATATATGGCAAAACCCAATATAATATTGTAAAGTAATTAGCCTCCAATTAAAATAAATTTTTTAAGAAGGTAAGTAAAGACATTAATCTCACAAAATTATAACAGTAAAATTTCAATATTTAAATTTAAAATTTTTTAATTAAAATGATGATAATGGTGATGATAAAAAAAAGACAGTGCTGGTAAGCCAGTTCTGAAGATGTAATCAAAGGGAAATTCTCAAGGGTTTCAAAAAGCCCCACATAGGAAACCTAAGTTCCTGAATGTCTTTATGAAGCAGAGTTTTACACATACTTACCTCTGGACTGATATGTGAGAGAAAAGTTAAACAAAAAAAAATTGTTTTGTGAGCTGTGGCATTCTTGCTGTCTGTTTGCATCAGCTTAGCCTGCTCCTTAACTAACACAGTCCCTTCATATTCCTTTCAAATTAAGTGTATTATTTTCCTTCCATCTGATGTGGAACTTTTGCAGTCTTTTTTCCCTTGAGTACACCCCTCCCAGTTTTTTTGCAAATAAGTGTCTGCAGCAATCTTTGGCTTCATCTCATTGCTCTTTACTGTCACTGCCTGCAGGCAGAGCCCACAATGTAAATGCAAAATTGTGTTCAGCATAAGTTCCCTTGAGTATGTAATTATAACACATTCCAGGGTGCACCTAAATAAGAAGAATCTGTTTCTCCAACCTTAGATGGCTTTTAGTGTCAATCACACAGTGAGATAGAGACAGAGGCAATAGCTGTAGTAACATTAAAGAGGCAGACCACAATATAAAACATTATCCATTTTCACTGCTGATGATCTGGGGAAGATTCAAATAATTTGGAGGCCCTAGGGATGGAATCGGGGAATTCTAATTTATTTTGGAGGTGTGCAGAATATTTCACAACAAAGTAGTATCTTTTGTTCATCTTCAAAAGCACTAAGTGACTTGGTTGGTTTATCCTGAACACAAGGTGATGATTAACAAAACATTATTAGTGGTTTCTGTTATCAAATAACAAATACTGATCAGTGTAGATCAGTATTATACCAGTGTACTGGTATAATTTACAAGAACTAAATATATATGTATAAGTGCAAATATATATATATAAATTATTTAATGTATATATGCACTAAAATATTTTAAAAGTATATATTACATATATATGAAAAGTTTAAAACACACACACAAGAGCAGTCATTGTAAAAGTGATTACTATTGATGACCAACTCTTTCATTGACTAAATTCAAATATACTTAGCTCAAAACACAAACTCTCATATGAAACAAAGTTTCACAAGTAAATAAATAAGTTCATAAATAAGTCCATTATTTTGACTGGATTTTGAACACATATCACCAGGTTCAGAGAAGTTTGAATCTAGGACCTTTGTGTAAGAGAAAGTATTTTGTGAATTATTTAGTAAAAATACTCAAAAATAAATGCCTTCACTTTCTAAAATAAATGAATGTTAATTGCTAAGACTAACTTGATACTTTTGAAAATGTATTGCAAAAAAGTAAAGGGATAAAGCTAATTTCAGAACTGGGAGTCAAAGAGAAGTAAAAGGTTTAGAAATGATGTAATATTTCCCAAATTTTATTCATTAAGCTACTTTCACAATTCTTGACATAGTCACATAACACTTAAAAATAATGTTTACCTTATCATTTAATCATATTTCTTTCATTTTGACTTGGGCTTCCCTGGTGGCTTAGACCGTAAAGAATTTGCCAGCAATGTGGGAGACCTGGGTTCAATCCCCGTGTCGGGAAGATTCCTTGGAGGAGGAACTGGCAGCCCACTCCAGTGTTCTTGCCGGGAGAAGCCCCATGGACAGAGGAGCCTGGCGGGCCATGGGGTCGCAATGAGTTGGACATGACTGTGCGTGTTTTACTTAACATATATTTAATTTTACTTAAATATATTTAAGTACATATATTTAATTTTACATTAATATATTTAATTTAAAAAATCAGCGTCAGAGTTTTACTTGTCATAAATATTATGCTCAGCACTTATTGGGTTGGCCAAAAGTTTGTTCAGGTGTCTTAAAACCCGAATAAACTTTTTGGCCAACCCAATATTTTATAACTACTTACTTAAGTAAAATTGTTGTTAGATGTGCTGTCTAAAGTCATCTCACATGACCCACATATCATGCTTTCATTGATGTATATAAAATTCTTCTAGGATTCAGGGCATAACTACAATACAAAAATCTGCTAGGTTTAAAATGTCATTGTGGTAAAAGTGTATCCCTGCTCTAATCAGCCAGCACTAGTGGTAAAAATGGATAATAATAATTCCATCACTTGAAGATACTAAAACTGTTGAACAAACCAATGAAACTTAGAACACATTTTGTAGAGAAGTGTGACATAACAACTGGTGTTATTATTAATAAGGGTAACTTCACTCCCTAATTGAGCTGCTCTGACTTCACATTCACCATTGTTAAAGGGATAAGGACTGCCCATGAATTATATCTCTAAAATTAAATATGTTCCGGTAGCAATTATGTTATAAAAGAAACTTGTTTACGTCCATTTTTCAGAAATATTTCATTTGTTCAAAACATTTGAATGATATGCTTTATAATTATCTTTGAAGTAAGAAAATAATTGAGCGTATAACAGTGAACAACATTTTAGCTTTTTCTGTGGTTGTAATTGTGAATATCTGTAAATTGCCAGTGTGCAGGTAAGACCTTTCAAAAATTCAAATTATGTTTATTGGGTGAGAAATAAAGCAGTAAGAAAGTCAGAGTATTCTACTAATTCAGTGCACTGTTTTCATCGACTCTGACACATCTTTCTGAGGGGCAGAGCAGTTGCATTGGAGACACTGTATATATAATAGATGTTTTCTGTCATCCAATGTCTTGTATTATTCAGTTTACAAATGTGGTTGTGGACTAAAACACTGGATGGAGTCGAGCTTCAACCCTGCTTAATTCTTGAAATTGTGCCCAGATCAAATGTGCTTGGTAAGCTGGGACACCATACATGCTTTTGATGGACTACAGCTGAGTAAGGAAACTCAGTACTCCATAAACCCACTCCAGTTGTTCAGAGTACAGTGGGGAGCCCTAGCATGGCCACATAGAACAAGGCTGTGCAAAACCATCCCTCTGTGTTCCATCAACCCCATGCTTTCCGGGTGTGCTGAACCTGATCTGTCAGGCCACCTTCTTTTCTGTTGCTGGGGAACAGAGCCCCACAAATTGAGCAGTTTGTAACAACACCCACAGATTAGCTCACAGTTGTATGGGTCAGAATACTTGCACACTGTGGCCATGTTCTGCTCAGGCTAAAATCCAGATGTCTGTCAGCCATGTTCTCATATGGAGCTAAGTTTTGCCTAGTTAATTTTTCTCATTGGCAGAATACGTTTCTTTGCTGTCCTAAAACGGAAGTTTCTGTTTCCTTGCTGGTGTAGCTCTAAACGTTTAGAAGCTGGTCTCAATTCTTACCACGAGGTCCCCACCATCTCAGCAATGGAGAACGATCTGTTAAATTTCTCTAACTTCCTCTTCTGTGAGCAGCCAGAGAAACTTCTCTGCTTTAAAGGGCTTGGATGATTAAATCAAGCCCTCCAAGGTGGTCTCCCCATCTCAAGGTTAATGACCTTATATAGCATAACCTAATCCCAGGAATAAAACTTTCAATTCCCAGTCCTGGGGACTGGGCAGGATGTGTTCACCAGGACAAGAAATATAGGGGGACATCTTAGAAAACTGCCTGCCTTTGAGGCTTTTGTCACTTTCACACTCATGTTTACAGATTTCTTTGACTTCTGTCTACACTCAGGTCTGTTTAAAAAAAATTTGTTTCCCAAAAGAAACTCATAAAAACTCAAATTGTCACTAGACTAGCGTACATGTAATAAAATATACATAAAAGAAGTGTGTTCCTGTGCTTGCAAACATGTTTCAAGGTGACACCAAATAAGCTTAGATGCTATTCATCATTCTCATTACAGACGTAGCTTCAACTAAACCATCACTTATGGTGAAGCACTTTTGTGACAGTGTAGTAACTGACAATACCGTTATAATAATGACATATTAACTCAGTATGATTTCTTTCTAACTTATGTCAATCCTACTGTATATGCAAAATAACATTTATTTAAATACCAATACTGATTTATTTATGATTTCCTACAAAAATGCATTTTTTAGGATCTAGGAGATCAATAAAAATTATTTATTGGTGACTTTGTCATGTCCACCTATCCTGAAATGCCTTATCTCCCACTCCATGTCTGATTATTAATTGGATTCTTATAGTAACTAACTCTCAACCAAAACCTTTGATTTATCAAGTATTGATGAAAAGGTACTTACTAAGAATGCAAATGTCTGATTTAGAGGAGCTCACTAAAACACTCAGTCATATCCACTGTGCCACCTGTGAAGCCCCTAAAATACTAAAATGTATTATTAAGTATCAAGTGGCTAGTCTCAAGCCAGGGTAAAGACCAATGATAGAAAATGAAGTATGCAATGGTTTAGCAGAGTGTTAAGAATAATGAAGAGTCAGATGCTAGAAAAGATACTTGATTAACTTAATCTTGAGTCTCAGAGTTTTCATTATAAAAGCAAGGTGATCTTCCAACTTTATTGAATTGTGAGAATTGAATGAGGTATCAAATATATAGCCTTTAATAAACGTTCAATAAATACTTTCCTTCTCTGAAAGGAATAATAAACTTTAAAGTGAGAGAAGTCACCGTTGAAACAGAGAACACTCCATAGACATAATTCTATTTGCAAAAATTGGATTCAACTGCTGAAACAGAGTAATGGTGGCTTGTGTGTGTGTGCTCAGGGGCTCAGTCATGTCCAATTCTTTGCGACCCATGGACTGTAGACTCCTCTGTCCATGGAATTTTTCAGGCAAGAATACTGTATGCTAATGCTAAGTTGCTTCAGTCATGTCCGACTCTGTGCGACCCCATAGACAGCAGCCCACCAGGCTCCTCCGTCCACAGGACTCCCCAGGCAAGAATACTGGAGTGGGTTGCTGTTTGTCGGGTGCTATTTCCTCCTCCAGGGGATCTTCCCAACCCAGGTGTCAAACCCTTGTCTCCTGAGTCTCCTGCATTGACAGGTGGATTCTTTACCACAGAGCCACCTGGAAAGCCCAACAGTGGCTTAAATAATACTAAAGTGCTTTTAAGTATTTGAAACAAAGGACATTTAATAGTGGAACTAGCTTGATGATGGAATGGTTTAGAGAAGTCAAGTGGGTGATACATCAGCCCATGGACGAACAGCAGCAGGGGGTACTATCTCCTTATAGAACAAATGGAGGATGCATTGTTCCTGAAACTCAGGGGGGTATTACAAAAGAAATCAGCCAGAGGTGCCACTAAGGCAGAGGGAGAAATACCCTGGTTTCTTCCTTCTGACAAAGGCAGGTCACAGGAGAGCTTGAGAAATAAATAGCCCATGGGGTTTGAGAAGTGCAAAAAGGCAGTGAGTGCATCTGAGATCATCAAACTCTGGACCAGCATTTTAATTGGTGGAACTAAGGGAACTATAATTGACTAGCAAGTCAGGTTTAAGGTAATTCAAGACAAGCCTGAATCCTGAAAATACTGTGATGATCAATTATCTTAATTGTTTTTTCTCTGAGCTTCAGAACCATCACTAACAAAAAGAGAGTTGTCAAAGATGGAGACTTATTCCCTAAACCCCTCTCAGGTAAGGCTGTGGGGGCCTGAGGAACTATGATTAGGACTGTGGGCTTTACTCTTCCCAGTCACAGGAGATGGTATAAGGCCTCACTTCTTGTTGTCTTACTTTTGCTTTTTTCCCCCCAAATGTGGCAATTCTACCCATCTTCATCATTATATTTGGTATTTTGAGATGGAGAAGAGCATGTCTTTTAAAGGTGATCCTAATAATATGTATCCTATCTTTCATAATCTTAGTATGAGGCGATTTTAACATGTCTGTTTAGGTGTGTAGAAGGTCTGTGTTTTCTCTCTTTGTGTTCTCTCTCTCTGAGAGAGTCTGGGACCATGGGAAAAAAAAAAACGATACTGTGACCTTTTTCACCTTTTAGAATTTTTGTATTTGATTGACCATCCCTATCTGGTTCTTTCATTAAATATCAAATTGAAAATAAAAATAAACCTTGTTGTGAGATTGACTAATTGTTTTGTTATCTCTTATCTTTTTTTAAACTTTATATTGAAGTATAGCCTGTTTACAATGTTGTGATAGTTTTAGGTGGACAGCAGGGGGACTCAGTCATATACATACATACATACATACATATATATATATGTACATGTATCCTTTCTCCTCTAAACTCCAGTCCCACCCAGGCTGCCACATAACACTGAGCAGAGTTCCCTGTGCTATACAGTAGGAATTTGTTGGTTATCAATTTTAAATAGAGCCGGCACTATGACTTTTGAGGCTGCTTTCTCAGAAGTCAGAGAGAGGTACAGCTTCTGCCTAGTCTTCTTGAGAGGCTCACCTTTGGGTCCAAACCACCATACTTTGAGAAAACTAATTACCCATGGGAAGAATCTATGTGTGGGTATCCTGGCCACCAATTCAGCTGAAAGTCAGTATCAACCAAGTATGAGTAACTGAGTCTTCAGATGATTCCAGCCACCAGCCTTTATGCCATTTCCACTAACTCCAAGAGGAGCAGAGATGACATGCCCCACCAAGCTCTTGCTAAACTTCAGAGCCAAATAAATGTCATTGTTTTAAGCCACTGAGTTTCTGAGTGGTTTATGACTCAATAGTAGATGACCAGAACACAAGTTGATTAAACATACAAAACTTACAAGTTAGTCAAATATTGCCAGACATAATACATCACATTAGACTAGGAAAAAATGTGCTTCTCAAGCAATGCTGGGTGTACCATTTTACTTAGTAACGAGATTTGATTTTGTTTTCTGCTTCTTGGGAAGTGTAAATACATTTTCAGTTGTAAATGGGATAACTGTATTTACTAGATACAGAAAATGTGAGAATTATCTGTGCATATCTAAAGTTACATTGCAACCAGAACTTTCCTATCTCCCTTTTGATAAACTTACCAGTGATAGATATCAGATTAACTGAATGAGAGGGGGACAGATCTCAACTTCATATGGATTTATTCAACGTGGAGTGCCCATAATGAGCCACTTGTTATTCTAAGTGCTGGAGATAGAGCAGTGAACAAAGCCGTTAAAATTGTCTGTCCACATGAAGCATACCTGTGCAGAATTAGAAAGGAAGTGACTCTAAAGATCTGTTCATTAAGGAATATAAAACGGGGTCAAGGTAAAGAGGAATTTGGTTTAGAGACTTTATTGAAAAGCTGTTGGCATGTATATTGGTCAGGAGAGACCAAGTTATGTTATGGATGAAGATGAACACATATAGGTCTGTGCTGTGCTGGGCTAAGTTGCTTCAGTTGTGTCCGACTCTCTGTGACCCTATGGACCATACATAGCCTGCCGTGTCCACCTTCAGAGGATCTTCCCAACCTAGGGATGCAATTTCCTTCCTTACATCCCCTCTACTGGCAGGTGAGTTCTTTACAACTGGCGCCACCTGGGAAGAACCCCCTCAAGAGAAGTAAACAATAGCAATCATACTGATGAGCAGCCTTAAATAGAGTCAGAATCTGAACCCAGGCAACCTGGCCTCAGAGCATCTGTACTTTCTACCACATTAAATATATAACAAATAGGTTGAAATGGTCTAGATAGAAAATCAGCCCCCAAAGAGGAAGAGAAAGCAAAAGTGTTAACTTTTCTGCCAGAACAACAAAAAAAGAAATGCTATTTGTCCATTTGTTTATGTACCAAATATTCTTGAATATCCACCACGTACAAACTTCCATGCTAGACACCAGAAAAATTCAAATGGAAAAGATAAACTTTCTGTCCTTAGGGAATTCACAGCCCAGTCAAGGAGAAAGACAAGTAAATAGGCAATGTTTCATTTTCTGAAAAGAAGAATACTACCACTTCCTTCCTTCCCTGATGGCTCAGCCGTAAAGAATCAGCCTGAAATGCAGGAGACCTAGGTTTGATCCATGGGTCAGGAAGATCTGCTGGAGAAGGAAATAGCAACCCACTCCAGTATTCTTGTTTGGGAAATCCCATGGACAGAGGAACCTGGCAGGCTACAGTTCATGAAATCGCAAAAGAGTCAGACATGACTGAGCTACTAAACAACAGTAACAACTTCCTTAAGAGGCAAAGTCCTTTCCTACTTATCTTTCTTCCTTTCTTCCTCTCTCCCTTCCTTTCTTCCTTTTTGCCTTTTTCATTTCTTCTCTATTCTCAATACTTGTCTTAACTGGTATATCAAGTTGCGGGAAAGACAATATTAACAAAATGTTTAATACAACAAATGTAAAAGCAGTTTTGAGGCAGTTATATTTTGTAATGACCTGGTATAAATTTGAGAATATGACAGTTAAGCCAAAATTAGAATGCTTCTGAAGAGATATTATTGTTACTAAAGGATAAATATTATCCTCAGAAGTCATTATTTATTTATTTATCACCCAAGTCTTTCATCTATGCAGATACTGTTAGAAAACCAATTTTCTTTAAGTATTATGCTTTAGTATATATAAGTAACATGAATAACACTAAGTTAATAAGAAAGAAAGATATTTGCTACAATTGAGTCAATACTAAAGATATGTACTATGTAATATTTATAAACTCGAAAGCATGGCTCATATTCAAGAGTAATATTTGTTCTGAAAGTCTGACAACTTAATATTTAGCTAAGTAAAATGAGCAACCACTCCAAAATGATAAGAGTACATGTTTATTACCATTTTGGTATCTGGAAGGAGATCTGCCTTGTATCTCAAACAAATTGAGCATCCTCTTATATTTACATGAATATATATTGAAAAATCCCTGTTGATACAAACTAAAAGAAAAAATAATGATACTATCTTTCAAACTATCTGACTTAAAGCCATTGTCATCTTATGACCAGTTCATGCATAAGGTGGTGTGCATACTAAGTCACTGCAGTCATGTCCGACTCTTTGTGACCCCCTGGACTGTGGCCCACGAGGCTCCTCTCTCCATGGAATTCTCCAGGTAAGAATACTGGAGTGGGCTGCCATTTCCTGCTTCCGATTATCTTCCTGACCCAGGGATTGAATCTGCATCTCTTGTATCTCCTGTATTGACAGGCAGATTCTTTACCACAAATTCCACCTGAGGAGCCCATTATTAGATGAAATGTTGTTAAAATGGTTTAGTCAAATTCAGTCAAGCTGTGCACATGTACTTAATCATCACAACAAATTCTAATATTTGCATAAGTTGAATTTGAGTTCATGTTAGTTATTGTTATTTTCCCCATCAGTTTACTATAGGATGAAAGAAGTTAAGGCCAGTGCAGCCAGCTCCTGTTTTTTTGTGTGTGTGTCTTTCCACTGATATCATTAAAACAGAATTACCAAATTGGTGGTGTCAGTATCTTCAGGATAGACTTTGCAAAAGAAAATTTCAAGTGGAAGAAATGTCCTGCCACTCCAAGCACAGATGAACCCCCAAGGAGTGGAACTCGTCTGGTTTTGTGAAGGAAGTGTCACATGTGAGTGGGATACAAGATCACAAGTTGGTGTGTTAGCAGTCGACAGCTAAATGGGGCCTTGAATTGCTGCCTTTCGAGAGATTTTTACTTCTATTAGGTGGAGGAGGAAAACAACCCAAATTCCAGGTCAGTTTGACAAGGAAGAGTTGATTCATGGATTGGGTCATCTGACAGGTATTTTCAGCCACATGAATAAGGTAAATTCTTGGACTGAAGGCCTTGAAGTGACACTGTAGATGCTGATGAAAATTTGCTTATTTTTAGGCACCAGTTACTGGAAAAGGAATACCAAAAGCAGACATCTTTGTGAATGGTCCAGCACTGGAGAAAATTCTTCAGACTAAATGACAATAACAGAAGCCTGAAAATTTCACTCTAAACAGAAATCTACAGATACCTGTATGCCCTGCAAGATGCTTCTGCATGATCATAAATAAGGATTCTTAACTTGCTGAAGAGGACCAGATCAAAAACCACCCCACTGTGTTGAGTTTGAATTCTAGCCAAGCACCAGCAGCCTTCTTGAATTTACTTTATACTTTATTTATTTGATAATTTTTATTTGCTTTCAGTTTGTGAAAAAGTGAGAGGAAGATATAATTCTTTGGTCAAAGAATAACATTATAACATTGGTCAAAACTATTGATGCAAGTGACAACTCAAACTTGCTTAAGTAAAAATGTAAATTTAGTGGGCTAACATAAGTGAGATTTTTCATGGTAAATCTTTATGGATCTGGGATTAAAATGATACAGGCTTGCACTATCTTCCTCTCTTTTCTTCCACATTGTCGGGGGGAAATGGCCCCCACAACTTAGGAACCCCAACTGGAAGATACAACTCTTCCATGATAGCTATGAAAGCAGAATCCTGTGAACTTTGAGGTGAAAAGCTACCTGCTACCTCTCAGTCTCACTGAAACTGATTCAAGTATCCTCTTTTGTGACTAAAGTAGGTGGAGTAACTACTCCCCACAGGAAAATGGACTTTTCTCACCAGTAGCATAGTAGGATACACGGAGAACTATTCATTATCTGTCTAGGAAAAATACACTCTTGACCCCACAGATGTAAACTGGGTGTGCTGAACAAGTGTGAGGCAAGGAGTGTGATTACAGTGACAATTAAGATATGTCTCCTACCTTGGCTTTGAAATGTATTCAGTTCAGGTCATCTCTCTGTTTCACAAGAATCCTTGAGCAGACTCATGAGTTTTATGGTTACTCACAGAAAATAAAAGTCCTTCAGATATGGCAGTGGTAAGCAGTTTAATTTAAGAATTAGAATGGCCCAGTATAAAATATGAAACAGAATTTTAAATTTCATTTAGCATCAAACATTCTTTTTATCCTAAACTGAGACCTGCTTTCTCTGGAGACATGTCATGGGGAAGTGGCAGTGGGGTGTAGTGAGGGGACAGAAAAAGTGTCCCTCTGCTCTCGGCCTTTACTTTTCCTCTCTTCAGAAATTCCTTAATGTACAAGCTCTCTCTCCCACAGAACCCTTGACTCAGACAGACAGACAGGTGAATTTCTCTTCCAGATGATCTTCTACCATTCTTTCCGCACCTTAGATCTATATGTAGGGCTTCCCAGGCAGAGCTAGTGGTGAAGAACCTGCCTGCCAGTGCAGGAGACATGAGACAGGCAGGTGTGATCCCTGGGTTGGGAAGACCCCCTGGAGGAGGGCATGGCAATCCACTCCAATATATTTGCCTGGAGAATATCATGCACAGAGGAGCCTGGTGGGCTATGGTCCCTTGGATAGCAAAGAGTTGGACATGACTGAAGCGACTTGGCACAGCATGGCCTAGCACACAGCACAGTTGTCTCCAAACACAATTTTCCTGCCTCTCTTCCCAAATGGCTTATTAAGCCTGGCTCTGCCTTCTTACATTCCTCTTCTAACATTGTCACCAGGACAAATACACCCTGATTCATTCGAATGTCCTCTGACCACAGCAACTGTAACATTTCTTTCAGATGTCACCAGATCTCTAAAGTTCGCTTAGAGTTATGGGCACGTCCACTGCTGGACTTGTCAAACACCCAAGAAAGACAAACTGGATGGAATGAATCCTGTCATGGGCTCTATTACCTAAGGTTGGGCATTCGAGGGTTTAAGTTTGCTAAGTTGGCTATTTTGCCTGTATTTCCAGCCCCAGGCAGAAGACATGGACACACAAGCCTGTAAAACTTTCCGCTAAACCAACCACGGAACTCTGGGACTCTGGTGGGAGCAAAGGCAGTCCATCAGCTACCCTATAGTGAGGCCCTGGTCCTGTATGAAGCATCCCCAGAATTTGGAGGGTGGATAACCGCTGTAATGGTCATTAGCGACATCAACATCAACCACTGCAGAGAAAGGACCCAGCAGAACCATATCCCACCCCAATTCTGGGTACCTTTTTTTAAAAGTCACGAAAAATTATAAAGCATCTATTAAAAAATTATGTATAATCTGTTTTGTTTTCTGTTACATGAAGGATTTATTATTATTCTCTGATTTCTTACCAATTAAAATAGTCAGATAGCATAGCTAATAGTAACTCATTAATATTGACTTGAAATCTTTTAGTCTGTGTACAGTTTTCTATATACTTATCACTATTCTTTTTTCTTGAACTATTTCCTTCTATTTTCCAAATAGAATTTACTGAAAATGTGAGACAATATATTTTCCATGCAAAGAGAAAGTACATTAGTTTAAAACAGAAGCCACACATAGTATCTATTTATTATTTTCAGCATTTTTTCCCTTTATAGGATTGTGTTTCTCACAGATGTTTATGTCTTGATCTGTAAAAGAGTGAATTAGCCGGGTATTGCCACTTTTGAACAGTTGGTGGCTCCAATGCTTTGCAACTGTCTTGTAAGTGCTGCACCAAAATAGACAAGCTCTCTTTTAAGTGTTCAATGCAGAATTTGAAAACAGAAATGCATTTGAATGAATACTGTGCATTTAACCAGAAACTGAATGTCATATCAGTTATGAATTCAGAAGGAAAGTTTTAAAACTAACATGTGATTCAGCCTGTGTAATATAGTGTGATACACATTAGTACATTCACTAAGTGCACTTAAAAGATCAAAAGTGTTCCACCAGAAACATAATGTAAGCCACAAATGTAATTTAAAAATTTTCCCGTAGTCACACAAAAGAGGAATTAATATTAATTTGGTGAAATTAATAATATATTTAATCCAATATATCAACAATATTATAATTTCACCATGTAATTAATAGAAAAAATACTGAGATACTTTGCGTGCTTCTGTTTTCCTCAGCATCCAATGTGTGTTTTGTACTTACAGAATCTCAGTTTGGACTATCCACTTTTCAAGCGCTTGACAGCTGCCTGTGGCTAGTACCTACCCTGTTGGTGAGTTTGGGTCTAAAGTAACTAACAGCAACCCTGCTATTCAGGTTAGATGCAATCTATGAAATATTGGATGGAAATTCATTTTTATGAATGAAATTCTGTAAAGGAAATATTATTTTTGCCCTGATTTTAGTTCTAAGGTTGAAGCTCTTTGTAGAGAAAATCACCCACGAGACTTCTCAGTTTTAATAAGATGTGAAAGAAATGTGTGGTTTAGCTAGTAGCACTTGAGCTTGTGTTATTGGCATTTTTAGGGATTTTTATGACTAAAAGATTTCTGGATTTCTCTAGAAATATTGGTGCCTTAATATTTTAGACAGATTGTAAAATTTCCTCCATGCTTCTCTTTGACTTCTGGTTCTCCTCTTCCACATTTCTGGAATTTAGCTCACCATGTTCTTTCATGTGGCATTTACAAAGTCTATTCAGATTCAGTTGTTTGGTCACCCACTACAGGCTGCTGTTATTGTCTACATTATAAAGAGCATAGCCTCTCAAATCAAACTAGCTGGGTTTGGAGTCCTGGCTTCCCCACTAATTCGTTGTGTGATCTTGAGCCAACTACATACTCTTTGTGCTTCAGTTGACATCTAAAAAATGCAGAAAATGATAATGCTTGGCTCTTGAGTTGTGAAGATTGAATAAGATATGTTAGTGCTAGATATCTAATACACAACAAACCTCAACTTGCCCGTGTCTTAGTTCAATGTTTAGATCTTGTAAGAGGTACCATTGTCCTCTCTTATCAATTCTATAATATTTAACAAAATAAAATAAATTGGCACTAAGCATACATTTGGGTTTCTCTGGTGGTTCAGCGGTAAAAGAATCTGCCTGTTAATGCAGGAGACACAGGTTTGATCCGTGGATTAGGAAGATCGCCTGGAGAAGGAAGTGGCAACCCACCCCTGTATTCTTGCCTGGAGAGTCCCGTGGACAGAGGAGCCTGGCAGGCTACAGTTCATGGGGTCGCAAAAGAGTGAGACATGACTTAGTGACTAAACAACAACATATCTTTATGAATGATTGATTTATGGCTGTGCTGCTGCTGCTGCTAAGTCGCTTCAGTCGTGTCCTACTCTGTGCGACCCCATAGACGGCGGCCTACCAGGCTCCTCCGTCCCTGGGATTCTCCAGGCAAGAACACTGGAGTGGGTTGCCATTTCCTTCTCCAACACATACATGCATGCTAAGTCGCTTCAGTCGTGGCTGACTCTATGTGACCCTATGGACAGCAGCCCACCAGGCTCCTCTGTCCACAGGATTCTCTAGGCAAGAATACTGGAGTTGGTTGCCATTTCCTTCTCTATATGGCTGTGCACATGTGGTATCTTAGTTGCCCAGTCAGGTATCAAACTGTGATCCTTACGTTGGAAGTGCGGAATCTTAACCCCTGAACCACCAGGGAAGCCCTAGACCTTTACTTTTTAATCATAAAGTGAGGAATTTCATTGGAAGATGTTTCTAATTTATACAGATAACTTAATAAAACACAGTCTAGGTCAGTCTTCCTCAGAATTCAAGAGAGGCTCTTTTGAATATTTCACAAGGAAAGTGCTAAGGAAGCACAGTGACTGAAGTGCATGACTCGGGATAGCATTTTGGAAAGTATGATTTCAAAGACCAGTCCTAGGTGTTCATTGGAAGGACTGATGTTGAGGCTGAAATTCCAATACTTTGGCCACCTGATGTGAAGAGCTGACTTATTGGAAAAGACCCTAATGCTGGGAAAGATTGAGGGCAGGAGGAGAAGGGGATGACAGAGGATGAGGAGGTTGGATGGCATCATCGACTCAATGGACATGGGTTTGGGTGGACTCTGGGAGTTGGTGATGGACAGGGAGGCCTGGCGTGCTGCAATTCATGGGGTCACAAAGAGTCAGACACTACTGAGCGACTGAACTGAACTGATTTCAAAGTAAATATATGATTTTCTCATTTCTCCCCTGTGCTCCTTATTCTTTGTTATATAGGATCTATTTCATTGCTAAGGAAGGCAGAAATTTAACTTTTTAAGTGTAATTGGTCTGTACATCTATAAAACATATCAGCTAGGTGATTATGGTGTGCTAGCTATTATTGTTATATTGGGATTACATGGAGAAATAAATCATTAAAAAGACTGAGAATCGTAAATTAGTTCTGAGCTTTGGTGAATAAACTTGACTTGCTACTTAAACATGTAGAGACTGAACATGCTTTTCAAGCTAGTCAAGAATGTTTATTAGTTCCTCAATTGTAAATTGAGGTTTTTACATTAAAAAAATCTAGAACATCTGGAAAAACAAGTCATCTGTACCATTTGGTATAATCTAATTCAAAATAATCATTTAGGGAGGAAAAGGAAACAAAAACCAGTAAGCTGGTAACAATTCCAAAAACAGCTACTAGAAAAATATTTGTGTAATGATCAGTATCTTAGATTTTTCAATTGATGGGCATTTGCCATCTGTGGCCACAACTGTTAGATCTATTTCTAGACAGTAAAAATCTGGGATAAGTCAGGAACTGGAAACTTACTATGAAAGACATCATGTAGAATAATTTGATGAAATGTTACAGTAAGAATCTGTTGTATTCACATTTTGATTCTCCATCCTTTTAATATTCATGAATAGATTTATTCTGTGTTTGCAATTTGTAGGCACTTGAGATCTTTGTAACTAACTTCTCCTTATTTTATGTTCAGCTCTCTTTTGTATTTAACTACCTTGCTTTTTGAAGGGACCGACTTTCACATTTGAACTCACAGAGGCTTTTGCAGAATAGCTAAGTATGGGAAGTTGAAGCTTGGATTGGGCTGGTAGTAGTTAGAATGATGAAGAGTGAATCCCAGAAATTTTCCTAATGGAGAATTGATAATATAATGATTGACCACATGTATATGTTTAAAGAGAAAGGAACACCTGTGACATAACACAATAATATGAATGGGGCTTCCCTGGTGTCCAGTGGTTAAGACTTGGTGCTTCCAATGCAGAGGGTGCAGAATCGATTCTTGGTTGGGAACTAAGGTCTTGCATGCTAAAGGCTTGTGCAGCCTTAAAAAACAATTAGCAATTCAGTCTGAAATGTTGTGATGAAAAGTGATGAAACTAAGGCACTTGGATAAGATGTTTTTTCTTTTATTTAATGATGAGAGTGTTATAATTTGAGAGTAGAAGGCTGATGGATGCAGTTCTTGAAGAATTTCTAGGGAAGTGAAAGCAGGCAGGCAGTTGAGGATGAACAGACATATTGTAAGCAGAAAACAGAGCCAAGACATTGTTTGATGGCAAACATTTTGTTATGAACCATAAATAGTTGGCTGTGGAGCTCCCCAAAACAGAGCTCCATAGTCTGCCAGGGCAGAAAAAAACTCGGTGAGCACATTAAAGTTTATTTGTTCCGTGTTTTCTGCTTCTGATTAAAATTTCATAGCAAGAAAAAAAAAAAGTTTTAGCTTTAACTGTAAATGTATAGATGTTTTATTGTGCAAACTCTGCTACAGGTTTTATTTTGGGTCTTACAGATAAGCTAGAAAGGAAAATAAGAGTAATATATTAAAAGTATTTTTCTTTGATAAAATTAAAAAATTATGAGATATAATATTTTGTTCAAGGAATTAGTAATTGTTGTGAGAATCAGAAAAGAAGTGTAACATAAAGGAAGCCTTAGTGTTCAGTGGGCAAGGATGACTCCCTTTTTTCATATTTCAGTGAAAATTAACCATAACAAAAAAGCAATCTCAGCTCTTCACATTTCTACTTTTACTTCTTTTATTTACTTTAACTTAACTTCTTTAAGTGTATGTGTATGTGCATATGTAATGTGTAAGTGTGTGTGTGTTTCCTTCTTAAACAATTTCTTGATTAGAGCAGTTCAAGATTGTAATGCATGTTACAGGACCTTAAAAAATTCATTTTGAAATTTTCTGATTGTTTGAGAACAAATACTAATGTTCTGTGAAGTGAAACTTGCTCAGTTATGTCTGACTCTTTGGACTCTGTACAGTCCATGGAATTCTCCAGGCCAGGATACAGGAGTGGATAGCCTTTCCCTTCTCCAAGGAATCTTCCCAACCCAGGGATCAAACCCAGGGATCAAACCCAGGTCTCCCACATTGCAGGCAGATTCTTTGCCAGCTGAGCCACATGGGTGCTTTGAGGCTACAAAAATGAATTTTTCATTGATTCTGTACACAAGTCCTTCACTCTAGTGGAGGTGAGAAATCAAGACATATGAACTATCATATGTAATAATGAGGTGATAACTGCCGTCGAAGAGGAACGAATGAAGTAATACAAGAATGGAGGAGGGGATCATGGCTGCCATATAAGATAAAGTGGTTTCATGAACAATGAGTATAATTTGAGACATATTTAGGGACTGGAAATAAAGGTCTAGGAACCAACAACTTAGTCAAAGGCACAAAGATGGGAAAAGAAGTGGTGTGATGTGACTTCAATGAAGTATGTTTTAAAAAAGAACAGTGAAAAACAATTCGGAAGAGATAGGTTGGGTTTCGGCTCAAAACGGACCTGGAATGGCACACTGTAATGAACAATGGTGTGTTGTTGAGGCCTTTAATGAGCGGAGTGACCGTGCTAGGGCAATGGTTAAGAGCACAGTCAGATCAGGCAGACCTGTGTTCCAAATCCATTTCTGCTCTTCACTGGCTTTGTGACCTCCTCAAGTTATGTAGCTTCTCTGAGCCTTAAATTTTTTCATGTGTGTAATAGGAACTATAATTGTACCTACAGGGTATAGCATGGATTAATGAAAAAGTGAGCATTAAACATTTACCACAGAGCCTGGCATGTAGTAAAAAAAGGCTACTGCTAATATCAGTAATACTAATAAATATAATAAGGTAGCCTTGACTTTTACATTATGTGCTGCTGTTGCTGCTAAGTCACTTCAGTCGTGTCTGACTCTGTGCGACCCCATAAACGGCAGCCCACCAGGCTCCCCTGTTCCTGGGATTCTCCAGGTAAGAACACTGGAGTGGGTTGCCATTTCCTTCTCCAATGCATGAAAGTGAAAAGTGAAAGTGAAGTCGCTGAGTCGTGTTTGACCCTCAGCGACCCCATGGACTGCAGCTTTCCATGTTCCTCCATCCATGGGATTTTCCAGGCAAGAGTACTGGAGTGGGGTGCCATTGCCTTCTCCATTGCATTATGTGAAATTGTTTTAAATCCCGAGTTACCCAAATCATGAGACAAGACCACCTACCACCTTTCTTGAAGCCGCAGGCTTATTTTCTATGTTATTATGCTAGTAAAGTGATGCTTAAACTTATCCAAGCCAGGTTTCAGCAATATGTGAACCATGAACTTCCAGATGTTCAAGCAGGTATTAGAAAAGGCAGAGGAACCAGAGATCAAGACCAAGATAATCATGATGGTGTTATCACTCACCTGGGGCCAGATATCCTGGAATGGGAAGTCAAGTGGGCCTTAGAAAGCATCACTGAGAACAAAGCTAGTGGAGGTGATGGAATTCCAGTTGAGCTATTTCAAATCCTGAAAGATGATGCTGTGAAAGTGCTGCACTCAATATGCCAGCAAATTTGGAAAACTCAGCAGTGGCCACAGGAATGGAAAAGGTCAGTTTTCATTCCAATCCCTATGAAAGGCAGTGCCAAAGAATGCTCAAACTACCGCACAATTGCATTCATCTCACATGCTACTAAAGTAATGCTCAAAATTCTCCAAGCCAGGCTTCAGCAACACGTGAATCGTGCACTTCCAGATGTTCAAGCTGGTTTTAGAAAAGGCAGAGGAACCACGGATCAAATTGCCAACATCTGCTGGATCATGGAAAAAGCAAGAGAGTTCCAGAAAACATCTAGTTCTGCTTTATTGACTATGGCAAAGCCTTTGACTGTGTGGATCACAATAAACTGTGGAAAATTCTGAAAGAGATGGGAATATCACACCACCTGACCTGCCTCTTGAGAAAGCTATATGCAGGTCAGGAAGCAACAGTTAGAACTGGACATGGAACAACAGACTGGTTCCAAATTGGAAAAGGAGTACGTCAAGGTTGTATATTGTCACCCTGCTTATTTAACTTCTATGCAGAGTACATCATGAGAAACGCTGGGCTGGAAGAAACACAAGCTGGAATCAAGATTGCCGGAAGAAATATCAATCACCTCAGATATGCAGATGACACCACCCTTATGGCAGAAAGTGAAGAGGAACTCAAAAGCCTCTTGATGAAAGTGAAAGAGGAGAGTGAAAAAATTGGCTTAAAGCTCAACACTGAGAAAACGAAGATCATGGCATCTGGTCCCATCACTTCATGGGAAATAGACGGAGAACCAGTGGAAACAGTGTCAGACTTTATTTTTTTGGACTCCCAAATCACTGCAGATGGTGATTGCAGCCATGAAATTAAAAGATGCTTACTCCTTGGAGGGGACTTTTCTGGTGGCTCAGATGGTAAAGCATCTGCCTACAATGCGGGAGACCCTGGTTCAATCCCTGGGTTGGGAAGATCTCCTGGAGAAGGAAATAGCAACCCACTCCAGTATTCTTGCCTGGAAAATCCCATGGACGGAAGAGCCTGGTAGGCTACAGTCCATGGGGTTGCAAAGAGTCGGACACGACTGAGTAACTTTCTTTCACTTTCACTTTACTCCTTGGAAGGAAAGTTATGATCAACCTAGATAGCATATTAAAAAGTAGAGACATTACTATGCCAACAAAGGTCTGTCTAGTCAAGGCTATGGTTTTTCCAGTAGTCATGTAAGGATGTGAGAGTTGGACTGTGAAGAAGCTGAGCGCTGAATAATTGATTCTTTTTGAACTGTTGGAGAAGACTCTTGAGAGTCCCTTGGACTGCAAGGAGATCCAGCCAGTCCATTCTAAAGGAGATCAGTCCTAGGTGCTTTTTGGAAGGAATGATGCTGAAGCTGAAACTCCAGTACTTTGGGCACCTGATGCGAAGAGTTGACTCATTGGAAAAGACTTTGATGCTGAGAGGGATTGGGGGCAGGAGGAGAAGTGGACGACGGGATGAGATGGCTGGATGGCATCACCGACTCGATGGATGTGAGGTTGGATGAACTCTGGGAGTTGGTGATGGACAGGGAGGCCTGGCATGCTGCAATTCATGGGGTCGTAAAGAGCTGGACACGACTGAGTGACTGAATTGAACTGAACTGAACACAAAAAATACTGCAGAGAAACTTACAAAGATACTTTTGTTCAAGTAATAATAATGTAACAGCAACATTTATTTTAATTACAGCACTTTCCAAATGAACATACAAACAGCACAAACATGTCAGTATCACATTTTTTGGTCCCTTTGGCTCTTTTTAGGTAGTTGTTGAGATTTACTGTTTATATTTTCACTACTCACTGTTCAGAGTGTCTTGGTTTTGCCTTCTCTCTGTAGCCTCTCTGATTCCCCTTCAAACAAGTTACTGGAGGAGAGGGGAAAGCTGAGGCCATGTGGGCAGGAGCACAGAGAGCAGGAGGAGGGCTGATGGGAACTCAGTACCTTCTGAATAACTTGAAGGGCCTGGTATGCTTCCACTTAACTGCTTCAACCCACTGGCTCAGACTTCTCAAATTGCATTCAGGAAAATTAATTAACTTGGAATAAAGATTCATATTTAATAAAAATTTACTGAGCTACAAAATGAGCAGTCATAAACTCCTATCGAATATCCAAAAATTAAAAAAAAAAATCTGAAAATCTCTTGTGATAGCAATGTTCAGTTCAGTTCAGTTGCTTGGTTGTGTCAGACTCTATGCAATGCCATGGACCACAGCACACCAGGCTTCCCTGGCCAACACCAACTCCCCAAGCTTGCTCAAAATCATATCCATCAAGTTGGTGATGCCATCCAACCATCTCATCCTCTATCATCCCCTTCTCCTACTGCCTTCAATCTTTCCCAGCATCAGAGTCTTTTCCAACGAGTCAGTTCTTCACATCAGGTGGCCAAAGTATTGGAGTTTCAGCTTCAACATCAGTTGTTCCAAAGAACACTCAGGACTGATCTCCTTTAGAATGGACTGGTTGGATCTCCTTGCAGTCCAAGGGACTCTCAACAGTCTTCTTCAACACCACAGCTCAAAAGCATCAATTCTTTGGTGCTCAGCTTTCTTTATAGTCCAACTCTCACATCCATACATGACTACTGGAAAAACCATAGCCTTGACTAGAAAGACCTTTGTTGGCAAAGAAATGTCTCTGCTTTTGAATATGCTGTCTAGGTTGATCATAGCTTTTCTTCCAAGGAGTAAGCGTCTTTTAATTTCATGGCTGCAGTCACCATTTGCAGTGATTTTGGAGCCTCCAAAAATAAAGTCTGACACTGTTCCCATTGTTTCCTCCTCTATTTGCCATGAAGTGATCGGACCAGATGCCATGATCTTAGTTTTCTGAATGTTGAGTTTTAAGCCAACTTTTTCACTCTCCTCTTTCACTTTCATCAAGAGGCTCTTTAGTTCTTCTTTGCTTTCTGCCACAAGGGTGGCATCATCTGCGTATCTGAGGTTATTAGTATTTCTCCCAGCAATCTTGATTCCAGCTTGTGCTTTATCCAGCCTGGCATTTCGCATGATGTACTCTGCATATAAGTTCAATAAGCAGGATGACAATATATAACCTTGATGTATTCCTTTCCCTATCTGATACCAGTCTGTTGTTCCATGTCCAGTTCTAACTGTTGCTTCGTGACCTGCATACAGATTTCTCAGGAGGCAGGTCAGGTGGTCTGGTATTCCCATCTCTTGAAGAATTTTCCACAGTTTGTTGTGATCCACACAGTCAAAGGCTTTGGCATAGTCAATAAAGCAGAAATAGATGATTTTCTGGAACTCTCTTGCTTTTTTGATGATCCAGTGAATGTTGACTATTTGATCTCTGGTTCCTCTGCCTTTTCTAAAACCAACTTGAACATCTGGATATTCACTGTTCATGTACTGTTGAAGCCTAGCTTGGAGAATTTTGAGCATTCCTTTGCTAGTGTGTGAGATGAGTGCAATTGTGTGACAATTTGAGGATTCTTGGCATTGCCTTTCTTTGTGACTGGAATGAAAACTGTTTTCCAGTCCTTTGGCCACTGCTGAGTTTTCCAAATTTGCTGGCATATTGAGTGCAGCACTTTCACAGCATCATCTTTTAGGGTTTGAAGTAGCTCAGTTGGAATTCCATCACTTCTAGCTTTGTTCGTGGTGTTGCTTCCTAAGGCCCACTTGACTTCCCATTCCAGGATGTCTGGCTCTAGGTGAGTGATCATACCATCATGGTTATCTGGTTCATGAAGATCTTTAAGCATTTTCTCATAGGGCTCTTTGCTTCCTCTCGTCTTTTAGTTTATCTTCCTCTAATGTGGGGGAATGTAGATTTATTTTATGAGGACATTGTGGAATTTTATTTGCTGAAAATGCTTATTTTCAGATTACAAGTATGAATTGAAAAAATCTGATTCTATAAAAATGAAAGTAATAAACCAGAAATAACAAGTTAGTGTATTTTTATCATCTTGTTTTCTTTGCAGGTTTTACTGTGGCTGTAATCATGATCTGTCTACATTTTAATCTTAGTTTTCTCATTCAATATTCCTCAAGTTATCTACAATTTTTAAAGTATAAATTTTACCGACAATGTTACATTCTATCATATTGATGATGTGATATATGGATTATGTTTTATTAGTTCTCTGAGAGCATGAATCTATGCTTTCAAAACCCTATGATTCTCAACATAGTTACATAGATATCCCCTTAGATGCAATGACTTATCATAAGGAGATATTTGTACTTTATTATAAAGTTTCTATTTGATTCAAGTGCAGTTTGAAATATTCAAAAGAACATGTATTAAGCAATTGCCCAAGACAAACAACTTGCTTCTTGAGCCTTCTGTCTAGTGAAGCCATTGCAGCCTTGCTTTGCACACTGATCAGGGCAGCTATAACACTTTATGGTCCTTACTTGTTTATGTGATTGCCTGTCCCTCTGAATTGTACATTTTTTGAGGAAGAGATGGCATGTGATTCAGCTCTACATCTCTAGTTCTGTACTTGAAACAGAGCCTGGCCTGTAGGTGCTTTGATGTTGGAATGAATCAGTGAAATGATTCAGGGCACATTGGTGTTGATAAAGAAGTCAGTGGGGTTTGGTCTGAATGCGTCGTTTAGGTAATGCTTTTGAGATTCTGAGGGAGCATTCACTATGTTAAATGTCTGGACAGGGTGGTCTTGCAGATCTAGTGTGATGGTTTCTCCAGGTTTCCTGTAGGTAATATCTGAAGTGAGAATGAGGAATACAGAATGCAGGGAATGTGTTTTGAATTTTGATATCCGTAAACTTTTTTTTCTCTTCTGGAGAGGCATAAGCTAATTAGTGAATGCCAAGGCACAGTTAAAAATCATGTTGCTTTATGATTGTAGAGAAAGTTCCTTAAAGGATTATTTGTGATTAGTTATTTGGATTTAAAAAGATAAAGCAGGCGATAGAATCTGTATATTGTAGATATCTCTCTGCAGAATACTTATATTTTCCTCTTCATAAAGAGCAACAGAGATCATTCTGTGTTTAGTTTCCATGGTTAATATGTCATGGGCCAAATAATCAATATTTTGACTTGATGAAATAACTTATATTTGAAAATAATAAATGAATATTGGTATGATTTTAGTTTTAAAATTATACTTTTATAAACATTAATGTTTTCCTAGATTACAAGTTAAATTTTATGATGAATTCATAAAATTATTATGATGAATTCAATGGCTATTAGACCAGTAGACAATATGACTTAAAATTAATAGTTTGTCTAGTTATCTACACTCAAACTTCTAAAGAGCAAATATCAAATGTGTTATCATTATTAAATTATCATCAGCCAGCCTTCTTAATCATATTTAAATGGAATGAGTAGGGATATTAGCATCCATTCCCATTAGTTTACTTTCTAATAGTGCAGTATACATCTAAGTCTCCTGTGATAATTGGTTAGCCTTTTAAGATGCCGCTCCAAGCCTTTCTTTCAGGCATTGATTCAACAAACACTTACTGAGTTCCTAAATCCTTTGAACAATGTGGGGCAGCTTAAGATTTTCTTAGGGAAACAAAACATAACCACATAATAACTTAAATAATGATATATAACTGAACAGCCAATAATGATTGGCACAATAATGTAGGAAACTTGAGCTTTTAAAGAAAGAGAGAAAGAAGGAAGTAATTCTAGGTTCAACTGATGCTTATAAGTAGAAATGAACAAGATATATTGCAGAGGGTGGCAAATAATGAATTTCTCTCCCTCTGGAAGAAACAATCAGTTCATGTAGGAAAGAGAGTGGATTTAAAGCAAAGTAAAGGGTTTTCATTCAGTCTAAATATTGAGCTTGCTTAAGTGTGTTTTGAAAATTACTCTGGATTCCAAACCAAGAATCTATTTTTGGATGAAGCCCAGGAATCTATAATATGATGCTGGTATTCCCTGAACTATATTTGAAGAAACACAGAGTTAGAGGCTGGAGTCTGCCATCAATTAATAATTCAATTCAAGGGACTTCCTTGGTAGTCTAGTGGTTAAGACTCCATCCTTCCAATGCAGGGGACACTCATTTGATCGCTGGTCAGGGAACTAAGATCCCACATGCTGTGCACTGCAGGCAATTTAAAAATATATATATAATTCAATTCAATAATATTTTAATTTTTAAAAATAGAGTACAGGCCTGATACAAACTGAATGACCTGAGCCCAGGAGGATGATTCAGATCAGGAAGAGATTTTTAGGCAATAAGCTCCCTGGAATATAATGCAATCAACTGCTAACTTAATGAGAAAGAGTGAGATAGTTGGAATGAAAAAGATGACTATGGGAGAAAGACGGATAAATTGCCAAGTCTTATAATTTATATTACACAAAGACATTAGAGGAGAGAGAGGTTATGAACATTCAGGATTGGCAAGAATGATTTTATTAATAAAAAGAACAGACTTCACAGGGTGCTGTGTTAATTAAGAAACCCACGGATGAGGGAGAGTGTAAACTGCAGGGAAGACTCTAAGGTCCCTTTTGTGAAAATCAAGTTTGAGATAATGGTAGGATGTGCTGTGCTGTGCCTAGTCACTCAGTCGTGTCTGACTCTTTGTGACCCCATGGGCTGTAGCCCGCCAGGCTTCTCTGTCCATAGAATTCTCCAGGCAAGAATACTGAGTGGGTTGCCATGCCTTCCCCCAAGGGGATCTTCCCAACCCAGGAATCGAACCAGGGTCTCCTGCATTGCAGGCAGATTCTTTACCAGCTGAGCTACCAGGGAAGCCCTAATGGTAGGATACCCACATTAAAAGGCAGAGGAGGTAGAGGAGAGGGCAGACCAGGAAGGAAAGGCTTGTGAATACTGAGCACAGGTGCCAAAAGTGAAGGTATGAGAGCCAGTTACTGCTCCTGCTGCTAAGTCGCTTCAGTCCTGTCCGACTCTGTGCGACCCCATAGACGGCAGCCCACCAGGCTCCTCTGTCTTTGGGATTCTCCAGGCAAGAACACTAGAGTGGGTTGCCATTTCCTTCTCCAACGCATTAAAGTGAAAAGCGAAAGTGAAGTCGCTCAGTCATGCCCAACTCTTAGTGACCCCATGGACTGCAGCCCACCAGACTCCTCCGTCCATGAGATTTTCCAGGCAAGAGGACTGGAGTGGGGTGCCATTGCCTTCTCCGTGAGAACCAGTTAGGTTCTGGGTATTCATGGTATTCATTGCCTAGGACTGCCATAACATGTTACCCACAATAGCCACGAACTCTGTGACTTAACACAATAGAATGTTTTTCCTCACACAGTTCAAAAGGCCAGAAGTCTGAAATCAGGATGCCAGCAGGTTTGGTTTCTCCTGGAGACTCTGAGGAAGAAATCCTTCCTGCCTCTCTTCCAGCTTCAGGCGGTTGTAGCAATCCTTGGCATTCCTGGAGTGTGGCTGCCTCACTCAGTCTCAGCCTCCCTCTTCACGTCGCTTTCCCCTCTCCCTCTCTGTCCTTTCCTCTTCTTAAAAGGACACTAGTCACTGGATTTAGGACTCACGCTAAATAAATCTAGGATAATTTCATCTCGATATCCTTAGTTAATTACATCTGCAAAAGCCCTGTTTCCAAATAATTTCACATTCTGAGGTTGTGGGTGGACGTGAATTTTTTGAGAGGAACATTAATCAACCCAGCACATCCTCCTAGAAATATGTAGTAAAGGAAGAGCAAGTCATAACGTCTAAGCCCTGGGACATACTAACCATTAGGAGACAGGGAAAGGGGAGAAAGAGGCAAAAGAATAGTAAAGGAAACGGAGAGCTAGGAGCACTAAGATGGTACTGCCAAGAAAGCTGGAGAGGTAGAGACTTTCAGAGAGGGCATAGCAACCTCAGGTTTGGCAGATCATGCAAAAAAATTGGACAAATGTGGTTTATGAGCATCAAGAAAACAGTTCCAAGATCATTTGAGAATATGGACAGAAAAAGAAGAGTGAGGGCAAATTGGGATGAAATATATTATAGGAAATTCAGTAGATCTGATGGAGTTTCCCTCCCCCAAGATAGGAAAGACCAGAATACAGTTCTCCTCCAAGAGCAGAAAGTTGGCAATTATGTAAAATCTCACCAGGCACAACCAGAAGGAGGGTTGTTCTCTCTTCTCACAAAATCTGGATCAAGAAGAGAATTCAAAAGTGGTCAGAGCAAGGGATTTCTCCTTTCTGCCTGAGAGCATGAACTGCTTGTAGCTTTTCATATGCAAATATAAGGAATTAGACTGAATGCTAATTAAATTGCAAAGAATTTGTAAAGTGATGTCACATTTAGGGATAGTTAATAAGGCCTGTTCATGGACCTTATTTATAAATAGCAAAGATTAAACATATAATAAAAGGAATTTTTAGCTGGAACAATTAAAGATCAATTATGACAAAGGTACATGGCAGTGAAAGCCTCTGGAAGAGCTCGCCTCCTCGTTAATCAAAGATAATTATCAATTATGAGGCTTTATCATTAGTAGTGTCTACACTTTGCATCTTAAAAAGCTGATGATAATTAGTTGCCAGTTCTTGCTATAAATGCTCATTATGTTCTGAGAGGTGTACTGTTTCCTTTTAAAATGACTTTTAGGTCATGACCTTGAGTGACTTAGACTCTTGTGTCCCTACACTGAGTTGAAATCAAGCTCCTTTTTGCCGTTACCCGCCCACCCCACCACAAGATAATTTAAGAGGTACATAAATGCTAAATAATATGAAGAAACAGTACTATGAATATGAAGCGAGCAAAAGATTTTAGTTTGAATAGTTACTGAGTTCAGAGGATGAGTTTATTGTCCTAATTACATCCAAGATGTAACTAACAGATCAGGAATTCATGACAGGTAATTTTCCAATGGAGAAGAAACATAATGTCTGTTTATTAAGTACTTATATGAACCAAGAATTGAAAAACATACTTCACATATGTTATCTCAGTTAACCCTATCAATAACATTATAACACAGGTATTGTATTTACTCCTTGTTTTACATAGGTAATAAGGATAGAGGCCATCCCAGGTGGCTCGGTGGTAATGAATCCACCTGCCAATGCAGCAGACTCCTGTTTGATACCTGGGTTGGGAAGATACCCTGAAGAAGGAAATGGCAACCCACTCCCATATTCTTGCCTGGGAAATCCCATGGACAGAGGAGACTGGCAGGCTATATTGTCCATGGGGTCACAAAAGAGTTGGACATGACTTAGTGACTAAACAACAACAACAACAGGGAAAGAGTATCAGAGTGGTTTAACAGCTTGTCCAAAATGACACAGATAATGAATAATCATTCTGGAAAATACTTAATGTGTAGTCTTAAAATTCATCTTATCTGAAGAGATTAATATTTAAGATATTATAATATCTGAAGCTGCAGGAAAACAATTAGAAAACCAGTTCTTTAACTCTGAACCAAATAATTACTTTGATAGCAACATTAAACATTTAAGACATTGACCTCACATTTTTATCACAGAACAGGAAATGAAAAGAAGTGAAACAGACATCAGAGATTTATTGAAAGTCAAATACCAGATGATGCAATATCCACACATAATTTTAGTCCAGAAGTTATAACCTGGTTTTAAAAGTGTTTATTGATACTATTCTATCAGATAGTGATATTTTCCTCTTTGAAGGTAATACAAAATGAAGCAGTTGAATTGAAGTTAAGGCTGACTGCTGCTTGAAAATAATCACAGAAATCTACTATAGGGCTCTTGAGAACATCAGACTCATATGGGCCAAATTCATTCAGTAAAGTTATGGATGTGCACAAGACATAGTCAGCCACTGATCAGAAGGTAGAGGTGGACATGGCAGGTTCTCTAGACCTCACAAGGCTTATAGTCCAGCAGATACAGTTTTGCAGCCCTTTAGTTTTCACATTAAACAACCAGCAGCAAACAGGTATACATTTTTTTTTAGCCTAGTTTAATTTCTGAAAAATGTTTTTTTGTTTTATATGGGATACTATATTAATATGTTCTAGATAAGTGAATTTATTTAATGTAGTTGTCTTTCTTTGAAATATTGGCATAATTAATGATGAAACTGAATTTTAAATGTGGATTTTACTCATTTGTTAATCAAAAATAGTTGGGATCATATATATTACTTGGTGCAAATATCTACATTTGCAAATGAGGGAAAATTTGTACTGTATTCCTTTTCACCATAATGTACTACAGAAGTAGAAGTGAAACTCGCTCTCGACTCTTTGTGACTCCAAGGACTATACAGTCCATGGAATTCTCCAGGCCAGAATACTGAAGTGGTTAGCCTTTGTCTTATCCAGGGGATCTTCCCAACCCAGGAATCGAACATAGGTCTCCCACATTGTTGGTGGATTCTTGACCAGCTGAGCCACAAGGGAAGCCCCTATAATGTACTATAGTTTACACATGGAATGTATATCATAACTTTGGAAAACAGTTTTTACATTCTTAGATATAGACTAGGGCTTCCCTATACAGTTCATGGGCTCGCAAAGAGTTGGACACGACTGAGTGACTTCACTTTCTTTCTTTCCAGATATAGACTAGAAGAAAATTAGTTGAAGGAATTTAGTTTTATAAGCTCATTGAGTGTTCCTGGGTTCCTTCCTTTTGTGTCTTTTCTAAAGCTTTCATTCTCATTTAGAACAGCTAATATATTTCTTTCTCAGTAAATTCTCTGAAAGAAAGTAAACTGTCTTGCACTAGAAACTGCAAGCACAGAACCAGGTAAAATTAAATACAGTATGAAATACTTTTGAAACTTCCATACAGGAACAGTTGGTTTATCTAATGCTTTTTTGAGAAATAGTTACATTGTCATTGCCTTGAAGCATATATACTGTGAGATAATGACATGTGCATCTAAAATATTTCAAAATCACAGATAAACATGTACTGGTGATTAGAAGAGGAGGTTTTTCAAATTGGAAATGTACATTAGCAGTAAATTGTTTTACAAAGGGTTCGCTTGAAAATGTGTTTGCTGATCACAAAGTCAGTTTCCCACTGACTCCCATGTACATTTCAACTTAGGGTCTGGTTTTGAGGATTTTATGGAATGTTGTAATTTGCCACCAGTTCTCGCCTGCAGGCAGCTTTTTCTCAACCATTGCTCTCTTGACCTAAGGAGACAACAGGAGAGGATCCCTCAATTTCCTTCTGATTACTTGGTGGGAGAAATTCATTTCTAGGGTCAACTGGGGCTGACCTCCAATTTGGCTCCCTTTAATGGGACATTGTTTAGAAGAGTGAGAAGGTAGGACAAGGCAAAAATCAGGATTTTGGGGGAAAAAGAGCTAGCTGGAAGCATTTGTATTGCCTTCTACTTACCTCATTGATGAAGGAAGGGTCCCCCTCCTTAATTAATATGAGATGGCCAAACACATGATGGGCAGATGAGACAGCAGTTTATATTAATCACACACAGTCCAGGGAAAGAAGACATCACATGCTATGCAGGGCCACACAGGGGTCCACTCGGAAGCAGAGTGAACCAGTAGGGCTGTGACAGGCAGGCTTTGTAATGACGAGAGGGTTAGGTGACCCCTGGTTCTCATGGAGGACGTGATTGACTTGTTTGATAATTTCAATGGACTGTAGGGAAGAGAAACCAGTTGGGATGGAGATAAGATGGGATGGAGTTGGTCTGGCTGATAGGGAAGCTGGTCTGGGAGGGATCTTTTCCTGCTGGGTAGGGTAGGGGTCATATCTGGCAAGTGCAGAACACACCTGTAGACCTTTGGGACCCCAGGAGGCTCCAAGATGTCAAGGCAGCACATGGTATTTTAGCCCTTACAATATAGTTCTCATGATTGAAAGTTTACCGGAGGGAGAAGCCAGGAGCAACTAGGACCTCAGGCGGCTATGGAGGAAGATACTGTTGAGCTAGGGTTGGAGCCACTGCAGGTCTCTGGACCACTACGGAGATGAGGTCTGCTGACTGTACCAAAGGAAAAGCAGGGAGTACCAGGGTTTCTACCCATATATGATATAGACTGAGTCAGGGGGCACAAAACAGGTGACTGGTGTGCAGAGCAGGAGACGTGGTAGCTGAGGGAGTGCAGAAGCTGGCATGCCTGGCTTCCATTTAATCTCTTCATACTTCTGTTTTCTCATGAGTTGTATAATAGTAACTGTCTCATGAGGTGACTGAAACATTAAATGAGATAATAATACCTGTAATCCCTTTAAAAATATTAACTATTAATTTTGATTGGGTACAGGAGTTAACTTCAACCAGTTTCTGAGGGTGAGCTTTAGTGGCCAGTATTAACCTAAATTGACAGTCATATCTGAGGGCAATGTGGTATCATCAGATCTCCTAAGCCATGTTGGAGTTTCTTTATTTCTCTTTATGAGGTGTTGAGTTGACACACTGTAAATGGTTACTTAGAAGCTTTACATTTAGAAGAATACTAAAGTGTATTTTAAATAATGACCATTTAGAGATTCTTCTAAGAGTATTTCAAAAGAGAACACAGTGCCTATTATATAAAAGGTATTCAATAAATGTTTATTGAATAACCTTTGAAAAATGAGGCATTATCACTATCAAATTATAGAAATTCTTCCTTGCTTCATCTGTAATCTTTACAGGTAAATTGATCAAAAGATTATAGTACAGTGTGTAGAGGTTTTGCTCTAGGGTGTTCATGTAAAAGGCACTTTGGTATTGTATTCTGGTTGGAAGAAGCAAGTTTGTCTTCAAGTTCATCCATGGTTGGTAGCAGTAGAGAATAAAGAGGTAGAAATAAAATAATTATTTTTTGTAAGTGGGGGCATTTTACATGGACTAAACGTATTTATTTTCTCATTAGACCCTACTCCATTTCTATATATAACTTTCCATCTAATTATTCTGCTGAAATAAATTGCAAAAACATGGAGAAGAGAGCTTGCTTACATGCCTCTGTAATTCCTATTATGCCTTAGCATATAGTTTCTTAAAAATACAGTATATGTCCAATCAATACTTATAAGTTGATTAGTTTTTACTGAACCACCAATAATTCTCAATGTTTCCTCTCGTAAGACAGATTGTTTTAGAGATTCCAAGTGAATGAATTGGACCAAGTAAACGCTGAGATCTTTTTAGTGCTACTCTGTGATGATCAAATCAATCAAGGAGAAAGCTTGGTTAAGAAGAAAAAGAAGTTCTGGAAAAACCTAGGGATTTTGGACTTCCGTGTGGTTCAGTGGTTGAGTCTGCCTGCCAATGCAGGGGATGTGGGTTTGATCCCTGGTCTGGGAAGATCCCACATACCGTGGGGCAGCTGGGCCCACGTGTTATAACTACTGAAGCTCTTGTGCCCTAGAGCTCATGCAATGAGAAGCCACTTCAACGAGGAGCCCATGACAGCAAGCAGAGAGGGGCTCCCACTCGGGGCAACTAGAAAAAGCCAGTGCGCAGCAACAAAGACCCAGCTCAGCCAAAACCAAATAAATATTAAAAAAGAGACAATCTAGGGACTTATTAGCCTTAATATTAACATATAAGGACTTAACATATAAGTAACATTTTATTGAATGTAACTGGGAATACCAGACCACCTGACCTGCCTCTTGAGAAATCTGTATGCAGGTCAGGAAGCAACAGTTAGAACTGGACATGGAACAACAGACTGGTTCCAAATAGGAAAAGGAGTACATCAAGGCTGTATATTGTCACCCTGCTTATTTAACTTCTATGCAGAGTACATCATGAGAAATTCTGGGCTGGAAGAAACACAAGCTGGAATCAAGATTGCCGGGAGAAATATCAAGAACCTCAGATATGCAGATGACACCACCCTTATGGCAGAAAGTGAAGAGGAGCTAAAAAGCCTCTTGATGAAAGTGAAAGAGGAGAGTGAAAAAGTTGGCTTAAATCTCAACATTCAGAAAACGAAGATCATGGCATCCAGTCCCATCACTTCATGGGAAATAGATGGGGAAACAGTGTCAGACTTTTTTGGGCTCCAAAATCACTGCAGATGGTGACTGCAGCCATGAAATTAAAAGACACTTACTCCTTGGAAGAAAAGTTATGACCAACCTAGATAGCATATTCAAAAGCAGAGACATTACTTTGCCAACTAAGGTCCATCTAGTCAAGGCTATGGTTTTTCCTGTGGTCATGTATGGATGTGAGAGTTGGATTGTGAAGAAGGCTGAGTGCTGAAGAATTGATGCTTTTGAACTGTGGTGTTGGAGAAGACTCTTGAGAGTCCCTTGGACTGCAAGGAGATCCAACCAATCCATTCTGAAGGAGATCAACCCTGGGATTTCTTTGGAAGGAATGATGCTAAAGCTGAAACTCCAATACTTTGGCCACCTCATGCGAAGAGTTGACTCATTGGAAAAGACTCTGATGCTGGGAGGGATTGGGGGCAGGAGGAGAAAGGGACAACCGTGGATGAGATGGCTGGATGGCATCATGGACTCGATGGACATGAGTCTGAGTGAACTCCGGGAGATGGTGATGAACAGGGAGGCCTGGCATGCTGCGATTCATGGGGTCGCAAAGAGCCGGACACGACTGAGCGACTGAACTGAACTGAACCCAATAGGTTCTTTGGTATGGCATGGAGTGGTTGAGGAGAGCCCATGGTTAATAGCAAACATTCTGGATTTCCAGGCCTTGGTTTGATTTCTGGTTCTACCATTTAATAGCTTTGTTGGCCTTGGGCAAATCACTTCACCTCTCTGAGCCTGTTACCTCATCTGTAAAAGAGTGACAATAGTGGTAACTACTTTATAGGGTTGTTATAAAGATTAAATGAATGACTTCAGTTCAGTTCAGTTCAGTGGCTCAGTCATGTCCGACTCTGCGACCCCATGAATCGCAGCATGCCAGGCCTCCCTGTCCATCACCAACTCCCAGAGTTCACTCAGACTGACGTCCATCGAGTCGGTGATGCCATCCAGCCATCTCATCCTCTGTCACCCCCTTCTCCTCCTGCCCCCAATCCCTCCCAGCATCAGAGTCTTTTCCAATGAGTCAACTCTTCGCATGAGGTGGCCAAAGTACTGGAGTTTCAACTTTAGCATCATTCCTTCCAACGAAATCCCAGGGCTGATCCCCTTCAGAATGGATTGGTTGGATCTCTTTGCAGTCTTAGTATCCTTAAAAAGCATTTAGAATATTGTTTGGCATCTAAGCACAGTACACATTCTCATGGTCATTCTTTTTTTTTCTTGTAGGTAGAGCTGACTTCCAAGTAGTCTTTCCACACTTGGTGGCTAGGGAAGAAGATTCATGGAGATAGTATCCACCCTTTCCCCCTTCAGGATACATATATAAAGCTTTCCTTGAAGTCCTTGAATTAAGCTATTTTTAAAATTCTCATCTTAAAAAATATCTAGTATTCATGGAATTGATGTCAAAAGCCAAGTAAGCACTATTTCCCTGAAGAAGTATCTCAGCCATTGCCCTGGGATGGTTTTAGAGCAAGCAATCTACTGCTGAAAGCTCTGCCTTTGATATCACTGGTCATTAAAAGTCTCATGACACTTAACTAAGACAAAATTATTCATCTCTATTTCTTGGCAAAGGTTCAAATATGAGAATAAATTCCCTTTAAGTGGTTAGAGCATTTATAGTTCCCCTGGCCTGATGCTTTTAAGTAGTTTTGTTTTACTGGAGGAGGACTTTCTTCAGGTACCTATAGAAGATGAAACACTTGTCCTTCACAGGCTTAGTGTTGAGTCAATCACATTTCAGAAGTACATCTGGCCTTTGGCTTTTGGTTTCTAATGGATTCCTTTTGTAAACTGACAAAATTACTTTGTCATTTTAAAATCGTTTAAAGTCTTCATTTTCCTCTCTTCCTTGTGAGAAACTCTTCTGAGCACTTTTGCCTTAGTAAATCTTTGAGAAATGTTTTTAAAATTAGAGAAGTGGTAAAGCTCAGAAGGGCCCTTATAGATAAAAAGTACGGAAGCAAAATATGATGCTAATAGGTAATAAGAGAAGAAACTGGATTTTACTGTCAAAGCAAGGACGTTATACTGTTTACATGTAATTTTTATGACTTCTAAATTCTTTCAGAAAATCGTAATACTAACAAAAAATATTCCAAAGTGGCAACATAAAACAATTTTTAAAAAGTAGCTTCGCCTGTACACTCTTTTCAAACTAAGTGCTATCGAGCCTCACAATTGAGATCTTTAAGGATAATTTTTTTTTTTGTATTTTGTATTGTGCCCAGATACCATTTCATGCAATTCAAATACAAATTCCTATGCATTGAAGACCTTGATTTATAGGGAAGTATTTCATCTTAGTTCTAGCTGGTATTTCTCATATCTTGTCTTCTCGGAGCTCTTTTCATCAGACTGTTGGTCCCAGGAATGGATGGGGAGAGGGAGGTTCGGTTTCGTTTTGTTTCCTTGCTCCAGGCAACGCCGCTCGGGTGTTTCTCCAGCCAGGGCCGCGTGGACAGCGTCTCAGCGGCGGGGCGGGTGCGGCCCGTGGCGTCGCGCGGGGGCGTGGCTTAACCACGGGGCGGGGCCTTCCGCGGAGCGCGACCCGCGGGCGAGTCTCAGGTTGGCAGCTGGCAGTGCAGCCCTCGGCGACGGCGCCGGTGGCCAGAGCCGAGTGCTCGCAGGCTCCGTGCGGCTCCAGCCGTTGTCCTCGCTCGCACCGCGCCATCTCGCTCCCGCCGGAGAGGGAGACCCGGCGGCGCTCTGCCCGAGAACACCGCGGTCTGTCTCGGGGCACCTTAGGAGAAGGTGAAGCCGGGGTCTCAGAGCGGCTGGACTGCCGCCCGCCGCCAGATCGCACCGCCGAGGCTTTTCCAGCGTCTGCAGCGCGGGGCGCGCGGGGAGAGTGGGGTCCGCGGCGCGGGAAGGAGTGACCGGGACACCGAGGATGGGCGCGCAGACCTGGAGCGTGGGCTCTCGCTGTCTCCTCCTGCTGACTCTCGTGGGGTCTATCCGAAGCGAGGGAGTGCAGAGCTGCGAAGAAGTTCGGAAACTTTTCCAGGGGCGCCTGGTGGGACCTGTCAAGGGGCTGCCGGATTCGCCGCGGGCAGGTAAGGCGCGGACCGTGGGAGAGGGCTGGGCGCCTGGGCGCGGGCTGGGGCGTCCGGAGCGCGGACCCTGCACTGCTCAAGCTTTCGGAATGGCCTTTCGTGGGAGAAGTTGACCTTTCAGGTCCTCCGACCGCACAAGGTGCCTCCCGGAGAAGGGCGGTGTGGCCATCCCGACTGCAGCGCAGCTCCGGGAGCTCCAGGACTCTGCGGGCTGCTGAGCTGAGCACCGGGCGTTCGCTTCCCGCCCGGCTCCCTTAGTCTCACTGAGGCGTTGCAAGAGGCCAGCAGAGCTGACAGCGGGGGACAGCGCTGCCTGACCGCGATTCTGTTACTAGTGGGAACTTCCCCAGTGACCCGCCGGGGGGCCTCGGTTTGCTGCTTTCTCCCTCAGTGGATGGAGTTGGGTTGGTCGCTCCAAGTTTGATACTAAAAACACAAACCTGCATTATCCTCCTTTGCTGGAGAATGGGGTACTGACCAAAGCGGCCGGTGTCCTTTGTTATGAGGACTCGGACCCTGTGCACTCACCCTGGTGTAACTCTGTGCCCGGCTCTTTACGCCCGGGCATCAAGTCCCTCCTTGCAGGAACCAACTCAATGTGCCTCTCAGAACCACTGCGTAGTTGCAACGCCTGAACGATGTGCTGGCAACAGGCGATCAAACAGAGTGCACCGGGGAGCCACTTAACACGGGTGAGATCTACCAGACAGAGATCGAAGGGGAAGAAATACAGTGAGTGTGACCAGTGTGGATTCTGCTTCTTGGCGTGCGCCTGCACCTTTACCAGCTATTCGGCGCCCCCTCCGTGCTTCTGCGGGCGGATTTTCAGTAACATTCGGTCTGGAAGAATAGATCTTAGTTGTTAAACGCAACAGCAGGTGTCTGGAGTTAAGATCTTACTGGAGCAGTGCACCTAATTACGAGGCTAATTGCCAAATGCTGTGAGCTTATTGGCTGGACAGTGAACTTGTGGAGGATGCTTGGGTCTAAATCTGTTCTCCTCTGCCTGTGTAGGGTAAGGAGACTTGCTGCTAGCACTGGGGAGCCATAGCTCTTTCGCTTGATTTCTTTTCTGGTTATCAACTCCGTTCTAGAGTCATCCCACAAGGAAAATCTGAGCATTTGGGCACAGTGAATCCATTTTAGTTTACATGACTAGTTTTTTAAACAAACACACAAATATATATTTGGATACCTGTTCCGTACTAGGCACTTTTACTAGTTGAAACAGCATAGATGCTCTCAGCTTAGGGCAGTTCTGTCTTCAAAGGATACCACCCCTTGTAAACCGGTCGTTTTATTTCAGTGCATTTGTTTGATTAAAAAAACAAAAACAAAACCAAACCTCATTTGCCAGTAGCTAAAGCAGCTTAAGTAACTGTGTTAGGGCGGTGGGAGTCGGGGCGTGGCATTGAGCTGTGAAATCCTCAGCTGAATAATTAGATTTTGCGCCCCCCCATCCCATAATTTTGGCTGATATGTTCACAAAGGTGGACAGTTTAGGACTTGATTTCTCCACCCCTCTCATATCTCAGTGTTTCCCGTACTTGCTAAATGTAATACAGTGATTAGAAGGTATTGCAATTCTAGAATCCTGTGTGTGTTTCATCTCTTTAGAAGAAGAACTTTGCAGAGTATCAATCACTGGCATAACATTTTACTGAAACTGAAGCTGGGCCCTACAGTAGAGCAGGAAAGCGTACTTTGTGTTTGCTACACATGGCACAAAAAAGAGCCAGGATGGCAGGCATCTTCTTTTCTAAGACATTCTGGTTTGTTTCCCCATTGCTAGTACTTTTCTTTATCTGTGACTTAAGGCGATGGAGGGATCATAGAAGCACCTACTGAAAGGGCCATGCAGGACTGAACTCTTAGGGACATCAATGGTGCTGCTGAAAAGAAGTGCTGAATTCCTTTGACATTTGCAGTAAGAAAAAGTCACATGAAAGTATTATTCTGAATCCGAATCACCCAATAACAAGCACTCAGATCTGAATTTGATATAATTCTGAATTTTTTGTTTCTCTATTATTGATAACTTTTTATTTGAATAATTACATTAAACTGTTTCTTTAAACATCGATGTCTCTTATCTTTCCACTAAATTTTTTTTCATTTCCCCATTTGAGTGAATCACACATACCACATGGCTCATAAGTGCTTTTCTTTATTTTTGTATTTATATATGATTTATAACATTTAATTTGATTGAGTATAGTAGTTGAACCTTATTTTCTAAAATTACCCTCAATCTCAAGAGAAAACATAGTTAATATCTATATAGTCATTCTCACTTAAGGATAGAAATACGAATATTTTTGTTAGCAAGTACCTGTATTTAGCACATAGACTTTCATTGACTAAAGCTAGTTAGTTTAAATTTGATATTTGTTTTCCTTGAAGGTTAATTTTTTTTTTTTTTTTAGTGCTTTCTTGCATTTCTTGTCTACAAGTGGTTAATTCCTGAGATGCCTGGCCAAAATGCCATTTAAAAAGTATAAGCAGGTAGAATAACTTCTTACAGTTTCATCCTATGTTTGTGACTTCTCTTCTGAAAACTATGTTACCCAATTTGAAATTACTAAAAGGGTGAGAACAGCCATTGAAGCTGTTTCTCAGATTCCACTCACCTTTGTTCTCTACCCTGCTCCAATTCTTTTAAGCCTATTGAGCTCCTAAGGATGTTTGGATGAGAAATGTAAAAAAGGAGAGAAGGTGTAAATGTGATTAGAATTACAGATTTCCCTGTGTTCTGATTTTATTTCCTAAGTAGTAGTCAAGGTGCCCTTTGCTCTTGTTTGTTTTGTTCAGAAAAGAACTGTTAGTGAAAGTGTCTTTTAAAGGTCCATTTACTTTTATTTTATTTATTGGGGAGGAGGGATCATGTTTTCCCATTGAAATTCTCTTCACACAGGCATTATTTTCATTTTTTAAATAAGATAATTCAGAAAGGAGAAGCTTATAAAAATCCAAGGCTAACTTCAGATAATTTATATACCAACTAGTTTTTAAAATGTGAGAGTAGCTTGTGCAAGGGGACTTTTTCTTGGTAGCTTTGCCTGTAAATGGGATAGTAAAAATAAACTTGGTGTGGCAATATTAAATTTTAATATTATCAGACACTTTAAATTGTGCTCTATAGTTTGTATTTTTTAACTGCTTTCATTATAATCCAATCTTATATTGTCTTTGAGGTCAGTATTGTTGCATACTCATGCCCGAGAAAAACAATCTACCTGGTGATCTTAGAGTTTGGAATTACAGACATTTGGATTCAAAACTAGGCCCTGGCACCTGTATCTCTGTGACTGAGGTACATCAGTTAGCCTTTTTGAACCTCTGTTTTCTCACCTGTAAAATGGGAATATTGGTTCTTAAAGGCTTGTTACATAGATGGAATGAAATAATATATGTATATAAAATAGCATGAATCCAGGCACATAGTAAGTACTCAAAAATGCATTGCTGTTATTACAGTTTTTTATTTAATGTCCTGATTTTAACTGGACTTGAGCTTTAAGGGTGAAATTTTAGTTTTGGATGTCTATAAATCAGAACTTTTTTTTTTTTTAAATAAGAACTAGTTTTTTAAGTCACACATGAAAAAAAAAGTCACATGATTGTTTCTAAAATTGGGAAATATGTCTTTATCTGAAATGATTCTTATTAGGTGAAAATTTTGTTTCTTTTCACGAACTAATGGAAACTCAAAGAAACCTATCTGATATGGTAGTTATTGGATTATGGTGAATGTTTTGTTTCTTTCTGTGAACTAATGGAAACTATAAGAAAGAAAGCTATCTGAAATGGTAATGGTATTTGTTAGGTTATGGGGAATATTCTGTTTCTTTCTGTGGACTAAGGGGAACTCTAAGAAAGAAAACAGGCTGCACTGTGCCACTGCTCACTGTAACACCCAGAGCCACCTGGTGTATATATTCAGAGAGGCAGAGGAGTGTGGGTGAGGTGGCTTAGGTCATCACACAATTAGATGGCTGGTGGCCACAGTCACTCATTGACAGTAATCTTAAACTGGGACTCTTGTTTTTTGTGAACTAACACCCTCTTTTGCTGCTTGGGCAGCATGGTTATGGTGATACAAAGCCATGAAAGGGACCCACAGGCTGACAGCAAGGCAGATTATTAATATCAGGATTGCCCTGTACTGAAATTTACCAGCCAGGAACCGCAAGAAACAAGATGAGAGTCAAACAGACTAGGTTTTACTTGCTGCAGCAAGGGAGATCCTGCAGCTCAGGAACTGCGGGTGCCTTGGTGAGAGGCAGTTGAGAGGGACCTTTTACAGGATCTGGCCTTGTGCTGGGTGATTACAAGGGTTTAAGGAAGCAGGGCAATTCAGGAATTGGGCGTCTTCATAACTTACCTAGGTGTTAGGAGGATTAAGATGACGGGGGTGGATGGGTAAAATAGATAGCTAGTGGGAACCTCCTGTATGGTCCAGGAAACTCAGCTCAGTGCTCTGTGATGACCTAAAGGGGTGAGATAGGGGACTGGGAAGGAGGTTCAGGAGGGAGGGAATATATGTATACATACAGCTGATTCACTTCATTGCACAGCAAAAACCAGCACAACATTGTAAACAACTAAACCCCAGTTTAAACAGAAAGATGAGAATAGTTGTCTTTAATGAAGAAGCAATAGTCGCGCTTGTTGGTCGGGAAGAGGGGATGTTCAGTTGTTTTGTGGTTGTAGAATCTCCTTGTGGCCATCCTGCTGCATCAGAGGTCTCAGGTGGCTTTGTCCCATCATTGCTGTCTTAATCTGGGCAGGTTGTCTCTGTTGAGTTGTAAACATAAAGGCTTAGTTCCAGTGTCAGGGGAACTTGTCACTTTCTCCTCTGGAAAATCTAGTACGTGCCTTGATGTCTAAGAAAATGATATGTTTCTTTTTTCTTTTTTTTAATTTAGGCTTTTAGTGAAGCTTAATAATGGGGAAGCAAGTACAATTTTCTACTTTAGGACCATAGATCATGACTGTCCGTCAGAGCCTGAATTGTACTAATCACATCCTCTTCTCTCATAGTCCATTTACTAGCAAATGTAGATGTTGTGTGCACCCCGGCCCCCTCCATCCCCCTTTATGCCAAGTGTCTAACATTCCATATTTGTCTAATTGGCCTTAAGGAGGGGTGCAGTTTAGGGAACTTGAGAATGGCATTTTATAATTATATGTTCCCCCCAACCATGATTCCAGCTTTCTAGGACTTTCTAGAACATGAAATTTGGCTTGTCTGATAAGAACACCTTCTTGATTTATATAGTATTTCTTTTATTATTACTAGTGTAAGACCAAGAGGAACATTTCAACAACCAGATGCTACTCCTAAACAGGCATGATTTATAAATCAGTGGCCTCTTGATATAACTGTTCAAGAAACCACAAATCCATTTTGTTAAAATAGAGTCATGAGATACTTCATTCATATGCTTTGTTGAAATGTATTGCAAACATGAAATCCGGTGTACTCAGTTAACTAACGAGCAATTCATTTTAATAGAGAGTAGCCATTGTCCATATCTACCTGTCTTTTATAAAAGCCTGCCCTTCAGTTAGAAGAAAAGACAAAAGCAATTGTGCTCTTAATTCTTCTGTTTTTCAGCTTTAGAAATCTCAAATTTCATCAATTATACTGCTAAAATCATCCTTAAATAATTAGTCATTCTTCTGTGAATCACGGAAAATTAACACAGCTTTTGATTAGCCTTATCAGGCTCACATACAGCTACCATGTAAGTTGAATGTATAATGCACCTTTACAGAAAGAAAACGATATTTTTGTACTTTCATGGTTTTATGAAACAATCTACATTCTTTTGAAAATTTAAAATATTGAAAAGTACAAAGAAAGCAAAAATAATTATATCATCCAGAAATAACCATCAAAACCCCTTTGAATTATCTTTTCAGCACCCTTATCAATCCTCTGCTTAGCACATACATAATTTTTGAATGAGCATAGGATCACTTTATCTTTCTTTGTAACACACCTTTTCCAATGATAAATATCCTTCCAAACATATATTTTTTAGTGACTAAGATTCTACTGTACACTTAATTGAATTCTCTATTGCTATTGAAAATATAGGTTTCTAGTATTTGCTATCATAAAATCACATGGCTAAAGACATGAAAGGCAAATGTTGCAAACTCCTTCCTTACTCATACTTTGCAATCATATCATCTGCATTCATTCAGCTTTAGTGTTTTTCAGTGTCAGAAACATTGACCTGTGGGATTGGATAATTCTTTGTTGTTGGCCATGGAGGGAGGTGCTGTCCTGTGGATTATCAGGTGCTTAGAAACTTCCCTGACCTTTACCTCCTGGATGCCAGTAGCAATGCCTTGCCCTCTCCAGTTCGGATAATCAGAGATGTCTCTAGACTTGCCAAATGACCTAGAAGAAGCAGAATCATCCTGGTTGAGAACCATTGGCATAAATGTCCAACCTATGGATCTGTTACACAAATGCATTATGTAGCTGGTTGGTTTGCAAGCCTCAGGTCTCAGCTTAAGTGTCAGCTCCTAGAGAAGCCTTTCTCAGGTTTTGGGCTTCCCTGGGGCCTCAGTGGTAAAGAGTCCATCTACCAATGCAGGAGATTCAGGAGACTTGGGTTCAATCCCTGGGTCAGGAAGATCCCCTAAAGGAGGAAATGGCAACCCATTCTAGTATTCTTGACTGCAAAATCCCATGGATACTGGAGCCTGGTAGGCTACAGTCCCTGGGGTCACAAAGAGTCAAACACGACTGAGCATGTGGAACACACGCACTTACTTCTCAGGGTTCACTGAACTCTGTTCCCCTTTGTTTTTTTCCTGGCACTTGTCATGGTGCCGTATTTCTTTTCTTTTTATTGTTGATCTTTTACCACTAGATTGCGTGCATGATGAGGCTAGAAAATGTCTTCTGAGGCTGGGTTTATGGATATGAAACCTGTGCAGTCACACAGGGTCCCACACTCAGAAGGGCCCCATGCTTGGTTTAATGCTCTGCTGTTTCCATTTGGGGTTTGAATAAAGGGTTCTGGGTTTCCTTTTTGTGTTGGGCCCTGCTGATTATGTAGGCAGTCCAGTTGCATACCTTGTTCACTATAGAATATCTGATGCTCAGAACATGCCTGACACAGAATAGGAGTTGAAATGTTTGTTGAATACTTTAGTAAAGCTTCAAGTAAGTAAGTAAGTGAAAGTGACTTAGTCGTGTCTGATTCTTTGTGACCCCATGGAATAGTCTGTAGAATTCTCCAGGTCAGAATACTGGAGTGGGTAGCCTTTCCCTTCTCCAGGGGATCTTCCCAACCCAGGGATTGAACCCAGGTCTTCTGCATTGCAGGTAGATTCTTTACCTGCTGAGCCACCAGGGAAGCCCAAAGCTTCAAGGAGCTTCTTATTTAATCTTTTAAACCTCTCTAATTCTTAAGTTAAGCTCTAGAAGTCAGTTCATAACATTCAAGATTCTATTAATACAGTGATTTTTAAAAAAATGTTTTATGGTGTTATATAAATAGCTTAAAAACTGGCCCCTATGTATTTTACTTCTTCCTAACTTGTTGGGACCAACAGTCCAAAGCCTACCAGTGCCAAATTCAAAATTTTACATGTCCAATTGCTTTAAATATAACAAAAGTAAATTGACCTGCCTCTTGAGAAAGCTATATGCAGGTCAGGAAGCAACAGTTAGAACTGGACATGGAACAACAGACTAGTTCCAAATAGAAAAAGGAGTATGTCAAGGCTGTATATTGTCACCCTGCTTATTTAACTTATATACAGAGTAAGTACATCATGAGAAACACTGGGCTGGAATAAGCACAAGCTGGAATCAAGATTGCTGGGAGAAATATCGAGAACCTCAAAAATGCAGATGACACCACCCTTATGGCAGAAAGTAAGGAGGAACTAAAAAGCCTCTTGATGAAAGTGAAAGAGGAGAGTGAAAAAGTTGGCTTAAAGCTCAACATTCAGAAAACGAAGATCATGGCATCTGGTCCCATCACTTCATGGGAAATAGATGGGGAAACAGTGGAAACAGTGTCCGACTTTATTTTTTGGGGCTCCAAAATCACTGCAGATGGTGACTGTAGCCATGAAATTAAAAGACGCTTACTCCTTGGAAGAAAAGTTATGACCAACTTAGATAGAATATTGAAAAGCAGAGACGTTACTTTGCCAACAAAGGTCTGTCTAGTCAAGGCTATGGTTTTTCCAGTAGTCATGTATGGATGTGAGAGTAGGACTGTGAAGAAAGCTGAGGGCCAAAGAATTGATGCTTTTGAACTGTGGTGTTGGAGAAGACTCCTGAGAGTCCCTTGGACTGCAAGGAGATCCAACCAGTCCATTCTGAAGGAGATCAGCCCTGAGTGTTTTTTGGAAGGAATGATGCTAAAGCTGAAACTCCAATACTTTGGCCACCTGATGCAAAGAGTTGACTCATTGGAAAAGACTCTGATGCTGGGAGGGATTGGGGGCAGGAGGAGAAGGGGACGACAGAAGATGAGATGGCTGGATGGGATCACCGACTCGATGGACATGAGTTTGAATGAACTCTGGGAATTGGTGATGGACAGGGAGGCTTGGCGTGCTGCGATTTATGGGGTTACAAAGAATCGGACATGACTGAGTGACTGAACTGAACTGAAACATTTTTAGTCCTTTAGAGCCTGCCTGCCTTGTATACCCCATAAAGCTGAACTCATTTGCTAGCCATTCATAAAACAAACCCTGGGGCTGAAAACGATCCCAGGTTGCTGTTACTCTTCAAAGCTCTTTACTCAAACTTCACATCTTGTGCAAAGCAACATCACCTGGACACAGGAGTTGTTGCCTTTCAGTCGCTCAGTCATGTCTGACTTTTTGTGACCTCAAGGACTGCAACATGCTGGGCTTCCCTGTCCTTCATTCTTTCCTGGAGTTTGCTCAAACTTATCTCCATTGAGTCAGTGATGCCATCCAACCATCTCATCCTCTGTCACCCGCTTCTCCTCCTGCAATTTCCATCTCTCTGGGATTTTTCTTTCTTTCTTTCTTCTTCTCCTCTGTGGTAGCCCTATACCCCTGTCTTGTTGCATCTCTTCTCATGCCGCCTGTTAAAGCGGGATCCAAATAAAGCTCATTGTCGTCTTGAGGTCCTTCTTTTCCTTGACCAACCCTAAAATCCTCACTCACCACATACACATTAGTATTTAGTTATTTCCAGTGTAAGGTTTGGAGAAGGCAATGGCACCCTACTCCAGTACTCCTGCCTGGAAACTCCCATGGATGGAGGAGCCTGGTGGGCTGCAGTCCACGGGGTCGCTAAGAGTCGGATGTGACTGAGCGACTTCACTTTCACTTTTCACTTTCATGCATTGGAGAAGGAAATGGCAACCCACTCCAGTGTTCTTGCCTGGAGAATCCAGGGACTGGGGAGCCTAGTGGGCTGCTGTCTATGGGGTCACACAGAGTCGGACACGACTGACGTGACTTAGCAGTAGCAGTAGCAGCAGTGTAAGGCTGGGACTCGAAGTAGCCATACCAATATTAAATGTATGTCTTGCCTTCTGCTAGACTACAGGCTACTTGACAGCAGGAACTATGATTGATTTTTGTTGTTGTTGTTGTTCTGTGATTAGGCCAAACTTAATAAGTTGATTTTGATTTTAATAAATAATCTTGTATTCTTAGTTACTCAATAGGCTCAATTTATTGTGTTTAATTATTATTTTATGCCTGTTATTAATAGACTGAGAAATATAGAAAGTGAAGTTTTTAAGAATATATTCTGATCTGGGCTTAGTTGTGTTGTTGAATAAATGGTTTACATAGAGTTAATATCTCCTTATGTAACTCTAGCACAAAAAGTGACCTAATGCTTTTGTTTAAATTTAAAGACATTTTTATCTATCTTAGCTAACATTTTTGAAATAGAGTAAATGAATTGCCAAGCAAACGTCTAGAAGAATTCCTTAAATGCTCTGACAGGGAAGGAAGATTATTTAACCTTTAAGGGGTTAATTTGCAATTGATATCATCATGTAGAGTGTGACTGATCTCTTAGAACATTAATTGATTTATTACTAGGAGAATGGAGAAAAATAAAAGTGACCAACTATACTTTATATCTGGCTGTGGATTAGCTGATTTGTGTTTTATTTGAATGTATGTTTTGTGAAATTGTTTCTTTCCACAAGAAAATTGATAGTAAGGAACTAGAAAATGATTCAGTTTTTCCATCTCCTACCCTTGTTAATTCCACACTAGGAGAAAGTACAGATGACTTGACTATGGAATTATTCCTAAACCAGGAAGATCGTTTACTAAAGGACACTGACTTGGGGTCCAGATTCCATGTGACTAAGTTGAGTGACAAAAGGCTTTCAGAAGAAGCAAGAAAATAACTACTGTTAAATCACAAAACATGATATATGGTAGAGGTATAACTTGTCTCTAAAGTATTCTAACAATTCTAATTTTAGAACTACCCATCTAGGCTCCAAGACTTTTTAATGATATCCTAGAAATTTTTTTTTTTCTGTATAAATTGTGGTTGGTTATGTATTTAGGATATTTCTTAGAATTTGTTTTAGGAAATTTTACTTAAGTAGAAGGATTACTTAAATCAGTGCTGATGAGATATGCACATTTTGATATGGTCTAGCTATTAACTTAAATATGTTTCAAATATAGTCATATTTAAAAGCTAGTAAACATTTCTTGTTTTATAATTTAAATTGTTTATTGCTCTTTTTAGCGTAATGGTTTTGAATTACCCTAAAGAGGTAATTTTGGGGTAATTACCTGTGCTATGATAACTAGATTTACTTACCTTTTTAATGATTCTATATGGCAATATAATGAAATGATCTTTGGTAGCTATCTTTTTAGAGCTCATAGTCTTTTCTTTTTCCTTGTCTAATAGTTTCAAGGGACTTTAGTTGGCATAAGTCCTTCAGTATAGTATTCATTTTGGGGGAAGCTAAGAACTGAGAAGAGAGTTGGATAAAAAGCATAACTAGAGTGTGACTTCATTGATCAAATGAACATAGAAATTATTTCTGGATGTCCTTATTCATTGCATAAATAGTCTTTAAATGGGAGACTGTCAATATTAAACTACCTGTTCAGATTTATTTGCTTTTTGAACAACTCTCTTATTTGGTAAGGTTTAGACCAAGTTACATTTTGTTCGTTTTCTTTTGATCATTGAAGCTGTCTGAGTTTAATGAGCTGAAACTGAAGTAGGTCAATAAAGTGAAGAGATTAATAGTCTGTTCTCCACCAGGCTTGGAATACATTTTACTCTGGGGGGAAAAGTCATTTCTAAAAAAGATTTTTTGATCAACTTAAAAGGTAAAGGAAATTGAAATAGCATTGACAGAGTCAAAAAGCTGAGGAATCCATGAGTTTGTCAGAGCCCTCTTTATTTATCAAGTGAAGACACCTGGTTCTGGGTTGTTAAATATTTAATATTTAATTTATCTTTGGACATACCTTACAAAGAAAACAAGGAAAATGATAGGTATGATGGAACATTGAAAAGTTGGCATGGGATACATAAAAGGGAAATCAAGACATTTTAACTTATAATTTGTCCTATGTTATGGTCACATATTTTAGTGAATACTAGTGAATTTAGTTCTGAAATCACTTTATCTTGACTACATCACTTATTAACTATGTGACCTTCAGCAAACAACTCAACTTCTCAAGGACAGTATATAGTCTGTTCCTTTTCCCTTTCATGTTCCCCTCCTGGCTCAGTGGTAAAGAACTCACTTGCTAATGCAGGAGATTCAGGTTCAATCTTTGGGTTGGGAAGATACCCTGAAGAGGGAGGGGGCAACCATTCCAGTATTCTTGCTTGGGAAACTGCATGAACAGAGGAGCCTGGTGGGCTACAGTCCCTGGGGTTACAAAAGAGCTGGACAGGACTTAGCGACTAAACAACAACAACTTTTCAGTAGTTGCGAACCACATGGTATGGTGTCAAAGCTTTGTAAACTATAATATAATCCACAGTATTGTAATTCTTCAGTTTGGTTCAGTCACTCAGTCGTGTCCAACTCTTTGTGACCTCATGAATCGCAGCATGCCAGGCCTCCCTGTCCATCACCAACTCCCGGAGTTCACCCAAACTCATGTGCATCGAGTCAGTGATGCCATCCAGCCATCTCTCCTCTGTCATCCCCTTTTCCTCCTGCCCTCAATCCCTCCCAGCATCCGGGTCTTTTCCAGTGAGTCAACCCTTCGCATGAGGTAGCCAAAGTATTGGAGTTTCAGCCTCAGCATCAGTCCTTCCAATGAAATCCCAGGACTGGTCTCCTTTAGGATGGGCTGGTTGGATCTCCTTGCAGTCCAAGGGACTCTCAAGAGTCTTCTCCGTACACTTAAAAAATTCTTTATCTGAGATCAGGGAGCAGGCAAAGTAGAAACTCTTTTTCTTCATGCAAATAAAATGCTGAACTTTCAGATGATTGTCTCCCATCATTCACTCTCAAAGTATTGATCGTATACTCACAGAAAATAGTCCGTCTTTTCATTCTTTAGTTTAGTTAATTAATTAATTTATTGTTTATAGTTTAATTCTATGTTAGAATCAAATTTGTTTATTCATATTATGTAGTTTAAAAACCAAAGACTGATCTTTTGTAAAGTGATGTCACTGAAATTACTTCTATTAAGATCAAGAAGGAGGTGCTTTGCCTGGAAACATGCTGGTTAAATGCGGTCAGGGAGAGGCTCTACAGCCTGTGATTGACATGGGGTCATTGCTATTGTTCAGTTGCTAAGTCCTGTCTGACTGTGACCCCATGGGCTGCAGCATGCTAGGCTTTCCTGTCCTTCACTATCTCCCAGAGTTTACTCAGACTCATGTCGACTGAGTCGGTGATGCCATCCAACCATCTCATCCTCTGCCACCCCCTTCTCCTCCTGCCCTCGATCTTTTAAGCATCAGGGTCTTTTCTAATGAGTTGGCAGTTTGCATCAGGTAGCCAAAGTATTGGAGCTTCAGCTTCAGCATCAGTCCTTCCAATGAATATTCAGGGTTGATTTCCTTTAGGATTGATTAGTTTGATCTCCTCGCTGACCATGGGACTCTCAAGAGTCTTCTCCAGCACCACAGTTCAGAAGCATCAGGGGAGTAGGAGTTAGTTCTCTACTGCGTTTTGTCATGCGCTTGCATGCTGTAGTGCTGCTGGGTGGTCTGTGTGTGTCTCCTGTGTTGGGGATGAAAACGTTCTTCCCATAGAAAAGATACAAAGCTGAAGCATGGTTCTTCCCATAGAAAAGATACAAAGCTGAAGCATGCTGGAAAGTCTCTGCTTGCTCCTTTAGAGGGACTTTTCACTTTGCTCTGTTCCTGGATGACATCAAAGGCATTCTGGCTTCTGGCAGCCCATGGGAAGCAGTGGCTAGAGAAGACTGGGCAAGTGGATTGTGGTGTGTTTCAGGTCTCAGCTGGTGAGGTCCCTGAAGCCTAAGTCCCTTTATCTAAGCACACAGCTCCCTTCAGGTGACCTCACAGCTCTTTGGAGTTGGCTAACTTGGGTTGGCCAAAAAGTTTGTTTGGATTGGTAAGCTGCTGCAGAACAAACTTTTTGGCCACCTCAGTACTTTTTGCTCTCATACCCTCTGAGGTAGGAAAAACCCCTCTACAGTTATTAGTTAGAGTGTTGCAGTATCCCTTAAAGTTTTTCTATACCCTGCCCTTTATAACAAATTTATTAGATAATTCTATTTGAGATACCAATTTATTTCAAGATCCTTCCTGTATGACAAAACTTTACATACATTAGATATTTAAACCCACAGCTTTCAAAGATCATTTGATTTGTAATTAAAATGTACGGAAACATAAATCTGATCTAGAGTTGATTTATAAATGCTTTTAGAAGTTCTAATCAATGGTGATCTCTTTATTCATATTCAGGTGTCTCATGATCCTGTTTCAGTTAATTGTTTCTTACTCTCTCCTTTCCCTCACTCCTTTTATGAAGAACACTAATGCTGGCTAAATCTTTAGGTTTCAGTTGGAAATATAACTAAATAGATAACACCCTGAAATAAAACAATAGTTTAATCCCCACTAACTCCCGTAATTCAACCAACAACCAAATCTCATAGAATCTGTTGCACAAATGTTCCCGTAATTTCTCTACCCACAGCTATTGCCACCACCATGCTTTAACCTAGGACCTTCTCATGGCTGGATCATTCAGTCAGCCCACATCTACACTTGGTCCTTGCCAGTCCATTTCCCAATTGATTCTCTATGAAAGTAAACGTTATCTTTATTTCTCTTGTTAAATCCTTCAAAGATTTCCCATTGCCTTTCTCTTAAAAAAAAAAAGGCAAAAACAACAAAAAAGTGATTCTGTTTTAATGTGTAACTTCTGTGTAATTAAAAAAATAAACATCTCAGTGAAATAAATGGGGGAAAACTATGACATTTCATCTGTAATACACAGCAACCAAAAGGTTAGCATACTTAATCATGAATGAGCTGTCACAAATTGGTTACAAGGATACTAATATGAAAAAAGAAGATAAAGAGGAAATTCAAATGATTAAATGACTAATATGTAGACGATTAAGTCATAACATAGGAAAAACAATTTCTTAGAAATATTGCATTATCAAAGATTGAAAATACTGATATGTAACATTCTTGTGATTATATTAGTAGGAAATATAGCACTCTCACCTACAAATACTGAAAAAGGAGATTGAAGAAGATCGTCTCTACCTTCAGGGGGAATTTTGCGTATATTACTCAAAATTTGAATTCTGTATACCTTTTGCCTATCAATTCCAATTTATAGGAAAGTGTTCTAACAAAATAATTGGACAAATTAAAACATATACATATATGTATAATAAGCTGGTTTATTGTGCTGAAAATCCATAGCTAATTAGTGCCTATTAAATGATAAATTATAAATAATCATGTGAACATTAAACCCAGACAGGTAAAGCTATGTATCTAAAGAAGAACAAGTGATTTATGGCCCTATTGATAGGAAAAAGCAAATTTTGCCTTGACTTAAAAAAAATAGAAGGAACCTATTTGCATATCAATTTATGTACAAACATACCCTAAACAATATGCAAAAAATACCATTAATAGTAAATAACATTGGAAGGTAGGGTTAGGATGAGAAAAGTTTAGAAGTAAAAATGTACTTTACAAATTTCTGTGTCCTTTAAATTCTTGAAAGAGATTTTTTTTCAGTGATACAGATTTTTAATTTACCCCATGGTTAGTAATATTTATGAATGTATGTGACTCACATTTATGGGAACATTGAGATGAAGCTTTGCAGTTCCACAATCTGAGTATCTCTGTATAATAATGACTTCAGGGTTCCTGGGTTCAGCCAATGACAGCAATGAAAACAGGCGGTCCCATTGCTCTCTATCTTAATGATCTTGATTTCTTTTGTATAGCTTATCATACCCTTCATGATCTGGCTTCTTCTTCTTTAGCTTCGTATGCTGTTTTTTCTCTCCATTTGGAAAGGTTGGCTTTTGATCCTGAGCTACCATAAGTAATGTTGTTCCTCATCGGTTATTTCTGAAAGTACTGAGGTGGTCTAAATTAACTTCAGAGCCAGAAATTGTTTCTGAAGTTATCTCTGAATCAGGGTACTTGGTTATAGCCATGATTTTAAAGGCAAATAGAAACAGCACTTCTCTTGGACTGTTGTGACAGTCAGTTGGTTTATTGGTCCAGTTTGTCTTCATTGGCAGTAATTTTCCATACCACTTAAAGGTGATATTTCTAAATGATAGAACCCAAGAACATTCCCTTCTAAATTAATTCAAATGTTCAGATTCAAGTGGCAGAAGCCCAACCAAAGCTGTCTGAAATTAAAAAAGGAATGCATTGGAAGTATTAGTATATTGAGGCATCTCAATGGACAGTGTAGATAAAGGAAGAGCAAGGATTCACATGAACTAAAGAAATGAAAATTGAGATGAGAATGTTTACAAATGTCTTACTCTTTGAGGTTACAGGCTTTTTTCCTGTTGTAAAGCAGCCATGTTCATACAGTAGAAAATATGGCTGCCATATAGCTTCTCTCAAAGGAGAGAAACTGCCCAACTCTTTTTGGTATCTACCCTTTTATTGGTGTGAGTTGAAAGAAGCAAGAGTCAAGTGCATTGAGCATCCTGTGACTTTCTCAAAGGGTGAGAGTTTATGAGTTCCAAAAAAGGTTAGTCTGAGACTTAGGAAGATCAGTGAGTTTGCTTTTGGTCAAGGTATTTGGAGGGCCTCTACACATTTTGCCAGCTGAGTCTTACATTGCCATTAGTGCCTTCGACCAAACCAGAAAATTGAGAGTGGTAAGCACAGTGAAAGCATAAAACTGGAAAAACTGTGCAGACTTGTTGAAGTGCCTGACCAGTAAAATGGGTTACTGGGTCACTGTGAGCTTCCCAGGTGGCTCAGTGGTAAAGAATCCCCCTGCCAGTGCAGAGGATGCAAGAGAAGAGGGTTTGATCCTTGGGTTGGGATCCTGAGCTACCCTGGACAAGGAAATGGCAACCCACTCCAGTATTCTTGCTGGGGAAATCCCATTGACAGAGGAGCCTAGTGAGCTACAGTCCATGGGGGCAGCAAAAGAGTTAGACATGACTAAGCTACTAAAAATTTTAAAAAAATGAAGTTCAAGAGGAGTTCTCCAGGTAGAGGTAATCTTTTCCAAAAAGACTTTAACCACAGAAGAGATAGTAACCTGTCTGCAAGGATTAGTGTGAGAAGTGTTCAGTCCAGTGATAGAACATACAGACCATGACTGAAACATGTTTTTATCTATTGTTTGGAAGGAGTTGTATGGAACCCATTTGTCAGACCTCGGATAGTCCATTAGCTTCTTTAAAATGTCTGGGAGCAGGGCTAACAGGCTTCCTGGGTTGTACTTAAAACAAGTGGTACAAATAAAGTAGGTACTTTTTGTGGCCTTATTAATGTTTTCCCACCAAAATTGATTCATGAAAGCTATCATTTTATCAGTAGAGCAATGGTTTAATGCATGTATAGTGGTGAGAGTGAATTTTAGAGTCTTTGGTAAGATTGGGTTGTTATTTCATCCAAACCAGAGCTTTCGTTTGTAATCAAACCAAAAATTGTTGAATTTTCAGTCTTGTTTTTTATTTCCCCCTGTGGACAATTGTTGGGCTTCTCTAGTCAGTTTTTCTAATTATAATTTGGGGAACTATCATGTTGGACCACAACAAAGGTTTGGCTGCCAGTGGTCCCTTTGAGGGCATCATTCCTTGAGGAAATATCAACAAGTTGATTTCCCTTAGGTTTCCAAGAGTCAGGTGAAAATAAGGCATCTAATAATTTCTAATAGGGCCCAATCTGGAGAAATGTTTCCCCAAACCAATTAGGAAGCAGGATTGGGAGGAGCCTTCATAGCTCCTCAGAGCCCATCGCTGAAAATTGGGAGGATGTTGGAGAGCTGGTTAGAGAGATGAAGGTGCCTAAAGTGCTTACATTTTTAACAGGCTCTTTTCCAATGTCCTGCCTTTTTGTAAATAATAGGATGAACTGGAAGGGATTTGGTTCTGTTCAAAAACCTTCATTTACTGGAGTTGAAGATTAAGAATTTTGGTGGTCTTCCTTTGAGGTGACTCATTTAGATTGTGAGAGAGCTGGTTCACCAAACTAACTTGATCTGAAATGGACATAGTTTCCCATTCCATCCTGGTCCTGTTCGCTACAATGGAAAGGTCTTGGTTTGGCCCATTAATAGAGTTAAAAGCTACCTGGGTGAAATCAACATATGAAGGAAAACCAGAATTTTTTTTAAAAACAATCTTTAAGTCAATCACAATGTTAATGCTCAGGTTCGTCAGATCTCTGTGTGCAGACTGACTTTTGCTCTAGTCCAGTAGTGTTTGGAAAAGTCCAAGGAATTTCTCTCTGAGGTTGCCTTCTGATTGCTTGAGTCTGATAATGTAGTAAGTTGGGGGACTGATCTCCTGGTTGTAATTCTAGAGACCTTTCAGGATTTTGCTAATTGGTGTTTTTCATGCAGGGCTGGTCCTGGTCTTCATGAGCAAACATATGAGCTAGCTATTATAACCAGGTTGATAAGCTTGAATGACTGCATTAAATGTCTCAGTAAATCTCTGAAGATCATTGGTCACTTTGGGAAGACCAACTATGGCTTGCAGTTCAGCTTTTCTTCTTAAAGAGATAAGAGAGAGGGTCAGGGCATGAGAACTCCCTTTTCTGGCATCCTGACCCTGTTTAATTGGTTTCTATTTGTTGTTTTCACAAGTAACATGCTAGCTTGTTAACTTGCAAACAGGAAAAACTACCAGACTCTTCACACAGCCATGCAACTTCACCTGGCATATGGCATACATAGATTGACCTGGTATTTCATTTCAGCCACACCTCAATGCTTTATCCCCCACAATGGACCATATCTTTTCATCCATCTTGCCTTTTGTCACCTCTCTGTGGAATATCATTCCCCCTGCTTCTCTGCCTCCAATCTTATCTGACCAATCAGAGTTCAAATTTGTTTCGCTACTCATCAGTGTTGTAGACTTAGACAAATTTAAGTATGATAAGCTCACTTTTTCATTTATTAAATGGGAATATTTTCCTTTTTAGAAACTTTTTCTTTTGTTTGGGGATATAGCTGATTAACAATGTTGTGCCAGTTTCAGGTGAACAGTACAGGGACTCAGTCATACACACACATGTATCCATTCTCCCCCAGACTCGCCTCCGCCAGGCTGCCACATACATCGAGCACAATTTCATGTGCTATACAGTAGGCCCTTCTAGGTTATTCATTTTAAATATAGCAGTGTGTACATGTCTATCCCATACTCCGTAACTATCTCTTTTTTCTGTCCTTCCCCCACCCCCTTGCAACCATAATTTCATTCTCTAAGTCTGTGAGTGTCTTTCTTAAACGGGAATATTTTCCACCTTGTATTTTTTTTTTTTTTTGGTAAGGATACTATAAGGCATCTATTAAAAATTATTCAAGATAAAGCTCCAAATCTCCTCTGACCCTCCTGTCTTATCTCTCCAAGGAGAGAAAATAATTTTTTCTTCTGTGCTCCCATAGAACCTGGTACGTACTTCTTTCATAGCACTTTGTCACATTAATTAAATTTTTTGCAAATGTGTCTCCCCCTGGATTGAGCCTTGTGGGGATAAAACTGCATTCTCTCCTTCTTGGTATCCTTAATAACTATCACAGCATCTTGTACAGAACAGGTGTTTAATCAATATTTAATGAATTCATTTGATTTATTAATCAAAATAAGGAACAGGAAATTACTCTACAATTTAGCACAGGTGGAAGGAAGGCTTAGAATCTCTTGAATAGTCCCCTAAGAAGGGGGGTTAAGAGCCCATCTACACTGTAGGGTTGCCCACTCACACTCACTACTCAGAAGCTTATACATTGATCAGCCTTGAAGATACCATTTTAAGAATGATGATTAACTGACCTCAAAAGGAATAGCCAGCAAAACCCAACCTATGTTCTGTTGCATATTATTTCTATCAGCTGCTTCATTAGTGTTCTTAGAAAGTTTCATTAGCTTGGGAGCAACATTGCATCTTGAACATGTTTCTTCAAGAGTCCCCAGACATGTCAGGATATTAAAGCTCTGGGAATTACTACACTTGCTGCTGCTGCTGCTAACTCGCTTCAGTCGTGTCCGACTCTGCGATCCCATAGACAGCAGCCCATGAGGCTCCCCCGTCCCTGGGATTCTCCAGGCAAGAACACTGGAGTGGGTTGCCACTTCCTTCTCCAATGCATGAAAGTGAAAAATGAAACTGAAGTCACTCAGTCGTGTCCGACTCTTAGCGACCCCATGAACTGCAGCCCACCAGGCTCCTCCGTCCATGGGATTTTCCAGGCAAGAGTACTGGAATGGGTTGCCATTGCCTTCTCCTTACTACACTTGAAAGAATCTATTTATTTGATTTTTAAGAAAAAAATTTATTTGCATAGCGGAAGGAGTGTTTTTTTTTTTTCTCATTCTCACTTTTTACTAGATGGTCAGTGCTGAAATCAGATTTATTATATCCTTTGCAGCCAAAGATGGAGAAGCTCTATATAGTCAGCAAAAACAAGACTGGGAGCTGACTGTGGCTCAGATCATGAACTCATTTTGCCAAATTCAGACTTACACTGAAGAAATTAGGGAAAACCACTAGACTATTCAGGTATGACCTAAATCAAATCCCTTACAATTATACTGTGGAAGTGACAAATAGATTCAAGGGATTAAATCTGATGGACAGAGTGCCTGAAGAGCTATGGATGGAGGTTCCTGACATTGTACAGGAGGCAGAGATCAAGACCATCCCAAGAAAAAGAAGTGCAGGAAGGCAAAATGGTTGTCTGAAGAGGCCTTACAAATAGCTGTGAAAAGAAGTGAAAGGCAAAGGAGAAAAGGAAAGATATACCCTTTTGAATGCAGAGTTCCAAAGAATAGCAAGGAGAGATAAGAAAGCCTTCCTCAGCGATCAATGCAAAGAAATAGAGGAAAACAGTAGAATGGGAAAAACTTGAGATTTCTTCAAGAAAATTAGAGATACCAAGGGAACATTTCATGCAAAGATGTGCTCGATAAAGGACAGAAATGGTATGGACCTAACAGAAGCAGAAGATATAAAGAAGAGGTGGCAAGAATACACAGAGGAACTGTACAAAAAAGATCTTCACGACACAGATAATCATGATGGTTTGATCACTCACCTAGAGCCAGACATGCTGAAATGGGAAGTCAAGTGGACCTTAGGAAGCGTCACTATGAACAAAGCTAGTGGAGGTGATGGAAATCCAGTTGAGCTATTTCAAATCCTGAAAGATGATGCTGTGAAAGTGCTGCACTCAGTATGCCAGCAAATTTCGAAAACTCAGCAGTGGCTACAGGACTGGAAAAGGTCAATTTTTATTCCAATCCCAAAGAAAGGCAGTGCCAAAGAATGCTCAAACTATCGCACAGTTGTACTCATGTCATACACTAGCAAACTAATGCTCAAAATTCTCCAAGCCAGGCTTCAACAGTATGTGAACCGTGAACGTCCAGATGTTCAAGCTGAATTTAGAAAAGGCAGAGGAACCAGAGATCAAACTGCCAACATCAGTTGGATCATTGAAAAAGCAAGAAAGTTCCAGAAAAACATCTATTTCTGCTTTATTGACTATGCCAAAGCCCTTGACTGTGTGGATTACAACAAACTGTGGAAAATTCTGAAAGAGATGGGAATACCAGACCACCTGACCTGCCTCCTGAGAAATTTGTATGCAGGTCAAGAAGCAACAGTTAAAACTGGACATGAAACAACAGACTGGTTCCAGATTTGGAAAGGAGTACGTCAAGGCTGTATATTGTCACCCTGCTTATTTAACTTATATGCAGAGCACATGTTGAGAAATGCTGAGCTGGTTAAAGCATGAGCTGGAATCAAGATTGCCGGGAGAAATATCAACCACCTCAGGTATGCAGATGACACCACCCTTATGGCAGAAAGTGAAGAAGAACTAAAGAGCTTTTGATGAAAGTGAAAGAGGAGAGTGAAAAAGTTGGCGTAAAGCTCAACATTCAGAAAACTAAGATCATGGCATCTGGCCCCATCATTTCATGGCAAATAGGTGGGGAAACAATGGAAATAGTGGCAGACTTTATTTATTTATTTTTTTTTGGCTCCAAAATCACAGCAGATGGTGACTGCAGTCATAAAATTAAGAGACGCTTGCTCCTTGGAAAAAAGTTATGGCCAACCTAGACAGCATATTAAAAAGCAGGACATTACTTTGCCAACTAAGGTCCGTCTAATCAAAGCTATCGTTTTTCCAGTAGTCATGTATGGATGTGAGAGTTGGATTATAAAGAGAGCTGAGTGCCAAAGAACTGATGCTTTTGAACTGTGGTTTTGGAGAAGACTCTTGAGAGTCCCTTGGACTGCAAGGAGATCCAACCAGTCCATCCTAAAGGAAATCAGTCCTGAATATTCATTTGAATGGCTGATGCTGAAGCTGAAACGCCAATACTTTGGCCACCTGATGCGAAGAACTTACTCATTTGAAAAGACCCTGATGCGGGGAAAGACTGAAGGCAGGAGGAGAAGTGGACGACAGAGGATGAGATGGTTGGATGACATCACCAACTTAGTGGACATGAGTTTGAGCAGGCTCCTGGAGTTGGTGATCTGCAGGGAAGCCTGGCATGCTGCATTCTATGGGGTTGCAAAGAGTCAGACACGACTGAGCAACTAAACTGAACTGAACTGACACTTTTTACCATTCTTCTGGGACATTTTTAACTCAATACCAGTTAGGGAAGCTCTTCATGAAAAAAGGGATGGAGCAGATGGAGAGACTTAGAAGGCAGAATTGTTAGGGAATTTGAGTGGAAGGATGAGTCTAGTACGATTTAAAGGGTTTTTTTTTTTTTAATATTTATTTTTGACTGTGTAGTCTGTAGGTCTGTGGGCGTCAGTAGTTGTGGTGCACAGGTTTGGTTGCTCTGCGACATGTGGTATATTCCCAGAATAGAGACTGAACCCATTTCCCCTGCATTGGCAGGTGAACTCTTAACCACTGGGCCACCATGGAGGTCCTTGATTTTCAGTTTTTAAAGTAACTTTCAGAGAGTAGAAGACAGTCTGCAGGGAAGAAGGTACATTAATTTTTTTGCAAATATACAAAACATAGGGAAACACTCTTTCCCTATGCAAATGAATTTTTTTCTTAATAATCAGATAAATAGATTCTGTCAAGTGTAGTACTTCTCAGAGTGTTAATATCTTGACATGTGTTAAAGAAACATGTTCCAGATGCAATGTAACCTCCATGTCAGTACTCAGGTTACTCTGATATTTATGGTGATAATATTCATTAGACAGTTGGAAGTATGAGTCCAAATACACTTGAGAGAAAGTTGATAATGATGTGGAGATCATTAGTTATGTGGGTTAATTCCTGGGAGTAGAAGGTTATTTGGGGACAGAACTGAGAGGCAGAATGTGGATCAACACAAATAATTAAGGGCTAGGAGAAAGCAGATAATCCAGTGATGTGCTGGAAATCAAAGAAAGGAAGGGTTTTGAGAACTGGGGTTAAATATGGTCAGATTACACAAAGAGGTCAGGCGTGATTAGAAATGTGTACGTGTCTCTTCGACCTGACAGCATGGAGTCCCCCAGTTCCCGGCTGTGTGCGTTCACCAAGGGTCAGGTCAGACTAGAGAGTGCAAGGCTGGCATGAGAATGAGGTGAACCCGATCGACGCAGACCACTCTTTCAAGAAACTAAATTCTGCAGATAAGAAGAGAAAAAGCTAGAAAAAGATACTTGGTAGTTTTTGTGTGTATGTGTTTTGCAAAGTACACTCTTTATGAACCTGTCTACTGGTTAAGAAAGTAATGGAATGAGCACAGAAGAAGTGACAGAGAGGCAACTGGCAGTTAGCGAAGGCCCTTTTGGCCGTGTTAAGGATTTTTGACTTTATCCCAAAAGCAATAGATCGCCACAGGAAATCTTTTCTCATAAGTACCAGGATCAGATTTGCAATTTAAAAGGACTTTTCCTGTTGGTAGGCTATCCATTTAAAGCTTCTTTTTTAGGTTTAAGATTAGAGAGGGGGTGGTATAGATGGAAAGAGGTAAACTTAAAAAAAATTATTTAAGAGGTAGAATCAATATGATTTTGATTCCTTCTACTTACCTTGCAATGGGAACCTATTAAGGTGCTCCCTGTATACTTTAAAAATTGTACATCCAGCTGAAATCAGTCCTGAAAGCAAGAGGAATATATTGACCTTGAATTCATGGCTGTTTGAGTATCCTTAATTACCCTGCATGTTGTGTCTGGCTGTTGAGATGACATATGCTTCTCACAGGCCCCTTCTAACTATCTATTTGTGAGTGAGTTATAAAACTTCTAAAGGAGCTTATAGTTGGAGCCAAAAGGAGTCAAGCCATTCCGTGTCTTTAGTGATTTCAATTAGCCATAGATCTACTACTTGTATTGTAGCTTTTCCAATATTAGTTTAAATCAATGCACAGAGGTTTATTTAATCTAAAAATAATCATGGGAAAAGCAATGTGAATCTAAGTATAGAAATGATATAAAAAATAAGAGAAGGAAAATAATATGAAATCAATTATAAGATTAAGACTTGAAATAGCAGACTTTTTAAGTAGAATAAAGCATCAGTGCTTGTGAGTTGACCTGAAAATTTTGGCTCTGAGTTTCCTGTTAGGCACTACAAAGAATAAAGCAAGTAATTAAATGAGTCAGAGCAGTTATGAGAAAGGAGGAACAAGTAATGAGTAAATTTTCTATGGGTCTTTTCAGAATAGATTATGTGATGATCTAAACAATTTAAGCCAGTAGATGAGATTTTTTTTTTAATATCTGATAGAAGAAATACACGGATAAGGCAATGGCACCCCACTCCAGTACTCTTGCCTGGAAAATCCCATGGACGAAGGAGCCTGGTAGGCTGCAGTCCATGGGGTCGCTAAGAGTCGGACTTGACTGAGTGACTTCAGTTTCACTTTTCACTTTCAGGCATTGGAGAAGGAAATGGCAACCCACTCCGGTGTTCTTGCCTAGAGAATCCCAGGGACAAGGGAGCCTGGTGGGCTGCCGTCTATGGGGTCGCACAGAGTCGGACACGACTGAAGCGACTTAGCAGCAGTAGCAGCGGCAGAAGAAATATATGTGGAATGTTAGGATAGTGGTCTTCCTGGCCAGGAAGAAACAGTGCAGAGACTTTTTCCTTGTAGTGATTTTCCTTGTAGAATTATCGTGATGCCTGATAATAAGGTGTTAGATTGAGATTAAATATGTTGTTAGAAGAGAGGAAATGATCAGATCAAAATTTTAAAGATGCCAATAGATCCTTCTGATAAATATTACCTATGAAATGCTTTTAGCAGAATATACCAAGCCTGTCTCAGCTGCTTATGGTAAATATATCTCATACTTACTTATGAATTTATGCAGTGCAGGCTATAGGAAAATGTCACTGTTAGTTATGTAATTATCAGAGTATAAAATGGAGGTTAAAAAAAAAAAAGGTGAAAGTGTTGGTTGCTCAGTCGTGTCCGACTCTTTGCAACGCTATAGACTGTAGCTCTCCAGTTTCCTCTGTCCGTTGGATTTTCCAGGCAAGTATACCGGAGTGGCTTGCCCTTTCCTACCCTAGGCAATCTTCCCAACTCATGGGTTGAACTTGGGTCTCCTGCATTACAGGCCGATTCTTTATCATCTGAGCCACCAGGGAAGCCCAAAATGGACATAACTCATGAACAAATAGCTTTTCGTGTTTGATCAACTCTTTAGTAAACTTATGTGTTCCCTTTGGGCCAGAGTTTATCCTAATGTGATGAGAGCTTCATTGATGTCTGTGTCTCATAATTTCCTGTATCCTTAGAATTATTAGTAAGGCTTGTGATTTTGTAAGTCACTGATTCCGGGGGTTGAATTTGATCATCCAGCTCTTTTTGTTATCCCACTTTCTAGCCTAGTGAGCATTCAGGTTTGTGGGTTTCCTTTGTAAGTCTTAAAAATTTTCAGCATTTTGTGCATTAAAATTTTATTTTATCAAACATTAGAAACCAATGCAATACTGTAAAGCAATTATTCTTCAATTAAAAGTAGATAAATGAAAAAAATTTATTTGGTCAGGGAAATAATAATATAAACATTTTCAATAATCAAAGATAGGTGTCCATCTTATATTTGATGAGAACATCACTATAATCCTTATGGAATAACCTACCTCCCCTGTACATCTCTTTGAGAAATTAAGGGACTCTTGTCTTTCTGCATGTTAAGCTGTTTCTTTTTTATTTGCCTGCCCCCAGTGCTAAAAGCATGATGCTAAAGCTGAAACACCAGTACTTTGGCCACCTCAAGTGAAGAGTTGACTCATTGGAAAAGACTCTGATGCTGGGAGGGATTGGGGGCAGGAGGAGAAAGGGACGACAGAGGATGAGATGGCTGGATGGCATCACTGACTCGATGGATGTGAGTCTGAGTGAACCCTGGGAGTTGGTGATGGACAGGGAGGCCTGGCGTGCTGCAATTCATGGGGTCACAAAGAGTCGGACAAGACTGAGCAACGAACTGAACTGATGATGTCTTCCTTTCTATTATTTTTTTCTGTCTACCTTTTGATGTTTTGTGAAATAACTCCTTAAGGTATACATTTAATAAAATAGTTCCTCCTTCCCCAAATAATGTATAAGTAAATTTATGATGCATCTTTTAGTGTCTTAAAATGGAGAAAATGCAAGGGTCGATCTTGGAATGCAACTCATGCTTTCACTGTGCCAGGCATCATTATGATTCTCTCATAAGCACATTCCTACCAGTGATTCCAAATTAATATCACCTCCCATAATCATCCAGGGCGTGAACAAGCATTTAAAAATCATCCACCTTTTCCTCTGAGCTTGTATTCAAAGAATCTGCTAGTTTATTTCCTTGTGTATTCTAAAAGGTCATAAGTTATTTTGGGATGTAATGGTCATTTTTCACAGTTGGGTGCTGTGTAGCATGGCTCTTCAGAAATTCTGTTCTAATGAAAAAAAAAAAAAAAAGAAGCAGCAGCACATAAAGAAAGATCTCAACTTTTTAAGAGAGAAACTTTTAAAGATAGAATTATTTTTAAGGTAGAGTTATTTTTAAATATATTGTTACTTATTTCTAGGCACACAGGAAAGTCCTGGTGATTGGGTTGGGACAATTTGAGTGTGTCATTCTATACCCTAAAGCACTCTGCCTGCCCACCCACGATTTCTAAGTCTGGCTTATTTGGCTTTTCCACTGCCATGTATTGATATTTTACAGTTCCTAAGATTTTTCTGTATAACATGGATCAGTTCATTCTGTCTTGCTACCCTCTTCCCTAGAGTATTGGCTTGAGTACTTTGGTTGTAAGAAACACAGACTAATTTGGTCTAATTCCCTGGTAACTCAGTTGATAAAGAATCTGCCTGCAGTGCAGGAGACCAGGGTTTGATCCCTGGGTCGGGAATATTCCCTGGAGAAGGAAATGGCAACCCATTCCAGTATTCTTGCCTAGAAAATCCCATGGGCAGAAGAGCCTGGTGGGCTGCAGTCCATGGGGTTGCAAGAGTCAGACATAGTGACTAAACCACCAACACAAACATAATTTATTATAAGGGCTTAGCTGTATCTAATGAAGCCCCAAGATAGAGGACGTAACTTGGTCCAGAAAAGGTCTACCGTAGGAACTGTAGAGAAGTCTGACGGTGTCCCCTTCATTTCTCTACTCTGCACACTGCTTTTTTGTCTCCATGGTGAAATAGCACGGGTGCCTCACTCCTAAATTATACATAAAACAGTCTGATGGAAAACAGATTAGACTTTCTCTGTGTTTCAATGCAAAATTCTCAGATGAAACAGTCCAGTTGATTCTGTTTCAATCACTTATTTGCTTTCAGTTGAACAAACTAATCAGATGTGAGGGCACCTGATACACCTGAGGCCGGGGCCTCTCCCGTGGAGGTGTTGAGAGAGCAGTTCTCAGAGGAAAGGCGGGGTTACGAGTCGGGGCTGATTCTCACAGGAATTGTGGTGGATAATTCATTTTGGTCTGTGTGTATATATTAGTCATTCAGTTCAGTTCAGTTCAGTCGCTCAGTCATGTCCGACTCTTTGCAACCCCATGAATTGCAACATGCCAGGCCTCCCTGTCCATCACCAGCTCCCGGAATTCACTCAGACTCACGTCCATCGAGTCAGTGATGCCATCCAGCCATCTCATCCTCTGTCGTCCCCTTCTCTCCTGCCCCCAATCCCTCCCAGCATCAGAGTCTTTTCCAATGAGTCAACTCTTCGCATGAGGTGGCCAAAGTACTGGAGTTTCAGCTTTAGCATCATTCCTTCCAAAGAGATCCCAGGGCTGATCTCCTTCAGAATGGACTGGTTGGATCTCCTTGCAGTCCAAGGGACTCTTCAAGAGTCTTCTCCAACATCACAGTTCAAAAGCATCAATTCTTCGGTGCTCAGCCTTCTTCACAGCCTTGACTAGACGGACCTTTGTTGGCAAAGTAATGTCTCTGCTTTTGAATATGCTATTTAGGTTGGTCATAACTTTTCTTCCAAGGAGTAAGCGTCTTTTAATTTCATGACTGCAATCACCATCTGCAGTGATTTTGGAGGCCCCCCCCCAAAATGAAGTCTGACACTGTTTCCACCATTCCCTTAGTCCTTCGGTCACATCCAACTCTGAGACCCCAAGGATGGTAACCCTCCAGGGTCCCCTGTCCATGAAATTCTCCAGGTATGAATACTGCAGTGGGTTGCCATTCCCTTCTCCAGGGGATCTTCCCAATCCAGGGATCGAACCCAGGTCTCCCACATTGCAGGCAGATTCTTTACCAACTGAGCCACCAGGGAAGGCAAATAAAGCTATCTGAATTTCAGTCGTGTCTGACTCCTTGTGATTCCATGGACTGTAGCCCAGCAGGCTCCTCTGTGCATGGAGTTCTCCAGGCAAAAATACTGGAGTGGGTAGCCATTCCCTTCTCCAGGGGATCTTCCCAACCCAGGGATTGAACCAAGGACACCTGCATTGCAGGCACATTCTTTATTGTCTGAGTCACTGGGGGAAGAGATTTTTGGTCTGGGCTCCATTTATTGTTGCAAACTTCATTTCCTTCCCCATCCCTAATCCCACCAATGACAAGGTCTCAAGTCTATATACATCCATGCATGCAAATACATCCTTGAAAATGGAGAAGTAGTTCTGTTTCCTGTACCAAATAGTTGAGAATCTCAGCTTCAGCCTGGCTTGAGGTAGCTGTGATGCAAGGGCTCAGTTTCGCTTAGAGAAACAGTATGGATTATTGGCTGCAGAATAATTTGGGGCTCATTAAAACTGAGGGGATGAGATGGCAATTGAGTTTTTTCATCCTTCAAGGAGCAGGCTCTACTGCTGCTGTTTCTTAACAGATATTTGTATTAGTTCATGTTTAGCCTTTTTGTCTGCTGAGGTGTTTAACATGTCACAGAATTTCGACTCCAAGTTCATGACTTCAGGTTTGAGAGAGCGTTCCATTTAGCAGAGCTTCTCTCTGCTTCAGGAAATGCTTTCATGTTAGAATTGCTTTGTTATGGGTTATAAAAGTAAGGGTTTAAATATGTAATTTTCTGAGAACATTCATCAACCGTGACTGGAAAACAACCAAGTACATTATACATTGAAGGATCAATGATGCCATTTATATATATGAGGGACAGCATTACTGTTCTACCAGTGGTCATTATGTTGACCATATTTGTTTAACTTTGTGGATTGGCAAATGTTACATTTTTTAAAAATTGAATCCAGAACCATAAAAAAGCCCTTAATAGTGGAAATACTTGATAGTGTTCTGAAAAAAAAATTTATTTCAAAGAATAATATCAATATATCCTTTATGAGGACATTGCCTATATTCCATAAAAGAAAAATGATGAATCTGTAAATTACAGTGATGCATTATTGAGGAGTATTTGTAGAAATGTAAATACGATCATCATAAATACTATTTCAAAAGGTTTATTGAACCAGTTTTTAATGTCTTCAGCAATATGTTCATCCTGGATCTATATTTAAAACCCTGTCATTAATTTTAAGTCATGAAAGTGCTTTCATAGGCTTCTTCCAAAATATATTTATGTGCAAGTAGGAGAAAGGAAGGGCTTCCCTGGTAGCTCAGACAGAAAGAGTCCATCTGCAATGCAGGAGACCTGGGTCTGCCCCCTGGGTCAGGAAGATCCCCTGAAAAGGGGAATGGCAACCCACTCCAGTATTCTTGCCTGAGGAATCCCGTGGACAGAGGAGCCTGGTGGGCTACAGCCCATGGGTTCTCAAAGAGTTGGACATGACTGAGTGACTAACACACAACACACAAGGGAGAAAGGGAAGGAGACCAATACTTTCCTGAAGAGCTTTTGTTCCCAGTACTGCGCTAGTTACATACAATACACTGGGAAACAAGGCAAAGGTGGTCCTTATCCTATTGGAGCTTTCAGTCTTGGGAGAGAAGCAAATTAAATGGCATCAATAAACTACACAGAGCAGATGTTCAGGAAAGCACCAGGATTCAGGGTGACATCAGAAACTATTAGGCAGCCCTCTCGTCAGGGTTGGCTGATGTCAGAAAGGAATGAACTTTAAAAGTGGTAAACAGGTTTTACACAACAGCCTTCAGTGAGTTGGCATGACCTTATAATTATGCCTTGTAATGAATAGGATCCCAAATGCAGCATGATTGTGCATGTAATTGCTATCTAGAGTCAAGAGAACAACCAACATGGTAGCCCAGATGACTGCAGATCTTTGAAAACTACAGCCTTCTTGAATGTGGCTACTTCTTCCAACATAGCTGATTTCTCCCTTCTTAAAATTCTTCCAGGACACCATACTGTTTTCCTCGGCCTCTTCTCCTATCTTTATCCTTCTACCTCATTGATGGCTCTTTCTCAGGATTTTGGGAAGGTCTCCTCTTCTGCTCCAGTTCATACTGCCATGCCTTTGTCCTGGCTGGTGGTTCTCACCAAGAGGAAGGTGTGCCCCAGGGGGACATTGTGAAGCCACATCTGGCTTCTAGTAGGTTGAGTTCAGCTGTGACTGCCCTGATCTCTGTCTTCTAGTTTTGCAGTCCACAAAGACCATGAGTTTTCTATTGGAATTTTGGTCAGCTTATGTATGTGGGCTGCCCACAGGCTTAAAGCCATGGGGATGAAAAACTAACCTCATGCTGTTCCTTTCCTCCAACTGTTGACTCTTGTCTAGAATCCTTCTTTCATTCACTCTCTAGGGCTCTCAGGTCATTAACTGTTGTATTTTACTCAGTTCATGGTGGCTCTCTGAGGCTAGCACTGCCCTATGGCAAGTGGAATCCTTCTGGTTATTTCTTGGACATACAAATTGTATTTCCACTTTAGAGCAGAGGACTGGAACAGCCACTAAATGGGTGTTATCAGACTCTGCATTTAGTGTCAGGCCCTTTGATGTTCTGGTGGCGGTTTAGTCGCTAAGTTGTATTGGACTCTTGTGACCCCATGAACTGTAGCCCACAAGGCTCCTCTGTCTGCGGGATTTTCCAGGCAACAATACTGGGGTGGGTTGCCATTTCCTTCTCCAGGGATCTTCCCAACTCAGGGATCTAACCTGTGTCACCTGCGTTGCAGACAGGTTCTTTACCGATTGAGCCACCTTCAGGAATAAACCATAAAAGAGAGTGGAGTGGTTTGGCCTGCTGTAACCCTTGAAAATATTATTACTGTTGTATTGGCTAGATTTCTTGATCAGGTAGGTAACAAAAGAACCTGTAGTAGACCAGCCTTCACTCTGAGCTGGAAAATAACTCTGGCATCTGCAAACCTTGCCTGCTTGCATAATTAAATTCAGTTTCAGCAGAAGTGAGAAAGCTTTGCTTTCCTGGAGGCCTCAGCAAATATCTCTTTGCATTTCTTTCTTGTGACTGGCTGACTATTTCTGAATCAATCATTGTGCTGACAGGATAGAATGCTGTGTTTTCATCCTTTTGTGTGTATCAGTTTTATCTAAATAACATATATGTAAGTGAGGAAGAGACAGAGCTTCAAAAGAAATTTCAAGAGAAGAAACATGCTAGGCAGCTCTCAGCAAATCCAGTGACATTGTCATGATTCTTGCTAGATACATGGACTTAAGTACTTTTTATGTTACCTGGATGAAGAAATACATTTGACTCAGTCAAAATTTTTTCACCCTCACCCTGATAACATTTACAAATTATCATTTTCACAATGTCTGGTAAGAAGATACTCTCAGAAAAGACAAAAAGAGAAAATTTACCAGTATAACCTTATTATTCTGAATTCCAAGGCTCTGTTTTCATCTGGTGAGAATTTGGTATTTTATGACATGTAACATCCATTCTGGTGAACCTAAAATATATCTTGACACCAAGGCCCTTTCCTATATCAGCTATCAACAAAGTTGATATGTGTTACAAATATGAAATTCCTGTAAGTTGACTAGGGGAGAAATACATGTTTAAAATAAAAAGAAAATGTATATTATCAACCAGCAGTACTATTTTAAGTCTTTTTTTTTTGTAATAGAAAGCATGGATACAGAAAACCCTTGGATTTAAGCTTATTTTATTTCTTGTACTCCATTGAAATTATTATTAAGGATGCTTAAATTGTACCATGTTTGGTCAGCAAAAACGTTTTGAAGTTAACTTTTTTTCAGTTTTACTGCTTTTTTTTTAATTGAAGTGTAGCTGATTTGCAATGTTATGTTGATTTCTGCTGTACAGCAAAGTGACTCAGTTATATACACACACACAAATCTTTTAAAAATATTCTTTTCCATTATGGTTTATCATAGGATACTGAATATGGTTCTCTGTGCTATACAGTAGGACCTTGTTGTCTGTCCATTCTCTACATTAAAGCTTATATGTAAGCTAATTCCATCCCTCCCCCAACCCCAACCCCTTTGGCACCCACCAGCCTGTTCTCTACGTCATGATTCTGTTTCATAAATAAGTTCATTTGTATCACATTTTTGATTCTACATATAAGTGATCTCATACAGTATTTGTCTTTCTCTTTCTGACTTACTTCACTTAGTTTGATACTTGAAGTTAGCTTCTGTTGTGGGCTTAATTGTGCTCCCCTAAATTCCTAAGTTGAAACTCTAGCCCCCAATATGGCTGTATTTGGAGAGGGGTGATAATGAAGTTTAAATGCGGTCAGAAGGATGGCTCCTAATCTGATATTACTGGTGTCTTTACAAGAAGAAAGATGTGGAGTGTGCACATGTACAAAGAGAAGGCCACCTGAGCACGTACAGGAAAGATGCCATCTGTAAGTCAAGGATTTGAGGGGCCTCTGGAGAAACCAAGCGAGACCTACTAGCACCTTGGTCTCGGGTTTCCAGCCTCCAGAACGGTGAGAAAATACATTTCTGTTATGGAGGCCACCTGTCTGTGGTTTTCTGCTCTGGCAGCCCTGGCAGAATGATATGATTCCCAAGTCCTTCTTGATATGATCCTGGTAGTTATTTGATGGCTTCTTTGCTATCTGGTGGACGATGCTTTAGCTAGTCTGTCATCTTATGTGTTTCCTGCCCCAGACCCAGAGGGAGGCATTTCTTCAAAAAGCACTGACTTCTTGAGAGGTGTGGTATTTCAAGATTATAATCTGGGTGCAAGAGGGACCCTTTGCCACATGATTTCTCATTGTTCCTAGGTCTTTTCAGTGAAACTAGGGAATATATATTTTAAAGGTAAATTTCTTGATGCTTTCATAATGATAGTTTAAGTCAAGATTGCAAACTTTTACTTAAGCTCCTCTTTACTATGTCTGTATCTCTTTTCATCTTCACTAAAAACATCCTGATTTTCAAGGATACAGAAGAGAATTAGAGCATAGAATTTGGGTATTCCATAATTGCTTATTTTCTATATCCTATTTCACTCTCACAGCAGTTTCAGGATAGCATAAAATACAGGTTTTAGTATTTGTCCTATTTTTTCCTTCAGTGCGCTTACATTATAAACAATATATTTTGTCAGTTTTCTTTTAATTTATTTATTTTTAATTGAAGGATAATTGCTTTACAGTATTGTGTTGGTTTCTACCAGACATCAACATGAATCAGCCATAGATCTTTTAAATCCTTTCATTCTTTCTGATTTTTCACAATCCCTTATTTTCCACCCTTTGTTTCCCTTAGGTACTACTTTTGAATGATCGGCTCCTGTGCTCCTTCTAGTTTATTCTTTCCTTTGGAATGTTTTTCTTTCATCTTTAATTCTTTCCTGAGTACTGTCACCTCACATCTGAATTTTTGAAATTCTGATTTGTGGTGTTCTTTTATGCTTTGTGTCATCTTTTAGCTTGTTTTGAAATAACTTGGCTGATTTTTTTATTTCTTTTTGGGGGAGGGCATGTCTTTCTGGCATGTTTTCTTTGTCTGTGGGGATGTTATTCTGTTCTTTATTCCTTTTTATATTATAATAACTCTGTATGAGATTTGACCTCAGTATGTTTTGATATTCATTTTATGTGAAGTTAGTTTTTTTCCTTGAAAATTTAGATTGAGATAGACTTCAGAACAGTTTTTGTGGCTTTCCAGAGTTTCTCTTCTGTTGGTTTTTGTGTAGTGTTTGAAAGTATGGCTGCTTGTTTTCTGAAATTTCCTGGATTTGTTTCCTTTCCCACTTTGGTCTAGGCGTTCTCTGTCTGTGTCTCTTAAATTCTTCTACTGTTGAATTTTAATTCCTCTTCCAGACGTTTCTCTTCTGTGTGGGGTTCTTCCTTGGAAAGGCACCTGCTGGATCTGGAGCATTCATAGGGGTCTGGATTGCTCCTGCCAATTCATTCCTTTTCATCTTGGCTCCTTTGTGCATATCCAGTAATGGAGAGGGCAAAACTTTCCCAGTTTCAGCTGCTGGTTGCAGATCGGGTCACTGCTTTTCTGTGAATGCCTCTTGGCTCTCTGGGCTTCATCTGTTGTCAGATTCTCCAGACATTAGCCCTCTGCTTCATCTGTCTCCCTCCTGCCCTGACTCTGTTACTGTGAAGCTCTGTTGGCTGTTGCTGGTTTTCCCCCTATCACGTATATACTCTGAAGTTTGTGGGGATATTCCATCACTCAGTTTTGTTATATTTTTTGGATTTAATTTCAAGTTGTCCTATCTGGTCTTTGTGGGGACTGGGATATTGTGAAATGATGCTGCTACTGCCACCATCTTTCCGGAATGCCTCCCAATGATCCCATTTTAACATATTAAAAACTGTGCACGAGCAGGTAGATGGTTGTAACAGCTGCTTAAGCTGGGGAACAGAAAGGAAAACGTATTAACTAGTACTGCTGCTCCTGGGTAAGAAATCCAGAAAAGCCCCCACAGTTCTGGTTGAGGGTCACTTCAATAGGGAGGCTGCTGTTTTATTTTTAATTTCATTTTGTTCTCAGCACTTTAATTCTTGCAGAATGTGGTTTTACAGATCAGAAACCCAGCTGCTGCTCCTGACCTTGGGTTGTGCACTCTTCTTGTTTCATAAGCAACCTCAGTGATTCCCTGTTCTTTGAAGTCAGGCTTTGACATATTTTAAAAATATATCTTATTACCATGTGGGATCTGTTTGGGTTTTATCTGGCTTTGCTTTCTTATGATTCTGGTTCTATTTACAAGGAGAGAACTGTATTCTGGGCATTTTATCAACAAGCATCTTATTATGTCCTTTGTACTTATCAGTTTAGTTCAGTCGCTCAGTCGTGTCTGACTCTTTGTGACCCCATGGACTGCAGCACGCTAGGCTTCCCTGTCCATTACCAGCTCCCAGAGCTTGCTCAGACTCATGTCCATCGAGTCGGTGATGCCATCCAACCATCTCATCCTCTGTGATCTCTATGCTTATACTGTGAATAGAATTGATATGGTCCTTTCCCTGAGGATGTGTAGTTCTGAGATAGGAGATATATGGGCACCAGGTTAGACCATTACAACTGGCCTCCTGTTTGCATTTCATGGGGCAGGAAGAAGTGAGCTTCAGGCTGGATACTCAGTACTAGCCTCCTGTTTGTATTTCTAGAGACATGAGGTAGGTGGGCTCCAGTTAAGGCATTTACAACCAGCCTCCTGTTTTCCCTTTGAAATGGAAGTAACAGAAACAGGGCTAGTAGCCAGTCTTTGTCTCTTGTCCCAGGTAGCTTGGTGGGTAAAGAATCTACCTGCAATGCAGGAGATGTAGGCTCAATCCCTGGGTCGGAGTGGGCATGGCAACCTACTCCAGTATTCTTGCCTGGAGAATCCCACGGACAGAGGAGCCTGGTGGGCTGCAGTCCACGGGGCCACAAAGAGTTGGACATGACTGAAGCAACTGAGCATACTCCATAAACACCTTAAAGTAATAGTCATGGCAGTAGTCAAGGTAATAGTCAATGGCAAGGACAAAGAGGGGCAAAACCCTGTGTGAGTAAAGGATTAAGGGATCTTCACTACCCCCCACCAGCCCCTTTTGGAACAAGGGAAACACTACATATGTGCAGAAAGTCTCCTTGGGGGTCAAAAGTCAGAGAATAACACCAAAGCATAATGAATTTTGCTCCCAGAAGCCTTCACTTCTAAATCCATCTTGGCTGAGGGGTGCATGTGCACCCAGGGCAGGGTCCCAGGGGAGGGTCCCAGGATAGGTCAGGTGTAGTAAAAGAAACCAGATTATTGGCTAAAGGTAAACACAGACCCAGATGAACCAACTTATATAAATGACTTAACCGCCTCTTCACCACGTTCCTTCTCATTAGGGGGACTCCTGTACCCTTTCTCTTCAGGTATGCATCTCTGCCTTGCTTCTATTTTAACAAAACAAACTGCTTCTCTGTGTGCTCTCCCACTGGTTGTTGTGCTATGTCTGTAGCAATGAACTTTGTATCTGTGTTTACAGTTCTAGCCTCTGTTGATAGTTGCATTTTTCACTGGGGGCAAAGATTCAGGGAAAAATAGCTTCTAGCCCTTGCTGCTTTGGAGGCTAGGATTCCTGATTTTCATCCAGGTTGCCCAGGTTCAATTCCTGGGCAGGGAATTAAGATCTCGCTTCATGCCACTGCTCACTGCCAGATCAGTTCATCTTGCCTATCCTTTGAACTGACACAGAAAGCAAGGCAGCTAGTTTCCTGTGGTCTCTTTCCCCCTCATTGAGACCTTAAGTTACTACTGATAAAAATATTGTGCCAATTAGACATAATTAGGTCTTTGAATTATAGTCTTGATTTGACTTGGAGTTTAGTTTGATGTTGGCATTACCAGCTTCCACGATTCTGAATTAAAGTCTGGTTTAATCAATGCAGATCCTCATCAACTTGAGGAATGTGTTTGCTCTAAGTGGTCTAAATTGCTAACCATACGTATTCAGTATGCCAAGACATGATGGTTGCTCTCCTACCTTATGTTTAGCAAACAGGGTAATTTGTAGCATTTTTCTAAGTCTACTTTCCACCATGTAAAATTGGGCACAAAGGCAAATGACAGCTGTGTAATTTTATATTTCAGCTTATTTTTATTTTTTCAGTAAAACTCCCTGGATGATTCTATCATGAACTTTATTTTCTTAAAGTTTTCCAAACAGATGACTTCTTTAGAAAGAGAAATTGAAAATGGTCAAGTGTGTCTGTATACAAGCCATTTATAGATTGAGGACCATGGCTTTCCTCTCAGTGGACTGGTGGTCAATATGACAGCTTGGGAATCACTCTGCCTGCTTCAGAACACCAGCTCCTTTTTTGTATTATGTAGGTATGTGCCATTGGGCAGTGGTCAAAGCCTCTTTACATCTGTTTCCTCACAAGTAAAATGTGGTAGTGATGGTACCTATGTCATAGGGTCCATGTGAGGATTAAATGAGATAATGCATATGCATATATATTGGTTTAATGAATGAAAATTGAGTGTTTATGATGTACAAGGCTCTGAGCTGGATCAGTGGCATATGATGAAGAATAAAACTCCCTCCACTTAGAGCTTAGTAGTACAGATGAGGGAACAAATTAATTAGTAATCACATTTAGGAATATAACATTACAGCCACAATGAGTGAACGCTAAGGCATAGTATATGTATTGGAGCTGTCTGTAGGGTTAAGGAGAAGGAAATGGCAACCCACTCCAGTGTTCTTGCCTGGAGGATCCCGGGGACGGGGGAGCCTGGTGGGGTCTAGACCCCCCTGTCTGTGGGGTCACACAGAGTCGGACACGACTGAAGTGGCTTAGCAGCAGCAGTGGGGTTAAGGAAAGTTCCCATGGGAAGACTGAGTTACAATCTAAAGAAAACTAGATGGGAATGAAGTAGGGGAAGGTGTGTGTTGACTGCAAGACTGTCCAAGACAGAGGGAAGAGCGTGGAGGATGGCTCTGTGGCCAGTGTGTACTTGGTGAATATAATGAAATTAAATAAGGCAGTGTGTGAAGGGAAGAGAACCATAGCCAATGTTGTTTGAGATGCACCTGAAGCTAGAGGCAAAGAAGACATGGTCCAACCTGGGGCGTTTTTCAGCTGTGTTTAGAAATGTGACCTCGCAAAGTGATGTTAGGTATTTAAATTCTGGAGAGATATTTGCAATGATCTATTATTGTTGTTGTTGTTATTGTACTATTGTCATTATTTTTATTCCGTAGCAGTCTTTCCCATACCAAATATGTTTATATCCTTTAATGTTTATTCATGGGTTGTCTTCCCCAGTCTCTATTATGGTTTTTCTCTAAACTTTTAGTCCCTTTATCTTTGCATTTAGAAAGAAAGCTGAGAAGATAGCTTTGTTTTCTTTCAATCAATTTTACTGTTTGAAGTGTAATTTGCTTTTGTATAACTTTTATGCATCATAAATAAAAAACAATTGCCAAAATGTTACCTACTGTGATACATTTTAATGCATCTCAGCCTTTGTGAAATCCTTAAACACACTGCTGTTTATTTGTCTAACTTACACAGGCTAAAACCTGAGGCTGAATCTGTGTGGAAAATGTGGAGTTTGAAAAGAGGCTGGTGTGTCTGTGTGCACATTCAAGTATTTTGTATTTACTGATCTACAGTAGGTCAGTGAAGAGCCAGGGTAGGAGCTGTGCAACGCAGAGATCCAAGCCATAATTCTTCCTCCTACTCCCGAATAAGGGAGTGACTCTATTGGGTTAGGCCATATAAATACAATGTCCTGAGCTTTACATAAAACCTGGGTATCCTTGGGATGGCTCAAGGCCCACCTCTTGAGGCATCCTCAGGTTTGTCTTCTTCAGGCACTTTGCCAAGCCTCCTACTTTTTTTTTGGGTTGGGGGATAACTGCTTTACAATGTTGTGTTAGTTTCTGCCATACAACAACATGAATCAGCGATGTGTATGTTAGTCATTCAGTCTTGTCCAACTCCTTGTGACCCCATGGACTGTGGCCCACTAGGCTCCTCTGTCCATGGATTCTCTAGCAAGAAAACTGGAGTGGGTTACCATTTCCTTCTCCAGGGGATCTTCCTGACCCAGGGATCGAACCCAGGTCCCCTGCATTGCAGGCAGATTCTTTACCATCTGAGCCATCAGGGAAGCCCATATGTATGTGTTAATATACGATATTTGTTTCTTTCTTCCTGACTTACTTCACTTCTGTATAACAGATTCTAGGTTCATCTCCCTCACTAGAACTGACTCAAATTCATTCCTTTTAATGCATACCTTGTACTTTTCTGTATTCTCTATTTTGCCTGCTAGGATAAATATGTATGCCTTGGGCTCCTATCCAGGATAAGAGTTGTTAATCATATATCATATTTTTGATATAAATAATCAAAAATTGTTTCTGATTTTTTCTGTTGTAAAATATGAAATGTACCATCTTAACCATTTTATAGTGCCTAGTTTGGTGGTACTAAACACATTTATGTTGTACAACCGTTGTTACCATATCCCTCCGGTATTACTTGTATCTTGCAAAATTGGAATTCCATCCCCATTAAACATTAACTCCTCAACCTCCTTTCTATGCCCTGCCCTAGCTAACCACCATTCTACTTTCCATCTCTATGATTTTGATGACTCTAAGAACTTCATATGGCATTTGGGGACTTTTATATTTCCATGCAAATTTTAAAATAGTTTGTTCTATGAAAAATGCTCTTGGTATTGGGATTGCATTAAATCTGTAGATAGCCTTGGGTAGTATGATCATTTTAACAATATTAATTCTCCTAATCCATGAACATGGTATATCTTTCTGTATGTTATGTTGTCTTCAGTTTCTTTCATTAGTCTTACAATTTTCTGAGTACAGGTCTTTTATCTCTTTAAGTAGGTTTATTCCTAGATATTTTATTCTTTCAGATGTAACTGTAAATGAGATTCTGAATTTCTCTTCCTGATAGTTCATTGTTAGTGTATAGAAATGCAACAGATTTCTGTATATTAATTTTGTATACTGAATTTGTTGATGAGCTCTAGATGATCATCTAGTTGATGATTCTCTGATGTCTTGAGGATTTATATGTGCAGAATCATGTCATTTGCAAAGTGATAGTTTTACTTCCTCCTTTCCAGTTTGGATTCCTTTTGTTTCTTTTTCTTGCTTGAGTGCAAGGGCTCACTTAAAATACTGTGTTGAAGAAAAGTGGTAAGAGGGTATTCTTTTCTTTTCTTTTTCTTGGCTTTTATTATGTTGAAGTATGTTCCCTCTCTGCCCACTTTCTAGAATTTTTTAAAAATCATAAATGAATGTTGAATTTTGTCAAAAGCTTTTTCTGTATCTATTGGTATAATCACACAGTTTTTATTCTTCAATTTGTTACTGTGGGGTATCACACTGACTGATTGGTTGGGGATATTGAACTATCCATGCATCATGAGTTTTAAATACAGTGTTTAAAATTTGGTTTGCTAATATTTTGTTGAGGATTTTCTATTTTCATTAATGATTTTGGCCTATAATTTTCTTTTTGTGATATTTTTGTCTGATTTTAATATCAATGTGATGCTTGGTTTGTAGAATGAGCTCTGAAACTTCCTTCCTCTGTAATATTCTGGAATAGTTTGAGAAGGATAGATGTTAATTCTTCTCTGAATGTTTGGTAGAGTTCACCTGTGAAGCCATCTTGTCTTGGACTTTTGTTTGTTGTTTTTTTAATTACTGATTCAATTTCATTACTGGTAGTTAGTCTGCTCATATTTTCTGTTTCTTTCTGGTCCAGTCTTAGAAGATTGTGTGTTTATAGAAAGTTTTCACTTCTTTTATTTATTTTTTTAAAATTTTTGATCATGAGGCATATGGGATCTTAGTTCTCCAACCAGGAATTGAACCTGCACTCCTACATTGGAAGCACAGAGTCTTAACCACTGGACCACTAGGGAAGTCCCGTGTCTACTTCTTGTATGTAGTTCAGTTCAGTCTCTCAGTCATGTCCAACTCTTTGCGACACCATGAAACATAGCACGCCAGGCCTCCCCGTCCATCACCAGCTCCCGGAGTTCACTTAAACTCATGTCCATCGAGTCAGTGATGCCATCCAACGATCTCATCCTCTGTCATCCCCTTTTCCTCCTGCCCCCAATCCCTCCCAGCATCAGAGTCTTTTCCAGTGAGTCAGCACTTTGCATGCAGTGGCCAAAGTATTGGAGTTTCAGCTTTAGCATCAGTCCTTCCAGTGAGCAACCAGGACTGATCTCCTTCAGAATGGACTGGTTGGATCTCCTTGCAGTCCAAGGGACTCTCAGGAGTTTTCTCCAACACCACAGTTCAAAATCATCAATTCTTTGGTGTTCAGCTTTCTTCACAGTCCAACTCTCACATCCATACATGACCACTGGAAAAACAGCCTTGATTAGATGGACCTTTGTTGGCAAAGTAATGTCTCTGCTTTTGAATATGCTATCTAGGTTGGTCATAACTTTCCTCCCAAGGAGTAAGCGTCTTTTAATTTCATGGTTGTAATCACCATCTGCAGTGATTTCAGAGCCCCCAAAAATAAAGCCTGACACTATTTCCACTGTTTCCCCATCTAGTTCCCATGAAGTGATGGGACCAGATGCCATGATCTTAGTTTTCTGAATATTGAGCTTTAAGCCAACTTTTTCACTCTCCTCTTTCACTTTCATCAAGAGGCTTTTTAGCTCCTCTTCACTTTCTGCCATAAGGGCGGTGTCATCTGCATATATGAGGTTATTGATATTTCTCCTGGCAATCTTGATTCCAGCTTGTGCCTCTTCCAGCCCAGCGTTTCTCATGATGTACTCTGCATATAAGTTAAATAAGCAGGGTGACAATATACAGCTTTGAAGTACTCCTTTTCCTATTTGGAACCAGTCTGTTGTTCCATGTCTAGTTCTAACTGTTTCTTCCTAACCTGCATATAGGTTTCTCAAGAGGCAGGTCAGGTGGTCTCGTATTCCCATCTCTTTCAGAATTGTCCAGTTTATTGTGATCCACACAGTCAAAGGCTTTGGCATAGTCAATAATGCAGAAATAGATGTTTTTCTGGAACTCTCTTGCTTTTCCCATGATGCTGGACTATAATTCTTTGTGGTAATCTTTTAAGACCCTTTGTATGTCTGTTGTGTCAATTGTAACTTCTGTTTCATTTCTAGTTTTGTTGATTTCAGCCCTCTTACTTTTCCCCTTGCTGAGTCTGGCATCTGGATTTTCAATTTTGTTTCAAAGAATCAGTTCTTAGTTTAATTGATCTTTTCTGTCCTCCCCCCCCAAATTCTCTGTTTCATCTATTTCTTCTCTGATCTTTATGATTTCTTTTCTCCTTCTAACATTGTTTTGCTGTTGCTCTTATTTTTCCAGTTCCTTTAAGTGTAAGTTTAGGTTATTCTCTCGAGGTTCCTTTTTGTTTATTTCCTGAGTCTGTATTGCTATCAACTTCCCTCTTAGAATTTCTTCCGCTGCATGCTGTAGATTTTAGATTGTTGCATTTTCATTTTCATTTGTCTCTAGGTTTTTGAAAAATTTATTTCTTCTTTGATTTTTCTAGTCATCCGTTGCTTGTTTAGCAGTGTATCTTTTACCTCCACATGTTTGTGTTTTTGTCTGCTGGTGTTAGGGCCAGTTCCTGGCACAGCTTGCTGTGGGATCCAGTGTATCCTTAGGTTGGTGTCAATCCACTGGTGTCATTTTGCTGGAAGATCTCCAGAACATGAACCTGTTATATGCAGGACTGATCATTAATGATTTATACATAACATGTAATGCTGCTAAATGAATAAGTAATTATTCTGAAAAATATTCTGTGTATTACAGGGCCTGATCTTCAGGTTTGCACAGCCAAAAAACCTACATGTTGCACCAAGAAGATGGAGGAGAGATACCAAGTCGTGGCTCGCCAGGATATGCAGCAGGTGCTTCAAACATCCAGCTCTACTTTAAAGTTTTTGATATCTCGAAATGCAGCTGCCTTTCAAGGTAAATATATCTTGATTTCTGAAACTGAGGACAAATCTTGCTATGTAATTTACCTGTTATTATTATCCTGGTAAATTTATCTAGGTGTACTTCTTTGTCTTTGTGTATTATACTGGTATAAAATGAAATTTTAGCTTTATTCTAACCTTGATAGCAACTAAACCACCACTAACTTTCATGGCTTGTCTCTGAGGTCATCATCAAGCTTGAGTTGGAGTAGGGAGTCTGTTTTGTTAGTGAAATATATGCCTTTCTGGGGTTTCTGCCAGATCTCCCAGTATTCTGACCCATGGTTTACTTCAGTATGAACAGACCTACTTATGAGATTTTATGAAAATAGTCTATAAAACAAAATCCCATTGCTTTTAACTGGATAATTATAGATTCATTTTCAAAAATATAATTTTGAGAAATATTTTCCTAACTTTTCCTCTACCTCCTCATGTGGCTTTTCTAGGAACATCATTGTGATATGTCAAAGTGTAGACAAGTCTGATAAATAGTAAAATAGGAAATATTAGTTGGATGTTTAAGGATCATCTACGACCAGAACGCAACCTTAATTCAAACAATGTGCTGAGAAATAAAATTAATGGGTTATAAAATTTTAACACACATTGGCAAATATATGATCTTTTTATTGTTTTAGTCATCTTGTCTGTAAAATTCCTTTTTACTATAATAAAATAGTTTATTTTTTCTTTTATAAAGCATTAGCTATTCTGTATATGATTAGAATGAAGATGTTTAGAATACACTGCTCTCAAACAAATTTATTGCTTTTGTTCAACACAAAATATAACTTCTGTTGGTATTCCTTTTTAATAAGTGTATTAATGTCAATCTGTTTAAATAGTTTCTGCTTTGTTTACATACAGAACTAAATCACAAAGCTGATTTTTTAAAAAACTCTACTTATCAAATAAAATGAATATAATAAATCAGGACAAAATTTAAGTTGAGTTAAAATGTAATTCCTGATGAATTGATGATTTTTTAAATAGAAACATTGAAATGTCAGATTTTAAGATGTTTTAATCTAGTAATATTTGTATATGTCTTAGAAAAAAGCCTCATTTCTATTATGGAATTTGTTCATGAGAAATTGTTGGAGGAAAATATATTGATATGCATTTTGAGCAAAGATTTGTGACTTGAATTAGCTGAACTAGAAGATATTAACCATCCACTGAAAGTGATGTAATGATTTTTTCTTATGAAAATGATAGTGTGTATGATAAGGGCAGTGAATAGATCAACGTTACCAGAGCAGGGGAGCTGTGGATGAGGATTGTGGACCATATGCTTGAAAAGAGTTAAGTTGGACTCACGTGGAAGAAGGCTTAAAACATCAATTTGAGTTTCAGAGAGTCATTAAAGATTTTTGAACAGTGAAGCTTCATTATGATTTCTTGAAGCTTCATTATGATTTATCGTTTAATGTCAAAACTAAATCATTCCAAGTAAGAAGATATGGTCGAAGAAAATCTGATAAATACAATCTCCTTTTTTGGATAACAGTGTTAACCATACAGGTCAAAGAAAGTGCCAGCAGTTATTAACACGTAGGGACTCAGTGAATGGTAGCTGAACATTTCTTCTGTCTTCAAATATACTCTAACAAACTTTTCACATATTGTTGGATAAATTGACCAAGATAGAGTGCATTGAATTCAAAAGATTGAGAAAAATACAAAACCTGGAGTATTTAGACTTTTAACATGGGTTTGGGCTGCTGAAAACTTTTGGTGTGAAAGTGTCCCTGGTGGCTCAGATGGTAAAGAATCTGCCTGCAATGCAGGAGACCTGGGTTCAATCCCTGGGTCAGGAAGAGCTCCTAGAGAAGGGAATACATCTTACTCCAGTATTCTTGCCTGGATAATTCCATGGACAGAGAAGCCTGGTGGACAAAGAGTTGGACATGAATGGGTGACTAATACTTTCACTTTTATCAGTAGTATAATGACATAAGATTGTCTCTACTGGAGTGTCTGGTAATATTATGTACAACTTAAACAATTTTTCTGTTTAGTAAATTATACCTGTATTTTTACTAGGGTGAGTTTTGCTTTTTTTAAAAATATCAATTATGAAAGTGAAAAAGAATGGGTCTTTCTTAAATATGATTTGTTATAGTAAATTTTCATGTTCTCCCTTTGTGACACGTCAGTTTTATTTAAGAATCATGAGAAGGCAAGGCAGATTTAGAAGAGATTTGCCTAAAGGCTAACTTTACTGGAACAAATTCTCTTACAGGAAGAATACCTGCTTTTAATTTAATGAATAGAATAAGTAGCTGTAGGCTTAGTTCCATAAAAACAAGCTAAATATATGTGCTATAAGCAATTTGAGAGATCACATTTGCTATATTAGAACCAAACAAGACACTTTATCAATAAGTAAAATGCCCTCTGTCTAGTTTCTGTGTAATGAAAATATCTGCAAACAAATCAGGCCTTTTTTTTTCCTTAAGAAGAAACAAGCCAGTACATTTTGTTGGGAAACTTACTTGGCTTGAGAGCAAATTACTCTCAATTTACTTCTTAAATCATGTAAGTAGATGTGCTACATTTTGATCTTTTGATTTTTTAATATTTCATGTATATTTCCTACTTCAATAATATTACCTTTCTTTTTTTAGCCTTTATGTATGTTATAAAAGACTTTGGATTGGGGTGTAGTATGGTCCCTTCTCTCATGGATCTCTTGGGGTTCCACGGAAGCATGTTTTTGAAATAAGCCTTTGGATATCATCAATGGGGATATTCACTTGGGTCCATGGATGTAGTGAGCCCCACATGACAGTGAGATAAAGGCTGGGAGATTGGTGTTGCTCAGAAGCGAGGAAACTACCAGCCACTGACCTCAGAAGATATAAGATTATTCCAGTGTACAGTCTACACTCATTTCTGGAATTCAGCACTGGAAGTTAATATATTACCAGTGGGGTAGAATATATTATCAGTGGGTTGGAATCCACCTCCTTACTGGGACAACACTTCTCCTTCTTTCATTTAAGGAATCTAATGGTATTTGTTATAGGTTTCCTTAAAATAAAGCAGGCAAACAAAAATATGTTTTTGGAAGGGTCCATAATTATGACCTGGGGCTTCACTATATCCTAAAGATCCTTATTCATGTAGCTTGTGGAATTTTACAAGATGAAAGGAACAAGTGGGTTTCCTTGTGTCTGTTGCTGTTCATAAATTAGTGGTCCTGTTTGCAAAGAGATTGCTGGCTCCGACACAGTGCAGACAATAACTGTTCTTTATTTCCCGGGGCTTAATAATGTTCATGAATAAAGCAGGGGAGCCTGAAATAATGCGCACGAATTTGTTTCCCTTCAGCTGTTTTATGAGTGTGGGATTGCCTGCTTTAAAAATATTTTGGAAATATTTTCATAAATGTTTTATTTATTTATATGCTAAAGTATGGTGTGACTCATGAAGAAATAAAAGAACTTGACAGAGAATATGTCATCTACTGTAGAAAAGTAACTCCTATCCAGCTTTCAAATTTGTCAGGTTTTAAATCACAGCTCAAATAAGAGAATAAGGCTTAGTTTTTTTTTTTAATTTAAAACAATATAAAAATTTCAGCATAATTTTTCAAAAATACAATGAAGGCATACTTGGAAGAACACTATTGGAAGCTTATGTTTTGTTGAAACATTGGGAAGATAAGTTTAAAAAGTTTTAGCTTTCCCTTGGAGATAGAGCTTTTCCTATTCCTCTCATCTTCAAAAAGCTCACATATTTCTAAAATTTATGGTGTAAACTAAATCTTTACTCTGGAAGTTTCTAGTTTTATATATATCCTTTAAAAAGTACGCATTACACAAAAGACTGAGTGATAAATAAGAAAGAGTTAACATTTTTGTTGATTTCATTCTCTGGGCTAAGTACGTTTTCATTTCTTGATTAAAAGTACTTGAAAGATTGATAAGCTTGTCCTCTTGGGTTGAGATGTTACATTTAGGACTTTCATTAAAATTACATTCCTATTTTCAATGAAATATTAGAATATGTCAAAATTAAATATCTGTTTAAAAAGCAAGTAACTTAAAAATGAGAATGTGAATATAATTCATGTATTTTCCCCTTTCACACTAACAGGTATTAGCTACTGTGAGATGTATAGCTAGTGTATGGCCATTGTAAAACTAGTGTAAAATATATGTATGTATCCATATACATACAGTCAAAGGCACAGGATATAGTGAATATTTGACTATCTTAATATATGAGATGAGTACATTTGTATAAATGTTATAGTAGTAAGCCTGAAGTACATTATTCTTATATTCACTTCTACTATGCTTTGCAGAAGTGATACTATTTAAAATTATTCCTTGGAAGAACATTGTGTGCAAAGATATAGGAAAGATGCTATTTCTAACACTGAGAATTATCTGATCAACATCCCAAGGGTAAGAGAACAGGTAGCCTTAGGCTGGCAGTGTTGAGGAAACATGTTGGCTTTTCTCTTTCTCTGGAACCTAGAGCAGGGACTCAGTTAATGTAATTAAATGAACTGCATCAATATATGAATAAATGAATGAATGAATGAATGAATGATGCTTAGCAGGAAGATGATTCTGAAACGAAATGAAAGATTTCATCTCTGCTTCTCCCCCTTCAGCCTTCCCTTCCCTTCATGCATTTAATATCCCTCCTGAGCACCTACTAAGTGCCAGCACTGCCAGGGGATTGGATTGTACCTTGCCCAAATTTTCAGTCTATTTTTACTTTTATTGGCTCATTCGGACTTCTGCTCTGCCAACGTCTGTTTACTGATTTTATAAACTAGGAAGGAGGGACTTCCTTGGCAGGCCAGTGGTTAGGACTCTGCGTTCTCACTGCTGACGGCCGGGGTTCAAGATCTCACAAGCTGTGTGGCATGCCCTCCCCGTCCCCCAGAAAAACCCCAGAAAAGACTAAGAAGGAGCACGTTACAGTGTTTCTGTCGATAGCATATTCTGCATGTGACTGTCTTTTTCCTGCTCTTTTGAAGCAGTGCCTGGTTTAGTGTGTTATCTCACATAGCATTTACCAATGCAATTTGTCTTTAGCTAACTGTCCTGTATCTCTGAAATGTTAAAAATCGTTTCTTTTGAATCTGTGAGCAAGCTTCTATTAATTAAGAGAATGACTAATTTTCATATATTGTAGATAAAAGTTGCAAGAGCTTAAATTAGTTTTCAGCTGGAAATTGCATGAAGCATTGAGCTTGCTTGGCATGAAGCATTATCGATTGTGGGAAAAAAATCTGAAGTGTAGAACCAAGATCAGGTTTACTGTGCCAGAATTCTTTTTTAAATTTTAAGAAGTTAACTTTTAGTTTTTTTAATTCTGACTGATGAAGGTTATGGTCATATAACCTATTGCTATAATAATCTTATCTAGAAAGAACAGTAACCTGCTCATAATAGGCTAAACAATTCTTTCTTGATTTTATATGAAACACATTCATTAAATCTTTTTAATGTGAGAACTGTACATTTATTGCCTGGAAGATGAATTGACATTTTTATCATTTTGTTATTTTCATATTAGTTTAATCTTACTTTTGTATAAGGGATCACAACAGATAGTTCTTAAATGGTTACTGTGTATTGAGTAAAGACCAGGATGTGTGGGAGGTTACAACTAGCTATGTTTTTGAGATTTATCTGTCCCTCTATTTCTTATTCATACATATTAATTGATTTATAAAATTACTGTCTGTAGATATGTGGCTTTATTCACCCCTCCCCACACACCCCCACCCCCGCCGTGATGGACATTTCAATAATTCCCAACTTATATTTGCACTGGTGGTGCTGCAGTGAACCTTCTTGTTCATGTCTTCAAGGGCACGTGTTTCTTTAGTGTTTATATAGAGAAGTGAAATTGTGGCTTATAGGCTGTGACCTTGTCAACTTGACCAGATATTATAGAATTACTCTTCTAAGGAGCTGAACCAATTTAAACTCCCACACGTAGTTGGTGTGCTTTGTCTTTATTCTGCATCCTTCCCAACTCTTTCCAATAATTCAGAAATTATTGTCAGAATTTAAAAAAAATTCCAAAAATATTTCTTTTAAATTTAAAAGAATTTTAGAATAAAATTTGATGAACGAATGCATGAGAAATGGTATCTTGTATTCAAAATGTGCAGTTCCCTATGACAGGAGTATCTGAATATCTTTTCAAAAATACTCCTTTATTTGGTGTATTCTTTATTTTCTTGTATGAATTTACCTTGTGAACCTGTATACACACTTAGAGGATATGTATCACGTTGTGAGTGTTAAAATTTTTTTTCTAGGTACAGATGTCACCTAGGAATGTCACTTCTTAAAGGTTTAGCTTAAATAATTCAGATTTCTTTCCAGTTCTAGCGAAATCCAAACTCTTCAGAAGTTTTCCGCACATTTCCATGGTTTGCAGGCAGTTTTCTGACTCTGTTTCGCTGCTTTTTTTCATTTGTTTTTGTGTCTCTTTTCTAACATATTCATTCAGTATGAAAATTTTTTCTTAATTACCACTTCCATAGACACACACATGCATGTACACACATTAACCTAAGTTGTATGCATAAAATAAATTTTATGAGACGGTGGTGATAAAAGAAGATAAAAATCTAAAAATCACAAATAATTTCAAAATTGAACACTGATTCCTATGTTTGCAAGTGTTTTTCATCCCTCCCTCCACCATCAGTCCATGAAGCTACCACCCTCCTTCTCTTTGGCCCTTGCATCTTCCACTTCCTTGTGTGATACTCAGGCCTTCTCAGATGGTGAGATTAGGGATCTTCTGGTTCTTTATATTTATTATATGAACCTAGAAATAGTAACCGTAACATGTCTCTGAGGGTCCATTGAAAAGAAGTCCTATTTTTTTTAAGTTAAAAAAAAAACCTTTTATTTTTTTATTTTAGAAATTTCCCCAGCTTTATTGAGGTATCATTGACATTGTATAAATTTAAGATGTACAGTGCATTGGTTTGATATTCTAATGTATTGTAGTATAGTTACCACGGTAGTGGTAATACCTCCATCATGTCATTTTTTATAGTAAGAGCATTTAAGATCTACTCTTTTAGTAGCTTTCAAGTATGTATTACAGTGTTGTTAACCAATCACAATGATGTTTGTTATATCCCCAGAACTTACTCATTTTATGAATGGAAGTTTGTGCTCTTTGACCAGTATCATTTCTCCTACCCTCCTGCCCAGGTTAAACACCTTGCTTCCCTGGTGGCTCAGAGGTTAAAGCATCTGCCTGCAATGCAGGAGACCTGGGTTCGATCCCTGGATCAGGAAGATTCCCCTGGAGAAGGAAATGGCAACCCACTCCAGTATTCTTGCTGGAAAATCCCATGGATGGAGGAGCCTGATGGGCTACAGTCCACAGGGTCGCAAAGAGTCGGACACGACTGAGTGACTTCACTTTCACTTTCACTCTCTAAACTTGGAATTGGTTAGTTATCCTATTTTCCATTAGATGTTTTAGGAACAATGAATTGCCTAAACCTCACATTCATACAAAGTACAGTGACCTTTTTTAAAGTGCTGACAAGGTATATAATCTTTTTTCCCCCTAGTATTTAAATTGAGCCTATTTTATATTAAAAAAATTAATGTTGAGAACATTAATATTCTATGGAAAGAGATAAACAATTATTAACTACTTTTGAAACAGAGCTCATTTATCTTAGAGATGTTTATTTTCAGAAGTAATAATAGGCTATTAAAGTTAATCAGGAATTTTTGGAAGATCCAGAATATGTTTTCTTTAAACAAGTTTTCTCATTTTGCTTATAGACACGACTTAGCAGCAGTGGCAGCAGCAGCAAATAAATAAAGAAAAATAAATGGGCTGTATTAATATCACATTTTCCTAAATATTGTATAACAATAAACTTCAAGGGAAGCTTATTGTGTCACTAATATGTGGTTGACACTCACTTTGTAATGTAATATTTATGAATTCTTTTAAAAACCTTTTACTCCATGAACAAACTTTTTCATTATATTGATAATGCAATACAAAATGTACATGCTATAAAAAGTGAAATTCATACTTTCCCTTGTCCAGGTTAGCTTTGCGCACTTAACATCTGAATATGGATTTTTGATCATATCAGCTAATATATTTTATCAATATGTGTCTTAGAATTAATATTTCTAGCAGTAAAAAGTGTTAATATTTTCCTATTTATAAAAGGCTTGTAGAAAGATAAAGATTGAGGGATCAGTTGAATATATGTAAATTTATTTTATGAAAAACAAATTATAGTTCAGTTCAATTCCTCAGTTGTGTCCGACTCTTTGCGACCTCATGAACCGCAGCACACCAGGCCTCCCTGTCCATCACCAACTCCCGAAGTCCACCCAAACCCATGTCCATTGAGTCGGTGATGCCATCCAACCATCTCATCTTCTGTTGTCCCCTTCTCCTCCTGCCCTCAATCTTTCCCAGCACCAGAGTCTTTTCAAATGAGTCAGCTCTCCACATCAGGTGGCCAAAGTATTGGAATTTCAGCCTCAACATCAGTCCTTTCAATGAACACCCAGGACAGATCTCCTTTAGAATAGACTGGTTGGATCTCCTTGCAGTCTGTAGTAAAAGTAATAATTTCATTGTATATTTTTACTGATTATAAATTTTGTTAACAAATTTTGTTGAAATATATCCTCATGTACTTACCAGCTCTTTTGATAGGTCATTTTCTTAATAGCTGTTTTTGAGTCAACATATTAATTTTATGGAGAGTGACTTGTCTCTATTAAATATCCAATGTATTTTAAGGCCCTACAAAATTTTATCTAAGCTGGATTATGCTATGATTTAATGATCAATTTATTTAAATTATTTTTATGTGCTCTGTCACTCAGTCATGTCTGAATCTTTGTGGCACCATGGGCTGTAGCCTGCCAGGCTCCTCTGTCCATGGGGATACTCCAGGCAAGAATACTGGAGTGGGTTGCCATTCCCTTCTCCAGGGGCTCTTCCCAACCCAGGAATCGAACCAGGGTATCATGCATTGCAATTGGATTTTTTACCAGTTGAGCTACTAGTTCATTTCAGTCACTCAGTCGTGTCTGACTCTCTGCAACCCCATGAATCAATCGCAGTATGCCAGGCCTCCCTGTCCATCACCAACTCCTGGAGTTCACCCAAACTCATGCATCGCGTCGGTGATGCCATCCAGCTATCTCATCCTCTGTCATCGCCTTCTCCTCCTGCCCCCAATCCCTCCCAGTATCAGGGTCTTTTCCAATGAGTCAACTTCGCATCAGGTGGCCAAAGTATTGGAGTTTCAGCCTCAGCATTAGTCCTTCCAATGAACACCCAGAACTGGTCTCCTTTAGGATGGGCTGGTTGGATCTCCTTGCAGTCCAAGGGACTCTCAAGAGTCTTCTCCAGCACCACAGTTCAAAAGCATCAATTCTTCAGTGCTTAGCTTTCTTCACAGTCTAACTCTCACATCTGTACATGACCACTGGAAAAACCATAGCTTTGACTAGATGGTCCTTTGTTGGCAAAGTAATATCTCTGCTTTTGAATATGCTATCTAGGTAGATCATAACTTTCCTTCCAAGGAGTAAGCGTCTTTTAATTTCATGGCTGCAGTCACCATCTGCAGTGATTTTGGAGCCACAAAAAATAAAGTCTGACACTGTTTCCACTGTTTCCCCATCTAGTTCCCATGAAGGGATGGGACCAGATGCCATGATCATCACTTTCTGAATGTTGAGCTTTAAGCCAACTTTTTCACTCTCCTCTTTCACTTTCATCAAGAGGCTTTTGAGTTCTTCTTCACTTTTTGCCATAAGGGTAGTGTCATCTGCAGGGAAGCCCTAAATTATTATTATTTTTATATTCAAAGATAAAGTACCGGCATCATTAAATATGAAAGGAATTATTTTAAAACTCAATAATGTATGTGTTTTCACATTTTACATAGTACCTCATAAGTAGTAATTTATCATGAGATATTAATTTGTATGTCACCATGGTTGTTGTCTTGGGCAAACTCTGGGAGATAGTGAGGGACAGGAAGGCCTGGTGTGCTGCAGTCCATGAGGTTGCAAAGAGTCTGACATGACTGGGCCATTGAACAATGACAACATGGTTGTTGTGCAGCGTGTGCCACATGAAAACATTTTGTTCTTCCTCTGCTTTATTGGTTGAGATCCAAGTTTGGGGATGATCACCTTCAGTGGCAATGTGCTTTGGGGACAGTAAACCCTCTTAAATCTAGGGGTTGGGATGAAATGGAATAGAAAGTATGTGTATGATGGTGAAGTTTCAAATAGCTGTGATGGGAAATGGGAAAGAAAATGAACCAAAATTCAGTTATAAGGCTAGCATTCAGTTCAGTTGCTCAGTCATGTCTAACTCTTTGTGACCCGATGGACTGCAGCATGCCAGGCTACCCTGTCCATCACCAACTCCCAGAGCTTATTCAAACTCATGTCCATTGAGTCAGTGATGCCATCCAACCACCTCATCCTCTGTCATTTCCTTCTCCTCCTGCCTTCAGTCTTTCCCAGCATCAGGGTCTTTTCCAATGAGTCAGTTCTTCACAATCACATGGCCAGAGTATTGGAGTTTCAGCTTCAGTATCAGTCCTTCCAGTGAGTATTCAGGACTGGTTCCCTTTAGGATTGACTGGTTTGATCTCCTTGCAGTCCAAGGACTCTCAAGAGTCTTCTGCAACACCACAGTTCCAAAGCATCAATTCTTTGGTGCTCAGCTCTCTTTATAGTCCAACTCTCACATCCATACATGGCTACTGGAAAAACCACAGCCTCAACCAGACGGACCTTTGTTGGCAAAGTAACGTCTCTGCTTTTTAATATGCTGTCTATGTTGGTCATAGCTTTTCTTCTAAGGAGTAAGCATCTTTTAATTTCATGGCTGCAATTACCATCTGTAGTGATTTTGGAGCCCAGAAAAATAAAGTCTGTCACTGTTTCCATTGTTTCCCCATCTATTTGCTATGAAGTGATGGGACTGAATGCCATGATCTTTGTTTTTTGAATGTTGAGTTTTAGGCCAGCTTTTTCACTCTCCTCTATCCCTTGGCCCTTTCAGTTCCTCTTCACTTTCTGCCATAAGGGTGGTGTCATCTGCATATCTGAGGTTCTTGATATTTCTCCTGGCAGTCTTGTTCCCAGCTTATGATTCATCCAGCCTGGCATTTCACATGATGTACTCTGCATATAAGTTAAATAATCTGGGTGATGCCTTGATGTTTTCCCTTTTCAATTTTGAACCAGTCCATTGTTCCATGTCCAGTTCTAACTGTTGTTTCTTGACCTGCATGTAGCTTTCTCAGGAGGCAAGTGAAGTGGTTTGGTATTCCCATCTTTTGAAGAATTTTCCAGTTTGTTGTGATCCACACAGTAAAAGGCTTTGGCGTAGTCAATAAAACAGAAATAGATGTTTTTCTGGAACTCTCTTGATTTTTCTGTGATCCAACAGATGTTGGCAGTTTGATCTTTGATTCCTCTGCCTTTTGTAATCCCCGCTTGAACATCTGAAAGTTCTTGGTTCATGTACTGTTGAAGCTTGGCTTGGAGAATTTTGAGCATTATTTTGCTGGAGTGTGAGATGAGGGTAATTGCATGGTGGTTTGAACATTCTTTGGCATTGCCTTTCTTTGGGATTGGAATGAAAATTGACCTTTCCAGGGTAACATTGGAGAAAACTAATTATTAATAACAGTAAAATCATTATGCATGATGGTATGGCTGTGTTTTAGCCCTTTTTAGTTCTTGCTTATGGATGAGGTTCCAGTAGAGAAGTGCTGATGCATGGTTGAGCATGGGTATTAGGAGATTCATTCATTCTCTCACAAATATTCCTGAGGCAGCCCCTCAGTTTAGTTTAGTTCTCAGTGCTTGGTATGTCTCAGAGAATGAACAAAAGAGTCCCATCCTCACACTCTGCATTTCAGCAAATAAGCAAACACAATATAGCTGCCAGGCTCTTCTGTCCATGGAATTCTCCAGGCAAGAATACTGGAGTGGGTAACCATTTTCTTCTTCAGGGGATCATCCCAACCCAGGGATCCAACCTAGGTTTCCTGCATTGTAGGCAGATTCTTTACCTTCTGAGCCACCAGGGAAGTCCCAGCTATGTTAGAATGTGTTAAATGCTTTGAGATAATACAGTGTGGATCATGGGAAAGGGGACTGGAAGGGTCACTGTTTTAAATTGGATAGTCAAAGAAAAGTTGTCATTTGAGCAAAGATTTGAGGAAAGTTGCATGTATGTGTTGGTTCTGTCGATGTCCAGTAGAAAAACATTCTTTGCAAAACAAATAACCGAAAGATAGGAGAGTGGGTGCCTCAGATGTCACAGAAATAGCTACAGGAAGACTACTTTTGGCTGGATCACAATGGGTGAAGTGGGGGAGATTGGAAAGACCACAACAGAGGGTTCCTACCTTCGTGTGGGGTCTCTTAGGCTTTTCTTCTGAAATAGGAGGTTTCTTGTTCTTTGTTTTAAGTTTATTGAGTTATTTGGCTGTGCTGGGTTTTCCTTGTGGCATTTAGGATCTAGTTCCCTGACTAGGGATCAAACCTGAGTCCCCTGCACTGGGAGCTCAGAGTCTTAGCCACTGGACCACCAGTGAAATTCCCTGAAACAGGAGTTTTTAACTATAGATATGGCTTGATTTAAAGAACAATACAAAGCAAAACAAAAAGCCTCTATCTAATTCTTAAAGGGCCTGTCATGGGGCTAGGGTAGATGTAGAAGCCCACTTAGGAGATGATTATGATATTCCAGAAGAGACTGCATGGGAAGTGGTCAGATTCTAGATATAGAATGAGTATCAGTGGGTCCAGGGTGTAGCAGGAAAAAGATTGAGGCCAAGAAAAGGGACTGACTGTGGTAAAATACACCAAGGGTGTGTTTATGAGGTGAAGATCTGCGTGTATGGAGGCGAGCTGAAGAAACTGAGGCTGAAGTATGGGTTTCCACACAGCCTGACTTTGGAATCTCTGTTGGTAGAGCTGGAGTCAGAGACAAATTACCACCTGGTTCTAAATTTCTCACTAGAAGAAAGATGCTGTTGGGTGTAACAGGGATGGTGGTTGATTATTTGATGGAGGTTAATAAAACCACTTTATTGAGGTATGATTGACCAACAAATCAATGTATTTTATGTTTAAAACTTGATGCATTTACAGATAAGTGTACATCTGTGAAACATCACCACAGTCTATGCTATAAACATATTGGAGGAGGCTAACCATCTATACACGGTTAGAAGAATAATGATCTGAAAGAGCCAGGCAACTTCTTCTAACTCCAGTCCAACTCCTTCCTGTGGCCAAGCTCTGAAAAGTGGGAGGGATGCTGTTTCTTACACATATCTAAGTATGAAATTAAAATTGTTTTGGTAGAATAACTCACGGTTCTATACAATGAAACCTCTTATCAGTATTTGAAAAGTGAGTGAAAGTGTTAGTAGCTTAGTTGTTTCTGACTCTTTGCGACCCCAGGGACTGTAGCCCACCAGGCTCCTCTGTCCTTGGGATTCTCCAGAGAAGAATACTGGCGTGGGTTGCCCTTTCCTTTTCCAGGGGATCTTCCTGACTGGGGATCAAACCTGGGTCTTCTGCATTGCAGACATATTCTTTACCGTCCTCATTTAAAGTGAAAGGGATTATAAAGGAATGATTAACACACAAATAAAATTGACTTGAATGAAATTTGTAAAAAAAACTTGGAGAATTGACCAGAGAAAGTGTGTAATGAAACAAGTAGAATAAAGTTGCATAATAATAATTATGGGCAAAATCATTAGTTTGTATGTGAAAAATTTATTTCAAAGTTATTTTAATTATAAAAGATATCACATATTTATATAAAATTGAAAGTAAAAATCTTTAATTTGTCCATAACCCCGTTAGCAAGTAATGATGAACTGAAGTCTCATAAGACTCAAATTTTAAGTCTTGGTGGTTATTTTCATAACACTGAGAATACATTTGACATTTTTATATAAATAAAAATGAGCTAAGTTTTGTTTGCCAAACAGTATTAATAATTATCAATCATTTCAATAACATCTTTTTATTATATCATCTTTTGTTGAATAAAAAATACTTTCAGTTCATATAATTGGCATTATTATCTAATTTAAAAAATTTAAATAATATAGTAATTCATTGTAAATTATAAAATGCAGTTTATTAAAACTGTGGAAATGTTGTTAATAGTTAAGCTTTTTTTTTCCCTTATAGCCTTGGGGGAAGAGCAGATTAAGATTAAAATAATGGACAATTATCCATAATATTTAATTGGTAAAGTGGTAAGGTATAATAGAAGGTAAGATACCTCTCTTTCTTCAGATAAATAGAGGACTTAAATTTTATAACCATTCCTCAATGTAGCTATTCATGATGGGAAATTATCCATGCATATCTTCATGCTTTTAGCATAAAATATATCTAGCATTAAATGGGATATATATAGTATAGCTTTTAGGCAGGAGGCAAAGGGCTTGAAATGGCATCACAAGATCCAGAAAGTCATAACAGTAAATAAAGGGTAATTGTTGGATAGCTATAGTGTACTTCTTTTATGCCAGAGTAATTCTGCCTGTAGGCTAACTTTTGTATAAACAAAGATAATTGAACTTTTGCACCTTAAAGAGTATTATCCTCTTGTACTATTTCTTTGGCTCCATCTCCTCAGGGTATAAACCTGACTTGAATGCTAACTTATGAAACATATTCATTTTTTCCCCATAAATAGGAATAAATTGAAGCTACTTTATAACAGAATAAACATTGGCGTTTGTTGTGGGAAAACATTTGTTATTGTTTTAGATAGGCAATATGAGTAAGCATTTAGAACAGGGTTCTAGAATTAGAGAACCTGGGCTGGAATCCTATCTTAAGACCTGCATCTAGGCTTTCATTTTCTCGGTTGTAGAGTAGGATAACGGAGAAGGCGATGGCACCCCACTCCAGTACTCTTGCCTGGAAAATCCCATGGATGGAGGAGCCTGGTAGGCTGCAGTCCATGGGGTCGCGAAGAGTCGGACACGACTGAGCGACTTCACTTTCACTTTTCACTTTCATGCACTGGAGAAGGCAATGGCAACCCACTCCAGTGTTCTTGCCTAGAGAGTCCCAGGGACGGGGGAGCCTGGTGGGCTGCCGTCTATGGGGTCGCACAGAGTCGGACATGACTGAAGCAACTTAGCAGCAGTAGGAGCAGCAGAGTAGGATAAAAGTACCTTCTTCTTGGTTACAGTTAATGTGAATTGGTCATCGTAATCCCTGTAAGGTAACTAGTATCATGTATGGTATGTAATAGGCACTCAGTAGATGTTAGCTATTCTTCCTTTATTTATAATGTATGTTTTTTCCTCAATATTTGATTGGAAGCGAAATATCGCAGGGTAAAAATTATCTAATGGAGTTTCTGTAAATGGAAAAATTGCCTAAAGTCAATGGGCACATTATCAGAAATGCCTCAGTGGCCAGGCAAAAGGGCTCTGATACCCAGACTCTTGTATCCCTCCTTGGATCTGTGCCTCATGGGCTTTGCAAGAGTTAGGTTGCAGGTGCATGGGGTTATGGCCAAACATACTCTCTATATTGGCAAAGACAAGTCACTGAGAGAAATAATTTGGTGAATACACTTTAACTTGTAGAGGATAATACACTAACTTGTATGGTATGGACCATAGAAGCAGAAGATATTAGGAAGAGGTGGCAGGAATACACAGAACTGTACAAAAAAGATCTTCACGGCCCAGATAATCACGAAAGTGTGATCATTCACACTCACCTAGAGCCAGACATCCTGGAATGTGAAGTCAGGTGGGCCTCAGGAAGCATCACTATGAACAAAGCTAGTGGAGGTGATGGAATTCCAGTTGAACTATTTCAAATCCTAAAAGACAATGCTGTGAAAATGCTGCACTCAATATGCCAGCAAATTTGGAAAACTCAGCAGTGGGCACAGGACTGGAAAAGGTCAGTTTTCATTCCAGTCCCTAAGAAAGGCAATGCCAAAGAATGCTCAAACTACTGCACCCTTGCACTCATCTCACATGCTAGTAAAATAATGCTCAAAATTCTCCAAGCCAGGCTTCAGTAATACGTGAACCGAGAACTTCCCAGTGTTCAAGCTGGTTTTAGAAAAGGCAGAGGAATCAGAGATCAAATTGCCAATATCCTCTGGATCATCGAAAAAGCAAGAGAGTTCCAGAAAAACATCTATTTCTGCTTTATTGACTATGCCAAAGCCTTTGACTGTATGGATCACAATAAACTGGGGAAAATTCTGAAAGAGATGGGAATACCAGACTACCTGACCTGCCTCTTGAGAAATCTGCATGCAGGCCAGGAAGCAACAGTTAGAACTGGACATGGAACAACAGACTGGTTCCAAATAGGAAAAGGAGTATGTCAAGGCTGTATATTGTCACCCTGCTTATTGAACTTATATGCAGAGTACATCATGAGAAATGCTGGGCTGGAGGAAGCACAAGCTGGAATCAAGATTGCTGGGAGAAATATCAAGAACCTCAGATATGCAGATGACACCACCCTTATGGCAGAAAGTGAAGAAGAACTCAAAAGCCTCTTGATGAAAGTGAAAGAGGAGAGTGAAAAAGTTGGCTTAAAGCTCAACATTCAGAAAACAAAGATCATGGCATCTGGTCCCATCACTTCATGGGAAATAGATGGGGAAACAGTGTCAGACTTCATTTTTTGGGACTCCAAAATCACTGCAGATGAAATTAAAAGCCGCTTGCTCCTTGGAAGGAAAGTTATGACCAACCTAGACAGCATATTGAAAAGCAGAGACATTACTTTGCCAACAAAGGTCCGTTTTGTCAAAGCTATGGTTTTTCCAGTGATCATGTATGGATGTGAATTGGAATATAAAGAAAGCTGAGCACAGAAGAATTGATGCCTTTGAACTGTGGTATTGGAGAAGACTCTTGAGAGTCCCTTGGACTGCAAGGAGATCCAACCAGTCCCTCCTAAAGGAGATCAGTCCTGTATGTTCATTGGAGGGACTGATGTTGAAGCTGAAACTCCAATACTTTGGCCACCTGATGAGAAGAGCTGACTCATTTGAAAAGACCCTCATGATGGGAAAGATTGAGGGCAGGAGGAGAAGGGGACGACAGAGGATGAGATGGTTTGATGGCATCACTGACACAGTGGACATGGGTTTGGGTGAACTCCGGGAGTTGGTGATGGACAGGGAGGCCTGGCGTGCTATATAGTATCATATAGATGATAATATGTCTCATGGGGGCGCAAAGAGTAGGACATGACTGAGCTACTGAAATGAACTCAACTGTACACTTTAAGGCAAGCTCTTTTTACTACCTGGCTAGTAATCAACTTAAATTTCAAATTTCATTAAATGGTATTAAAGTGTAGTATTTTGACTTTCACTGTAGTAGAAATTAATATGAACACCAAAATCTAAGATTTGATGCAAAGGGACAGTCCATGGAAAACTATTCGGTAGCTTAACAAAAGCTTTAATCTTCTTAGTATTCTTCTCCAAAAGAGAGTAACTTCACATGTGAAAAGCTTTGCATTTTCCATATCACTGGATTCATTCTAGCCACTTTCAGGGATTTTGTAGTTTACTTTGGCATTTCTTTAGATTATGCATTTGTGAATTTTTAGATAGAGCCACCAACTTTAAATTGGTTCTTTCATAACAGCATAGAATACATAAATAAACACAGTCTATAGAGCAATGTGAAAGGTTTTTGTGGCCAGAGAATATGGCAAAAAGCTTCACTGAGCTAATTTAGAGGGTACTATTTATTAAGATAATTTCTATTTTTGTCCAAATGTTTGCTAAGTATTGTTCCATAAAAGTTTGTAACGGTTTGATAGTTGTACTTCCTACCTGCTAGTAATGTGAAATACTATTATTGCTTGTCTGGGAAACATTTTAGAGGGTTTTCTCTGTATTTCAGGAAAGACAGTATGGAGAGAGATGGATACTATATCTCTGAAAAGTGTGATTTATGAAAAGGGTCAGATGACTGAATAAAGGTGTCCAGAGGTTTAAAAAGGAACAATAAATGCCCTGTTCATGTTATGATTTTTAAAATCTGGGTTTAATATGCTTACTTTCTAGTTGTAGTCTCAAGGCAGTACTTTAGGATGATCTAGGCCAGCTGCTTAATTTGTTTTTATTACAAACCTTCAAAGTAGTTTTAAATTAAATTATCTATATATTTGGAAACTCTTACTCAATATATTTAGTGTACTTGTTATTGTAATGGGATCATATATTTTGAATGCAAATTAAGAATATATTTAACAGTCATAAGCCTACACTGGTGCAGTTTGACAACAGAGCAAAAATATGTGCTCTCTTTTTCTTCTTTCTGATCCTTCTACTGGTTATATATATTGGAAAATTTTTAGGTAACACTTCAGTTCAGTTCAGTCGCTTAGTCGTGTCCGACTCTTTGTGACCCCATGAATCGCAGCTCGCCAGGCCTCCCTGTCCATCACCAACTCCCAGAGTTTACTCAAACTCATGTCCATTGAGTCGGTGATGCCATCCAGCCATCTCATCCTCTGTCATCCCCTTTTCCTCCTGCCCCCAATCCCTTCCAGCATCAGAGTCTTTTCCAGTGAGTCAACTCTTCGCATGAGGTGGCCAAAGTACTGGAGTTTCAGCTTTAGCATCATTCCTTCCAAAGAAATCCCAGGTCTGATCTCCTTTAGAATGGACTGGTTGGATCTCCTTGCAGTCCAAGGGACTCTCAAGAGTCTTCTCCAACACCACAGTTCAAAAGCATCAGTTCTTCGGTGCTCAGCCTTCTTCACAGTCCAACTCTCACATTCATGCATGACCACTGGAGAAACCATAGCCTTGACTAGACACTTAGGGACACACAAACACATATTAATTGCAGTGTCTGTAGTAATATCTGGGAGTTGAGTCAGTATGAGTGTTTGAGGAAAAAGTAAGAAAAATACACAGAAAATGCATTATGGAATAGTATGCATCATGAGAAATAATCAACTGGATACATAACTAGTGACAAGGAATAGACTTTAAAAACATAAGTTAGAGTGAAGAAGGGCAGAAAGAGAATACGATATGTAGCACAATGCCATATATATATATATATGTATGTATGTATCTTAAAAATACATGTACCAACCTGGATACACTAGATGAAAGTGAAAGAGGAGAGTGAAAAAGTTGGCTTAAAGCTCAACATTCAGAAAACGAAGATCATGGCATCTGGTCCCATCACTTCATGAGAACTTGAACAGTGGAAACAGTGTCAGACTTTATTTTTCTGGGCTCCAGAATCACTGCAGATGGCAACTGCAGCCATGAAATTAAAAGACACTTACTCTTTGGAAGGAAGGTTATGACCAACCTAGACAGCATATTCAAAAGAAGAGACATTTCTTTGCCAACAAAGGTCCATTTAGTCAAGGCTATGGTTTTTCCAGTAGTCATGTATGGATGTGAGAGTTGGACTGTGAAGAAGGCTGAGCGCTGAAGAATTGATGCTTTTGAACTGTGGTGTTGGAGAATACTCTTGAGAGTCCCTTGGACTGCAAGGAGATCCAACCTGTCCATCCTAAAGGAAATCAGTCCTGAATATTCATTGGAAGGACTGATGTTGAAGCTGAAACTCCAATATTTTGGCCACCTGATGTGAAAAACTGACTCACTGGAAAAGACCCTGATAGTAGGAATGATTGAAGGCGGGAGGAGAAGGGAACACTGGAGGATGAGGTGGTTGGATGGTATCACTTACTCAGTGGACATGAACTTGAGCAATCTCTGGGAGTTGGTAATGGACAGGGAGGCTTGGCGTGCTGCAGTCCATGGGTTGCAAAGAGTTGGACAAGACTGTGCAACTGAACTGAACTGAATCAATGTTCACTAAAAAAGTTATCTCTGTGAATCTTTTTATTATTTCACCAACTCTAAGAGCTGTTAATTATCTACTTTTTTGATTTCAGTACATTCTAGTAGACAGTATACATTTATTCAAATAAAAGTGGTAGCTTCATTAAAAGCTTCCTCCCAGAATTTGGGTTAAACTAAATAAAATTTAAATCATGAACATTTTGGGGGGAATCTCACTACTTAATTTACATGGTTCTTCTCTTGCTTTTTTCATTATGGATATATTTCAGTGTCTGTTTAAAATGCAGTCAATAATTGAAATATGTTGAGTTTTAAAAGCTTTTTTAATGGACATGGTTAAATATTTTGATTTCAGATTTCAGCTGCTTTTTTTGGCTATAAAATGACCAGTTAGTTTATCTAATAATCTGAGAGAAAAGAAAGGAGTACTTTTTGTTAATAATGATAGAGAACAGGGGAGGAAGAAATTCTAAGTATATTTAAAAGAAAAATTTATTGATAACAGAACTGTAACTGAAGAACTTTCCAGTAGGATTAGGAAGAGAAGGAACCTAGCTAGGATCAATGTTGAGCCTTGCAATAGATTACTCTTAGGGATGATTTATGATGATTTTATGATGGCTTTTGACTGATTTTCCTTTTTTCTGTGCTATTTTTTCATAAAGTTTATTTTGAAAATTCCGTTCAACTCCAAGTCTGTTGGTAAGCTACTCTAGAAAACTCATCCATTCCTTCATTGATATTTTATTTAGTATATGTCAAATGCTAGGCACTGGATATATTCAGGCAGTCCTTGATTTGCACAATTTTGTGTACCTGAAACTCATGCCCATCTGAACTGGGTCCTTGCCTAACATGGCTTCATTGATCTTCATTATCAGAGAACTGTGCAAAACGAGAACCGCCCATATTTCATCTAGAGACAGGACTGAAAATTTTGGCTGCTTTTGAGAAGCTTAAAATATGTAGCAGAAAGCAGACAAATGATTATCTTTTAATGTACTTTAAGGATTTAAGATATCTTTCAAATTTAAGGTAAGATCTCACGAAGAAGATGTTTAATGTGGATTTCTGGGGAAGACAATTGGGGAAGAAATTCTGAAAAGGGTGAGAACCAGGGGAAGTATACAGGTCAGGTGCCTAGAGAAGGCGGCTTGGAGACTTAAAGGGCCCATGAGTAATCCCCTGAGGCCATCGTCAAGTGTGGGCAGTGTTGGAAAGTAAGATTGAAATGTATTTAATTTCCCAAAAATCTATGTCTGTGTCCTTTTTCATTCCTAATTTTGCTTTCTCTTTTTCCTTTATTTTCCTTCCTCTTTATGCTCTCACCTCTCTCCCACTTTCTGTTTTCTCTAGTTTCCTTTCTTTGTCTCATGACCTCAGTCCTAATAAGTGGTTTTGTCTATGTTGATGCTGTTTTTCTAGGACATTCTTTTAGATTTATTTATGGGCTGGTGTCTAGGGGGTTGCGTGGAGTCGGACATGACTGAAGTGACTTAGCAGCAGCAGCATCCTTTACCCTTTTGTTTTTAATAATGTCTGTTTTGATCTTTTAAAATGCTCTCTTGCTACTTTAAATGTTTTCTTTCATGTTTCTGATTTCCATAAGATATCCCTTTCTTTGAACTTTTACAGTTTTCTTTGGAAATGAAAGTATTTTAGGGGATACATTTTCCTTTGATTACAGTTTTGTTGTATCTAGTGCCGAGATTTTATTATGAAGTACTCTTTTCATTTTGTTTTAGACAGTCTGAAATTTTATTTTGATTTTCTTCTTTGAGGTAATCTAGAAAGTTTTTTGGTTAGATTTGACTAAGTTTGCTGTAGTTTAAATTACCCCTGAGATGTTAGTGGCTTACACCCAGAAGGAGGTTCTGTATCCTTTATACGTAGGTGATATGTCCTCCTGCCTGGCTGAAGGAGCAGCCCCATCTGATGGTGTTGCCATAGTGGCCAGGATGTGTCTTGACTCTACATGTCTCTGCTGGGAAGGGGCATATGTTGTTCCACTCACCTCTCATCTGTCAAAACAAGTCCTGAGGCCAGTCCTGATATCAAGAAATTGTTCTCACTGCTGCTCTCAAGGGAGGGCAGAATGTATTTTGTATGAAAATTTAATCTACTTTAAAGAATGTTGATATGGGTTGAATTGTCTTCCCTCGATAAAGACATGTTGGAATCCTAATTTCAGAATGTGACTCTATTTGGAAATACAGTCTTTGTAGAGGTTATCAAGTTAAAAAGCGTTCGACATTGCGGACCCTAATGCTATATGCCTGCTTGCAGTTGTGCTAAGTCACTTCAGTCGTGTCTGACTCTTTGTGAACTTATGGACCTGCCAGGCTCCTCTGTCCGTGGGATTCTCCAGGCAAGAATACTGGAGTGGGTTGCCATTTCCTCCTCCAGGGGATCTTCCCAACCCAGGAATGTAACCCACGTCTTTTACCTCTCCTGCATTTGCAGGTGGATTCTTTACCAGTAGCACCACCTGGGAAGCCCAATGCTATATTACTAATGTCCTGTAAAAAAGGAAACTTTGGACAAAGAGACAGGCATGTACACCATCTGCAAGCCAAGGAATGCCTGAACCTCCCAGGAGCTACAGGAGATGCATGAAACAAAATATCCCTCACTACCTCACAGCCCGTAGAAGGATCCAGCCCTTCTTGATCTCATACTTCTAAGTCTTCAGACTGTGAGACAATCAATTTCTGCTGTTTAAGTCACCCAGTTTTTGGTGCTTTGTTATTGCAGCCTTAAGAAACCAACACAGATATGTTTCAAAGTTTCCAAGATATACTTGACCAGATTCTTATTTATTTCTAGCTTTATTAAACCTTTTATTAGAAAATTTAGCCAGTAAAATCTCTGCTAGTTAAGCTTTTCTCCCATGATTAGAATTATGATCAGTTTTAAAAATTTGTTTCAAGTAGCAAATTCTCTACTTGAACATTTTCACTCAAATTTCAAAGTTTATATCTTTCCTATTCAGAAATTTAAATATCTCTGTTACCCTTTTCTAATTTACTACATTCAGGGTTTTGTAAACCTTATTTATATAAAAATTCAGATTCATTTTTACAGAAAAATAAATACTCTAGGTTTGAAAGCCTACCCTTATGTTAATTTTTTCAATTGTTTTATTATGATGTTGCTGTGACCAGGATGTTTAACAGTATACTTAATACTTTGGCTACCTGATGCGAAGAACTGACTCATTGGAAAAGACCCTGATTCTGGGAAAGATTGAAGGCAGGAGGAGAAGAGGATGAAAGAGGATGAGATGGATGTATGGAATCACCGACCTGATGGACGTGAGTTTGAGAAGTCTTCAGGAGTTGGTGATGGATGGGGAAGCCTGGCATGCTGCAGTTCATGGGATGAGTTGGACACAACTGAGCAACTGAACTGAACTGAATTGGAGTTGATTAAATCATTGTAAATGTTTTCTCTTAGGGCCTTATCCATGATTATGCCTTCTTTTCTCCCTTATTTTTCTTCTTTTCTTTTCCTTTTTGTAAAACTGAAACTGGACAATGATTTCCTTCAAACAGCTGTCTGCAACACTTGTCTGTAAAATCCCTTCATCTCTGTCATACAACCCCTTCAGTTCAGTTCAGTTTAGTCACTCAGTTGTGTTCGACTCTTTATGACCCCATAGACTGCAGCACAACAGGCTTCCCTATCCATCACCAACTCCCCGAGCTTGCTCCAACTCATGTCCAACAGGTTGGTGATGCCATCCAACCATTTCATCCTCTGTCATCCCCTTCTCCTCCTGCCTGCAATCTTTCCCAGCATCAGGGTCTTTTCCAAAGAGTCAGTTCTTTGCATCAGGTGGCCAAAATATTGGAGCTTCAGCTTTAGCATAATATTCATTCATATCCAGTGAATATTCAAGACTGATTTCCTTAAGGATTGACTGGTTGGATCTCCTTGCAGTCCAAGGGACTCTCAAGAATCTTCTCCAACACCAAAGTTCAAAAGCATCAATTCTTCAAACCACAGCCTTGACTAGATGGACCTTTGTTGGCAAAGTAATGTCTCTGCTTTTTAATATGCTCTCTAGGTTGGTCATCTGGTCCTATCACTTCATGGGAAATAGATGGGAAAACAGTGGAAACGGTGGCAGACTTTATTTTTGGGGGCTCCAAAATCACTGCAGATGGTGACTGTAGCCATGAAATTAAAAGACACTTACTCCTTGGAAGGAAAGTTATGACCAACCTAGATAGCATATTCAAAAGCAGAGACATTACTTTGCCAACAAAGGTCTGTCTAGTCAAGGCTATGGTTTTTCCAGTAGTCATGTATGGATGTGAGAGTTGGACTGTGAAGAAAGCTGAGCGCCGAAGAATTGATGCTTTTGAACTGTGGTGTTGGAGAAGACTCTTGAGAGTCTCTTGGACTGCAAGGAGATCCAACCAGTCCATTCTGAAGGAGATCAGTCCTGGGTGTTCTTTGAAAGGAATGATGCTAATGCTGAAACTCCAATACTTTGGCCACCTGATGCGAAGAGTTGACTCATTGGAAAAGACCCTGATGCTGGGAGGGATTGGGGGTAGGAGGAGAAGGGGATGACAGAGGATGAGATGGCTAGATGGCATCACCTACTCAATGGACATGAGTTTGCGTGAACTCTGGGAGTTGGTGATGGACAGGGAGGCCTGGCGTGCTGCAATTCTTGGGGTCGGAAAGAGTCGGACACGACTGAGCAACTGAACTGAACTAGGTTGGTCATAGCTTTTCTTCCAAGGAGCAGTTCAGTTCAGTTCAGTTTAGTTTGTTAGTCATGTCCGACTCTTTGCGACCCCATGGACTGCAGCACCCCAGGCCTCCCTGTCCATCACCAACTCCTGGAGTCTACTCAAACTCATGTCCATTGAGTCGGTGATGCCATCCAACCATCCCCTTCTCTGCCTGCCCTCAATGTTTGCCAGCATCAGGGCCTTTTTAAATGAATCAGCCCTTCACAGCAGGTGGCAAAATATTGGAGTTTCAGCTTCAGCAACAGTCCTTCCAATGCATTGCTAGTATTGATCTCCTTTAGGATGGACTGGTTGGATCTCCTCCCAGTCCAAGGGACTCTCAAGAGTCTTTTCCAACACCACAGTTCAAAAGCATCAATTCTTCAGCACTCAGCTTTCTTTGTAGTCCAACTCTCACATCCATACATGACCACTGGGAAAACCATAGACAGACCTTTGTTAGCAAATTGATGTCTCTTCTTTTCAATATGCTGTCTAGGTTTGTCATAACTTTCCTTCCAAGGAGTAAGCATCTTTTAATTTCGTGGCTACAATCACCATCTGCAGTGATTTTGGAGCCCCTCAAAATAGAGTCTGCCACTGTTTCCCCATCTATTTGCCATGAAGTGATGGGACCAGATGCCATGATCTTAGTTTTCTGAATGTTGAGCCTTAAGCCACCTTTTTCACTCTCCTCTTTCACCTTCATCAAGGGGCTCTTTAGTTCCTCTTCACTTTCTGCCATAAGGGTGGTGTCATCTGCATATTGGAGGTGATTGATATTTCTCCCAGCAATCTTGATTCCAGCTTATGGTTCATCCAGCCCAGTGTTCCTCTTTGCTTTCTGCCATAAGGGTGGTGTCATCTGAATATCTGAAATTATTGATATTTGTCCAGCAATCTTAGTTGCAGCTTGTGCTTCATCAACCCCTTAGAAGTTACAAAAATTGCCCTATTACTGCTGAAATCTTCCTTCGTTTGGGACTTTGCAGGTGGTGCTACTAGTAAAGAACCTGCCCGTCAATGCAAGTAGACTTAAGAGACACAGGTTTGATCCCTGGGTCAGGAAGATCCCCAGGAGGAGGGCATGGCAACCCACTCCAGTATTCTTGCCTGGAGAATCCCATGGACAGAGGAGCTTGGCAGGCTGCAGTCCATAGGGTCACCCAGAGTCTGACATGACTGAAGTGACTTAGCATGCAGTCACTTTCCTTACCAATGGGGTTGATATTGACAGGGATATCACAGCTCAGCTGGGAAAGGAAATGGGGAAAAAGAATTGGACAGGAGACGCATGATGGAAAGTAATAGATTACATCCTGCTTTGTTCTCAGGAGAAGTTTAGATGTCATTGGAAGGCATATTGGGGCTTCCCAGGTTGTGCAGTGGTGAAGAATCCACCTGTCAGTGCAGGAGACTTAGGAGATGTGGGTTTGATCCCTGGGTCAAAAGATCCCCTGGAGAGGAAACTAGCAACTCATTCCAGTACTCTTGCCTGGGAAATTGCATGGACTGAGGATCCTGGTGGGCTACAGTCCATGGGGTCGCACAGAGTCGGACATGACTGAGTGACAGAGTGCACACATGTACAGAAGGCATATTGAGTTTAAGTACATAATTTGTGATCCACCAAAATCATCTGCGTGATTTTGAATCATGTAAGTATTATTTTAAGACCAGATTTTGCATCAGGTAAGAAAGTGGTTCTGACTTACATGTGTTTTGCCCCTTTTGTCTCAAACACTGTGACCTTGATGTTATTTTTAACTTACATGTTTATACTTGTAGAAGTGTCTAAAATAATTAATATAACCAATTTTGTATTTTCAGGATTAGTTGTTTGCAAACAGCAAACAAGCTTCTGTAAGAAACTGGAGCAAGTCTTTCCAGTTGGGCTATATTAGAACTCCATCTACATTTTAATTTGGTTCCCGCTGTGTGGATATATTAGAATGAATCTATTACCTGGCTCAATGGTCCTTTCAGACAATTTCCCTTTCTCATTCTGATTTTTATTGTAAGTGATCATCAACATACTGTAGAAGTCTGCAAATCCTATTTTGATCACTTCCATGAGGTGGTGATAACTGTGACCTTACATTAAAAAACACAAACTGAAGGAGTGTCGTGATATTTAATAGATTATCTTTCAATTAGAGGTGCTAGTTTTGGAGTGTTTGTGAGACTGTATGCTTGGACATTTCTTCTTTACTGATCCTTCATTTGAGTGTTTGCAGAATAAAATTCTGTAGCAATCATCCCCTTGGGGCAAGACCTGGTTTTACCTGAAACATTCCTGCTTTATGTGTAATTTTGAATTGCCTCTTACTCTGGTGATCACGAACCACCTGCTGTGTTTTCGTTTGAAGATACTGTCTCTCTGAGTATTTATTATAATTTCAGCTTTAAATATAGCCTTTTCATGCATTTAATACATTTAATCCTTACTGTGAAACAGATTAATAGACCTTTGGTGGAAGGCTTAGGAACATAATTTGGTTCACTCTGGTTTATTTAACGGTGTTGCTCTCTTACTGGGGTATACTTTTTCAGGGCACGTCTGGAAGTTAAGAGAGATGATGTCAGATGGTAATAGCATGACATTTCATTTTCTCATGCTGCCCAACAGTTTGATGAAGAGTACTCTTAGGGAAAAAGAAATACTAGTAATTCGTTCCACTTGCGTCTCCGTACTCAGAACTGTCCTGTCATCACCTTGTGTCTGGCACCTTGTTGCGGCCCCTTATCCTGCCTCTAAGATCATGTTTTCCTCACACTTTTTATCTTTCCTCTTTCTATTTTTGTTTGTTTGAATGTTTCATTCTTAACATAGTCCTGTCTCTTGGCTGCCTGCTCTATATATTTCTACCTGAATATCTTGCTGACACATTAAATGTTATGTTTGGACATAAATTTCTCATCCTTTGCTCAAAAACAACTTTTTATCCTGTCTTTGCTTTTTTCTGTGCATGGTATCATCATTTTTACCCTGAGTCTTACACTGAGAATTTCAGTGTCACCAGTGATTCAAGTTTCTTGTTTATCTTTTCCAATTCAACTGAAAATGAGCTTTTCTTCTCAAATTTACTTTTTTCTTCCTATTCCTCTTGACACTTTTTTTTTCACTGCAACAACCTCTTGGCTGGACTAACTAGTGTTTTCTTCTGCTGATCCCCAGTAACTTAACAGTTTAAGATTAATACAGTGTTCATGTGCCATTCTGCACTTTAAAATTCTTCAGTGCTTTGCAGTTTCTTGCTACTTAAAATGTTATCTAATATTCATAGCTTTGAATGTCCACTATAATCTCTGTTACAGCTATTCAAAATTAGTTCTTAGCCATTTCACAGCATCTTTTCTTCACCAGCAGATCCTGTTCCCGGAATTCTCCATTCATTCAGTACTGTTACTTTCTGAAGAACAGAATTTATGTCTTATACTGGTAACCATGTTTCTATAGACTGAATATTTTGTGTCTCCCCTGAATTCATGTTTAAACCTCATCCCCAGTGAGATAGTATTAGGAAGGTGGGCCTTTGAGAGATGATAAGGTCAGGAGGATGAGCTTCCCAGGTGGCTCAGTGGTAAAGAATCCAGCTGCCAATATAGAGATGCAAGTTCTACCCCTGGGTTGAGAAGATCCCCTGAAGAAAAGAATGACTACTCACTTCAGTATTCATGCCTGGAGAATTCTATGGACAGAGGAGCCTGGTGGGTTGTGGTCCATAGGGTCGCAAAAGAGTAGGTCATGACTGAGCGATTACACGAGGTCATGAGGATGGAGCTCATTCTCATGATGAATGAGATTAGTGCCCTTATAAAAGAGGCCCCAGGGAGCTCCCTCATCCCTTCTGCCATGTGAGGATGCAGCATGAAGATGGCCATTTTTGATCCAGGAAGTGAATCCTCACCAAAAGTCAAATTTGCCAGCTCTTTGATCTTTGGACTTCTTAGCCTCCAGTGCTGTAAGAAAAAAATTTCTTCTGTTTATCAGTCATTCAGCTTATGGTACTATATTCAGTTCAGTCCAGTCGCTCAGTCGTGTCCGACTCTTTGCATAGCTGTCTAAATGGACTGACAACGTTTATTCAGCATAGTATCTAATCTGTGGTAGATGTTCAATTAATGTGACTGTTGTTTGTGTTTCCGTGTCCATCAGGATTTTCTTTAGAAACACTGGGATGGTGATTTTTCTTTTATTTTGCATTTTAGACCTTAAGACATGGTCTCTTGAGTTGCATTATCTGAGTTTAACTATAACTCTTGTTTTGTGACCTTAGATAATTGGCCTAATGTCTACAGGTCTCAAGTTTCCTCATCTGTAAAGTGGAGATAAAATCTCTATTAACCAAAAAGGGTTGTTATGAGAACTTGATAAGGAATACATGTACAGAGCTTTGAAGTGTGACATATATACTAAATGCTTATTTAGGAATTGATAAGATTTTGCATATCTAACAAATCTTTCTAAGCTGATGTCACTAAGAACATTTCTAGTGGCTTGGCAAGTTAGGTAGAGGGAAAAATCTTACTTGAGGGAGCTCAATTTTTATTTTATTCCTGCGGCTGCTGCTGCTAAGTCGCTTCAGTCGTGTCCAACTCTGTGCGACCCCATAGACGGCAGCCCACCAGGCTCCCCTGTCCCTGGGATTCTCCAGGCAAGACCACTGGAGTGGGTTGCCGCTTCCTTCTCCAATGCATGAAAGGGAAAAGTGTTATTGTCAATTCATGTGCTATTTTGATACCAAGGCTATTTATATATACATAAATATTTTTGTTTTATTGAATCAAACTGGTATTTGAAACTATTGGTAAAAGTGCAGATGACAGTAGGAATATTGAATTTACTGGGTGTTTGTAAGATTGATAACACTACTTATTAATACTGTTGTATCTGCTCCAACCACAACTGTACCACAATCATTTATTGAACACATTGTCATTTGAATTTTCTTAGTAAACCACAATTGATCCACTAAACACTGGGCAAAAATGTATTACAAGATTTGCATATATAACTTATTACCATAACAGTATATACATGCCAAATGATAAAGAATTAGAATTGTCCTTTTAAAAAGTATCTGTTGGGAAGGTTACCTATTTTGCATTTTATTCATACTTCTTAAGCTTTCTCTATTTCCCTTCTCACCATTATCTCAAATATTTTTGTCTATTAAGTGTAGAACTTACTTGGAATTATTCTTTACAGTTCTAAATTTTATTCATCCTTCACCTTTACTATCTGAATGCTAATATTTAAAATACTTCCAATTTTAAGTGGCTTTTCCTAGAATCTGTAACATCTTTGAAAATATTTTGAACTGCTTTGAAAAATATCATCCCTTTCTAAGGAGAAGAATCTTAGTTTTACTGTTCTTTAGTAAAATGGAAACTGTGCCCTGCAGGTTGACTTCAGGTGCCTGGATGATTGATCTCACCACAGCGAAGAGTTGGGAGATTGAAGAATTCATTTGCCTGAGCACCTGTTGAATATTTTCTTCAGATCTGAGATTATACAAGGTGTTAAAAGTACAAGGGAGCACACTGACATTGGTCCTTTCTCCCCAATTCTCGTATTCTATTAAGGAAAATAATGAGTAATCACAATAGGGGCTTCCTTGGTGGTTCAGCAGTAAAGAATCCACCTGCAAATGCAGGAGACGTGGGTTCAATCATTCAGTCCCTGGGTCAGGAAGATCCCCTGGAGAAGGAGATGGCAACCCACTCCAGTATTCTTGTCGAGGAGATCCCATGGACAGAGGAGCCTGGTGGGCTACATCCATGGGGTCACAAGAGTCAGACATGACTTAGCAACTCAATAACAATCACAATAGAGTGGGGTCAGCCCAGCAATAGAAGCATGGTTCAGACAGTGGAGGGATTGCCTTTATTAGAAGGAGAAATACAAACAGAGTTGGTTATAGAATGCTTCCTCATAGGAGTACAGTACAAGGTTCACTTTGTTTCAGTGTAATTGCAATTTGGTTGGTATATTTCTTTTTATTTCCATAAATTTGATATTAAGCAAGAATATATCTTTCTGGCTGTTGTAAAATTGTCATACCAAATCTTCTTAGCCATGACGCAGTCATATTCCTCACTGTAAACTTGAGTTTTATCTCCTTCACAGGTGATACTTAGAGTTTGGCATCCATCAACAAAGCTTCAAAACAGAATATTACCAGGAAAGAAAAGGAGCTTAAATAGGCAGTTCAAAATTTTATTTATACTCCAGGAATAGTAAGGAACCTGTTTATGACAGCTATTTCTCTCCTCTCAGGGTAAGATGCTTCATCTTTTAGCAGTGTTAGTTGAGCAAGGATACCATGGAGAAATCTTTCTTTTTTCTGAGAGCTCTCTAGGCTATCAATTTTATAGACTCTGCATAATTTTTGACAAGAATGTAGTTTGAAGCAAGCTGTTATGATTAATTATTGCTCGTTAACTGGATCTTCACTCTGCATGAAAGAATATTGCAGTTTTTCCCGTCATTCTAAAAACTGTGTTGCTTATATTAAAATTGAAATGTATTTGAGGAAGTTGGAAGTTGAGATACTAGGGGTGAGCTGTGGGTAGGGTAGGCACTGTTGAAAGCTTTGCTTGATGCCCTTGTGATTTTTCAGTAAAATAAACTAGATTTCTCAACAGAAGAATTTATATAATAGCTCATTTGTGATGGTGGTATTTTATGTTATCTTGTACTTTATAAATCTGTTTTCTTCTTGGCAAGAGTCCTTGGTCAATGTGTACATTTGGAAGATATCGGAAGAATACAGTACCAAAAAATGTGCTTGTCCTCGAACTCAAATCAATTCCCTGTCTTTACAGAATATCAACTAACTGATTAACTTGGTTTATCAATATCCATCTGAAAGAAAACTAGAATAGTAACATGCAGTTATTTTCTTTCATATATACGGATGAGAGATGAGGATTTTTGTATTCAATTACATGAGTAGTTTTTCCTTTATAGTTGTGCTGAAAACTGTCAGTTTCTTAGTCTCTGATCACAGCTACCTTTGAGAGTGTGAGTCATATATTTATTGTCATGTAAACAATGAAAATAACATAAGAAAGCAATTGTGCCAGTTTCTGACTTACAGGCAAAAGTTGTTTGTAGGTAATTAGGGTGGCCATTTGTTTTTCTTTTTCTCCATTTTTTAAAAAAAATCGAAGTATAATTGCCTTACAATATTGTGTTAGTTTCTGCTGTATAACAACGTGAATCAGCTATGTGTATACATACACCCCCTCACTCTGAGACCTCCCTCCCACCCCTCCACCCTACCCCTCTAGGTCACCACAGAGTACCGAGCTGATCTGTACTATATATAGCAGCTTCCTACTACCTATCCGTTTTGCACATGGTAGTGTATATTGTCAGTCCTAACCTTCCCATTCATCCCACCCTCTTCCTCCGCACACCCCCATGTCCACATATCTGTTCTTTGTGTCTGTGTCTCTATTTCTGAGATGGCCATTTCTAACAATTCATTTGTAGGCTGAAAAAAAAGGGTAAGGGGAAAGAATAATTGACGAGCATTGTTAGATTAGTGTGGCCAGTTTTTCGATATAGTCAATGAATTTTTGCATTAAGAAAAAAAAAGGATAACAGTACTAGTAGGAAGTAAAGACAGTATTCATGTGATTGACAAGATATTTTTCACTGCTAAACCACTTATTGAATAATTACTACTTAAGTTTATAGCATTGAAGGCAATGGGAAGGGTAATATACCAATCCTCTAATTAATGTCCTTAATTTATAACATATGAACAACAGAAAATCAGAACCCAAAGAAGCAGCACACAGGGCAAAAGAATATTAAATATAAAGAGGATTACAGTAGCAAGATATTCTGAGTAGAGTTCCTTTAAGTTTCCTCTCTAGAAAAGTTCCTCTTAATTTACATCTTCTCTTCCTAATTGCACAAAGTAGCAAAAAATGCATCTCAGCTGTCGCTTTGTTTCTTCTCTTCTCTTGTGCTTTTTCTAAATACTTTCTTAATAAATAGCCAAATCTTGGTCTCTTTTGGGACCCATTTTTCCCGGTAGCTCAAACGGTAAAAAATCTGCCTGCTGATGCATGTAGATGCTGGAGACAAGGGTTCGATCCCTGGGTAAAGAAGATCCCCTGAAGAAGTGAATGGCAACCCACTCCAGTATTCTTGCCTGGAGAATCTCCATGGACAGAGGAGCCTGGCAGACTACAGTCCATGGGGTCACAAAGAGTCGAACATGACTGAGCAACTAACACTTTCACTTTCCTTTAGAATGAAAACCTTTCCTATATAAGTATATAAGCTTTAATGTGAAGTGAAAAAAATGCATTTAGTAAGTAATAGTTGGCTGTCACTGTTTGTTCCTCTGTGAGAGATTCCATTCCAGTAAGAAAGATGTCTTGGTGTTTTCTTTTTTTAGTGTGAGGAGAAGTGTGTAAAAATAAAGATAAAAAGGCATTGTTTATCAGTCAATTATCCCTGTATAAGTAGCAACCACAGAATCTCAGATTCAGAGCAGCAGCATGTATTTCATGCTTCTGCTTCTGCAGATGAGTTACACTTTGATGGAGCTTAGCTTAGCTCCACACTGTGGGTTGGGTCCGTGCGGGTCTGTTCCAGGCTTAGGCATGTGGGCATGAACTTAGATCTGTTACCTGCATGTTTATTTGGAGGCTCAGATGAGGGGAAAGTAAGTGCTCAGCGGAAAGCTGTTCTTTTGGTTACTGGCAGGAGTTAGAGAGCAAGTGAACACAGACTGTGTCTCTTAAAGGTAAGGCTCAGAACCGGCCCATTGTCGTCACTTATGTTGATATTCCATTGGTCACAGCAAGTCAAATGATGAGGGAGTATGTTTCTCCCATGAAGTTGGAGGTTACAGGGAGTGAATACTTGCAGAACAATGAGCTCATCTTACTGATTGTAATAATCATGATGTCTGTAAGTCAAATCACATTGTACACTTTAAACTTACACAGTGTGTGTACGAGCTAAGTCCCCATGATGTCTGACTCTTTGCAACTCTATGGACTGTAGCCCACCAGGTTCCTCTGTCCATGGGATTCTCTGGGCAAGAATACTGGGGTGGGTTGCCATGCCCTCCTCCAGGGCATCTTCCCAACTCAGGGATCGAACTCGTGTCTCTTATGTCTCCTTCACTGGCAGAGGGGTTCCTTACCACTAGCCTCTCCTGGGAAGCCTCAGATTTACACAGTATAGTGTGTCAATTATATTTCCATAAAACTAGAAAGAAAAAAAATTTTAATAAGTGGAGAAACTTCTGATTTCCAGTCTGGTATGTAATGAAAAAACAAAACAAAACAAAAAACGAGCTAATCTACCACATGTAAAATGTAATAAATGAAGCAGCACAAATTAAAATTCTAGAAGAGGTTGGAAATACATGAGTCTTTTGATATGAGCAATCACTGCCATTCACCAAGCACTGTCTGGGCATGTGCTAGGCTAAAACACACCTGCATTGCCTTTTCTCAACTACGGTGCTGCTGACTCTGGGATTCTGATGTCCCCTTTGTTGGGGGCAGGGAAGAGGGCTGTCCTGGGCCTTGGAGGATGTGTAGAAGCATCATTGGTGTTTACCCACTGGATATCTCAGCGTCTTTCCCTCTCCAGTGATAATAGCTGAAAATACCTCCCCATGTTGCCAGATGTCTCCATGGGAGCAGAATCACCTCCATTGATTACCACTGACTTATCTTGTTTTGTAATCTCTTAACTAGGGGCTCTCTTCATTTAACAGATGGAGAAATTGAGGCTGAGACAGGCTACTTTACCCAGGGGAACGTAGAGGTAAATAACAGATTTGGGGGTGAAACCCAGATCTCTAATTCCAAACTATATGGATTTAAACCATACTCCTGAAGACTAATAAATAAAATGCCTTTTCCTTGGGTTTTCCTTCAGCAGTGGGGCAGAAAAGGCAATTACAGTATGTAGACAATAAGATCTGTAAAAGATACGCTCGAGAAACTGTGAGAATGGTGAGAAAAGAGCAGGATCATCCTACTCAACAAGAACTGAGGCAAACCACTGAAGGATTTGATGAACTAGTAGGACAAATGATATTTAACCAGATAAAGGGGGACACGATGAGTCTCACTGAGTAGAGGTCATAGTGTATAGAGAGCATAGACAGAGAATGCAAGACAGTGGAGATGGTTGAAGCCAAGAATGCAGTTGAGAAAATGGCTGGAAATGAAGGCAGAGGCAAAGTTAATAGTGACTTCTGCTGAGCTATGGATTCTGAACTTTAATCCCAAAGGCAATGTTAGGCACACACACAGGAATTTTAAACAGGGAAATTACAGAATCATACTTGAATTTTATAACATTGCTCTGTCCTCCTGTGAAGGTTGGATTAGAAAGGGGATTATAGATGACAGGAAAATGTGCTATAGAAGCAAGAAAATTATGTGGAAAGATATATATTGAAGTATTAAGAATGTTTATCTTTGGGTGAAGATTATGGTTTTAATTTTCCTTTTTATTATCTTTATTCTGAATTTTTCTGCAGTGGAAAGAAATCTTGCTTTGCACAGTAGTAAGTAATACATTTTATTATGAAAAATAGGACAGTGTAGGTGATTTATTTGAGAGTGACTTAGGAAGTAAAAATATCAGGGTTCAGAGATGTGTTCTGGGGTCATTGCTGAGAGAAAAGGAAGAATTCAAGAGGCTCCTTGGGTTTCTGGCTTTTGGAATTGACAGAGAAGGGATTTAAGAAGATGGGGTGGCAGTTTAGGGGGAGAAGATCCATTCTGTTTTGTATCGGTGCACATGAAGTGCTTCTGGGGAATCTAGTTGGAGGAGGTACCAAATTGTCTATTAAAGAGGAGTTCAATAGAAAGGTTTTAGTGGAGAGACAGATTTGAGGAATAGCCAAAGGATAAAGTTAGCTTTTGTGGGGAAATTGTCCAGGAAGAATGTACATATTGGGAAAAGTAAAGGTCTGGTTGCATAGATTGCTGGTGGTAAAAGTGAGGCATACGAGGAGCTTGGTGAGTGTCTAGGGAGGGCAGCATCAAGGAAGTGAGAACAAATTCTCAAAGGATAAGGAAGGAAACTAGAAACTAACAGAGAGGCCAGATGTGAGGCTGCACATTGTTTTATATTTAGCCTTTAGGTCTGCAGTAACCAGGGCAAAAGGGAGACTGGTGGTTACAGTTGGAAGTTAAATAGCAGTGATTTTGGTACCAAACTAGAGGTCATGAGAGAGAGAGACATTCTTTGAGACATCTGCTTTACAAAGGAAGTGGGAAAGTAGATGGTCTTTTGATGCATAAAAAGACTCTCCATGTTATTCATGTTTCTTTCATAGAGAATAATTTCTTGAGAATATTTGAAGGAAAAAAAGATTCATATTCAGATGACTAATTCAATGTTAAAGGAATTTTTAATGTGAAAATTGCATTTTGTGAGCATTTAAAAAAATTTGGCCCACAGTTAAATTTATCTATACTTTAAAAAGTCACTAAAACTTGAAAAAAAAGTTAATCTTTGTACCTGAAGCTTAGCATCACTCTTTTCATTAAAAAAGGGACTCAATTCACTAAAATGAGAAGACAAGTATCCTTTTGAAGGGTTGACCTTTTGACTGCTGCTTGCATTTATGAATTTATTTTTTATCTCCAAAGAATCACTTTAAAATGTTATTAAAATGAGCAACTTCCTACAAATTTTATTTCACTTTTCTTCTTTTTTCTCTGAGTAGTTTTTTTTCCTTCTTATTAAAATTTTTTCTGATGCTGACAAAATGATGGAGAAATAAATATAATCATCATCATTTAAGATTTAGGTTAGGACATTTTATAGTGCTGGTTATTAATAAGTGTTTTTGTTGTAATTTTATCCAAATTTTTATCTACTAAATGTATTATTTTTTCAATTGCTTACAGATTGTATTTTGAAACCGTTACTTGGATTTTTGAATGCTCTTAGAAATATGCCTCTACTGCTAAGTCACTTTGGTCATGTCCGACTCTGTGCGACCCCATAGACGGCAGCCCACCAGGCTCCCCCTGGGATTCTCCAGGCAAGAACACTGGAGTGGGGTGCCATTTCCTTCTCCAGTGCATGAAAGTGAAAAGTGAAAGTGAAGTCGCTCAGTCGTGTCTGACCCTCAGCGACCCCATGGACTGCAGCCTACCAGGCTTCTCCGTCCATGGGATTTTCCAGGCAAGAGTACCGGAGTGGGGTGCCATTGCCTTCTCCTCTTAGAAATATATTTTAAGCTAATTATTTCCTTTTTCTTCCCTTAAAGTAATTGATGTGTATATGATGAACAAGGTGTATTGGATGTGGGTCACTGAATTTCCTCACTAACATGGTGACTTTGGTCAAGTCATTTATTCTTTACTTGAATTAATGTTTCACTTTTTAGAAGCCAAATTTTTGAGATTGTAGCACTACTAGTCACCACTACTAGGTTGAAATTCAAATCTTTGAAAAGGTCTTTTGAGAGCATCTAAACTTTCATTAAAGGAGTAACATTTAAAATGGGAGAACAGGTATATGGTTGTGGAGAATGAAATAATGTAGGTGAATAGAGACCTAACTCTGCACTGTAACTAAATAGAGTTTGGCTTCATTTTATGAATTCAGCACACTTTTCTGAATTCAGCCAATACTGATTAATGGTAAGTTCATAATATATGTAAATATGTAGGACAGACTTAGATTACATAGTGAGAGGAAGTAGAACAGAATTTCTATTTGTGTGTATGTATGTGGCTCACATTTTCAGTAGAAGGTGAAATTTCAACATAAATACCTGCTGAAATATTTTGGTCTGTATAAATGTGCAGAATTAGAAATGAAGATAGACTTTAGTGAGGGACAGGGAGGCCTGGCATGCTGTAGTCCACGGTGTTATGAAGAGTCAGACATGACTTGGCAACTGAAAAACAACAGACCTTAGACTTTGTGTGTGTGTGTCCTAAGTCACTTCAGTTGTGTCCAATTCTCTGTGACCCCATGGATAATAGCCTTCCAGCCTCCTCTGTCCTTGGAATTCTCCAGGCAAGAACACTGGTGTGGGTTGCCATGCTCTCCTCATTGACTTTAGACTTTAACTTTAGACTATTTATGAAGACTCTAATCCTAATATATTAATCTATGAATTGGAGTATCTTTGTATATGTTGGCTGTGTATGTATCAGAGTTAAATATGTTCTAAACAGAAAGTATTAGAGACATTTTGTCAAAGAAAGGAGTTTTATTTACTTCAACCTGACAGTCTTTATACATTTGACAATTTCAGACTTTGGGTGTGAAATATATTTTTGTGTAAACTATAAAAACACCTTCATTTATAGAACCAGAAATAGCTATACTATGGACAGGATATCTCTCCTAAAACAGATGATCACTTTTATAGTACACAGAGAGAAATAGAACAGTAATCAATTAGTTCTCTAAATTTCTCCTGCTGTGGGTTTCACTCAGTTTTAAGTCCTTCACCACAAAGACATGTATATCTATAAAGAGCAATGTGTGGTAAGAGATAGTTGAGCTGCTATTGCTTGGATGCGTAGGAAAACCACTTGCTATAATCCATTGCCAAATCCAGCAAGACTATCTGTTACTTACTCCTAAAAGGCTCTTTTGTAAAACTTTCTAAATAATTCTCTAGAGCCTTAGTCAATATTGCAGTTAGACACATTGAGTAGAAATTCTGTTAAGCTCTTTCTTTAAAAGTCAGGCTAGGATGAAAAATAGAATATTTTAGAATTGAGGAAGAACTTGGGGAAAAAGCTTTTTAATTATAGATTATTATAGGTAGTAATTATAGATAAAAATGATAAAACTATCATAATAGTTTTAAAGTCTATGGTTTCTATTGGTAAACAACTATATCTGACTGTTGTAAAGCGGGATCAGTTGGAAAAATTTTGAGGTGCTCTCAATTTAGGAGGAAATGTTGAGCTGAGCCTTAAGAAAGAAAAGAACAAGGCAGTGTCAAGGACCTCGTTAGCCAAAGTTTGTAGACACTTTCTTTAGAACCCCATCCTAAACTTGACAGCACCAACCACTTCTGGTCTCTGTTTTGTTAAAATTTCAAATTCCCGGAGAGAATCATATGGGCTCAGTTTGAATCAAGTATCTGTTTTATTGGACCAATTAACTAGCCAGTAGCCAAGACCACGCTGTACATATGTGACCACCAGAGTAACTGGACAGTCTCACATTTTGCGTTCAGTGTTCTTTAACCCCTGACTCTCCAAGGCATGTGTGTTTACACCAACCATTCCTTGTTGGAGACAGCCCACAGTCTGTTCAGCTACTGTATTGTGAGTCAGAATCATGAGATTACTGTTCTCGGAGTCCAGGATCACTTGGTGATTTTTATTTCATCACTAGCTATATTGTGATCTTGTTTTGAATATTTATAAAAATGAATGATAGTAAGAGAAGGTGAAAGAAAACAGTAGTCTCCCCTTATCCATGGAAGACATGTTCCAAGAGTCCCAGTGGCTACCTGAAACCCCAGATGGTACCTTAGTGAAGGATAGTCCATGTTTGTGCCTAAGCACCATGGCTTCTTTCTTCCTAAGCTCATGTCCTTTGCTCTCTTTGCAATGTGAAAAATAACCTCAGTGCGTTATCCTGCCACATGGTTACTAACAGCCTTTTCTGCAGAGACTGTCTTCTGGTGAACATTCATGTGCAGTATGAGGGTCCCCATATATCTTTGTAGTATCTAATCAAACATTAAGCATCTTATGTAAATCCTGACTCTCCTGACTCCAACCCATTGTTCCTTGTAGGCAAAGTGGAAAGTCTTAAGTGACTGCTCAAAGTTTTGCAACAGAGATTATTTGCCTTCTTCATTTTTCTTCGGTATCATCTCTGAGATGTGCTATAATCTTAAAATATGATTTTGGCTTGTGCCAGCATAATGCTGGAGTCAAGTTCCTGGTTGGTGATGTGAACAGTCTCTTATAACTTACTCATGCCTTTGGGGGCTCTTTCAGGCTTGATTGCATAAACCACTTTTACTTAATTATGGAAAGCTACTGAGTAGCCCTGACTTTACAGCTAAGTTGATCTGAAAGCACCTAGTTTATGATGGCAGCCTGGGTTGAATGGTTGGTTATCTGATGTCCAACATTGGGGCCAAGTATTAAACCAAAAAATAATACCTCCTGAAGGATACTTGGCCTTAATTAATTCTAAACCCTAAGTACCTCTTACAATTTCTTTCGTTAGGGTTTGCCATAAACTTCATACATCATCCAGGCCTAAAAGGCAAAACCATTTAGCACTGGAACCTGGGTCAGCTAGAGACCTCGCTTTGGTTATATACCTGCCTCAAGTTTGATAACCTCTTAAAGGACACAGTAGAAGGCTAAGAGAGCAGAATATCCAAAATCTGAGAGCTCATCTGTCGCTATGACTCTATGGCAAAACTAACTCATTCTGGAAGAAATACCCCATGTCAGCTTTGCTTCTCAAAGTGTGACTTAGGAAGTAACAATGTCTCATTTAGGGAATTGTTAGGAATGCAGATACCAGAGTCCACTCCAGGCTACTGCATCAGAATCTGTATTTTAATATGATCAAGTAATTTGAGGAACTAAAGAACCTCTTGGTGAGGGTGAAAGAGGAGAGTGAAAAAGCTGGCTTAAAACTCAACATTAAGATCATGGCATCTGGTCCCATCACTTCATGGCAAATAGAAGGGGAAAAAGTGGAAACAGTGACAGGTTTTATGATTTTGGGCTCCAAAATCACTGTGGACAGTGACTGCAGCCATGAAATTAAAAGATGCTTGTTCCTTGGAAGAAAAACTATGACAAACCTAGAGAGCATTTTAAAACATGGAGATATTACTTTGCTGACAATGGTCAGTAGAGTAGAGTCAAAGCTATGGTTTTTCCAGTAGTCATGCATGGATGGGAGAGTTGGACCGTAAAGAAGGCTAAGTGCTGAAGAACTGATTCCTTCAAATTGTGGTGCTGGAGAAGCCTCTTGAGAATTCCCTGGACTGCAAGAAGATCACACCAATCATTCCTAAAAGAAATCAAGCCTGAATATTCATTGGAAGGACTGTTGTTGAAGCTAAAATTATAATCCTTTGGCCACGTGATGTGAAGAGCCGAGTCACTGGAAAAGACTCGGATGCTGGGAAGGATTGAAGGCAGAAGGAGAAGGGGGAGACAGAGGATGAGATGGTTTGAGAGCATCACTGACTCAATGGACATGCATTTGAGCAAACTCCAGAAGATAGTGAAGAACAGGAAAGTGTGGTGTGCTGTAGTCCATGGAGTTACAAAGAGTCAGACATGACTTAGTAACTGAACAACAGCAGGTGATTTGTATGCAGTAAGGAAAGCACTGTCTTAGATAATTTGAGCACAGGGAGTTCATGGAAATGGAAACCTCCTTAATTCCCAGGGATTTATCTCTACCGCTGCCAAGCTCCTTTCTGCTCTTTGATCTTACCAGCATGGCAACATGGATGTAATAGATTTATGTGGTGCCCTATGGTCAGAGAAATACTTCTCTCTTTCAAGTAATTGACAGCTATTTGTCATGATTCCTGTATATGGAGATGGACAGAAAGTTTGCTGTATAAAATCCTGGGAGCACTATGAATTTGCTCCAATTAGAAAACCACATCTGGGATTGATTGTAGCTGGACTGAAGTCACCTTCTGATTGTGTTTGTTATAATCACAATAATAATTTTTATTTAGTCCAGTTAGTATTGTCCTATAGTGTAGCTACTGAATTGAAACACAGCAATAAAAGATTCAAAGGAATTTGTTTTAACATAGATCTATGGTCTAATATAACTCCAAAGTTTGGGGATTCCTCTTTTTTGCAAGTTATAGCCATTAAGGTAAGAGTCCTTTTTGGTAAGTCTTAAAGGAGACGTCATGAGCTTCCCCAGTGGGTCAGTGGTAAAGAATTAGCCTGCCAATGCAGGAGACACGGTGAAAACTTATGGGCCATGTAACTTAGTTTTACATTCTAGAACAGTGGCCTGCTGCCCTGAGCTTTCCACTTTTCCTGAAATGTGCTTGTGCCTTCATTATTCCTTGCCTTTGCACATACTGGTTAGAATAATATTTCATTACTCACTGTAACTTCTTACCTTTTCAAACTTCTCTTCTTTCAAGATTCAGTTCAAATGTTCCTGTCAGGTTTTCCTCTCTGTATTCACTTCTGCAACAAATTATTATAAACTAAGCAGCTTAACCTAATGGAAATTTATTTTCTCACAATTTCAGAGGCCACAATCCAAATTCAAGATGTCAATAGGGCTGTATTCTAAAGAGATTCTATTTCTTGCTCTAGAGAGATTCTATTTCTTCTGGTTGCTCCAGGTGCTTCTCGGCTGTAACTGCATAACTCCAGTCTCTGCCTCCTTGTCACACGTCGTGTGTCTTAGTGTCTTTGCCTCTTCTGTCTCCTATAAGTCATTGCATTTAGGGCCAACTGAGTGATCTAGGACGTTCTTCAAAGACCCTTTCCCCCCAGATAAGGTCGCTTTCACAAGTTCTAGGTGGACATGTCTTTACAGAGACATGCAACCTCTAGGTCCATGGGATTTTCCAGGCAAGAATACTGGAGTGGGCTGCTATTTCCTTCTCCAGGGGGTCTTCCCAACCCAGGGATCAAACCCGGGTCTCCTGCATTGCAGACAGATGCTTTACTCTCTCAGCCACTAGGGAAGCCCCCAATGTAGGAGACTGGGTTTAATTCCTGGGTCAGGAAGATTCCCTGGAGGAGGGCATGGCAACCCACTCCAGTATTCTTGCCTGGGGAATCTCATGGACAGAGGAGCCTAGCGGGATACAGTCCATGGGGTTGCAAAGAGTTCCAAACACGACTGAATGGCGGATATTTTCTTTGTTGGGAAGTCCCATGAAGAATAATATTTGATGTATCTTTTCTCATTGTTTACAAATTGAAAGCTCTGGTTCATTGTCATTGTTTCCAGACACTTCTTCTTGGTGATCATAAGTTTCGGTGATTTAAATAACTTCCAAATGCTAACCTTTTGGCTACTGAATGTCCTTTCATCCAGTGATCTTTGGCTCTGTGTTCTCTCAACCATTCACTCCATGGACATAAACCCTGTCCTTACTACAAATAACTATGATGATTTCAAAATTTCAGATTCAAGTATTGCATCTCTTATGATCACCACCTGCTATTTTCCCCAGATGCTTTTTTTGTGAAAAGTGAAAGTGAAGTCATTCAGTCATGTCTGACTCTCTGCATCCTGTGGACTGTAGCCCACCATGCTTCTCAGTCCATGGGATTATCCAGGCAAGAAGACTAGAGTGGGTTGCCATTTCTTTCTCCAGGGGATCTTCCCACCCCAGGCATTGATCTCAGGTCTCCTGCATTGCGGGCAGACTCTTTACTGTCTAAACCACCAGGAACTCCCCTTCTTTTGTTCATAACTTCTTAATTCCTTGACATCATTGATCCAACCCTCCTTTCACCATTGCTCTCAGCCCTCATGCTTCTCCTTATCTAAGCAGATTTTCTGCCATTATAGTCACTCTCTCACAGTCTCTTTTTTTACTTTTTCATATTCCGTTTCTCTTTTGCACTATTTTTTTTCTTTTCTTAGACCCATCAATATACTAACAGGTTCTTATTTCTCCCATTAAAATATCTTTTGCAGAGATTCGCCCCCTGCCACCCACCCTGCCAACCTTTGCAAGATATCTTTAAAAAGGCTGCCTGCATCCTTCATTTCTCTCTGTTCTGCTCTCTTTTGAATCTATATTGCAACAGACTTTCACCTGTGCCACTTAAAGGAAACACTTCTGATCAACATCCCCAATGATCTCCACATTGTTGAAAGCATTGATAACTTCATTTTTCTGTCTTCATCTTAAATGACTTGTCAGCAGCACATGGGGAGAAGGCAGTGGCACCCCTTTCCAGTACTCTTGCCTGGAAAATCCTATGGATGGAGGAGCCTGGTAGGCTGCAGTCCATGGGATCGCGAAGAGTCGGACACCACTGAGTGACTTCACTTTCACTTTTCACTTTCATGCATTGGAGAAGGAAATGGCAACCCACTCCAGTGTTTTTGCCTGGAGAAGCCCAGGGATGGGGGAGCCTGGTGGGCTGCCGTCTGTGGGGTCGCACAGAGTCGGACACGACTGAAGCGACTTAGCAGCAGCAGCAGCAGCACATGCCAGCGTGATTACTCCCTTCTCTTAGAAATTTCTTTTCTCACTTGTCTTCCAGCACCTTTTCTTGGTTTTTCTCTTCTCTTCCTGCCTGGCTGACCTTCCTTTGTCTCCTTTGCTGGTTCCTCCTCATCTGTTGCAATGTTATCTCTAAATTGCACCAAGGCTCACTCCTTATTTCTCCTCTTCTTTCCACGACTACTCACTTTTTAGGGTGCAAATGCAAGTGTTAGTCATTCAGTTGTGTCCAACTCTTTGCGACCCCATGAACTGTAGCCCACCTGGCTCCTCTGTCCATGGGTTTTCCCAGACAAGAATATTGGATTGGGATGCCATTCCCTTCTCCAGGGGATCTTCCTGACCCAGAGATTGAACCTGGGTCTCCTGCATTGTAGGTAGTTTCTTGACCATCTGAACCACCAGCAGAAGCCAAATTGTGTGTTTCAATATTGAAATTGCTCTCTTTATCCTGAACTTCTGTCCTGACCTGCTAACTCCTGTGTCCAACCGCATCCTTGACATCCCCACTTGAATTTCTAAGAAGTATCTCATACTCTGAGCTGAGCTCCCTATCATACACCCCAAAGTTGCTTCCCTGAAAATTTTCCCTCTCTTAGATAATGGAAATTCTGTTCTAGTTCAGTTCAGTCAGTAAAGTCGCTCAGTTCTGTCTGACTCTTTGCGACCCCATGAATCGCAGCACACCAGGCCTCCCTGTCCATCACCATCTCCCGGAGTTCACTCAGACTCACATCCGTCGAGTCAGTGATGCCATCCAGCCATCTCATCCTCTGTCGTCCCCTTCTCCTCCTGCCCCCAATCTCTCCCAGCATCAGAGTCTTGTCCAATGAGTCAACTCTTTGCATGAGGTGGCCAAAGTACTGGAGCTTCAGCTTTAGCATCATTCCTTCCAAAGAAATCCCACAGTTGATCTCCTTCAGAATGGACTGGTTGGATCTCCTTGCAGTCCAAGGGACTCTCAGGAGTCTTCTCCAACACCACAGTTCAAAAGCATCAATTCTTTGGCGCTCAGCCTTCTTCACAGTCCAACTCTCACATCCATACATGACCACAGGAAAAACCATAGCCTTGACTAGATGGACCTTAGTCGGCAAAGTAATGTCTCTGCTTTTGAATATGCTATCTAGGTTGGTCATAACTTTCTTCCAAGAAGCAAGCATCTTTTAATTTCATGGCTACAGTCACCATCTGCAGTGATTTTGGAGCCCCCAAAACTAAAGTCTGACACTGTTTCCTCTGTTTTCCCATCTATTTCCCATGAAGTGATGGGACTGGATGCCATGATCTTCATTTTCTGAATGTTGAGCTTTAAGCCAACTTGTTCACTCTCCTCTTTTACTTTCATCAAGAGGCTTTTTAGTTCCTCTTCACTTTCTGCCATAAGGGTGGTGTCATCTGCATATCTGAGGTGATTGATATTTCTCCCGGCAATCTTGATTCCAGCTTGTGTTCCAGTCCAGCGTTTCTCCTGATGTATTCTGCATAGAAGTTAAATAAGCAGGGTGACAATATACAGCCTTGATGTCCTCCTCTTCCTATTTGAAACCAGTCTGTTGTTCCATGTCCAGTTCTAACTGTTGCTTCCTGACCTGCATACAGATTTCTCAAGAGGCAGGTCAGGTGGTCTGGTATTCCCATCTCTCTCAGAATTTTCCACAGTTGATTGTGATCCACACAGTCAAAGGCTTTGGCATAGTCAATAAAGCAGAAATAGATGTTTTTCTGGAACTCTCTTGCTTTTTCCATGATCCAGCGGATGTTGGCAATTTGATCTCTGGTTCCTCTGCCTTTTCTAAAACCAGCTTGAACATCAGGAAGTTCACGGTTCACGTGTTGCTGAAGCCTGGCTTGGAGAATTTTGAGCATTACTTTACCAGCATGTGAGATGAGTGCAATTGTGCGGTAGTTTGAGCATTCTTTTGCATTGCCTTTCTTTGGGATTGGAATGAAAACTGACCTTTTCCAGTCCTGTGGCCACTGCTGAGTTTTCCAAAGTTGCTGGCATATTGAGTGCAGCACTTTCACAGTATCATCTTTCAGAATTTGAAGCAGCTCAATTGGAATTCCATCACCTCCACTAGCTTTGTTCATAGTGATGCTTTCTAAGGCCCACTTGACTTCACATTCTAGGATGTCTGGATCTAGATGAGTGATCACACCATCGTGATTATCTGGGTCTTGAAGATGTTTTTTGTACAGTTCTTCTGTGTATTCTTGCCACCTCTTCTTAATATCTTCTGCTTCTGTTAGGTCCATACCATTTCTGTCCTTTATGGAGCCCATCTTTGCATGAAATGTTCCTTTTGTATCTCTAATTTTCTTGAAGAGGTCTCTAGCCTTTCCCATTCTGTTCTTTTCCTCTATTTGTTTGCATTGATCTCTGAAGAAGGCTTTCTTATCTCTTCTTGCTCTTCTTTGGAACTCTGCATTCAGATGCTTATATCTTTCCTTTTCTCCTTTGTTTTTCACCTCTCTTCTTTTCACAGCTATTTGTAAGGCCTCCCCTGACAGCCATTTTGCTTTTTTGCATTTCTTTTCCATGGGGATGGTCTTGATCCCTGTCTCCTGTACAATGTCATGAACCTCATTCCATAGTTCATCAGGCACTCTGTCTATCAGATCTAGGCCCTTAAATCTATTTCTCACTTCCACTGTATAATCATAAGGGATTTGATTTGGGTCATACCTGAATGGTCTAGTGGTTTTCCCTACTTTCTTCAATTTAAGTCTGGCCTAGAGAAGCTATCCCACGTTGAAGATCAGGAAGGGCGGCGGTGAGGAGATAACCTTCGTCCAAGGTAAGGAGCAGCAGCTGTGCTTTGCTGAAGCAGCCATGAAGAGATACCCCATGCCCAAGGTAAGAGAAACCCAAGTAAGATGGTAGGTGTTGCAAGAGGGCATCAGAGGGCAGACACACTGAAACTATACTCACAGAAAACTAGTCAATCTAATCACAGTAGGACCACAGCCTTGTCTAACTCAATGAAACTAAGCCATGCCTGTGGGCAACCCAAGATGGGCGGGTCATGGTGGAGAGGTCTGACAGAATGTAGTCCACTGGAGAAGGGAATGGCAAACCACTTCAGTATTCTTGCCTTGAGAACCCCATGAACAGTATGAAAAGGCAAAATGATAGGATACAAAAAGAGGAACTCCCCAGGTCAGTAGGTGCCCAACATGCTACTGGAGATCAGTGGAGAAATAACTCCAGAAAGAATGCAGGGATGGAGCCAAAGCAAAAACAATACCCAGCTGTGGATGTGACTGGTGATAGAAGCAAGGTCCGATGTGGTAAAGAACAATATTGCATAGGAACCTGGAATGTCAGGTCCATGAATCAAGGCAAATTGGAAGTGGTCAAACAAGAGATGGCAAGAGTGAACGTCAACATTCTAGGAAGCAGCGAACTTAAATGGACTGAAATGGGTGAATTTAACTCAGATGACCATTCCATCTACTACTGTGGGCAGGAATCCCTCAGAAGAAATGGAGTAGCCATCATGGTCAACAAAAGAGTCCGAAATGCAGTCCTTGGATGCAATATCGAAAACAACAGAATTATCTCTGTTCATTTCCAAGGCAAACCATTCAATATCACAGTAATCCAAGTGTATGCCCCAACCAGTAACACTGAAGAACCTGAAGTTGAATGGTTCTATGAAGACCTACAAGACCTTTTAGAATGAACACCCAAAAAAGATGTCCTTTTCATTATAGGGGACTGGAATGCAAAAGTAGGAAGTCAAGAAACACCTGGTGTAACAAGCAAATTTGGCCTTGGAATGCAGAATGAAGCAGGGCAAAGACTAATAGAGTTTTGCCAAGAAAATGCACTGGTCATAGCAAACACCCTCTTCCAACAACACAAGAGAAGACTCTACACATGGACATCACAAGATGGTCAACACCGAAATCAGATTGATTATATTCTTTGCAGCCAAAGATGGAGGAGCTCTATACAGTCAACAAAAACAAGACCAGGAGCTGACTGTGGCTCAGATCATGAACACCTTATTACCAAATTCAGACTGAAATTGAAGAAAGTAGGGAAAACCACTAGACCATTCAGGTATGACCTAAATCAAATCTGTTCTAGAGTAATCCTTAATTCTGTTCTTTCTCTCACACCTCTACCTAAACTGTACATATGTTCTTGGCTCTAGTCAAAATCTATCATTTGACTTTGTCTTATCCCTCCCACTGCTACCAGACTAGTGCAAGCCATCATTAGTTTTGAGAGTCTTGTGCTTTGTTGACTGTCTCCCCTTTTCTCTTCTCATATCCCTGCAGTCTTTTTTTTTTTTCAAGATCTTTTCTCCGAAGTTGAGCATTTTAAAAGTCTTTATTTAATTTTTTACAATATTGCTTTTATTGTTTATGTTCTTTTTTTTTTTTTTTGGCCATGAGGCATGTGGGATCTTAGCTCCCCAACCAGGAAATGCTCCACTTCAGACAAAAATCTTAAAAAGAAAAAGACAAAAAAAAAAAAAAATTAAAAAAAGAAAAAGAAAAAGACTGCAGGGATCTGAGGAGAGAAAAGGGGAGACAGTCAACACAGCATAAGACTCTCAAAACTAATAATGGCTTGCACTAGTCTGGTAGCAGTGGGAGGGATAAGACACAGTCAAATGATAGATGCATTTTGACTAGAGCCAAGAACACATGTACTGTTTAGGTAGAGGTATGAGGGAAAGAACAGAACCAAGGATTACTCTAGAACCGAATTACCATTATCTAAGAGAGGGAAATTTTTCAGGGAACAACCCCCTGCATTGGAAAGCGAACTCTTAACCACTGGACCACCAAGGAAGTCCCCACTGTGTGCTAGTCTTCATACAGCAGCCTGGGGGAGGGTGGGGAGTGGCTTTTATGTGTGAGCTTATGTTACTCCTATGCTCAGATCCTTTCAGCAGCTCCCATTTCACTAGGGTCAGTGAGGCTTACAAGGCTCTGCTCAATCTGGGCATCTCTCTGACATCATCTGTGACTTGTCTCCTGTGTTCTCACTCTGTTCCGGCCATAGTGGCCTCCTGACTTTTTTTTTCTCCAGCACATTAGATGCTACTTCAGCGCTTTGACATTTGCTCTTTTCTTTGCTTTTCCCCAAGGTATCTTGCAAAGCTTTGCTTTTTATTGTAATGTCTTCTCTGACTTCTCTATTTAAAACTGTGTTCCCCAAAACTCCCTTCCGAAGTGGGAAAACAAAGAAACACTGGTAATGAATGACTTGTAATCTTTTTCAGCTAAATCTAAATGGAGAATAATAATGTGAATGGTAAACAGTATTAACACTAAGAACCAATTCTTAAAGTTGCATTCTGTAAAGCAATAAAAACGCAAACTTTAAAATTACAAACTATCAGCATGTGCATTCTAGGAATACTTAGTAACTGCTATGTTCTTTAAGTTGGGTCTTCTGGTTCTAAATTTCCTTAATAATCAGTTTTCTTCATCCTTTACTCTCCCTTTTTCTTACATACTTTACTGCTTCTCTGCTTGTTTTCTTCATACACATATAACGTACATATATGTTTTATATATATAAACATTTAATATATTTTTTCTGTCCTCTAGGTTTTTTTAAAGATATTTAAAACCAATAATGGCCCTTTATGAAACAATACTTGCTATAACTACTAAGAAAGATGTATGGCCATTTATAATTACACCTTACAGTTTTATACATAGATCTAGCTTTGAGTCATTTTTAATCGTATTTCTGTCCAAACAAACCTGATTTAAAATCTTTCTGTAGGTTATTATGTGTCAGATATCTTACTGAAGTCAGATATAGTTTTTGCTTCTGATCTTTTTTTTTTTTTTTTCAACCAGCAAATTCTCTGCTATAAAGGGGGAAAAAAAGCCATCAAATTAGTCTGGCCTGGCAACTTTGTTAGTTCCTGTGCTATTCTCTGAATAATGGCTCATTATTTTTCTACTTGTTCTAATTCCTTTAGAAAAGATGACACAATAATTTTTTTAGTTGTTTTAAATATTTCTTTCTTCCCTTCATGGTCTAAATTCATATATTTATTGTATTTAGCTTGATTTTATAATTGCAGCATGCAGTCATTTCATAACTATGTACATATTAATCTGCACAAATTAGCTCATAAAAATCAATACCATTCTTCATTAAGTAGCATATAATTAAGCACTGTGTTGAAGAGTTGAAGGTAAAAACCTGGAAATAACCTGGAAATATTGCTCTGTCTGAAATGCAGGCAACCATTTTGGAATTGTGTTTGATGATATTAATGGTGATAATTTTAAAGATATAAATTTAATCTATAAAGTAGAAATGAGAATAAGTTATTTCCTCTGTTTCCCTCAATTTTTATTTTTATATATAAGCTTTTCATCTGTCTGATGCTCTCCAGTGACTTTTTTTCTATGCAGAGTTAATAGATTTTTATTGTTTTTACATATTTAGAAGAATATAATCCAATGTTCATCTCAATTTTCCATGTTTTCTTATATTTCCATTAACAGTTCTAGTTGTAGGGTGACCAGCAATCAGTTTGCTCAGGGCTGTCCTAGTTTTAGCAGTGAAATACCTGCATCTTGAGAAATCTCTTAGTTCTAAGCAAACCAGGAGTTTTGCAAACCTGTGGTTCTGGATACTAGTATGTCCTACAGAAACCTGGAAGAAAAGGGAAACAGACTACTCTGAGCACTTAGTTCTGAGATGTAAACTTTTCTTCTTTTTAAAGCATGCTTATGGTAGGAACTTAATAAATAATGAAATAAACAAAAAAAGCCCCGTAATTCTGCTATTTAGACATAAATTTCTAAACCCTCTGGCGACTACTCCATCACCATTTTCTGGCATTATTTAGATCTTACTATCCTGGTGGCTTAGTGGTAAAGAATCCACCTGCCAATGCAGGGGACTTGGGTTTGATTCCTGGGTCAGGAAGATCCCCTAAAGAAGGGAATTGGCTACCTACTCTAGTATTCTTGCCTGGAGAATTCCATGGAAAAAGGAACCTGGTGGGCTACAATTCCATGGGGTCGCAAAAGAGTCGAATACAACGCAGTGACTAAACTGCATTAGCAATAGTTTACATCATTCTCTTTGTTTTTATTGTAACATAAGTGTTTATTTTGATGTTAACATTTCTTTAACATTTTTTTGATGTAAACATTTTAATGGACAAAATGTGATCCACTAGAGAAGGGAATGGCAAACCACTTCATTATTCTTGCCTTGAGAACCCCATGGACAGTATGAAAAGGCAAAAAGATAGGATACTGAGAGATAAACTCCCCAGGTCGGTAGGTGCCCAATATGCTGATGGAGATCAGTGGAGAACTAACCCCAGAAAGAATGAAGAGATGGAGCGAAAGTAAAAACAACACCCAATTGTGGATGTGACTGGTGATAGAAGCAAAGTCCAACTCTGTAAGAGCAATCTTGCATAGGAACCTGGAATGTTAGGTTCATGAATTAAGGCAAATTCAGTTCAGTTCAGTCGCTCAGTCATGTCCGACTCTTTGAGACGCCATGAACCGCAGCACGCCAGGCCTCCCTGTCCATCACCAACTCCTGGAGTCCACCCAAACCCATGTCCATTGAGTCGATGATGCCGTCCAACCATCTCATCCTCTGCCGCCCCTTCTTCTGCCATCAGTCTTTCCCAGCATCAGGGTCTTTTCCAATTTGTTTCTTTAGTGTCTGTCTGTATCTGTGGGCAGCATGCTCCATGAGAGCAGTCCCGGGTTCTGTATTCAGTATTCATTTGTGCTTAATACTTTCTCTTCTGTAAACTCTTAGCTAACCTCTTAGATCATGCTGTTGCTTCCCTTTTGTTCTTTGCTCACACCCAGGCTTCTCAGGCAAGCTTTCTGTCTCTCCTATATCAAGTAGACCCCATTTCCACATTCACCACCATTTATAACCTGATTTTTCTTAACAGCATTGATAGTTTTTTAATGTGCTTGATGGTCTGTATCTTACCATTAGTATGTATGTTCTCAAGGATAAGGACTTTGTTTCCTGCACTGCTCTGTCCTTAGACATCAGGATGATGCCTGGCACATAGCATTTACCAATATTTGATGAGTGAAAGTGGATGGCTCAACAGGTAAAGAATGCACCTGCAGTGCAGGAGACAGGAGAGGTGGGTTTGATCCCTGTGTCGGGAAGATCCCCTGGAGAAGGAAATGGCAACCCACTCCAGTATGCTTACCTGAAAAATCCCATGGGCAGAGGAGCCTGGTAGACTCCTGTCCAAAGGGTTGCAAAGAGTTGGACATGACTGAGTACCTGTGCATATATATATAACTGAATGGATAGAAGTAGAAAAGTCTCTTTTGCCAGGCGGGAGCTTTGGTCAGCCAGTCTGATCATCTGATTCTTCCTGTTGGTGAATCCTACCTTTTTCTTGTGATCCACATGAGATAGAAGATTCACTGATAGCTCAGTTGATAAAGAAACCACCCGCAATGCAGGAGGCCCCAGTTCGATTTCTGGGTTAGGAAGATCCACGGAAGAAGGCATAAGCTACCTACTAAATATTCTTGGGCTTCCTTGTTGGCTTAGCTGGTAAAGAATCCACCTGCAATGTGCGAGACTTGGGTTCGATCCCCTGGAGAAAGGAAAGGCTACCCACTCCAGTATTCTGGCCTGGAGAATTCCATGAACTATATTGTCCATGAGGTCACAAAGAGCTGGACAAGACTGAGCAGCTTTCACTTTCACATGAGATGGATGTTGAAGAGGATTCACTCACAAGGAGCAGTACCTAAGATTGTATACAAGCAGACCTAAAAAGAAATATCATCATAATTGGATGATCACCCTTGTATTTAAACACTGAGTTGTTTAAATACAACTGCGCTGAGTACACTTTCACCATCCTTGGAACTTCAAGATCCTTTTCTAGATTTTCATAAACCCGCATGCTGGTAGTCAGGGTCTTATGTCCCCTCTACCTTCTAGACTTTGAACTCCCTTTGTATAACTCTGTACTGTGCTACATCAACCCAGATGTGAAACTCAACGGTTTGTTCAAGTTTCACAAAATAGAAACTAAAATAAACCAACCAATCACCGCTCCTCTAAGTAAGTTACAACTCTTTCTTGCTGTTTCCATCTTTCAACATTTTGTTAACCATCCTTGTCTTTTCTTCTTCTTTGCCCTTTAAGCTGTTTTGTTTCACACACTTGTCATTTTCCTAGAGTTTTGATGGGGGGATATTCATGTCCTGTAACTTAAAAAAAAAAGTGATAATAACTTCCTAGATACTCTTATCCTCTCCAGTATAGTCTTTTTTAAAAATTTTATTTATTTATTTATTTATTTTTAAAAATTTATTTATTTTAATTGGAGGTTAATTACTTTACAATATTGTATTGGTTTTGCCATACATCAACATGAGTCTGCCACAGGTATACATGTGTTCCCTATCCTGAACCCCCCTCCCTCCTCCCTCCCCTTACCATCCCTCTGGGTTGTCTCAGTGCACCAGCCCCAAGCATCCAGTATCATGCATCAGCCCTGGACTGGCGAGTCGTTTCATATATGATATTATACATGTTTCAATGCCATTCTCCCAAATCATCCCACTCTCGCCCTCTCCCACAGAGTCCAAAAGAATTGAAAGCATTTCCCCTAAAGTCAGGAACAAGACAAGGGTGCCCACTTTCACCATTACTATTCAATATAGTTTTGGAAGTTTTGGCCACACCAATCAGAGCAGAAAAAGAAATAAAATGAATCCAAATTGGAAAAGAAGTAAAACTCACTGTTTGCAGATGACATGATCTTCTACATTCATGTCAATCTATGCCAAAACCAATACAGAATTGTAAAGTAAAAATTAAAAATAAATAAATAAATTAAAAAAAAAAAAAAGAAAAGAAAGCCCTAAAGACTCCACCAGAAAATTATTATAGCTAATCAATGAATATAGTAAAGTTGCAGGATATAAAATCAACATACAGAAATCCCTTGCATTCCTATACACTAATAATGAGAAAATAGCAAAATTAAGGAAACAATTCCATTCACCATTGCAACGAAGAGAATAAAATACTTAGGAATATATCTACCTAAAGAAACTAAAGGTCCAGTATAGTCTTTTAATGAAATCTCTGATAACACCAAAGTATTAAGCAGTTTAAAAGTACTGATATATAATTTTATTTAGCTTTCTGTTTGTAAAATGGAATTTGTGTGGTGATATAGACTTTGTATAGGTTTCCTGATTTAACAGTTCTTGGCAGCTCCATTGGGCACACATCCATATATCTTTATAGAAGAGAAAATTGAGGATCAAAGAAGTGTATTTCTTTGCTTGTGATTGGAGAGTAAATAAGTATCACATTTAAGTCAAGGCTTCTGGCTCCCACGTCCATGCTCTTTCACTGCATACCATTTTTCCCCCCTTAGGAATAAAGTTGTTACTCTTTAAAGATGAGTAATTATTTTATTAGTTTAACCAGAGGTTCATAAGCATAATTCTAAACAGATGCATTTAAGATTGAGAAGAGAGTAAAAAACAGAGCAACGCTTATGTTATCCTTCCAGCATCAGCCTCTTTACTTAATGTTTAAGACCATTAATCTTGCTCTCTTGTTTCTATGGGTTTTAGTAATGAGTTTCCCTGTTCTATTGCAGTGTAGTCTGGTTTCCCAATATTTTATCTTGAAATCTCTTGCTCATCCTATTAACAGGATACTGGAAGATTTCACAAAATTGCATAAAATTCTGAAAGCATGAAAGAGCTATATGCCAATAAGCTCTTTGAGTTTATGGATAATATAGAAGCAAGGTAGTTAACAGAGAAAAAAGTAAAATTTACTTCCATATGATGAAGTGGAAAGCACTCTAAAACCAGAGTGTTTGAGAAAGGCAAAAGATTTAAATCAAGTTATAGAAAGAATGAATAAAATATTTTTAAGCATATTTAAAATGAAACTGCATAAATGTCATTATAAATTTTAAAATATAGTGGATTATCCATGGGAGACTTTTATTAATAACTTAGGTCATAAAACATGATGTTCTGAGTTTTTCATACTTACTACACTGACTGATATTTGCTTATTATTGTTATTCACCAAATGATAGCTTAAGTACTATTATAAAAGTGAAATTTGCCCACTGTAAGAAAAAAATTTAAAAATAGAATGAATATCATTGTCCCTTAATTTCCACTTTAGTCCCAAGCTAAGTGTAATTAGTATTTTGCTAATACATTCTTGTATATACCAAATATGCATATATTTGATTGAAATACGAGCAAGCACTCATATATCAAAATGAAATTACATTGTATATGGTTTTCTGTGAAAAATTCTTCAAGAGATGGGAATACCAGACCATCTGACCTGCCTCTTGAGAAACCTATATGCAGGTCAGAAAGCAACAGTTAGAAATGGACATGGAACAACAGACTGGTTCCAAATAGGAAAAGGAGTACGTCAAGGCTGTACATTGTCACCCTGCTTATTGAACTTATATGCAGAGTACATCATGAGAAATGGTGGACTGGAAGAAGCACAAGCTGGAATCAAGATTGCCGGGAGAAATATCAATCACCTCAGATATGCAGATGACACCACCCTTATGGCAGAAAGTGAAGAGGAACTAAAAAGCCTCTTGATGAAAGTAAAAGAGGAGAGTGAAAAAGTTGACTTAAAGCTCAACATTCAGAAAACGAAGATCATGGCATCTGGTCCCATCACTTCATGAGAACTAGATGGGGAAACAGTGGAAACAGTGTCAGATTTTATCTTTTTGGGCTCCAAAATCACTGCAGATGGTGATTGCAGCCATGAAATTAAAAGACGCTTACTCCTTGGAAGAAAAGTTATGACCAACCTAGATAGCATATTCAAAAGCAGAGACATTACTTTGCCGACTACGGTCCGTCTAGTCAAGGCTATGGTTTTTCCTGTGGTCATGCATGGATGTGAGAGTTGGACTGTGAAGAAGGCTGAGCACTGAAGAATTGATGCTTTTGAACTGTGGTGTTAGAGAAGACTCTTGAGGGTCCCTTGGACTGCAAGGAGATCCAACTAGTCCATTCTAAAGGGAATTAGTCCTGGGTATTCTTTGGAAGGACTGATGCTGAAGCTGAAACTCCAATACTTTGGCCACCTCATGTGAAGAGTTGACTCATTGGAAAAGACCCTGATGCTGGGAGGGATTGGGGGCAGGAGGAGAGGGGACGACAGATCAGATGGCTGGATGGCATCACCAACTCGATGAACATGAGTCTGAGTAAACTCCGGGAGCTGGTGATGGACAGGGAGGCCTGGTGTGCTGCAGTTCATGGGGTCGCAAGGTGTCAGGCACGACTGAGTGACTGAACTGAACTTTTCTGAAAAATTTCTAGCATATGAAAAAAGTTTTAAAGTGAGATAAATACTGAAAATACTGAGAATTTTCTTAATTGGAATATACTATCACTCTCTTTAAGATATTTTTCAGTGTTAAAGCTTACTCTATGAGTCTAACACATGTATTTAAAGAAAATTTAGAGAAAAGTATCTGAAGGAAAGAGATAGTATAAGGTAAAGGATAAGTGATCTTTTCTTTCTTGTTATTAGATGGTCACCATTTTTAAAGATTATTATCAGATAGTCAAGACTAATAATTTCAAAATGGAGAAAATTTGTCTGAAAAACAGTTTGCATACAAAAATAATCATGGCTTTAGCTAATGACAGAACTTACTAGTTCAATATATTGTGAATGAAATGTGAAAAGTACTGATACAAAAATTAGGCTGCATTCATAGAAGTGAAATTGGTAACAAGGGAAGGTGTTATTTCCTAATCAATTGTAATTGACAAAACATATCTGGTAGAAAATGGTCTGTCCGTGAAGCCACCTTGTTAGATGAACACTGGCAGTTAAGGTTTACAAAAAATGAGGACAGCACTAATGGCATTCTAGTGGAAAACTATGCCACAGAAAGACTGATGGAGGGAATTCAGGGTGTTTAATTTGTTGAATAAGTTTTGTTCATATGGCTACAGATAAATAAGGGCAATGGAATTTATAGAAAAGCAGGTTTAAATTCAATAGAAAGAAGATAAGACTTTTCACTTAATTGAGTGGCTACCCTGTGTCAGGTAACTTAAGAGATACGGTATGCATATTTGATCAAGGTGGAATTGAGAATGAGTTTTCAAAAAGATGGAACAGTCACCAAAAATAGCCTTCAGACAACTGACTGGAAAAGAAATTTAACTCATTACTCCATATCTTATTATGAAAGAAATGTAAAAGGTATAAAATATTAAGGAATTAAATATAAGAAAATTCTTTGTGAATACATAATTTATTTAGAAATACAGCTATCCGATAAATTAAGCTCATTTTAAAGATAAAGCAGCTTGAGTACCTGAAAGGCTAACAACCTGCATTATAAGGTTAGGAAGCATCAGGTTAACCCTGCTCTGACCCTAAAGCCTGTGTTCCAAATTCCATTCTATAATCTATAACGTAACAATTAACCCAGTGTTGTTGCTGTTGTTTAGTCATTCAGTCCTGTCAGACCTTCTGCAACCCCCATGGCCTGTAGCCCATCAGGCTCCTCATGGGATTTGCAAAGCAAGAGTACTTAAGTTGGTTGCCATGCCCTCCTCCAGGGGATCTTCCCGACCCAGGGATCAAGCCTGCGTCTCCTGCATTGGCAGGCAGACCCTTTACCACTGAGCCACCAGGGAAGCCCAGTTAAGCTGATACAACAGTATTATAAGTAGTCTGGCAAGATGATGTAAGAGCTTTCTGAGCCTTGAGGACTGAGACAAAATCGGGAGTATCTTTTAAGTTGTTGAAGTGATTCCAGTGGAAGTAGGAGATGCTGTGAGCTGATCACTCATAGTCCCTACAAGTCTAAAATATTATTGTTTTCATGCTCAAACAAATAAAGGTACAATAAGGAGAACTTCTAAAATACTTTATTATTAAAGTGACACTCAAAAGCACGCACTGCTCAGAGCTATGAAAATGTCCTTCCCTGACTCCACATGCAAACAAACTTGGTTTCAAAGTGATGACTATCTCAATATATTTTAACAAGCTGCTTCATTAGGTCTTTAAAAATGTTCAAAAAGAAGGTTTAAACGTGTTCATATTTTAAGAGATCAAATAGTGAGGTATTCATATTTTCCTAGACATTCTTATGAAAAGTGTTACTATTTAAGAAATTATGCTACAATATATATTCATGAAAAGTAGTTGTGATTAATAACCTCATCTTTGAATCCCAGAAAAGTGATGTTTCATTTTGAGACTGCTCATATTACATGAGGATAACAGTAATATAACATTAAATGTTCAAGAAAAACTTTATAAGATATTTCCTGCTCAGATTTCTTTATTCTCTTTCCTCAAGTAGCATTTTAATTCAAAGCCATATTTAATTACATAAGAATGTTTAAAATTAGCTGCGGTCGGTTTTAGTTTATTCGTGTATTTGCCTTACATTGGACATAAAGCCACTTAGTATTCATTTAATAATTAATGTATAATTTATAAGAATTTCTAATACTTACATCAGCTGTATTGAATGAGACTTGAGTACAAGATACTATCTCTTTGGATATAAGATAAATTAATAATTTAGTTGCAGTATTTATGATCCCAGATGGTGGTAAATATCATTATCACCAAGCTTATGTCCATCATTATCACTTGTAACATCACCATTCCTACAAAATTTCTGATGATATTTGAAGTATTTACCTCTTACCATTTTCTTCTGTTTACATTTTCTTTTATATATAAAATTTTCTCTATATACATTTTATTGTTACTTCTCTTTGTTATTAAATATTCTTTGCAAAAGTGATATTTTATAGCTACAGAGGATTACATGCATATTTTATTATAAAGTCATGCTTTTCCTAAGGCTGAATTGTAAACACAATGGTTATAGCTATTATCTCTATTGTGCTTATTTTGCGCTGGGAGCTGTTCTAAGGCTTTAGAGATATCATCTTGTTTAAACTGCAGAACAGATGCATAGGTAGGTACTGTTATTATCCCCATTATACAGATGTTAAAAACCAAAACACGGCGAGGTTATACAATTTGCTCCAAGTCATCAGCTGGGAAGTTAGAGCTTGACTTTGAAACCAGATGTCTGGTTTCAGAATCCTAGATGGTAACCCTCATTTTTGCCTTGAAATGTGAAGTGTGATAAACATCCAGGGATGTACAGTTTTTACCCATATCTTGGCATTTTTTTTTTTTTACTAAAAACTTACAAACATTTTAAAAGAACTTGGCATGTATTGCCAACTTGTTTTCCCAGAAACATTGCATGAATGTATACCCTTTCAATATTACTCCACAAATTCCTTTTTCCTGATACAGGAAATGAATCTATCAGTTTTTTTGTTGTTAGTTTTACTGAAAGAAATTATACTAATGCATTTGTTGCTAACTTTGGAGGGTATTAACTTTTTACCTCTTTTATTAGCCAACTGTATTTCTTTTGTGAATTATTAATTCATTTTGTTATTTTTTCCTATTGAAGTGTTAGTGACTAAAAAAGTTTATCCTCATCCTTTATAGATTACATATTCTATAAGTAGACACAATTTTTTCTTTTGAGATTTTTTTCATAATGTGCTGATTTTATGCATAGAAAGACGTTCTCTCCCCTGGGATTAGTTATTTATTTCAGTATAATCCTTTCTAATACATTTATATTGATTTTTTAAGACAGCATGTATCCTTTTCATCCATTTAGGTTATATTTGAGTTTGTAATAAGCCTCCTATCTCAGAAGCATTTCCTTTCTCCTCTCTTTTATGATGTTAACTTTTCCAATATATGAAATGTATACAGAAGCCATACACACACACTCACTCATTCACACACGTGCACATTTCTTTGCTATTTTATTTGCTTAGAATTCAGTATAACATATTGAAAAAGAAATGGTCACCAGAACCAGAACTTCCTGTGTTCAAGTCCAAATCCAACATTCATTAGCCTCACTACTATTGCCTATAGTATTCTCTTATTTATTAAACTGAGATAATAGTGCCCACCTAAATGGGTTCTTGTGAAGTTTAATAAGTTAATCTATGGAAAGCACTTATAATGATGACTAGCACATATAAGTGGTATAAAACTTATAGTATTTACTCATGCTTACAATCACAAGTTTTTGCATATTATTGTTATTTTTCCTTAATTTTTGATACAATATATTTGATTCAATTTAGGTTCACTTTCATGCATTGGAGAAGGAAATAGCAACCCACTCCACTGTTCTTGCCTGGAGAATCCCAGGGACGGGGGAGTCTGGTAGGCTGCTGTCTCTGGGGATGCACAGAGTTGGACACGACTGAAGCGACTTAGCAGCAGCAGCAGCAGTAAAACTAGACATGCATTGTGTGTGCATGTGTGTGTGCATGTGTGTGTGTATGTGTGTGTGTGATGTCTTTTAATCAAAAAAAGCCATTTTAGTTTATTTAATGGATATATTATATATTCCTTAGTAAATTTTGATAGTTTGTTTTCCAAGAATTGCAATTTGTCAAGGTTGTTGAGTATTTCCCACTTAATTGTTTATAATATTCCTTTATGAAAGTCAAGTGGGCCTTAGAAAGCATCACTATGAACAAAACTAGTGGAGATGATGTAATTCCAGTTGAGCTATTTCAAATCCTGCAAGATGATGCTGTGAAAGTGCTGCACTCAGTATGCCAGCAAATTTGGAAAATTCAGCAGTGGCCACAGGACGGGAAAAGGTCAGTTTTCATTCCAATCCCGAAGAAAGGCAGTGCCAAAGAATGCTCAAAGTATTGCACAATTGCTCTCATCTCACACGCTAGTAAAGTAATGCTCAAAATTCTCCAAGCCAGGCTTCAGCAATATGTGAATCATGAACTCCCTGATGTTCAAGCTGGTTTTAGAAAAGGCAGAGGAACCAGAGATCAAATTGCCAACATCCACTGGATCATGGAAAAAGGAAGAGAGTTCCAGAAAAACATCTATTTCTGCTTTATTGACTATGCCAAAGCCTTTGACTGTGTGGATCACAATAAACTGTGGACAATTCTTCAAGAGATGGGAATACCAGACCACCTGACCTGCCTCTTGAGAAAGCTATATGCAGGTCAGGAAGCAACAGTTAGAAGTTGACATAGAACAACAGACTGGTTCCAAATAGGAAAAGGCGTACGTCAAGGTTGTATATTGTCACCCTGTTTATTGAACTTATATGCAGAGTACATCATGAGAAACGCTGGGCTGGAAGAAGCACAAGCTGGAATCAAGACTGCCAGGAGAAATATCAAGAACCCCAGATATGCAGATGACACCATCCTTATGGCAGAAAGTGAAGAGGAACTAAAAAGCCTCTTGATGAAAGTGAAAGAGGAGAATGAAAAAGTTGGTTTCAAGCTCAACATTCAGAAAACGAAGATCATGGCATCTGGTCTCATCACTTCATGGGAAATAGATGGGGAAACAGTGGAAACAGTGGCAGACTTTATTTTTTGGGGCTCCAAAGTCACTGCAGATGGTGATTGCAGCCATGAAATTAAAAGACGCTTACTCCTTGGAAGGAAATGACCAACCTAGAGAGCATATTTAAAAGCAGAGACATTACTTTGCCAACAAAGGTCCATCTAGTCAAGGCTATGGTTTTTCCAGTAGTCATGTATGGATGTGAGAGTTGGACTGTGAAGAAAGCTGAGCACTGAAGAACGATGCTTTTGAACTGTGGTGTTGGAGAAGACTCTTGAGAGTCCCTTGGACTGCAAGGAGATCCAACCAGTCCATTCTAAAGGAAATCAGTCCTGAATATTCATTGGAAGGACTGATGTTGAAGCTGAAACTCCAATATTTTGGCCACCTCATGTGAAGATTGACTCAGTGGAAAAGACTCTGATACTGGGAGGGATTGGGGGCAGGAGGAGAAGGGCATGACAGAGGATGAGATGGCCGGATGGCATCACGGACTCGATGGACGTGAGTCTGAGTGAATTCCGGAAGTTGGTGATAGACAGGAAGGCCTGGCGTACTGCAATTCATGGTGTCGCAAAGAGTCCTATGTGACTGAGTGACTGAACTGAACTGAACTGAACCTTTAAGGTCTGCAGGATTTGTGGCAATCCCATTTTTTTTTGTTTGTAAATTCTTTATTTTCTCACATTCTCCTTGATTATTCTTGATTAATCTTGAAATTCACTCATTATTTACTATCCTATAGGGCTTCCCTGGTGGCTCAGATGGTAAAGAATCTGCCTGCCAATGGAGGAGATGTAGGTTCGATCCCTGGGTTGGGAAGATCCCCTGGTGGAGGGCATGGCAAGCCACTCCAGTATTCTTGCCTGGAGAATCCCTGTGGACAGAGGAGCCTGGAAGGCTACTGTCCATGAAGTCTCAAAGAGTTGGACATGGCTGAGCATCTAAGCACAGCATAGTCACTTTGCTGAAGCCCATCATAGGAATTCTCATCTTTATACTGTGTGTATTTCCATTTTTCTGCTAAAATTATCTGTCCATTATTTTTATTGATCTTTTCCTCTAGATCCTTTGGCATCCTAGTCCCAGTGATTTTGAAATCCCTGTCTGATATTTTCAACATCGGGGCCATTTCTAGTTCAGTTTTGCTGCCTACTTTATGTCTTGACAGTGGGTAATTTTTTCTTGTCTCCAGTTTTTCTCTGGAACCCCAAGTGGAAGTCTGTGGAAACAGCTGATGAATGGATGTGCATTTCTCATATATAGATACACACACACACACACACACACACACACATACCTTTTGTAACAACATGCATGAACTTGGAGGGCATCATGCTAAGTGAAATAATCCAGGCACAGTGTGTGATTTCATTTATATGAATCTAAAATAGCCAACACATGGAAACACAGTAAAATAATAGTTGCCAGGGACTGAGTGGAGGGGGCACTGGGGAGATGTTGGTCAAAGACTTTCAATTAGGCAAAGTAAGTAAGTGTTGCTGACCTATTGTTGATCTTGGTCCTTTGATTAAGTATTGTATGCTTAAAATTTTGCCATGAGGGTAAATCATAGGTTAAGTGCTGTTATCACAAAAGGAAAAGAAGACAAAGGTGGTGGGAGGAAACTTTTGGAGGTGATGGGTAAGTGTGTGGCATTGATAGTCTTGATGGTTTCATAGGTATAAGCTTATCTCCAAACACATCAAGTTGTATACATTGAATATGTGCAGCTTTTTGTATGTCAATCATACCTCAATTAGGTGAGTTTAAAGATCATGTGACAACATGACTTAAATATAATTTTTAAAAATAATTTTTAATTGAAGGATAATGGCTTTATGAATTTTGTTTTCTGTCAAACCTAAACATGAATCAGCCATAGGTATACATATGTCCCCTCCTTCTTGAGCCTCCCTCCCTTCTCCCTCCCCACCCCACCCCTCTAGTTTGATACAGAGCCCCTGTTTGAGTTCCCTGAGACATATAGCAAATTCCCATTGACTGTGTATTTTACATTACATGGTAATTAATGTAAGTTTCCATGTTACTCTCTCCATACATCTCAGTGTCTCCTCCCTTCTCCCTGTGATCACATCTTGTGTCAAAAATCAAACCTCAGTAAATTTAGGAAAGTTGAAATCATATCAGGCATCTTTCCTGACCACATTGCTATAAGACTAGATATCAATTACAAGAAAAAATGTAAAAAACACAAACACATGGAGATTAAACAATACATATTTAAATAACGAACAGGTTACTGAAGAAATCAAAAGGGAAATAAAAAAATTCCTAAAAACAAATGGCAATTAAAACACAACTCACCACCTATGTGATGCAGCAAAAGCAGTTTTAAGAAGAAAGTTTATAGCAATACAATCCTATCTCAAGAAACAAGAAAAACATCAAATAGACAACTTTACACCTAAAACAACTAGAAAAAGAGGAACAAAACCCCCCAAAATTATCAGAAGGAAAGAAATCATAAAGATCTGAGCAGAAATAAATGAAAAAGAAAAAAAAATAGTAAAGATTAATAAACTAAAACCTGGTTCCTTGAGAAGATAAACAGTATTGACAAACCTTTAGCCAGATTCATCAAGAAAAAGAGAAGAATCAAATCAACAAAATCAGAAGTGAAAAAGGAGAGGTTACAACAGACAATGCAGAAATACAAAGTATTATAAAAGACTATTATAAACAACTATATGGCAATAAAATGGATAACCTGGAAAAAATGGACAGATTCTTAGAAAAGTTAAATCTTCCAAGACTGAACCAAGAAGAAATAGAAATTATGAAAAACCCAATTATAAACACTGAAATCGAAACTGTGATCAAAAGCCTCCCCCAGAATAAAGCCCAGGACCAGAAGGCTTCACAGGTGAATTCTGTCAAACATTTAGAGAAGAGCTAATGCCTATCCTTCTAAAACTCAAAAAATTGCAGAAGGAACACTTCCAAACTCATTCTACAAGGCCACCATCACCCTGATACCAAAACAGACAAAGATAACACACAAAAAAGGAAAATTTCAGGCGAATGTCACCAATGAACATAGATTAGAAATCCTCAACAAAATTCTAGCAAACAAAATTCAACAACCCATTAAATAGCTCATACACTGTGATCAAGTTGGGTTTATTCCAGGGATGCAAGGATTCTTTTTTTTTAATTTAAATTTATTTATTTTAATTGGAGGCTAATTCTTCAATATGTGCATGTCAATCAATGTGATATACCATATTAACAAATTTAAAGATAAAAACCATATGATCATCTCAATAGATGCAGAAAAAGCCTTTGACAAAATTCAGCACCCATTTATGGTTAAACTTCTTCAAAAAATGTGCAGAGAAGGAATTTACCTCAACATTGTAAAGGCTGTATATGATAAGCCCACAGCAAACATTATTCTGAGTGGTGAAAAACTGCAAGCATTCCCCCCAAGATCAGGAACAAAACAAAGGTGTCCACTCTCAGCACTATTATTCAACATAGTTCTGGAAGTCCTAGCTACAGCAGTCAGAGAAGAAAAGAAATAAAAGGAATCCAGATTGGAAAACAAGAAGTAAAGCTCTCACGGTTTGCAGATGACATAATACTATACATAGTAAACCCTAAAGATACTATCAGCAAATTACTAGAGCAAATCAATGAATTTAGCAAAGTTGTAGGATACAAAGGGCTTCCCTGGTGGCTCAGACAGGAGACCCAGGTCCAATCCCTGGGTTGGGAAGATCCCCTTGAGAAAGAAATGACAACCCACTCCAGTACTCTTGCCTGGAAAATTCCATGGACCGAGGAGCCTGGTAGGCTACAGTCCATGGGGTTGCAAAGAGTCGGATACGACTGAGCAACTTCATGTACCTAGAATACAAAATCAATTACCAGAAATCACTTGCATTCCTATATACTCACAATGAAAAATCAGAAAAAGAAATTGAATATAATTTTTAAGTTCATTTTTTAAAAATGAAAAAATAATATATTTTAGAGCTACATATTGATTATAGTAAAACTTTATATCTTATTTTAATAGATGTACAGTTTCAGATTCCTAAAGGGACAGTGACATTCTTAGGCCACACAATGAGCAAATTGCAGAACTGCAAATTGTGCTCACACCATCTCACTTATAGTCTTGATAATTTTCACACTGCATCATGCTCTCAAAAATTTTTTGTTAGCACTCTGATATCCTGGAAATTGAGTTTGTAATATGGAATCTCTTAAAATGAGTTCATTAATTTTCATAATCTTTTCAGTGTAATAGTTAAAATGGAATATTTTAATTTTCTTCTGGAAGGGACTGACCTGTTGAAATTCTTAGTAACTCATGTTCGAATATCCTACGTAGGGATGTCTTGTGGTGGGTAGGTTATGTCCAGTCTTTGCGCCCTGTTCCTTACCCCTGCACCAATGAAACATAAAGGAAAGCTGACTCATGATCACTCTCTTCCTTTATTCTTTTGTGCATTTTTTATTTTTGAATTAGCCATTTACACTTTCATGATATGAGAATTACACAATCAAAGATAGAATGATAATGAGGATTTGTAGATGAAGAAGGTTGGTGTGTTTGTTTGTGTAGCTAAATCTTGAATGATTTTCACAGGAAGGTAATTATTTTGTAATTGCAAGTTAGTTTTGGGTTAAACTCTAGAGTACATTAGGTTGAAAAGAAGTTCCAAGGAAAAAAGAAACTATCAAAAAAAAAAACCCAAAACAATGATAGAGAATTTATCAAAATTTAATGACACAGTGGAGGAGAGAGAGAGTAGAGTGATTTGAGAGAATAGCATTGAAACATATGCATTACTATGTATAAAGTAGATAGCCAGTGGGAATTGCTGTATGACCCAGGGAGCCCAAAATGGGGTGGGATAGGAAGAGAGGTGGGAGGGAGGTTTAAGAGGGAGGGGCCATATGTATGCCTATGGCTGATTCATGTTGATGTACGGCAGAAACTATCACAAGTGTAAAGTAATTTACCTTCAATTAAAAGACTGTAAAAAAATAGTTAATATCAGAACAGGAGAATTTGGGATCTGGAAATGAAGTAATAGAAATTGCTAAGGAGAGGCAAGATGAGTTGACTAAGGCTGGGTGGTAGGAGCTAGAGGTTTGATCACACAATACAGACATACTGAAAAGAGTGGAACCAATAAAAGAACACAGTTTGTATGATAGACTCTCAAATTCCAGAAACCTTTACTGTCACAATTGTTAGAGGGTAGAATACAAATCAATTTTTAAGATGTTAAATAAGTTCCTGCAAAATTGGAAGGCCCATGGTAGTATCAATGATGACTACATTAGGTGGATTTCCCTACAGTAACAAATATTTTAATAAAACATGTTTCATATGTGATGGTTAATTTTATGTGTCAACTATGAAAGTGAAATTTGGGCAAAATCACTGCAGATGGTGACTGCAGCCATGAAATTAAAAGACACTTGTTCCTTGGAAGAAAAGCTATGACTAACCTAGACCACATATTAAAAAGCAGAGGTATTACTTTGCCAACTAAAGTCCGTCTAGTCAAAGCTATGGTTTTTCCAGTAGTAGTCATGTATGGATGTGAGAGTTGGACTATAAAGAAAGCTGAGTGCCGCAGAATTGATGCTTTTTAACTGTGGTGTTGGAGAAGACTCTTGAGAGTCCCTTGGACTGCAAAGAGATCCAACTGGTCAATCCTAAAGGAAATCAGTCCTGAATATTCATTGAAAGGACTGATGCTGAAGCTACAATAGTTTGGCCATCTGATGCAAAGAGCCAACTATTTGTTCCAACTTGAACATCTGGAAGTTCTTGGGTTATGTCTTATTGAAGAGTAAGTAACTTGGAGAATTTTGAGCATTACTTTGCTAGTGTGTGAGATGAGTACAATTGTGCAGTAGTTTGGACATTCTTTGGCATTACCTTTTTGGATTTGGAATGCAAACTGACCTTTTCCAGTTCAGTGGCCACTGCTGAGTTTTTCAAATTTGCTGGCATATTGAGAGCAGCACTTTGACAGCATCATCTTTTAGGATTTGAAATAGCTCAGTTGGAATTCCATCACCTTTACTAGCTTTGTTCACAGTGATGCTTCCTAAGGCTGACTTGACTTTGCACTCCAGGATGTCTGGCTCTAGGTGAGTGATCACACCATTGTGGTTATCTGGGTCATAAAGATCTTTTTTGTATAGTTCTTCTGTGTATTCTTGCCACCTCTTCTTAATATCTTCTGCTTCTTTTAGGTCCATACATTTTTTATCCTTTATTGTGCCCATCTTTGCATGAAATGTTCCCTTCAGGTTCAGTTCAGTTCAGTGGCTCAGTTGTGTCTGACTCTTTGCAAACCCGTGGACTGTGGCACGCCAGACTTCCCCGTCCATCACTAACTCCAAGAGCTTGGTCAAACTCATGTACATCAAGTCAGTGATACCATCCAACCATCTCATCCTCTGTCATCCCCTTATCCTCCTACTTTCAATCTTTCCCAGCATTGGGGTCTTTTCCAATGAGTCAGTTCTTCACATCAGATGGCCAAAATATTGGAGTTTCAGCTTCAGCATCAGTCCTTCCAATGAATATTCAGGACTGATTTCCTTTAGGATTGACTGGTGTGATCTCCTTGCAGTAGGGATTCTCAATGTTCCCTTGGTATCTCTAGTTTTCTTGAAGACATCTCTAGTCTTTCCCATTTGTTATTTTCCTTTATTTCTTTGCATTGATCACTGAGGAAGGCTTTCTTCTCTCTCCTTGCTATTCTTTGGAACTCTGCATTCAGATGGGTATATGTTTCCCTTTATTCTTTACCTTTCACTTCTTTTCTCAGCTATTTGTAAGGCCTCTTCAGACAACCTTTTTTTTATTGTTTTTGGGGATCGTTTTGATTACCACCTCCTGTACAATGTTACAAACCTCCGTCCATTATTCTTCAGGCACTCTATCAGATCTAATCCTTTAAATCTATTTGTCACTTCCACTGTATAATCATAAGTGATTTGATTTAGGTCATATCTGAATGGCCTAGTGATTTTCCTTACTTTCTTCAATTTAAGTCTGAATTTGGCAAGAAGGAGTTCAGACTGTGGTCTGAGCCACAGTCAACTCCCAGTCTTGCTTGTGCTGACTGTATAGAGCTTCTCCATCTGTGGCTGCAAGGAATATAATCAATCTGATTTCAGTAAAATCCGGCTGGTGATGTCCATGTGTAGAGTCGTCTCTGGTGTTCTTGGTAAAGGGTGTTTGCTATGACCAGTGTGTTCTCTTGGCAAAACTCTGTTAGCCTTTGCCCTGCTTCATGTTTTACTCCAAGGCCAAACTTGTTTGTTACTCCAGGTATCTCTTGATTTCCTACTTTCACATCCCGGTCCCCTTTGATGAAAAGCACATCTTTTGGGGGTGTTAGTTCTAGAAGGTCTTGTAGGTCTTCACAGAACCATTCAGCTTCAGCTACTTTGGCCTTAGTGGTTGAGGCATAGACTTGGATCACTGTGATATTGAATGGTTTGCCTTGGAAACGAACAGAGATTATTCTGTTGTTTTTGAGACTGCACCCAAGTACTGCATTTTGGACTCTTGTTTACTATGAGGGTTACTGCATTTCTTACAAGGGATTCTTGTCCACAGTAGCAGATATAATGATCATCTGAATGAAATTCACTCATTCCAGTCCGTTTTAGTTCACTGATTCCTGAAATGTTGATATTCACTCTTGCCATCTCCTGTTTGCCGCTTCCAATTTACCTTGGTTCATGGACCTAACCTTCCAGATTCATATACAATATTGTTCTTTACAACATCTGACTTTGCTTTTACCACCAGACACATCCACAACGGGGCATTGTTTCCACTTTGGCTCGGCCTCTTCGTTCCTTCTGGATAAATATCTCTACTCTTCTCCAGTAGCATATTGTACACCTGCTGATCTGGGGAGTTCATCTTTTAGTGTCAAATCATTTTGCCTTTTCATACTGCTTCATACTTTTCACAGGGTAGGTGGGCCGCTTCTATTCAGTTGAAGCCCTTGACTTCAATTTATAGCAAAGCTAGATAAGATTACTTTTTGGCTTATGCCTTCAGAAGCCCCACTTCCCTGGGTATACAACCTGCAGGCCTGTCCCGAGGACTTCAGACTTATCACCTCCCCAATACTGTGAGCCAGTTCCTTAATAACAAATCTCTGTGTATGTGTATATATAGCCTATTGATTCTGTTTCTTTGGAGAACCCTGATAGCTTGTTTTTAAATAAGACAATCTGGATATCTTATTTTTAAACAATAAAATAAATCTGATGCTGCTTGTTACTTTAGGGTTCCTTAACAGATACATAACAAATTAGTCATTTTCTGTAGAAATGGTGATTTGTTGTTTGGGGTAATTATAAGTTATAACCAAACAATCATTATAATTTAATGATCGTTTGGGCATTTTAACTCATTTTTAAAATCGAAATTTAAATTCTAGTAGTTGTGTTTAAATTTAATAAATTATAATTCTTCATATTCTTATGAAGATTTAAAACAAGCCCTTAAACTGACTTGTAGTGATGATTAAATTATCCCTGGCGCATGGGACAAGGCCAAACCAATTGTTCACATTTGGCATCTGCCCTGTTGTTTCTCTTTTGTTTTTCTTCATGTGAATAAATGAAAGGTGTGGTTTCTAGAATTGTCAGGTTGGCAGTGTTTCATGAGAACTGAAACCAATTCAGAAAAATTAAAGTCATTCAGTCTTAACTCAGTGCAAACTTCAGTGAGGCTCCTCTGGTTTTCATTTCAGCTCCACAATGTTCAAGGTTGTTCTAGGAACTGAACCTGTGTCAACTTTTGGAATGTGAGAGAGAAATATAAGCATATGCCAAAGAATACTGCCAGTGCCTTTCTATACCAATGGCTTGGTGAGATGTAAGGGCCATCACAGGGCTGAAAGAATACTGTTTCTTTCCCTCCCTCCCCACTCTGTCAGCATAGAGTGCCTCTTGTATACTTTGTCTAAAAGAGTGACATTTAACTTTTAACTTTAAACACCTGTGTGGTTTCACTAAAAATCAGATATATTACTGTGCCTCCTTTTGTTAATGACATATGACCTGTTTGTTGTAGACTAAAAGAAATGTAAAATAAGGATCATATAGTTTAAAAATTTAAAGGAGACTTCAAATAGAGGCAATCTTTGAACATTAAACAGTCTGTGAAATGAACTGTTAAAGAAGTGACCATTTATCAGGGCCTTTAAACTTCTTACCTCCCTTTTAAGCACCAACTGTTTGCCAGTACGAAAACTAAGGCCGAGAAGTTTAACAGCGGGGATTAGAATATATCTCCCCGCCGCACACCCCCAGCCACACAGGCACACAGCTTTGGAATCTTGGTTAAACACAGTCTTTGATGCCTCACAACTGAACTTCTCAATTTAAAGATGTTCCCTAGAGTAGTATGTTTCTTCATGCTGCCACTTAACTGGGGGCAATGCCATTTTTAAATGGATGTATTGTAGTCACAATTAGCATTAAGATATCAAAATTTCATTTCAGCAAATCAAGAGGACTTACCTATGAAATGAAAGTAATTCAGATTGTTCCAGGAAGATTTTAATAAAAAATGGATTTCTACGGCTCTGATCAAACTAAATTTCTAGAATATGTGGCCAGCTTATTTTTCAAAGAGAAATATCACTAACTATATTCTGTTCATGCACTGACTAACGGCTTATTATCTTTACATGATTTTGCCTGCTTTCCGCTTTACTTCTTCTTGGGCTACACCAGGTAAAGGTTGGTTCTTTGGGTCATCTATTGCTTGCTCACTGCTACAGCAAGGAATCCACCATTGCTACTAGCTCACAGACCTGAGGACTAGTGTCAGATTTTAGAGGCAAGAACATATATTCATCCTTTGACATTGGCTTACCATGGTATCTTACACTTAGTAAAATATGTAAATGACTATTTGTTTAGTTAAATACCTCTTTCCGTTTTCTTTAAAAAAGTGTCAAAACAATGGAAATGACATGCAAGTCCACCACATTACTTGTTTATCTTTAAAAACATTCACTGTTGTATTACTGATGAAAAGATGTAATTTTACTGTTGCTGTCAAAGTCCAGTATGCAAATCAAGATATTGAAGCTCTGAAGCATAGTACGTTGAGTGTCAGAAACATATGTATTAATATTTATGTGCATAATTAATGTCATCTTGATTCTGCATCTTTCTCTCCCTTTTTGGATGTGTACAGCTTGTTTGTGTATCCAAAGGAACTATACGTCTTTCACTTGGAAATGAAAAGTCCACAGATTTAAAGCGATTTTAGTTTTTTCCTTCAGAGACATTAATATTCTATCACCGAGTATTCTTTCTAGAGCAACTTGAAGGATTTAGTAAAGATAATTGTGCAATCAGTAGAAAACTTAAAGGATGCTTTTCATATGTTAGTGTTTTGCATGTCTTAATGAATCTTAAATGTTATTTAGTACTGAATATTAAAATCCATTGGGGGTATGTACCATTCTTCAAGTCATATATAACTTTAGGAGCTTGTCAAATAATAATCAGCTATATTAAATTTTAGCATCAGCAAAATCTATGCTTCTGAAACTGGCTTGATTTCTGCCTTTTTTAAAAAAATTGTGGTTATTACAGAACTGTAAGCTTAAGAAATAATTTAATATTTACTTCTTATATGCTGCCTATCTCTGAAAATTCTTTCTGGTATTTTCACTGAGATATGGGACAAAATAAGTAAGGTAAGTGCAGTAATTAGAGTGGAAAGGAGTAATGGCATGTATGCCCAGAAGTTGAGTTATTTAGTTGGTGTTGCCTCAATTTGTTCTTGATGTATGAACTACTCTTGATTCAATATGAATAGAGCTCTGGGTCCATTTTTCAATTTACAGTGAAATTCTAATTTCACTGCAATTACCATAGTGTTTCTCTAACAATAATGTTGCACTTAGCAGTTAACAAAATTGAACCTTCGATCAGCAGTTTAGGTAAGGGAAAATAAACAATGTGAATATATGGCTTACAATCTTTCTTACATTAATAACCTAAATTGTTCTGGGGATCAGAAGAAGGGGAACTCCAAACATTTGTCCTCTGTACCACAAGATGCAAAAAGCTGAATTACTGTAGCAAAAAGTAGGGTCTTCTGCAGAGGAAAGAATTAGCAGAGAAGAGAGAGTAAGGGTTGAGAGGATGGTAATGATGGGAGGATGAGCTGGAAAATTATTTCCCCATTTAATATGAAAATTTTAAATGATAAAAATTTCATTCAGATTTTAAAAGTCCTATGCGAATTCATTCCTTTGGAGTAAGGGCAAAGAAGAGTTTTATACATGTATATGTGATGCTTGTGCATCATTTAAGACTATCTAAAACAGTCATTAGTTTTACAAACATTTATTAAACTCAGTATGCTAAACATAGGGAACAGAATGATGAATTTGATTTGCTCTGAGTTGAAAAAGCTTGCTGCTTGCAAGGAGAGTGGTGAGACAAGAGGTAATCATAACCTCACATGTTAGTGCACCAGCATGAGTATTGGTGTATTGAAATACAGAGAAGGCAACACTTATTTCTTTCAACATAAGGAAAACTGGAAGTCAGAAATGTGATATTGTCCCAGAAACCAGCTAAAAGAAGCTAAAGTAGAAGATTTAGAGCCCAGAAGCGTAGGTCTTATTTTTGCCTGTATCTTAGCTTTATATGATGGACGAGTTTTGCCTTTTTAAAGGGGACTGAAAACTTAAATAAAAGCAAGTCTTGATGTCGTGGCTATGACGCTTGTCAGTTTCAGAGCAGTTTTTCTTCACTTGATGCAGGAATTTTGAGAATAATGAATCAAAGCTGATATTATTATCATTATATTTTAGGTATAAAATATTAATGTAATTAGTTCACAGAGAATGAAACTGACTTTTGGTTCACAGACCGAGACATTTTGTTTTGGTTATCCATGTTTAACTTGTCAGCCAACTGAGACATTTGTATAGTTATATATTTTATTCATGCCTCTCCTGTTTTTCTTAACCATTGAGCTTCATGCTAGTTAAAATTACTTTTAAACTTACTCAAAAAGTAACATATTAAGTTGTATACATTATTTGATTTTTCTCAGTTTTACCAAATTTATCTCTAAGGGAAAATAAAGAAGTAAAATCATTAAAAGGACAAGCTTTGGAGTGATACCAAGACTAAAGCTGTGGCTGCCTTGATTTCCTAGTTCTGTGTTCTGAGAAAATTCATTTCTCTGTATTTCCGTTTGTTAATTTATAAAATGGAATACTAAAAATCTATACGTTATAGGGCTGTTAAAGGAGACTCAAAGTCCCGTTTGCCTTTGTGTCCATCAAAAGTAATCATGCAGCTAGTTTTTAATGATAATGACGATAGTAGTGGATTTCCCTAGTGGCTCAATGGTAAAGAATCTGCCTGCCAAGGAGGAGATGCAGGTTTGATCCCTTGGTCAGAAGGATCCCCTGGAAAAGGAAATGGCAACCCATTCCGGTAGTCTTGCCTGGAAAATCCCGTGGACAGAGAAGCCTGGACGGCTACAGGCCATAGTGTTACACAGTCAGACATGACTGAAGCAACTTAGCACACAATATGACATGCTTAATATGCTTCCAACATTTTATTTTTATTTCTTTAAAGATTTTTTTTTTTAATGTGGACCATTTTTAAGGTCTTTATTGAATTTGTTACAATATTGTTTATGGTTTTTTTTTTTTATGTTTTGGTTTTTTGGCTGGAAAGCATGTGGTATCTTAGCTCCCTGACCAGGGATCAAACCTGTACCCTCTGCCTTGGAAGGTGGTCTTAACCACTGGACCACCAGGGAAGTCCCAGCCTCCCTCATTATGAAAAGAAAAACTTGGTGAAAGTCCTGTATTTTCTCTCTAGTGATTTCACTTTTAGCTTTATTAGCCACTCCCATGGTATAGAGACACCATCCTTTATTATATCTCATTGTTCTATTTAATAACAGACTCAGTGCACACTGGCGTTTGTGAAATCCTGTGCATTTAATTTGTGTGTGTGTGTGTGTGTTAGTTGCTCAGTTGTGTCCAACTCTTTGTGACCTCATGGGCCATGGCCCACCAGGCTCTGCTGTCCATGGAATTTTCCAGGCAAGAACACTGGAGTGGGTTGCCATTTCCTTCTCCAGTAGATCTTCCCAACCCAGTCATCAGACCCCAGTCTCCTGTATTAGAGGCAGATTCTTTACCATCTGAGCCCTTTTGGAAGCATTTAATTTACAACAGTACAAACCAGACGATGATTGTTCTGGTCCTCACAGGAAGTGAGTCACCAAGGAAGCAAGGTACTATAATATATAGATGGCTTTTTTTTTTTAAGATGGCTTTTTTAAAGTAAAGATAAACTTTGCAGCAAACAGTTCATTTCATTCATAGGAAAATGTTTAAAGTTTGTGAATATAACCTCCAAATAGGCCACATGCTTTTTTTCGTGTTCATTGATCATGTTAGCACTTATTTTGAGTATAATGTTGGCTAGTTCTTTGGAACCATGGTATGGATAGGTCTTTGAATGATCCTGGTTTGTGGATTCTCATTCCAACAGTAGCTCTTTCTTTCTGCTGATATTTAATTCTCCAAGTTGTGTACATTTAGGCAGTGATTGTAGAACATTTATCTTTGGTTCTTCAGTGACTGTTTGCTCCAACTCTGAAGAATGCCCCTGAAAGAGTGGTCTGACTGAAGTAAGCACCACCATATCTTTGACAAACGATGATTTGATTTACAGCTTAAATGTAATCGTAGCACATTGTATTTTAAGTCTTACTTTGTGGTATTGAAGTTTGCACAAAAATGATTTACAAATAGTGGTTCCTTGTTTCACTCTAAAAGACAGCTTGATACTTACTGAATAGTTCCATTTATCCTAGTGAGTCTGAAACCCTGAAATGACTTTATAGAAGTCATTTCCAATAAAGCAAAGATCCTAAGATTTTCTTTTTCCCACAAAAGTTTGTGCTAACCTAGTGACTTTCTCTGTACTGCTGGGGGGAAACTGGCTGTTAGAAAATAATTCTTGTTCTCTCTTTTAAAACTCACAAAGGCATGGTGCTTGTTAGTGTTGTTTGAAAGCTGTTACCCTAGGCTTTTTAGGAACTCATCCTTCACGTGTGGAAGAAAACAAAGGGGGGTGTGTCATTACTTAGTACACTTGTAAAATGTTCGAGGAGAGATGTCTTTATACTCAGTCCTTATTCAAGCATAGCTGTGTTTATGTACTTCTCTTTCTCCATGTTCATTATACAAAAGTAGCAGCTTGAATAGAGGCTGTGCAAGAGTGCACTCTAAATAGGAGCTGGTCTGTGTGATTAAACTTTAGAGGGTAAATACCTTGGATCAGACCTTTCATTTTTACTGTTTCTTTATACTATGTCATTCATTCAGCTTGATGTTTTTCTCATACTTCCAGATTGGGGACAATGGTGGAAACACTTTGTCTCATTCTTTTCCTGAGTGTTTTAGAAAGACTTTTTTCACTAAGAAGACTAAGTGTATTACTTGCAGAAGCAGGATTTTGTCACAAAAACATTTTTGTGAGGATCCAGCTAACTGCATTTTTCTAATCTATTCAAGCAGTTATTGAGCATTTAATGATTTGGCATGGGAATTAGGTAAGTGATTGTTAGAAATTCAATTAACTCCTTACAGGAAAAATATGAAGAGGGGCAGATTAAGGAAATTGACACTTGAGTGAAGAGTTTAATATGATTTTGACAAAAATCCTGAATATTCATTTTATACAAGCTATTATTAAAACTCTGCCTGAGAACAATTAAATTGAAAATGGTCTTGAAAGGGTAATAATTCAGCATTTGTATAATCCAAATGCAGGAAGACTCTAAGTTCAACCCACCAAATGATTCTAATGGAGACAAGTACCAAACTGACTTAAGGTCAAAAGTATACGAATTGTTTTGCTAATTGCATCCTCCGTCTAACTTATTCAAGTACATATCTGCATTTTTTTTTTTTTTGGTCAGTAAAGTTTCTAATGATTAGGAACTTGAGCAAGTTTTTTTTTTTTTTCCTGCAGAGCTCTGTATATTCATTTACATAATTTTTTTGCCAATTTTTTTCAACTCCATTATGGGTCATTTTAGGGTTTGATGACATTAGTAGGTAAGAAAAAAGAACTTGTGACTATTGGGCACTTGGTCCTACTTGGGATGAGCTCTAAGTGCAAAATACACACCGAGCTTTGAATATTTTGTATGAAAAAAAACAAAGTAAAATATCACATAGTCAACTTTTCACATTGCTCACATGTTAAAATGATGTTCTGGATACATTGGGTTAAGTAAAAAATATTATTAAAATGAAAAAAGAAATGATTAAAATTACACTCCTTATTAAAAGGCTGGTAATATAATGAGAAGAACAGAAAATATATATGTGTATATATATATAACATATATATGACTGATAAATTACTAATAGAGAAGGGAAATTGAAATGTGTGGTTAGTTAGAACTCACATATTCTGGAAGACAAGAAATTATAAGAATCCAGATTTAGATGTTTAGTCTGTGAATTTATGGGAGAGATTATGATCCTTGACCTTTGATTTGAGACTTGGGAGTGGAGAAAAGAACCAAAGAGGCAGATTTAAAATCAGGAATGGCCATGGTGACAGCAGGAAAAGCTAGACAGCGACTGGCTATGAGGTGAGAGTAGCAGGTAATTTCTCCAACACACTGTGTGTCCCAAGTCCTTCTTCTTTCCAATATATTTCCAGTGATTTTCAAAGAAGTGTTGTAATCATCAGGCAGGAGAAAATTTATTGAAGTGCTGGAATTGTCATTGTTATTGTTTAGTTGCTAAGTTGTGTCCAACTCTTTTGCAACCTCATGGACTGTAGCCTCCCAGGCTCCTCTGTCTGTGGGATTTCCTAGGCAAGAATACTGGAGTGGGTTGCCATTTTCTTCTCCAGGGATCTTCTCAACCCAGTGATTGAAACTAAGTCTCCTGAATTGGCAGGTGGAGTCTACCATTGAGCCATCAGGAAAGCCTGGAATTGTCATTAGGTGCTCTATTTTTTAATTTTCTCTATGGGTCGGCTTATATTCTGGAATAAAAACCCCACGTAGTAATCTATAACTACAGGTGTCCTTAATTTCCATCTGTGAGCTACAGTTTGGGGCTGGGTGAGAAAACAAGACAATCTCAGCCAATGACCTTGTGAAACAGTGGTAGGGAAGACATATTACACAATGATGAAGAATATAAGAGAACTTACAGAAGGTCTGGGAACATGATGAAAGATCATGGTCAGCAAAGACTTCCCCAACAAACTGAAACTTAAAACAGGGTTATGAATGCAATTGAGTAACGTCTATAAATCTTTTACCAAGTAGCTGCTTAGTATAGTAGATATTAATTTAGAGGTAATTAGGGAGTTGAATCATGTATGTGATTCTGAAACCAAAGATTTAGAGCCCCTTGTAATGTAGTCCTTCTAATTCTGAATCTGAGTTGACATCTAGAATAGTACAGCTAATGAAATTGGGCATGGGGAATATTTCAGATGAAATATTCCCTGTGCTTTATTATTTTTAATGAAATAAGAAGCAGCATTTTTAAAGAAGCTGCTCCCCTCTGAGAATTTGCACTGAAGCACAGTAATACAATTATTCTTGTGGGAAAAAGAGTAGTCTGCCCTGCTGAGAACACAAAGCAGCTTTTGTCCTGAGAAGCTATTATAGGTTATATATTGCTCACCTAACATTGGGATCCTTTATGGTTATATATTATGATTTAAGTATAAATTAACTGTGAAAGAACAGAAATAACTTTCTATTATTAAAGTTGAAAACCCAACAGGGCATGTTTCTTCCCTCTCCCTTAATCTCTCCCTCTCTCATTATTGATAAAAACCCTGTGTGGGTACACTTACATACGCACATATAGTAACAATAAGCATATGATGTAATGGCATATTTATGTACATTTTCCCACATATTGTTTTTATCTTTGCTGTTTACTGCCTTTGCAAACCTTTGCAAGTTAAACTGTTGATACCTCGGTTTTCACATCTGTAAAATGGAGACTGCGTGATTTAACAGTGTAAAGCACTTGAAGCAGTGCTGGCATGCATTTAAGAGTCAAGAGATGTTAGCTGTTTTTATGACAGTGCATAGTGAGAGAGTTGGTTTTGTTAAAAATCAGATTGCCGAAATTAAGTACTCTATGTATTAGAACCTGTCTTTGTAGTTAAAGAATGATAGCTTGGTAGAGAATTATTGAGGGGATTTGCAAATGATGTAATGCGTTGCAGGGGGCTTGCCAGGTGGCATTAGTGATACAAAACCTGCCTGCTAATGCAGGAGACATAAGAGACATTGGTTTGATCCCTGGGCAGGAAGATCCCCTGGAGGAGGACTTAGCAACCCACACAAGTATTCTTGCCTGGAGAATCCCCATGGATTGTGAAATATCCCATAGAGATGTTTTGGAGCTATTCATGTTGGTCTGAACTCAGGATGACATCCTGGAATGGAGATAGATAGCAGAGATGTGTGTTGTGTGCTAAGTCGTTTCAGTTGTGTCCGACTCTGTGTGGCACTATGGACTGTAGCCAGGCAAGAATGCTGGAGTGAATTGCCATTCCCATCTCCAGGGGATCTTCCCAACCCAGGGATTGAACCTACATCTCTTATGTCTCCTGCATTGGCAGGAGGGTTCTTTACCACTAGTGCCACCTGGGAAGCCTAGATAGCAGAGATGGTATATGCATATAATTTGACCTGAAATCATTTGAATCTATGATATTATCTAGGGTAGAGTATAGAGAAATAGAAAAGAGACTGAGACAGAACCATTGAAATCCAACATATGAATCACTAACACACTGTTAACAGCTTTTACTCTTTAAAGTAGGCAGCTGGATATGGAAAGTGCATAGAAACAAATGCAACTGTATTGTATCTCTGTTGTTTAGTTACTAAATTGTGTCCAGTGCTTTGTGACCCCATGTATTGCAGCAGGCCAGGTTTCCCTGTTCTTCACCATCTCTCGGAGCTTACTTGGACTCACGTCCTTTAAGTCGGTGATGCCATCCAGCCATCTCGTCCTCTGTCATCCCCTTCTATTCCTGCTTTCAATCTTTCCCAGCATCAGGGTCTTAAGGTTTATTATTATTACTATTATTATTTCCCATTTTAGCTTCCTAAATGTTAAGTGTAGTTAGGAGTTTTCTGTTAGCATTACTTCATGGATTGATGCATCAGTACCTTTTTGAATTAAAATATGAAATTAATTAGGCAGAGCTTAATAAAGTCAAAGTTAGAGAGATCTCGTCAGACATTATCAGACAACCTGGAAAATAGGCAACCTGATTAGATAAGTGGATTTAAAGAACTCAAAGAATGTGACTTATTGATATTGAATTAAGCCTACTGTTTTCAAGGGAAACATGTTTTAATGGTTGATGGTGGACTCTTAAGATTTGTTTTTTATAGTAAGGGAAGGAGACAATAGTCTTTCTCTAATTCAGAAGAAACTGAAAAGGAATAAAAGAAAAACAAGGAGCAAATAACATGAAAAATATTGGTATAATAGTTTTTGTTGTGCAGTCGTGTCTGACTCTTTGCGACCCCATGAAATATAGCACGCCAGGCTTCCCTATCCTTTACTATCTCCCAGAGTTTGCTCCAACTCATGTCCATCAAGTCGGTGATGCTATCCAACCATCTCATCCTCTGTCGTCCCCTTCTCCTCCCACCTTCAATCTTTCCCAGCATCAGGGTCTTTTCAAATGAGTCAGTTCTTTGCATCAGGTGGCCACAGTATTGGAGCTTCTGCTTCAGCAGCCGTTCTTCCAATGAATATTCAAGGTTGATTTCCTTTAGGGTTGACTGGTTTGATCTCTTTGCTGTCCAAGTGTCTCTCAAGAGTCTTCTCCAGCACCACAGTTCAAAAGCATCCATTCTTTGGTGCTCAGCCTTCTTTATGGTCCAACTCTCACATCCATATTTAGGATACACTTAAACATTCATTGTGGATGTTTTTGTTGACAGGAAGTATAGTGAAAAGAATACACATACTAGTATCAATGGGCAAATCAGAAACATAGTTATAGGTCTACTGTTAGGTGACCTTGGATCTATTTCTTAACTTCTCTCTGATCTAGGTTTTTGGGTTTTTTTTTTAAATCTGTTATTGGGGCTAATTACATTCTTGGTCATTGTGAGGACTCACTTGAGTCCAGCATTTCATATAATGCTCAGTACGTGATTATAGTAGTTAATTTTTCAATATTATTTACTTAAAAGCTGTTAAGAGACTAGATGCTAATTATTCTTACCACAAAAAGGAAATGATAATTACGTGAGATGATGAAGGTGTTAGCTAATATGCTGCTAGTGGTAATCATACAGCAGTATATACTGGTATCAAATCAGCATGTTGTACACATTAAACTTATGCAGTATTATATGTCAATTATATCTTAATTTTTATTTACTTTTTAGATTTTTGTTTGTGCTATGTAACTTGTAGAATCTTAGTTTCCTGCTGCTGCTGCTGCTGCTGCTAAGTTGCTTCAGTTGTGTCAGACTCTGTGTGACCCCACAGACGGCAGCCTACCAGGCTCCGCCATCCCTGGGATTCCCCAGGCAAGAACACTGGAGTGGGTTGCCATTGCCTTCTCCAATGCATGAAAGTGAAAAGTGAAGTCTCTCAGTCATGTCCAGTTCTTCGCGACCCCATGGACTGCAGCCTACCAAGCTGCTCCGTCCATGGGATATTCCAGGCAAGAGTACTGGAGTAGGGTGCCATTTCCTGACCAGAGGTCAAATGTATGCCTTTAGCAGTGAAAGCATGGAGTCCTGACCACTGGACCCAGAAAATTCCCTATATCTGTTTTTTTAAAAAAAAGAAAGGAGTATTCAGTCTTTTGCATTTGGCATTTTTTTTCCCCCAGAAAACTCAGTTTTTTTTTTATTAAATTTTTTTTTTTTTTAGTGTTTTGACTCCCTTCACCCAATTCTCCTATTCCTAAACCCCTCCACTTCTGGAAACTATCAATTTGTTCTCTAAATCTATGAACTTAGGCTTTTGTTGTTGTCTTTTTGCTTAGATTCCACATATAAATGAGATCATATGTTATTTGTCCTCCTGTCTGACTCATTTTACTTAGTGTAATGCCTTTGAGGGCCGTCCACATCATTGCAAATGGCAAAATTTCCTTCTTTTTAAATGACTGAATAGTATTCCATGGTGTGTGTGTGTGTGTATCTATCTCACACTTTCTTTATTCATTCATCCTTCGATGGGCACTGAGGTTGCTTCCATACTTGGCTATTGTGAATAATGTTGCAGTGAATATGTGTGTTAGTTGCTCTGTCGTGTCTAACTCTTTGCAACCCATGGACTGTAGCCCTCGAAGCTCCTCTGTCCATGGGATTCTCCAGGCAAGAATACTGGGGTTGGTTGCCATTCCCTTCTCCAGGGGATCTTCCCAACCCAGAGATCGAACCCGGTTCTCCTGCATTGGCTAGCAGATTCTTTAACGTCTGAGCCAGTGAACATAGGGATGCATATATCTTTTTAGCTAGTGTTTTTGTTTTCTTTGGATAAATACCTAGAAGTTGAATTGCTGGGTCACTGGTATTTCTAATTTTGAGAAACCTTTCTACTGTTTTCCACAGTGGCTGCACCAACAGTGTACAAGGGTTTCCATTTCTCTGCATCTTTGACAGCACTTGCTATTTCTTATCTTTTCAATACTAGACATTCTAACAGATGTGGAGTGACAGCTCATTGTGGTCTTGATTTGCATTCCCCTCATGATTAATGATATTGAGCATATTTTCGTGTACGTATTGGCCATCTATATGGAAATTGTAATTTTTGAGGAATAATGTGTTGTGCTCTGCTAAGTCACTTCAATTGTGTCTGACTCTTTGTGACTCAATGGACTGTAGCCCATCAGGCTCCTCTGTCCATGGGATGATAATCATCTATAAAATGAATGGGTTGATTCTTGAGTGCCTTTGGGCTCTAAGTTCTGTGGTTCAGTGAATGGAGAGTAAAGTCTTTAGTCCAGGAAATGAGAGGAAAATGGAAAGTTGTTCAGAGTTGAAAAATTATTATTGTCATTATGATATATTTATTGTCTAATCATCCATTATATTTCACAGAAATCATAAAAAGAATAATCTCTGTTTAATCTTTCAGAGAAAGGTAGATAAAGCAGAGTTTCACAGAGCATTCATAAAATAAAATGACAAGAGTTAAACAGCATGTGTCATCAAAAGGCAATATATGTGCAAATACTTGGGATAGTTTAATTCCATGGCATGTTAGGAATCAATATGATAACTGAACCATAAATATGTTAATTTTAGAAGGGAGATTAAAGAAAATGTATAATAAAATGGGGATATCAAAGAGTAGTCCTGAGAATTCTAGGTTCATGTGTGGTGAAGCAAGAGCTAACTTCATTTATTTTCTGGTCCTTCTGCAAATATGTGAAAAAGTAAAATTTTTGAATTTGAATTGAATGAATAAACATTTTTTTTGAACAGTGTAACAAGAAACTTCATTTGTGGAAAAACATATGGTTAAGGCATGTGGAAACAGTCTGTTGTTCCATGTCCAATTCTAACTGTTGCTTCCTGACCTGCATATAGGTTTCTCAAGAGGCAGGTCAGGTGGTCTGGTATTCCCATTTCTTTCAGAATTTCCCACAGTTTATTGTGATCCACACAATCAAAGGCTTTGGCATAGTCAATAAAGCAGAAATAGATGTTTCTCTGGAACTCTCTTGCTTTTTTGATGATCCAGCGGATATTGGCAATTTGATCTCTGGTTCCTCTGCCTTTTCTAAAACCAGCTTGAACATCTGGAAGTTCATGGTTTGTGTATTGCTTAAGCCTGGCTTGGAGAATTTTGAGCATTGCTTTACTAGCGTGTGAGATGAGTGCAATTGTACGGTAGTTTGAGCATTCTTTGGCATTGCCTTTCTTTGGGATTGGAATGAAAACTGACCTTTGCCAGTCCTGTGGCCACTGCTGAGTTTTCCAAATTTGCTGGCATATTGAGTGCATATGAAAAGGAGTATGTCAAGGCTGTATATTGTCACCCTGCTTATTGAACTTATATGCAGAGTACATCATGAGAAATGCTGGGCTGGAAGAAGTGCAAGCTGGAATCAAGATTGCTGGGAGAAATATCAATCACCTCAGATATGCAGATGATACCACCCTTATGGCAGAAAGTGAAGAGGAACTAAAAAGCCTCTTGATGAAAGTGAAAGAGGAGAGTGAAAAAGTTGGCTTAAAGCTCAACGTTCAGAAAACAAAGATCATGGCATCTGGTCCCATCACTTCATGGGAACTAGATGGGGAAACAGTGGAAACAGTGTCAGACTTTATTTTTCTGGGCTCCAAAATCACTGCAGATGGTGACTGCAGCCATGAAATTAAAAGATGCTTAGTCCTTGCAAGAAAAGTTATGACCAACCTAGATAGTATATTCAAAACAGAGACATTGCTTTGCCAACAAAGGTCCATCTAGTCAAGGCTATGGTTTTTCCAGTAGTCATGTATGGATGTGAGAGTTGGACTGTGAAGAAAGCTGAGCACTGAAGAATTGATGCTTTTGAACTGTGGTGTTGGAGAAGACTCTTGAGAGTCCCTTGGACTGCAAGGAGATCCAACCAATCCATTCTAAAGGAGATCAGTCCTGGGTGTTCTTTGGACAGAATGATGCTAAAGCTGAAACTCCAGTACTTTGGCCACCTCATGTGAAGAGTTGACTCATTGGAAAAGACTCTGATGCTGGGAGGGATTGAGGGCAGGAGGAGAAGGGGATGACAGAGGATGAGATGGCTAGATGGCATCACCGACTTGATGGACATGAGTTTGAGTGAACTCCAGGAGTTGGTGATGGACAGGGAGGCCTGGTGTGCTGTGATTCATGGGGTCACAGAGTCAGACACGACTGAATGACTGAACTGAACTGAACTGAAGACATGTGGTGTTTCTTTTGGTAGAAGAGCTATTTATGGTGAGACAGTCTGTTCAACATACACTAGTTTAAAGTTTTTTTTTTTTTTTAAGTTTAAATTTGAACATCCATTAATTGTTGTCACATATCTATTCATAGTGGAGCACAGGGAAGCCTGGCGTGCTGCAGTCCATGGAGTCACAAAGTGTCTGACACAACTTAGTGAATGAACAACAACAATCTATTCATATGCTGATGAATGTTTCAGACCAACAAATTAAGTATAAAAGATGAAGACAAATATTAACAGAAAGTAATCTTGAGAAATGAAGTGAATTTAAGAATCTAATTTTATTTTAGTCCAAAAAGTGTACTGGACCATTATCTTGTATTAAACTATAATGGAATATAATCTGCAAAAAATACAGACTCATTATGCTGTATACCTGAAACAAACACAGTATTTAAATCAGCTATTGTTTAGTCACTAAGTTGTGTCTGACTCTTTCACAATCCCATGGACTGTACCCCACCAGGCTCCTCTGTCCATGAGATTTCCCAGGCAAGAATACTGAAGTGGGTTGCCATTTCCTTCTCCATGGAATCTTCCTAACTCAGGGATTGAACCTGTGTCTCCTGCATGGCAGGTGGATTCTTTACTGCTAAGTCAGCAAGGAAGTCCTAAATCAACTATACTTTGATACAAAAAAAACTGGCTAGTTGTTGTCCTAATACAGTCATTATAAACATGATTTATTGTATTATAGTCTCATTGTTTTAATGATAAATATTCTCGTCTTAGTTGTGAGAGGAGTTTAGAGGAAGATTGTTGGTTGCCCCAATGGTATAGGTGAGATTTTGCCCATGTCATTTATTCTTTTTCTTTCCTAAGTTAAACAGTATTTGAAAAGGTTGCTTTATGGCACAGTAGTGTGGGTGATGGACACAGATCTGTGGATTAGCACCTCTTTACAGTTCTAGCATGTAAGGAATATTGCATTTCATCAATTCCAATGGACACATTTTCTTTAAAATATTTTGCCATCTCTGAAATCAGAATGTATCTTAAGATTGATGTGTTAGATTAAAGTTGATGGTATATCATAGGTTAGTTGGCAGAATTTTCCCTTTCTAAACAGAACACAAAATAGTGATGAATATTGCAGCCTTGGATTTGGTAAAATATGATAGTATCTTATATGTGTCTTGAAGAGTAGATGTAATTGATCTGGATGGTAAATATGAGGGGAACATGATAATCTGGGTCTGCCTGGGGAAATGACTTGGAAGTAGATGTCATCTTTTCCTTTCATCTTTTGTTTTACACTCACAAGATTGTGATACAAATTAAAGGTTTAGTTCATATCGGCCATCATTGTTTTCCCATATCATGTCTATAAAGAGAAGGAAAACAGTGTATGTCCTGGTTTTTTTTTGGAAGTCAGAAATAGCAGTCTTAGGTAATTTTACCAAAGTTTAACTAACATGTAAACATCTTGCATGGTGACTCAGACAGAAAATAATCTGCCTGTCATGTGAGAGGCATGGGTTCAATCCCTGGGTTGGGAAGATGTCCTGGAGAATGAGATGACTACTCACTCCAGTATTCTTGGCTGGAGAATCTCATGGATGAAGGAGGCTGGTAGGCTATAGTCTATGGGGTAGCAAAGAGTTGGATATAACTGAATGACTAACACTTTCACTTTTTCAAACCTCTTTCAGGCAGGAACTGTGTATACCATTTTTCAGTTCAGTTCAGTTTAGTCGCTCAGTCGTGTCCGACTCTTTGCGACCCCATGAATCGCAGCATGCCAGGCCTCCCTGTCCATCACCAACTCCCGGAGTTCACTCAGACTCACATCCATTGAGTCAGTGATGCCATCCAGCCATCTCATCCTCTGTCGTCCCCTTCTCCTCCTGCCCTCAATCCCTCCCAGCATCAGAGTCTTTTCCAATAAGTCAACTCTTCGCATGAGGTGGCCAAAGTACTGGAGTTTCAGCTTCAGCATCAGTCTTTCCAAAGAACACCCAGGGCTGATCTCCTTCAGAATGGGCTGGTTGGATCTCACCCTTTAAAAAAATATAGTGCATAGTAAATGCCTATAGAGCAGAAGCCCGTGCCGCTTGCACTTTGAAATAAAGCGAGTCTTCTGTCACCTAGTTCAATCTGTACACGAGGTAAATCGCTGTCAAAAATGTCAGGGAATATTCTGATATGGCATTAGTTCATCTATGAATTTAATAGATGGATTTTTGCATTCTGTATTTTGTATGACATTTTATATTTGACTGTCATTTCATTTTAGAAGATTCAAGGTAGAATAAATATTTTGACATTTTTTTCATTAAGTAAAAATTACGTGTTTCTAATGATATGTTTTAACAGTAATTATGTGTTCTCATGAAAAGATTTTATGCAAACTGCAAAAAGAATTAGAAATTCTCTTGTTAACTGCAGCTGGGACCAGTTTGATTTTTAAGAAGAATGAAGTTAAGGAGTGTTTATTCAATATAGCCAAAGAAATTAGAAATTAATGAGATATAATCTATAGTGATGCTATCATTCATTATAATACAGATTTTTATTGTTTTGAAACTTTAGATTTTAATGGGGTTTGGGATTTCTTAAATATTCATTAAATTTTCCTCTGAATTCAGATTTAATACAGCCCATTGCTTACTGCTGATTATCAGTTCCTTTTGCCACTGCTTTTTGTCTAGTAAATAAATATTTAACCATGATAACACTGGGCCTTCTTGCTTGCATCCTAAGTCTTGGCAAAGAATAAAGAAAGAAAAAAAGATAAGAGCTTTTTTTTTTTAAGCTGAGTTTGCTTACCTGCCAGGCTAGAATGTGCATGCATGACTGCTTTCCTGTGCACACCCATGCACACACACATTCTCAGTGAAGAAATTTGTTAAATAATTTGCCAAGGGGGCAAAGTTAGGGGGTTTTCAGTGGTTTAAAAAAAGTAGAATTTATGGTGGATATGCTAATTAAAGATTGAAAGTTTGCTCTCAAATAAGACAGATGAATCTGTTAAGTCTGTATATAGTTGGCTAAAACAAATCTTATTGTTCACAACAAATCCTTTTATTCTCTTGTCAAGAAAGAGTCTCCCTTTAAGTCCATTGAGGGTCTGGTGCATTCAAGTTCTGGGTCCATTTACAGTTTTAGCTTGTTAGAACCTGCCATGGTGAAGCAGAGCATTCAGTTTTCACATCACCTTTTCTTGGTGTTGAATTGAAAACAAACTCACATCTAAATCCAGAAAGCCATGAAAAATAAGCCATTACTGAAATCACTGAAGGGCAGAGACTTAACATAAGAGCAGAAGTCCTAACACTTCTCTTTTAATTCTCTTTAACCCATCTCCCTTTCATGTCCCCGAATAAGAAACAAGGAAACAACAAAGTTTTAGCCCATATAGGCTCTTTTTTTTAAGTCTGAGAGAAAGACAGCCAAGGAGCAAGCTGTATCTTCCTTTCTTCTGGTACTTTCCTGTCTTTTCTTTTCTTTTCTTTTCTAATCAAAGATTTAATTTTGAGTTAATTGAAAATTCACATGCAATTGTAAGAAATCACACAGCCAGATCCAATGACCCTGTAACTGATTTCCCAATGGTGACATTTTATGAAACTGTAGCACCATGTCACAACCAGGATATTGACACTGATAAAGCTAAGACACACAACAGTTTATCACCCACAGACCTCATGTTGGCCTTTCATAGCCATGCTCACTTCCCTTCCTCCATCTTTGACCTTTGGCAATCACTAGCCTGTTCTTTATTTCTACAATTTTGTTATTTCAAGAATTCTGTGTAAGTGGAATCATATAGTATGTGACCTTGAGACTGCATATTTTTTTTTTTTGCAGCATAATCGCCTTGAGATTTATCCAAGTTGTATCAGTAGTTTATTCATTACTCTTGCTGAGTAGCTTTCCATAGTATGGATATCCCAGTTTGTCTAACCATTCAGTCACTGAAGAAAATCTGGCTTGATTCCAGTTTTTTTTTTTTTAATCTATTAGAAGTAAATCTGCTATGAACATGGTGTATAGATTACTGGGAGAACATATTTTTCACTATTCTAAGATAAATACCAAAGAATATAATTGCTGGGTCTTATGATAATTGCCAAAGAATTGATGCTTTGAACTGTGGTATTGGAGAAGACTCTTGAGAGTCCCTTGGACTGCAAGGAGATCCAACCAGTCCATCCTAAAGGAGATCGGTCCTGGGTGTTTATTGGAAGGACTGATGCTAAAGCTGAAACTCCAATACTTTGGCCACCTCATGCGAAGAGTTGACTCATTGGAAAAAACTCTGATGCTGGGCGGGATTGGGGGCAGGAGGAGAAGGGGACAACAGAGGATGAGATGGCTGGATGGCATCACTGACTCGATGGACATGAGTTTGAGTGAACTCTGTGAGTTGGTGATGGACAGGGAGGCCTGGCGTGCTGCGATTCATGGGGTTTCAAAGAGTTGGACACGACTGAGCGACTGAACTGAACAGTAATTGTGTGTTTAGTTGTATAAGAAACTATCAACTCGTTTTTCAGAGTGGCTGTATCATTTCTACACTCCCATCATCAGTGAATGACTGATTCACTTTTTCTCTGTCCTAGCCAGCCTTTCGTGCCATTATTATATTTTAGTTTAGCTGTTCTGATAGGTATGCACTGATTCTCACCGTGGTTTTAATTTGCACTTCCCTTACAGCTAATAATGGTTGAACATCATTTTCATATGCTTTTCTCTGCCTTTTTAATATATGTTAATTTACCTTTTCTACTTACTCTCCATTTCCTGTTACCCTAATCAGCAAACCTGTAATTCAGTCCTGATCTATTTCATGTCTGCTTTAGGTTCCTGAGAAGCTACATAAAAGGCCTCCTGCTCCCTCTTAGGGATGATGACTTCCCACCCTGAGAGCGCCAGTGTCCAGCCTCAGGACTGTGTCTCCTCTACTGGCCTCATAGCTGTCAGTCCTTGAGGCAAAAAGTACAGAATCTTCTTGACTCCAAACCTCTACTGCATGCTGCATTTAGGTCCTGAAAAGGCACTATCTGAACCCACGCTTGCAGTGAGCCTTCTCCTTTAAACAGAGTCTTCATTTGCTCTCACAACTACTTGAATAAGAACATGGGAGTAAGTGATCATTGCAAGAAAAAGATGTTCTTGGAAGGCAAGCGTAATGTGAAAAGAGACATTTCTGCCTTCAGCTAAACAGGCTTTTCTATTACTCCCCAAGCAAGTTCTACAGCTTTTCCTGATTGGGTTATAAATTCTCTTGTTGATTCTAAACTCCTCAAAATACAACCAGAAAAATCCTAGGACTGAGGCAAGTTAAGAGGCCTCACTTAAGAGGCTTCCAGTAAGGGGGAACACTACTCTGATACAAGTCTTAGAGTCTCAGGAAAGAGGAGACACGGGAGCCTATTGTTAGGGCTTTAGACCCTAGATTGGATGGTTTTAAGATGACCTTGCAGAGTAGGAAATGTGGGAATTGACAGAGTTGTTACTTAAGGCTCTAACTTTGGGATCAGTGGATTCTGAGAGGTGAGGCTATGGAAACAAGTCTTAATGAGCAAGCTCTTACTCTTGGTAAGGAACATGTTTGTTTCCCATGGCCTTATCATCCAGGGGCAGGTAATTTCTAGTGCACCTACTAGGTTCTTTTGCTTGGTCTCAGTATTGGTTTACTTAAAGTCAGGACACTGTCCCTGGTCCCAGTACTGTTACTACAGGGAAAAGGAATTATGCTGGGACTTTAAAGATCCATAATAAGGAAATTGCACCTGTGCCAGTTATAAATCATGGCATCCGGTCCCATCACTTCATGGCCAATAGATGGGGAAACAGTGGAAACAGTGGCTGACTTTATTTTTCTGGGCTCCAAAATCACTGCAGATGGTGATTGCAGCCATGAAATTAAAAGACGCTTACTCCTTGGAAAGAACGGTCTGACCAACCTAGACAGCATATTGAAAAGCAGAGACATTACTTTGCCAACAAAGGTCCTTGTAGTCAAGGCTATGGTTTTTCCAGTGGTCATGTATGGATGTGAGAGTTGGACTATAAAGAAAGCTGAGCACCAAAGAATTGATGCTTTTGAATTGTGGTGTTGGAGAAGACTCTTGAGAGTCCCTTGGACTGAAAGGAAATTCAACCAGTCTATTCTAAAGGAGATCAGTCCTGGGTGTTCATTGGAAGGACTGATGTTGAAGCTGAAACTCCAGTACTTTGGCCACCTCATGCGAAGAGCTGACTCATTTGAAAAGACCCTGATGTTGGGAAAGATTGAGGGCAGGAGGAGAAGGGGACAACAGAAGATGAGATGGTTGAATGAGATCATCGACTCAATGGACATGAGTCTGGGTGGACTCTGGGAGTTGGTGATGGACAGGGAGGCCTGGTGTACTGTGGTTCATGGGGTCTCAAAGAGTTGGACATGACTGAAGGACTGAACTGAACTGAACTGAACTGAACAGTTATGAATAGATTGCCTCTCACTTCCAAATTCACCCATCACTGCCTAGATTGTGATACTGGGGCTGGACCTTCTGACTATTTCTCCTTTATCTGCTAACACGTTAAGCATTTTAAATAGAAGGTCTCAGAGGGCACTGTAGGAAGTGTCTGGTCTTTCTGTTCCTGGTTCCAGTGTGAGTCTGTGTGCTTGCTGCCATGGTGCTTAGTCAGCGTGGAGCACATCCAGTGACACTCATCCCAGAGAGCACTCAGTGGCAGCATCCTTGTTAGAAGCTCCCTGGAGAGTTTCTCTGGCAATTCTGAGAACAGTTTTGCAGTGACACCTAGAGAGTCTTACAGACTTCCATGAGTTCTCTTGTTCCCTTAAAAGGTGGTTTTCTTCTTGCTCACCTGTTAAAGGACCTTCACAGACTTTCCCATAATCTAGAAGGCTATCGCCGTTCACTCACCAGTGATGTCTGGATTCTGGATTTCAATCTTGGCATGAGTAGGAGTCTTTCACATTTTTTTCCTTCTTTGGGTGTTTTGCCTCAGTCCTTTATCAGCTATTCGTATTTCCTTTAGAATTCTCTTTGCCCCTTTCTAGTTCATCTCTGGTAAATTCTTTATATTAGCCTCTTTCAGCTCAAGTTGCTATGTGGTTTTTGTCTTCTGATTGGACCCTAATTGGTTTGTCGTTGTTCAGTCACTAAATCATGTCCGACTCTTTCTGATTCCTGTGGACTGTAGCCCATCAAGCTCCTCTGTCCATGGGATTCTCTAGGCAAGAATACAGGGGATCTTCCTGACCCAAGGATTGAACCTGGGTCTTCTGCATTGCAGGCAGATTCTTTACCATTAAAGAAATGCATCACAGAAATTGGTCTTAGGAGATAGACCCACAGACATTGGAATTTGGAATTGATTTGAACCTGCTCTAGGATTTGAACACAATGTTGAATGCTTTGCCAGCAGAAAGTGGGATGCCAGTGTCTGTGTCATGCAGTGGCATCATAATTAATCAAGTTACCATTTATAGTTGATTGTGATGAAGGGCCAACTGCATTAAGTGCTTTGGATGCCCACTTGAGTGCACTGTTTGAACATTCTGTCATTCACAGTAGCTACAAGGGCTGTGGGTGGTCTGGATTCTACTGGGCATGTTGGAGTGCTCACAGAAAGAAAACAATGAGCTCAAGGCCTTGAACTCTCAGCTGGAGTCATGGTCTGAGAAACAGAGCATCCATGCCAGCCTTAAGTATACTCTTATTTATTATATCTACAGAGTTGATAAGGGCTCTCCCAGTGGCTCGGTAGTAAAGAATCTTCTGGCAGTGCAGGAGACGTGATTTCAATCCCTGGGTCTGGAAGATCCCCTGGAGAAGGACATAGCATGCTTGGAGAATCTCTTGAACAGAGGAACCTGGCAGGCTACAACCTATGGGGCTGCAAAAGGGTCGGACAGGACTCAGTGACTAAACAGCAGCAACAGGGCTGATATTGCTAAAATTAAATGTAAAATTGCATTATATCTGTTATTGAACTTCAGTGCCCATTCATCTACAGTCTTCCCACATTTCTCATTTGAATGTTAGGGGATTTATTGGGAAAGAATGGAGTGCTGAACTTGACATGGGAACATGTGGCTGGACCCACAGGAGAATGACTGTCTTGAGCCCCAAGTCACTCTGAGCCTTTCTTAGCACTGAGATAGCTTACCTTTCTGTGTCTGAGGAGACTGCCTTTTCTTTGCTAGAAAAATTTGTGATTTCTTCATCTGGGAATAATGATTTATAAGTGAGTATTCATTCTCTTCAAGACACACCACAACCAGTCCTGGTAATTTCTAGGTTCACTGCAAAGGGGGGATCTTAGAATATTCCAGGGAGGCAAGTATATACTATGACCCAGGCATAAATAATTTACATACCAAAAAATGTGTGAGGCTTTATTATTGCACATGTTCAGAACTCTGCGATAATACTGTTAGTGGGGAAGTATACTGAACTGGGGAATCAGCATAAGAGTGGATCCAAAGGGTGTTAGGCCAAAGAGTACAGAATATAACAATAAATAAGACTGAATTCATTGTTATATAAATGTACTTACTAAAGAGTTCAGATTTAATGTGTTAGCTTGGGAAACCACCAGAAACATACACAGCTTTAAGGTCTAATGATATCTACTTTGTACCCATTACAAGAGCCTTCAAAATTGTCTTCCACATAGTAACTCAATATGTATTTACTGAATTTACTTTAAATGAAACCTGACCTCTAAAACTAAATGTGTTATCAAAAGAGAAAAGAATAATAGAGGTAAATAAATGAGAATTCACACTGTAAGTAAGTAGGGTAAAATAGATCACAGCCAACTCAAAATATTTATTGATTTACAGATCATTAAAATGTGGAAGAGATTATCTATACTATGAAAATCCACACAGTAATTTATACATAATCACCTTTATAAATACATGGAGACATTTTTCACTAAACATTTAGAAAAAGAAATCCAACAAAAATTTGTTTTCTAGGTGTCATACATCTTATGATTGACTATTACTTCTCACATTTATTACTGTTTTCTTAAGTGAATAAAAATACCAGAAAGCCAAGCAGTTCTGTTCCCAGAAATAACTTAGAAACTCAAAAGGTTTCTGTAGATAGGATTATGTGTATGAGACCTCTATCCTGGAATCAAACTTGTCTATAAACCATCTTTAATTAAAAAATGAAGACCACGTATGAGAAAATTTTGCTAGGAAGCATATATTATTATTCATGAAAGAATACAGTTCAGTTTCTCCATTTATTTATTTTTATTGGAAGATAATTGCTTTACAGCAATGGTCTCTGCCATACCTCAATGTGAATCAGTCATAATTATATATATTTATATCCCCTCCCTCTGGAACCTCCCTTCCCTCCCAAGTTTCTTCATTTAAAGTAATTCTCTATACTGCCTTTTTATTTTTAAATATAATTTACTATAATAAATTGGGGCTTTCCAGGTATGGCAACCCACTCCAGTGTTCTTGCCTGGAGAATCCCAGGGACGGGGGAGCCTGGTGGTCTGCCGTCTATGGGGTCGCACAGAGTCGGACACGACCGAAGTGACTTAGCAGCAGGTGGTGCTAGTGGTAAAGAACCTGCCTGCCAAGGCATGTAGATGCCGGAGACAAGGGTTCGATCCCTGGATCAGGAGGATCCCCTAGAGGAAGCCATGGCAATCTACTTCAGTATTTCTTGCCTGGAGACTCCCCACGGACAGAGGAGCCTGGCGGGTTACAGTCTATAGGGTCACAGAGAGTCAGATACAACTGAATCAACCTCACATTCATCCATGCAGGACAATAAATTATGCTTAGATTTAATGTTAATTGACCCTGGACAGTTTTAGCTAACAGTGATTCTACTGTCAAATTTGATCAAATCCTTGTTTCTAATTTTACTCTGTGCTAAAAATTGCCTGTAACTATTTTGAAATCATGTAAACTGGCAAGTTAATATATGGTATTATATCATGGAGGCTATATTAAGAAACTGCAGATCAATTTGTTAGTACCTGAATTTACATCCACAAATATATGCACATCCACAGATACAGACTGCCTGCTAATTAATGCATAAAAGCGGAAAATATAATATTTGAAGTGTGGTTTGCTGCTGTTTGTAGTAGCAAGTTAAGGACATTCTGCAACAACTAATGCATGTCAGAAAGTGAAAATGGTTTTAGGTGAACATAAGTGTTTTGGATGCTGACATATATCTCATATCTCAGACATCTTTCAGTGCTGACACTGTAATCAAGATGGTACAGTTCATTAAATGAAACTTTGAAGACCTTCATGGAAGTTTAAGTGGTACTCTAACTTAGGAGTGGAATGACTTAATTGCTGTCCATTTCTTTAGTCATGGTGTATAAGTATAGGAAACTGACATATTGAGAAATACACGTGTTGAGTTGGCCAATGAGTCTGTTCGGAATTTCCCGTAACATCTTATGGAGAATCTGAATGAAGTTTTTGGCTAACCCAATATATACTCTCTCTGACACATCTATCACTAGGGAAGCACCAAACCATGTGATCCTTGTTTCTGTTGACAACACCAGCAAACATCTGTGTCTTTCTGCCCTTGGCAGGCTGTCTCCTTCCCTCTGGCCAGTCCACTCCTCTACATTGTCACTTACCTCCTCTTGGGGATTTCACAGGTTTTGGCTGGATTCTCTCATGTGGACTATGCTTAATGCCTTTGGAACTACAATTGGGAGTGTTTTGTCTCTGGTTCTCCTCTCCTCTCTCCCACTGTTTAGTGGCTAAGTCATGTCCTACTCTTTATGACTCCATGGACTGTAGCCCAGCAGTCTCCTCCATCTATGGGATTTTTCAGGCTAGAATACTGGAGTGGGTTGCCATTTCCTTCTCCCCCTAATCCCAGTCCGCTCTTCTTTTGGGTTTCCACAGAATTGCCATTTTTTGGGGACCCAAACAAGGAATTTGGGAAAAGTTCCACAAGGGTAGATTTTAAAAGCATTTAAGTGACAACACCCAATTCCTTGCTAAAATCTGTTGCTTGCCAATACTAAGACTTTGTTTTAAGTCAAGAGACTTGCTTTTGGTGCTTTCTACCCTTGAATGAATTCTTTATACCTTTTCCACCTCCTCACCCCTGCCTACCATCATCTTATGGTGACTTCTACTCTTAGAAGATTCCATCCTTAAGCCACAGTAAATTGTGTTAGTTAAATGTCAAGCATGAGCTATACTGGTATGTCATGGAGAGGGTTAACATACATTATGTTAATGTTAACATACATGTTAACATCCATTAACATGTATGTTAATATGTTGATCACTTTGGCCCTTGGGACATCCTGGCAGGGTCTTGTTGCATCTGGATGCAAAGCCTTGTGCCATTAATTCTGTTTAGAAGGTTGGTACTATATTCTTTAATAGACTTATATTTTCTACCATTTCATCTAGCATCCCTGGGATATAGATAGATATGAATAATTTAGATAAAGATCTAGCACTCTAAAAAAATAATTGGAAGATATGAATGAATTTTAAGGTACTTGCAGAGCAATCTCATGAGCATGTAATTCCGAATAGCATGTGGCAGAATAAATCATCAACAGACTGCTTTTTAATCTCTATCATCTTAATAGAATAGCAGGTTTACTTATATGTATCCCTGAGATATGGGAGTAAATGGAGATTAATGATATATTTGAATTTCTTTCCAGGCATCGAATATGGGCTATTGCATTCTAAAACTTATAAGCTATACTATGAATTTTTGCTTAATCTTTAAGTAATTTATTTACTGACCTTCCCAATATGTTACCTTCAAATTATACTATAACACAAATAAAATTCAAGCGCTTGCATTTTAAAAATGAAACAAAGGAAACAGATTAGAGGTTGATTTCCACCCCCACCCCCGCAGGTCATGTTCCTTTTGATTTTTAAATATTTATATTTTCATGAAAGCTTCAAGTTTAGACTTCTTAAATAACATACAATTGTTGGAGAAAGTTTGAATTGTTGCTTTTATCATTTAAGATGCTTTGGGATTCAAGCAGTAACAAAGTTTTTAACCACTAACTGTTAACTAATAGGAACACATTACTTCATTATTATAAGTTTTGAGTTTAAGTGGTGCCACCTATGAAGTAACTCATTACTGTCCATCTTTCTCCCCTACATTCCTGTTCACCTGGGCTTTCTGCCTCTGGCTGCCCCCTGCGTAGTCACAGGATAGATGCTGCAGCTACTGGTGCTTCATTCTTTTATAATCACAGCTAAGACAGAAAGTGCAGTGTCCTCTCTAGCATTTCTTTCATCAGGGAGGAGAATCTTTGCAAAAAGTTTCTTCAGCAGGCTTCCCATTGGATCTCACAATGTTATTATTTTTTTTTTTTCCTAGAAACTGATGTTATTTATCATTTCTGTTCTGAAATCATTAGGGACAATGATACTAGACCTGCCCTGGGAACGCTATTTAAAGTGTGAACCATTAATTTGGTTGATGTGTCAGAAATAGATTTTTATAGATATAAGCCATAATTAACCATAAAAGTTTAGTAACACTAAAGTAAGAGAGCATAGAGTAATGTTTAAAAGTGCAAGCTTTGATCCCAGATCTCCTTGAGTTTTGATTTTGTAATTACTACTAACTAGCTGTGTGTTCTTGGGAAATTTATTTAACCTCTTTCTCAGTCTCAGTTTTCACAACTGTAAAAGTGGGAATTATATAAAATCTAACTCAGCGATCATGAAAAGATTAATTAATTGATATAACATGATGTTTAAAACAGTATGTGCTTAATTAATGACAGCTATTCCTGTACTTTTACTAATGACTAGCCATGAAATTGAAAGACACTTACCCCTTGGAAGGACAGTTATGACCAACCTAGATAGCAATTTCAAAAGCAGAGATATTACTTTGCCAACAAAGGTCCATCTAGTCTAGGCTATGGTTTTTCCTGTGGTCATGTATGGATGTGAGAGTTGGACGGTGAAGAAAGCTGAGCACCAAAGAATTGATGCTTTTGAACTGTGGTGTTGGAGAAGACTCCTGAGAGTCCCTTGGACTGCAAGGAGATCCAACCAGTCCATTCTGGGGGAGATCAGTCCTGGGTGTTCATTGGAAGGACTGATGTTGAAGCTGAAACTCCAGTACTTTGGCCACCTCATGAGAAGAGTTGACTCACTGGAAAAGACCCTGATGCTGGGAGGTATTGGGGGCAGGAGGAGAAGGGGACGACAGAGGATAAGATGGCTGGATGGCATTACCGACTCGATGGACATGAGTTTGAGTGAACTCCAGGAGTTGGTGATGGACAGGGAGGCCTGGCGTGCTGCGATTCACGGGGTTGCAAAGAGTCGGACTCGACTGAGTGACTGAACTGAACTGAAGGGAATCTGAAGAAAATTCGTGTTCTTCTGCCTAAAAAGTGATAGATGTGGATTAAATCTCTGGTCATTCTAAATTCAGAATCCATATTCTCTGGACTTATTGTATCATAGTCCTTGTTGTAACTTTGTAAATGTTGCAGACCCAGACATAGGATGAATATTATTGATTCATTAATCAACTGGTTTTTTAATTATAGAGAAATAGAAAAATATACTCTCAACATATATAACCAGAAGATTATTAGATTTTGTGTATATTTTACTCATTTTTAAAAAACATTATATTAATTCTGCTGTGAGTTTATACTTAAAACATATATATATCACTGAATTTTTTGAAAGACAATTTTTCAGCTTGTAACAAAAATTATTTTTCTCAAACTGAAAGTAGAAGTTCCAGGAATATTTAATGTGAGGAACAAAACATTGTTCTATATGGTATTTAAAAGAAACTAATTGTGACAGTGTTTTGTCTTTCCGAGAATGTAATACAATTTTGTAAACGAATCCTCAGCTACCTATGTGTTTGGAAGTTGACTCACTTCTACTTAACATACATCAGCAAGGCACATAAAGTTCTTAGGAAAATAGTAAAAAATAATTTTAAACTTATTGCTCCAGAAGAAGAGGCAATAAATAAGGAGAGCAGTTTGTAGAGGGTTGGTTATTGGCAAGGAATCCTATTCGAGATCTAGGAGTTATGAGGGTAGAATAGACTGTGACTGTTAAGATTAACCAGGCATCACCTTACAGTCTTGATTTTCCTAGACTCTATGCATGCACACAGACAATATCACCTATTATTATTTATATTATTAATGGCATATATATATGTGTGTGTGTGTGTGTGTGTGTGTATATGCATGAGCTTTCCAGGTGGCACTAGTGGTAAAGAATCTGCCTGCCAATTCAGAAGATGCAAGAGATGCAGGTTTGATCCCTGGAACTGGAAGATCCACTGAAGAGGGAAAAGGCAACCCACTTCAGTATTCCTTGCCTGGGAAATCCCGTGGTCAGAGGAGTCTGGCGGGCTACAGTTCATGAGGCCGCAAAGAATCAGACATGACTGAGTGACTGAACACACCATATGAATATGCATATGTATTTTGAGGGATTCTATTCCTATCCTAGAACTGCTGTAACAAACTACCACAAAGTGTATGGCTCTAAAACAGGAATTATTTTCTCATAGTTCTTAAAGGTGGAAGTCCAAAATCAAGGTGTGAGCAGGGTGCATTCCTTCTGGATGAATCTGTTGCATGGATCTCTTACAGCTTCCAGTGGCTATTGGCAGTTCTTTGTTTTCATTGGCTTGTAGATCTGTCATTACAGTCCCTGTCTCTGCCTTCATATCACGTTATGTTTTATGTTTGTCTTATTACAAGGTCATTTGTGAATAGATTTGGAACTCACCCACTAATGCAGGATGATCTCATATCACGATCTTTAACTTAATTTGCAAAGACTATTTTTTTTTATACTTTCAATTTTGTTTTGGGGTACAGCCGATTAACAGTGTTGTGATAGTTTCAAGTGAACAGTGAAGGGACTCAGCCATACATCTACATGGATCCATTCTCCCCCAAACTTCCCTCTCATCTAGGCTGCCCCATAACATTGAGCAGAGTTCCATGTGATGTACAGGAGGTCCTTGTTTGTGATCCATTTAAAATATAGCAGTGTGTACGTGTCTATTGCAAACTCTCAGCTATCCCTTCCCCTGTCCTACCTTCGGCAGCTGTAAGTTCATTCATAAATCTGTGAGTTGTTTTCTGTTTTGTAAGTAAGTTCATTTGTATAATTTCATTTTAGATTGCACATATTAGGGATGTCATACAATATTTCTCCTTCTCTGTCTGACTTACTTCGCTCAGTTTGACAATCACTAGGTCCATCCATGTTTCTGCAAATGGCATTATTTCATTCTTTTTAATGACTGAGTGATGTTCTGTTGTAGTGCAAAGATTCTTTTTCCAAATAGAGTCACATTGACAGGTCCTGGGGGGATGTATCTTCTGGGGAGTCATCATTCAACTTACTGCACATTCAAAAAGTGTGTTAATGTTCATTTTGAATTTCTTAGCAAAAAGGATGTAAAATTCTCACATGAAAGAGAATGACTTAGACCACTTAGTAGAAATGCATATTCCTGAGCCATTTTCCAGAGCTCTGATTGAATTACTATAGGTATGTGCATGGTCAGGAAGCACATGGATGTTTCTGATGCAAATAAGCCTTAGAGGCTTCTTGAGAAACATGCTCAGGGTGGACTAATCCTAGGAGACGCAAAATAATATATTTACCTGAAACGTGGTCATAAGTAAAAAGGAAAGCATATCCTAGATCCATATGACATTATATTTCGGTATTTGTTACAAACTTGTTGAGAGGGATTTAAGGTGTTTTTTTTTTTTTTAATTTTGAATACTAATCAGTCAACCAAAAAATTAACTGGGTATTCTTCAAAGTGAACAGTTTTGAGAGATTATATGACAGAATTAATTGGAATATTTTTCTTCCAATGTTTAGCTAGCAAAATAAATCTTGAAAGCATTTAGCAGTAATTGGGAAATGAGAGGCAAATGTATTAATATTAGGGAACAGAATTTGGGATAGTGTTTACCTTCAGTGTATCCACTGGCTTCTCTCATCACTCTTTTGTTTTAGATCCTGTGTTGGGAATTTTCTCAGAGCCAGTACTGTCCATTAAGTATACTACTCTGTCTTTAGAAACTTAAAAATCAGATTATCAGAATTAAAGTCATTTAAAGGAACCTTGGAAATTTCTTTTGGGGGGAAGAATGGATCAAGTTGGTGTGTTTGTGGGTATGTGTGTGTTGATGTGTTTTAAAAGCTAATGTTGTGATCTTTTGTTTATTGTTTATTTTATTTTTTTTATGTTTTATTTTTTTATTTGTTCTTTTTTTATTTTTATTATTATTTTTTAAAATTTTGTTTAGATACTCTTTACTCTCAGTATATTTTCTGAGTCTTTCATGTAGCTAATTTAACATGGGATTATAGATGCCAGCTAACTCCTCACTTCTCAGAGTGTGGTCCATGATGAGCACCATGACTGGGAATCTGGAACTTTTTACAAACACAGAATCTCAGGCATCTTTCAGAACTTCTGAATCAGAATTCATGTTTCAGCATATTTTCCCAAGGGATTCCTGTGTTCATTAAAGTTTAGAAGCTGAACAAACCTATGCAGTGCTTTGACAGATCAGTAGTCCCTTTTAATACAGGAGACAATCCTTGTAATGGTTCCCAAGGTAACCTTTCCAAAGTGATTTCCAGAACTCTGTTGAAATGATACTGAGTTATTCTTTTCTGTAGTGTCTCATATAATCTTGTGTTAAGAAACCTATGAAAATTGGGGGGAAATTATATTTTATAGGGAACAAAAACGTACATCAGAATTTTAGAAATACTAGAAAAATCAAGATATGACTCTTAGTGGTGTGCAGGTACGCTGTAGCAAGATATGTCTATATATAAAGTCCCAAGTCATATATCACATTGCTACGAACAGTGTAGAGCTTTTATTGAATAATGGAATGTAGCTTTGATGTTTTGCAACAGTATAAAAAATGTTCTTTCTAAAAATTTTCTGAATATTTTGCCTTTAAAATTGTGCAGGTTTCTGTTGGTGAGAATATAAATTGATACAGTCACTATGGAGAATAGCATGGAGATTCCTTTAAAAACTAGGAATAAAGCTACCATATGACCCAGAAACCTCACTACTGGGCATATTCCCTGAGAAAACCATAATTCAAAGAGACACATGTATCCCAATGTTTATTTCAGCAGTATTTACAATCACCAGGACATGGAAGCAACCTAGATATCTATTGACAGGTGAATGGATAAAGTAGTTGTGGTACAAAAACAATGGACTATTACTCAGCCATAAAAAAGGAATGAATTTAAGTCAGTTGAACTGAGGTGGATGAACCTACAGCCTGTTGTACAGAGTGAAGTAAGTCAGAAGGAGAAAAACAAATATCATATATTAATTCATGTATGTAGAATCTAGAAAAATGGTGCTGATGAACCTATTTGCAGGACGAAAATAGAGACACAGACATTGAGAATGGAATTGTGGACACAGTAGGGGAAGGGGAGGGTGGGGTGAATTGTGAAAATAGCATTAACATATATACATTCCCCTATGTAAAATAGATGGCTCATGGAAAGTTGCTGTATAACACATGTGGATCATCCTGGTGCTCTGTGATGACCTAGAGCGGGGGGATGGGGCGGGGGAGGGAGGTCCAAAATGGTGGTGATATGTGTATACATACGGCTGGTTCACACTGTTGTACAGCAGAAACAAATACAACATTGTAAAGCAGTTATCCTCCAATTAAAAATAAATTTTCAAAAATTGTATAGGTATGTTAAAGATAAATACGAACCGGAAAGTTCACCAGGGCTTTTCTTAACATCAATTTTACATAGAAAATCATGTGTGATATTTTATTTCTTCAAGGTAAGGTACCCCCATATACTTTTATAGCATAGAAAATACACATTGTAAGCAATGCCAAAATGAATGAAAGCCGAGGCAGAACAGAAAGCTGAGCAACAGACCAAGAACAGATAAAAATTTAGGACTTAAAAAGTATCATTTCAAATTAGTGGGGAAAGATGTTTTGTTCAATAATAATATTAGGGAACCAGATAAACATTTAAGAAGAATTCAGTTTTTTGCATCTCATATTATTCCCTAAGATAATTTCTATGAGGCAGGAGATGGATGGGCCCCAGCCTGAACAGCTGCAATTTGTCCTCTGTGGAAGATACTCCAAGATGAGGAGTGAGACAAGAGCTGAGCCCTGCCCAGGTAAGCAATAGAGAACCCATATTCCTCATTCTTGAAATCAAGAAGACCTTTCTAACTACACTCATGCAGAAGAGTTCCTTGAAGGTCAAGAAGGAAGACGGTACCAGAATCCAGCTTGGCTAAGAGATGTGCATGCCCTCATAGAAGGTTCCTGAAATATACCAAATACAGACTCGGAACCAGGCAAAGCAAGATTGTTGGCCAAAGGAAACCTGGGAGAAATGCCCCATAAAAGGATTCGTACTACCATGAAGGCATGACTTTCTGAGCCCACCTGTGTGTCTGTCCACGTGTACTCTTTTTTCCTTTTAATAGTTTATTTTTCCTTTGCTTTTCATCACTATGTGAAAATTCATTTCTTCTCAGCTGGTGGACCAGGCCCTTGTCAATGGTCACTGCTCCCGGGTGTTCCAGTGATCACATGTGTGCTAAGTCACTTCCGTCTTATCAGACTCTTTGTGAACGTCATGGACTTGTAACTCACCAGGCTCCTCTGGCATTCTTCAGACGAGAAGACTGGAGTGGGTTGCCATGCCCTCCTCCAGGAGATCTTCCTGACCCAGGGATCGAACAAATGTCACTTACGTTTCCTGCATTGGCAGGTGGGTTCCTTACTGTTAGTGCCACCTGGGAAGTCCAGTGGTTAGGATTCAGTTTTGTTACTACTGCGGCCTGACTTCAGTCTCTGGGTGGGAACTAAATTCCTGCTTCAAGCTGCTGCAAGCCTGAGGCCACACGAGATCATCTCAGTCAGTGTTTCTAAACATTGTTTTTCTTAACCCCTGTAAAGAGCCTTTTTAGATACATATGTTTTTCCAAATTCAGTCTCCCTCCTTGAAAATTTAATGACACAGATGTAGTCTTTTTATGTACTGCAGCCCTTTGGAGGGTCATGAATGACTTTAATATCTAACATTTTCTGTCCTTTTTCCCTCAACAATTTTGCCTCATAGGGTGATATGGCCATGGTGAGAACGTATGTCCATGAATCTAGAAAAAGTGAAGTTTTAAATGTAACAAAATAATTAAAGAATTAAATAACTTAATTAAATGTTTATAACTTCAGGGTTATTAACTCCCTTCAAAGGAAAATAATAAAAGACAAAGTGCACAAAAGAGGTATTGGTCTCTCTTGATACCAGTTGAAAAAGCTTTTGAACTATGAAAATCATCATAGCCAAACCTTTAAATTGTATTTCTAGATCCATCTTGACAAAAAGAGCACCAGAAATTTAAGTCGTTTCTTCTTATTGAGGTTATTAATTATGTGAAAATGTTCTTGCACATGTTTGGTACAGTGAGCATTACTATCATAATCAGAAAATATTGAAAATGTATAGCTTTTTAGTGGAAAACCTGTGATTATGTTATTTAAACCACTCACCTACCTCATAAGGTCTTGCTTTAATTTCCACTTGATATTTGATTTTGATAATACATGGTTTAGAGTGGTTACTCAAGCTCCAGCTTTTAAAGTGAGGAAATGTTAGAGCTTACATTTGAACCCAGTAATCTCTGGCTTTAAGACTGTTACTGAATAAATCAGGTCCTGCTGCTTGCTGCTTACAAAATCAGTTACGTACTCAGAAACAGCAGAGGGGAAAGGTGCCTTTAATCAGAATGCCAGCAGTCTGGGGAGATGGTGGATTTAGCGTCTCCCCAATACCACTCTGAAGATTCTTCTTGGCCATGAAAGTTCTCAAGAGAAACAGAGAAATCATCTCAGTTAATCACTGAGATAGGAAGTCGTAATCATCACCAGCCCCTGCTGTGAGCTGGCTTGTGTGCAGGCTTCTCGACTCCTTTAGATAAGATCTTGTTCGCATGGATTGGTCACACAGCTTGTTCAGTAGATTACTGACGGGGAAGCAGGGGAAGAGATCATCTGTTATTTATTGTTTGTTTCTACTTCTTTGATCTACGGGAAAGAACCGACAAGTTAGGCAAGGTATGGTGTGATTAAAAGATGTGAAAGGTGTTCTTGGGCTGAGATCAGCAGAGCATGGCAGTGCCTGGTTTAAAAGTTAGTTACAATACAGCCTTGCTAAAGTGTCAGGAAAAGGGGTTTCCTGCCCAGGGCTGTTTCCTGTAAACAAGTACTTATAAAGGATTTGAAATTCCTATATTATGTGATTTTTCTTCAAGTTATTTTTTAATGCTTAGTCATGGTCTGTGATTTTTAAACTCATCAATCCCAGTTTTGAAATAGTTTTGCTTCCACTGTGGATGTGGCTTGATTGACCATTAAGTGGGATGTATGCTCTGATGAATTTGGCGCTCAAAATTCTGGTTTCCTCTGGAACTGACATTTAGAAAGAGTCAAGTTTCTTAGCCACATAGTCTTAATTAGAAAAGCGTATAACTCTCTAATTAGTTTCTATTATACATAAAGGCAGTAACCTGTTAAAACACACATAAATTGCTCAGCAGTTAACTTTAGTTTTCCTAATTGATTCCTCTTTATCTTGCTTCCCTTGTCTGTTTGATGTTTAGAATTGTATAAAATGTCCCCAATTCTCATTGTACTTAGCTTTATTTTTAATACTTCTAGTCTTTTGCACTACTCACAAGCAAATTTTTTAAATAAATTTATTTATTTTAATTGGAGGTTAATTACTTTACAATATTGTATTGGTTTTGCCATACATCAACATGTATCCGCCACAGGTATACACGTGTTCCCCATCCTGAACCCCCCTCCCTCCTCACTCCCCGTACCATCCCTCTGGGTCGTCCCAGTGCACCAGCCCCAAGCATCCAGGATCATGCATTGAACCTGGGCTGGGGACTCGTTTCATATATGATATTATAAATAAATGTTTCAATGCCAAATCTCCCAAATCATCCCACCCTCTTCCTCTCCCACAGAGTCCAAAAGACTGTTCTATACATCTGTGTCTCTTTTGCTGTCTCGTATACAGGGTTATCGTTACCATCTTTCTAAACATTGGGGGTCCTTCTTAGATAGTAAATCAGAGTTTATTTTATTAATATTATCCAGAGTCACTGTCAACTTTTAATTAATTATTAGCACACAAGTATAACTAACACCTTTTTTCTGTACTTGAATAGAAATATTCACCTTATCTGTTCTCATGGTATGCTAGCTCTTTTCATCCATTTGTCAATCTGGGCACCTGCATTCACTCCCAATTCTTTGTTTTATTACACTTATTTCCAAAAATCCAGAGTCATGAAGGTATATTAGTGAAAATTAAGGCAATAGTCAACATAATTTCACTTAGAATATTCTGGCAGGACTGAGAGAAGCTGAGCAACAATGGTCCCCACTATTTTTCGATTCTCCCATGAATCTTAATGTTCTGGGAAGAAAAATGGGTGTTGACAAACCGGGCTAACTTTAAAGACGTGAGCCAAATTTTACCCAATTTAGGTTCAGTGATGCACAACTTGGTCTCTGGTTTGGAAGGCAGAGCTGTCAAGAGCTCATCTGAGAATAATGAGGTAGACTCGTGGGACAGGTTCTCGTGTGTTGGCTCACTTGGAAATCGGTGGTGAAACACATCTGCCTAAATGTTGTTGTTGTTTTAAATTATTTATTTATTTTTCTGGCTTGGCAGGTCTTCGTTGCTGCATGCAGGCTTTTTCTAGTTGCAGCGTGCAGGCTTCCCACTGTGGTGGCTTCTCCTGTTGCAGAGCATAGGCTGTAGGCCCACGGGCTCAGTAGTTGTGATGCATAGGCTTAGTTGCTCCATGGCATGTGGGATCTTTCCGGGCCAGAGATCGAACCCTTTATCCTCAAACTGGCAGGTGGGCTCTTAACCACTGGACCACAGGGGAAGTCCCTGAATGTTGTTTAATCTAAAGTGTTTTATATTGCACATGTATACAAGCAACATGCCACAATACAGATAATTTCTTATCTAGTTATTAGGACAATTCAGGGAAGATAACTACAGTTAAGAAAATGTTTTTAGGTTAATTTCTGGTATTATGCATGTGTGCTAAAAAGTAATAAAGTGAATAAGAGCTGTTTAGAATTTTAATTCAAAACCATATTTGAGTCATCACCATATGAAATGCCTTTTAAGAGCTTAAAATGTAGCTGTGTGTTCAGTCCTCTTTAATCTCATACTTGAATATGTAAAATTATATATTGATAATTCTTTCTAGTAGCAGTGTCAGACTAATTTCCTAATTACACATTCTACAAACATATTAAAATCAATTTATATCTGTGAACACTAGTTAAGATGTAAGTAAGACTTGGCTACAGATAATCTTCTGAATAGATAAATGTGGTGAGATGAAGTTAAAATGCTCCCTAATGACAAAGCAAGTGTTCCAATAAAAATAACAACTTGTTTTTCCTCAAAATCTTATCACTTATGTGTGCCTGTGTGTTTATATCCATATCTTTCTCTGCTTTGTCACTACATCCTGCCATGTGGTGTCATCTCTAGAAAACAGGTAAAGGAAGGAAACTGATCAAAGTTGTCTCAAAATTTGCAAGAAAAATGACACTATCTGCAAAGGTAAATACTCTCCTCTTTTTTTAAGCTTAGTAATTTTAAATTGATAACCATAATCTAACAAAAATAAATTTCAAAAGTCTGTTTACATTTCGAATACAGTCAGAATCATTTTGTTTTCTGGGACTCATTTGACACTATGTAGCTCAAGGATGCAATATGGGAAAAAAGGGCATTTGGTTTCCAGTCTTTTATGCAGTGTGACTTTAGATATGTCATTTAAACTGTCTGGGCTTTAGCTTCCAAGCTGTAAAATAAGATGGTATTTAACTTTAACATACTTTGTAATTTTAACAGGTAGATGTAGCCAGGAGCAGCTACCTCAGGCAGTAGCAAGTGTCAGAATCAGGTGACATATTAACAGACAGAGAGAGGGCATAGATGGTTTCCTGGAACTTGATACCATCAGGGTCAGCAATAGGGCCTATAATTCAAGCATTGATATTAAAAGTCTGTTCAACCACAACAAAATATGCTGTCAAAAGATAGTTTGTTTCTCAAAAATCATAACTAAAATATTAGAAAGCCATAGAGATGCACTGGTAAGAGGAAGGATGTCATATGGGTGTGCCTACCATGTATCAACCAGTGATGTTATTTTTCTTTTCAACTGCCCTGAGAATAAAAGAGTTTTCCCCCAACTTAAGTACATTATCTGAACCACGAAGGTTATGTCACTGGCCTAATACCAAAATGAGGATAAATTAGGATCGGGACTCTGGCTGTCTTCTGATACACAGCTGACTAGTTATGACAGTGACCACCAAACCTAGTTGGACCTTAGGTTTCCCGGGTGCAGTTTAAAAGTACAGATTGCTAGACATCATCCCAGACTTCTGGAATCAAAACTCTGGGCACAAGTCCATGGAGTCTGTTTTGCTAGAGAGCTCTCGAAAGAACTTTGCTAACAGCTTGGTTTGAGAAAGATGGTAGTCTCAGGTCCATACAGAAGGGAAAGAGGACTGAGGAACAGAAGTGATATGTACTGCAAAATCTGACATATTTAATTACTGAGACAGTTTTTGACCACCACTTCTGAAGTTTTACTTCTATGGTATCCTAATTCTATCCATCTCAAACCCTATAATCCTTCTTCCTCCAACCATTTTACTACATGGAATTTGTTAGTATTTCAGTACCAGAATTAAAAAAAAAATGTTATTATCTTCCTTTCTGGTAAGAAAGACTCAAATTATAGTATAAAATAGTTAAATTTCTAACTATACTCATTGAAATAAATGAAATATAAACCCTACATAAATCCGATTGTGTTCGTTCCAAGACTTTGAACATTATTGCTAATTGACACTTTGAAAAGTCTTGCCCATTTAAAGATAGGATACATTGAAAATGCATTTTTAGAAGAGCTATTGCACCTGGAAAATAGGGATGTTAAGACTAACAGACCTTTGCAAGGAAATACTTACCCTTTAGGTAGCATATATCTTTTTTCCTAAGGAGAAAACAGCATTTTATGTCCATGTTAAAATTATACCCATTAGCAGAAAAGTTCTATTGACCAGCTATATGATGCTTAATTTAACAACCTGCAGGTTTTTTGTTACCCTCTATATGTTAATTATTAGTCATTCCTTTGAGTTCAGTTCAGTTCAGTTGCTCAGTCATGTCCAACTGTTTGCGACCCCATGAACCGCAGCATGCCAGGCCTCCCTGTCCATCACCAACTCCTGGAGTTTACCCAAACTCATGTCCATTGAGTCGGTAATGCCATCCAACCATCTCATCCTCTGTTGTCCCCTTCTCCTCCTGCTCTCAATCTTTCCCAGCCTCAGGGTCTTTTCAAATGAGTCAGTTCTCATCAGGTGGCCAAAGTACTGGAGTTTCAGCTTCAACATCAGTCCTTCCAATGAACACCCAGGACTGATCTCCTTTAGGATGGACTGGTTGGATCTCCTTGCAGTCCAAGGGACTCTCAAGAGTCTTCTCCAACACCACAGTTCAAAAGCATCAATTCTTTGGCACTCAGCTTTCTTTATAGTCTAACTCTCACATCCATACATGACTACTGGAAAAACCATAGCTGTGACTAGACAGACCTTTGTTGGCAAAGTAAAGTTTCTGCTTTTTAATATGCTGTCTAGGTGGGTCATAACTTTCCTCCCAAGGAGTATACATCTTTTAATTTCATGGCTGCAATCATCATCTGCAGTGATTTTGGAGCCCCCAAAAATAAAGTCAGCCACTGTTTCCCCATCTATTTGTAGTGAAGTGATGGGATCAGATGCCATGGTCTTAGTTTTCTGAATGTTGAGCTTTAAGCCAACTTTTTCACTGTCCTCTTTAACCTTCATCAAGAGGCTTTTTAGTTCTTCTTCACTTTCTGCCGTAAGGATGGTGTCATCTGCATATATGAGGTTATTGATATTTCTCCTGGCAATCTTGATTCCAGCTTGTGCTTCTTCCAGCCCAGCGTTTCTCATGATGTACTCTGCATAGAAGTTAAATAAGTAAGGCGACAATATACAGCCTTGACGTACTCCTTTTCCTATTTGGAACCAGTCTGTTGTTCCATGTCTAGTTATAACTTTTGCTTCCTTCCATACAGATTTCTCAAGAGGCAGGTCAGGTGGTCTAGTATTCCCATCTCTTGAAGAATTTTCCACTATTTATTGCGATCCACACAGGCAAAGGCTTTGGCATAGTCAATAAAGCAGAAATAGATGTTTTCCTGAAACTCTCTTGTTTTTTCAATGATCCAGAGGATGTTGGCAATTTGATCTCTGACCCCTCTGCCTTTTCTAAAACCAGCTTGAAGTTCACAGTTCATGTACTGCTGGAGCCTGGCTTGGAGAATTTTGAGCATTACTTCACTAGCGTGTGAGATGAGTGCAATTGTGCGGTAGTTTGAGCATTCTTTGGCATTGCCTTTCTTTGGGATTGGAATGAAAACTGACCTTTTCCAGTCCTGTGGCCACTGCTGTCATTCCTTTAGATTTTTTTCCCCCTAGTTTTGATGAAGTAGAAAATGTTTGAGCCAATTTTGGTGGCCTTAAAATGAGAAAGCAGTGACTTTTTCCATTACTAATATTTTGAATAATGGTGTTATTTTCTTTAAGAGCATGCTTATAAATGGCTATTCATTTAAAAAACTTTTTTTTGTTCTATATCCATTATGATTTTCCTACTTTCTAGTTGCCACATTACTTTCAGTGTCAAAACAGAATCCTAAGAGAATAAAAGGAATAACAAAACTACAGCAATATTAAGATTATTTAAATGTCAACAATCCAGTAATTTACAGTATAAAACCAATAATATAAAAATATCAATGAAGAGGTAAGTAGGAATGCCCTGACTTTTGACTGTCAAAACTAATGTAGGCAAAGCCAGAGGCTAAGAATAAATAAGGAAAAGTGAAAGAAATGTAATGAATTAAAGCCATGTTAAAATAAGCAAAGTGGGAAGGAAAATGCTCATGTATCAGTCAGGTCCCCAGCAGGTAACAGCATGGAGGGTTTGGATTTTTGAGTGTACTTCTCAGTTCACAAAGGTGGCTGCCAAATTAAAGGAACCATAGGGGTTGTGAAGGCAGTCGGGTTAGCAACATCCGAAAGACATCACTCCTGTAGGTTAGTAGATTCTGCTGAGGTGTAGAGTAGGAGAGGGGCCCCCTTCTGCCTGAAACTGTGGTCCTAAAGGTACATAGTCCAGTCAGAATAGCACAGAAGAGAGAGGAAGCAGAAATTTCCTGTCAGTGCATCTCACTGGACACACTCAACCGAAAGGCACCAACTAAGACAAAGTTCTAGATGGTTTGAATTTACGTGTAATTTTCTTTTCAGTTTTGTTTTTATTTGCATACCTTCAGCTCAGTTCAGATGTACTGCCTGAATGATCCAGACATATGTTGTCCCCCACCACCACTCTTTGCCATGTGTGGGTGCTAAGTCCCTTCAGTTGTGTCCAACTCTTTGTGACCCTATGGACTGTAACCTGTCAGGCTCCTCTGTCCATGGGGACTCTTCAGGCAAGGATACTGGAGTGGGTTGCCGTGCCCTGCTCCAGGGGATCTTCCCAATCCAGGGATCAAACCCGTGTCTCTTAAGTCTCCAGAATTGGCAGGTGGGTTCTTTACCACAGGTGCCTCCTGGAAAGCCCCATTCTTTCCCACTGGTTTTTAAAATAAAATCTTCGCTTCTAAAACTGAAACACTAAAGCATTAAAATACAGAAAACTCCTTTAAGCCACTTCACAAAGCATTAACAGATGATGTATCCCTTTTGTAACTATTTAAAGACAAACTGAGTTAACACAGATACCAGTTGTACATAGACACAGGGATGCTTAACTGCAAGAACTCAAAAAACTCTATTCAGTGTTGAAATGGCAACTGACAAACCGTCGAAGATACGAAGTCCCAAAGATGGTTAAATATGGGTCACAGGATGGGTCAGGATAGAGACCAGCTGCACCTCACAACGCGACAACTTGGATTGGGTAGGGTGGAGGGATTTGGAAACACTGGTTTGTAATAGGGGCAGTGTGCAGCCCTTAGCATGTGGCCTTTGCAGGGCACCATTATCTAGCAGCTCATTACCAGGCAATGGTTACCAGGGTTAGAGCAGCCATTAGAGGTCCTGCTTAACCATTGGTGGGAGTTACAGTGGGCCCTATGCCTAAGCGAGCAGCTGTCGTCAAGCTGCCGTTAGAGATCCTGTTTAGCCAGTGGTTGGTGCTGCAGTTGGCCCCTTCCCCAAGCATGCAACTGTCAGGAACCCATCTCACCCAACGGTCCCCAGAGTGGTGGTCAGTGATCGTTGGTGGCCGTCAGGTGGAGAGTGAGGTAAGAAGTGGGTTCAGGTGTTTTTATGGGGCTCTCCAGCTCACCTGGCCTCTGACTGGCAGGTGAGTTGGGAGACCCAGGGAACAGGCTGGGGGCTGTGTCCTGCAGGGCTCCAGAGCCCTCACCAAGGCTACCCATTGGCAGGACCCAGCCCTTGAGGCGGCGGTGAACTGTTTCTCTTCTCTGCCTCTGCAACCTAAAGGCTGCAGCCATCTGCAGTGGGACGGGGTCTGTGGGATCTGTCCCCATTTGGGTGTCCTGAGGAGCCTGAGGGCTAGCTGGTTCCTGGATGCCTGACTCCCTCAGCGGTGACAGCCTGTCAAGGTCTGGGGATTTGGCTCTGAGGGAGCCACCAGCTGAGATCTACCTCCTCCGAGTCAGAACTGGGACCTCAGAGGATGAGAGTTGTGCCTTTTCACCTGGCCCTTTCTTGTCAGGACAGAGAATGACATTCCTTTGGTAGACATTTACAGGAGCATTCTTACCTGTCCTCAAGAACACAGGCTCTGACACCATGAAGTTTGCAAGACTCACCCCACCCCTCCCTCACCTTTCCTTTGTACAAAAGAGCTTTGTGAAAGTGAGGAGTTGGAGGTTTTTGAGGCAGGAACCACCTGTCTCCTTGCAGGGACCTATAGTAAACCTTTCTCTGCTCCACACTCTTTTGTTTTGGTCTTATTTGGCCTCACTGAACATCAAAACTGACTTGCGTTTTTGGTAACAGTTTGACATGTTAACTGTGATGCATGAAACTGACTCTTACGTGGTTAGTGTGTTACTGGGCCCAAGGTCTTCCTGCTCACTGCATGACAGGTCAATAAATTGGGAGACGAGTTGTTGGAGCAAGGAATGATGACTTTAATTGGAAGGCCAGCAGATTGAGGAGATGGCAGACTAGCCTCTCTGAGAACCATCTCTTCTCTGTCAGGATTCAGGGTCCTTTTATATTCAATTGGGAGGGGGAAGGGGCTTTCAGTGGTACTGACCAATGGCAGAGCAGGACTGTTAACTGGTTGCTGATTGACAGTTGCTCACTTGGTGAGGAGGAGAAGTCCAATAGAGTGTGGGATCAACTGGCCGAGTAGGACTGGTACAGCTAGTGTCTGTCTCAGGGGAGCCAGGGAGGGAAAGGCCCCTCATGCCTTGGGTCGCATCTGGGACCACTGCTACAGGGGTTGGCAGGTAGACCCAGAAGGTACAGATCTGTACCCCAGAGGGCTTTATCTGTGTTGGGAGCTCATGCTGTGATCTGCCTTTGTGCAGTGTTCTCCATGATGGCCATTAGGAGCTGGGAGGGCAGCTGGCTTTCTGGCTGTACCTGGGAGTTATAGTTCCACTGTGCTGAGTAGCCTCCTTTTTTGCCTTGGTGTGCTCCGCATAGCCCCTGTGACCCTAGATTGTAGGACGGCCTGCCTGAGCCATAGCTATTCCTCCACTCTGGCCTCCACTCTCACTGTGGTTGGATTTGTTCTTCTAGCTGTAGCTGTGGTCTGATCTGCACCTCCAGGAGCTGTAGGAGGCTGAATAGGGGAAGTAGCTGCCTCCTCCTTGATTGCAACCTGTCTGATTGGCCTGAGGGACTGTAGTCACTGTGATGGCTCTGGTTGTAGGACTGTGCTGGCCTTCGTGGGACTGGTGGCCTGAGCTATGGGAGGGCTTCTACTCACTCACTCCCAGACAGCTGTTTCTTTCTGGTGTGTTTTGGGGGTGATGGTGAGTTGTAGTTGTCAGCTTGGTAGTAGGAACTGTAGCCAGAAGAGTCACCACTGGCATTGTCAGAATGCCCTCTATTCCTATAGAATTGACTATAGCAGTGGTTATTGAGTTGCCTCAAAAAAATGTGTCCAGTGGGAATTTTTGTGAACAATGATCGCCATATAATGGCAAAGCATCCTTCCATTTATCCAACACAAGAGGACACAGAGGCAGTCCAGAACGTGGTGTCCCACAGGGAGTGGACTCTCAGTCATGTCCCACTGGATCGCTGAGCAGGAGGAAGGCAGTGGCAATCATGCTGAGTCTGAGAACATGGATGTGCCTCAGAAGGACAAAAACAAAAGAAGTGGTCAGGGAGCAGAAGACAAAGCATATGACTAGAAACCTGAGGGGAGTGATATGTGTTGGCCTCTTGGCAAAGGGCCTGCTCCTCAGGGGGGACTTGGACCTGCAGCTGGTGCCATTGTGTAAGGAACCACCTATGACTGCCTTACTGGACAGGGTGGCTGACAACCTGGCTATCCACTCACTGCTGTTACAGATGACAAGTATGAAACACATGTAACTCTTAATATCATTTTGCAGCTTCACAGTTGATTGCATACAGTTTTAGCCTCTAATCCATTTGATTTTTTTTTCTTTTGCATGTGAAAAGACAGACTTTATAGATTTTCCTCCTTTTCTTGTATTGGAATTTTTGCATAGATTCTCTATTCCACTTGCTCCCCATTCCTGACTCATTTTGGTATGGGGTCTCTACTGCCCAGGCTTGTGTTTTCCCTAAATAGTCTGAGAAGATTCTTGGCTCTTCCTGTCTCTCTTGGCACTAGATGGATTGTCCTGATGTAAACTGACTGAAGGACTGGGTGATGTGGGTTTCACTTTAGTCAATTAGCTGTTCCTTGAAGGTTGTGGAAGTAGTTAAATCCTTGGGAAATAAAACTTTCTCCATAGATTTGTTGAAATAGTGCCAATGAATCTGAGCTCAGCCAACTAAAAAGGATATACTACCCTAAAGAGAGAACTATTAAATTATAAATTGTCTTTCCACTATTGCTCCACCCCACAGGCTCAGGAATACCTTGGCCACTTTGGAAAAAAGTTCCCTTGAAGAAAAGTTCCATGTTCCTGTGGACTTTCTCTTTGATGAGCTACTATTACATCTTTCTACTGTTGTTGAATGCATCCTATGCAAGGCTCATTTATTATTCCTTCTCTCCCTCTCTATGCCAGAAAATCATAGGATTATCTTGGTATGTGCATAGCACCTACAAATAGAAATGAATTTGATAAAGGTAGCTAGAAAATATGTTCTATATCAAACATCATGTGGTAAGTTGCTTCAGTCGTATCTGACTCTGCATGACCCTATGGCTGTAGCATGCAATGCTCCTCTGTTCATGGGTTTCTCTAGGCAAGAATACTGGAGTGGGTTGCCATGCCCTCCTCCAGGGTATCTTTACCAACCCAGGGATTGAACCCGTGTCTCTTCTGTCTCCTGCACTGGCAGGCATTTTCTTACCACTAGCACCTGGGAAGCAGATAATGCTTTCTCTTATATTGGAAAGGAAACAGTGATGCCCACTAATACATCCAAAAATGCTATTGGATGTATTAGTATAATAAGGCAAGCAAAAGAAACAAATAGTATATCACTGGAAAGGAACAAAGATGTTAATTTCATCAATATTATGATTTTTAAAAATTCCATAATTATTTACATACCTGAAGTAATACAATTATTAAGTGAAGTTTACTGAAGTCATGGACATCATAGGTCAAGATTAAAACACCATTTCAATGTACTAACAGTAAGCTAAAACTTACCAGCAATATAAATTAAAAATGAAATAAAAATAAAACAAAATTCAAAATAGATGCCATTCACAGTAGAACCAACAATATCAGATACCTACGACTGACAAAACAGCTCCAAATGATAGTGAAATACTATTGAGAAAAGACTGACTTATAAGCTCAAAGCAATCTGAATAAAATTTGTGTTAGTTTTTTTTTTCTGGTAGAAATTGAAATGGAGATTTTAAAATTTATATGTAACATTAGCAATCTTTAAGGAGGAGGTGAGATGGCTTATGCTTTCTGAAATCAAGACTTTTTAATAAAGTTTGCAGGCTTGATGTGCTGCAGTCCATGGGGTCACAAAGAGTCGGACATGACTTAGCAACTGAACACCACCACCAGTCCATGATATAGGGTTCACAAAGTGTAGAAACATATCCATAAATACATGAAAATTTAAGATTATTTCTTAGAATAAGTATTAATAAATATTGCTGATTCAGTTGGACAAGCCAAAGGGGAAAAATGAAATTGACCATTTACACAAAAATATCAATTCTGTGTGAAATGCTGACTTAAAGGAAAAATACTGTGAAGATTTTCACTGGAATAAGGAATAATTTCTTAAGCAAGCATAAAAATCATTAACCATATTATTTGAGAAGACTGAAAATGTGGGCCACATTAAAACTGAAAACTACAGAGAGAATGGAAGGTAAATTAGAGTTGGAAGATATTTGGAACACATATATTTAAAAATAGTAAAAAATCTTGAGTAGTCACTTTACAAAGCAGAATATCCAAAAGGCCAATAAGAAAGTTATTCAACCTCAATTGGTAGCAGAGAAATGTAAAACAGTGGCTCAAATGTTATAAAAGACTGACAATACCAAATGTTGGTAAAGATGGTAAACTCTCATGCACTACTAGAAAGAGAATGAGCACAGTCATTTTGGAAACCATTAACTAATGTAGTACACATGCATATTCTAACCCAGCAATTCTACTTCTGAGTGTATACCCAACTTATGCATATGCATGAAAACCAACAGGCTATAGAGGAATGTTCATAACAACATTATTATAATAGTAAAATAATAGACTACTCATATGTCCATCAATACTAAAATGAATGACTAGTTTGTAGTCTACTCATTCAGTGAAATATTATGCAGCAGTGAATATGAATGAACTGAAACTAACATGGATGACTCTTATAGTCATAATGCTGAGAAAAGAGAACTGGGTATATGGGATCTAATCAAACTTAAAAGCAGAGTGACGAAAACCATCAACAAAATGGAAAAGCAACCTACTGAAGGGGAGAAGATATTTGCAAACAATATGTCTGATGAGTTAATATTAAAAATAAACACCAAATTTATACAACTCAATAATAGTAAAATGAAACAACCTGTTTAAAGGTGGACAGAAGAGGAACCTGATTAAAAATTGTCTAAATAGACATTTTTCCAATGAAGACATACAGATGGCCAACAGGCACATGAAATGATCCTTGACATCACTAATCGTAAGTTTAACATGTTCTTGAACTTTATGTTAATAGGATATATGTAGTTCTTTTTTGAAGCTCCTAATAGATAATTGACTTTTTTTTGAAGAAGTGTTCAAAGAATGTTCAAACTACCACACAATCGCACTCATTTTACATGCTTGTGACCTAATGCTCAAAATTCTCCAAGCCAGGCTGCAACAGTACGTGAACTGAGAACTTCCAGTAGTTTAAACTGGATATAGAAAAGTCAGAGGAACCAGAGATCAAATTGCCAAAATCTGTTGGATAATAGGAAAAGCAAAAGAATTCCAGAAAAACATCTGCTTCATTGATTATGCTGAAGTCTTTGTGTGGATCACAACACACTGTGGAAAATTCTTAAAGAAATGGGAATACCAGACCACCCTACCTGTCTCCTGTGAAACCTGTATGCAGATCAAGAAGCAACAGTTAGAAACTGGACATAGAACAACAGACTGGTTCCAGATCCAGAAAGGAGTATGTCAAGGCTTTATGTTGTCACCCTGCTTATTTAACTTACATGCAGAGTATATCATGTGAAATGCCAGGCTGGATGAAGCCCAAGCTGGAATCAAGATTACAGGGAGAAATATCAATAACTTCAGATACGCAGATGACACCACCCATATGGCAGAAAGTGAAGAACTAAAGAGCCTCTTGATGAAAGTGAAAGGAGAGAGTGAAAAAGCTGGCTTGAAACTCAACATTCAGAAAACTAAGATCATGGCATTCGGTTCCATCACATAATGGCAAGATGCGGAAACAATGGAAACAGTTTACTTTGTTGGGTGCCAAAATCATTGCATATGGTGACTGTAGCCAGGAAAAGACACTTGCTCATTGAAAGAAAAACTATGACAAACCTAGACAGCATATTAAAAAGCTGAGACAGTCTTTGCCAACAAAGGTCCATCTAGTCAAAGCTATGGTTTTTCCAGTCATCATGTATGGATGTGAGAGTTGGACATTCAGAAAACTGAATGTCTGAAGATTGATGCTTTTGAACTGTGGTGTTGGAGAAGACTCTTGAGAGTACCTTGGACTGCAAGGAGATCCAACCAGCCCATCCTAAAGGAAATCAATCCTGAATATTCATTAGAAGAACTGATGTTGAAGCTGAACCTCCAATACTTTGGCCACTTGATGCAAAGAGCCAATTCATTAGAAAAGACTGTGATGCTGGGGAAGATTGAAGGCAGGAGGAGAAGGGGACAAAAAAGGATGAGATGGTTGGATCACATCACCGACTCAACAGACATGAGTTTGAGCAAGTTCTGAGAGATGATAAAGGACAGGGAAGTCTGGTGTGCTGCAATCCATGGGGTCCCAAAGAGTGGGACACGACTGAGTGACTGAACAGCAATGATATTAGTTCCAGCTGGTGGTGGTGTTTAGTCACTAGGACTTTTCTGACTCTTTGCTGCTGCTGCTGCTAAGTTGCTTCAGTCCAACTCTGTGTGATCCCATAGATGGCAGCCCACCCAGCTCTGCTGAGCCACCAGGGAAGCATAGTTATTCAATATCTTTAATAGCAATCCACTCTAGTAATCTTGCATGGAGAAGCCCATGGACAGAGAAGCCTAGTAGTTTACAGTCCACGGGGTCACAAAGAGTCGGACACGACTGAGCGACTTCACCTTACCTATAGATTATACTCCAGACAAATTTACTGTAAAATATTAACTATATTCCCATGTTATACATTACATGCTTATAAATTATTTATTTTATATATAATAGTTTGTGTTTGACTCAGAACAGTAGTTATGTCTGGGGAGGAAGGAGGGTAATAAGAAGTTCGATAGAGAGAGCTTCCCTGGAGGCTTAGTCCGTAAAGAATCCAGCTGCAATGAGGGAGACCTGGGTTCGACCCCTGGGTTAGGAAGATTTCCTGGAGAAGTGAATAGCAACCCACTCCAGTATTCTTGCCTGGAGAATCCCATGGACAGAGGAGCCTGGCGGGCTGCAGTCCATGGTGTCGCAGAGTCATACATGACTGAGTGACTAATCACAGCACAGCACAGAGAAAGCTTATTGGATACTGGTAATGCAGTTTTCATAAATGTTTGCGCTGAGTTGTACACTACTGGTGTGTGTTATATTTTTTAAATTCAAAGGGAATATACACAGAATTCAGACTTGAGTTCTAAGGATTTTTGCATCTATGTTCATCAGTGAACATAGGCCTGTAGTTTTCTTTTTTTGTGGCATCTTTGTCAGGTTTTGGTATTAGGGTGATGGTGGCCTCATAGTTCTATTTCCACTACATTTTTTCTGAGGTGACTTTTTAAAAATTGTAATATTTTATTATTTTATACAGACATTACTTTATCATCAGTTCAGTTCAGTTGCTCAGTCGTGTCTGACTCTTTGCAACTCCATAAACCACAGCAAGCCAGGCCTCTCTGTCCATCACCAACTCCCAGAGCCTACCCAAACTTGTGTCCATTGAGTCAGTGATGCCATCCAAACACCTCATCGTCTGTCGTCCCCTTCTCTTCCACCCCTCAATCTTTCCTAGAATCAGAGTCTTTTCAAATGAGTCAGTTCTTTGCATCAGATGGCCAAAGTATTGGAGTTTCAGCTTCAACATCAGTCCTTCCAATGAACATGAAGGACTGATCTTTAGGGTGGACTGGTTGGATCTCCTTGCAGTCCAAGGGACTCTTAAGAGTCTTCTCCAACACCACATTTCAAAAGTATCAATTCTTCGGTGCTCAGCTTTCTGTATAGTCAACTCTCACATGCATACATGACTACTGGAAAAAACCATAGCCTTGAATAGACAGACCTTTGTTGACAAAGTGATGTCTCTGCTTTTTAATATGCTGTCTAGGTGGGTCACTAAGAGTCAGACACGACTGAGCGACTTCACTTCCACTTTTCACTTTCATGCATTGGAAAAGGAAATGGCAACCCACTCCAGTGTTCTTGCCTGGAGAATCCCAGGGACAGGGGAGCCTGGTGGGCTGCCGTCTATGGGGTCGCACAGAGTCGGACACGGCTGAAGTGACTTAGCAGCAGTAGCAGCGGCAGGTGGGTCATAACTTTCTTTCTAAGGAGTAAGGGTCTTTAATTTCATGGCTGCAATCATCTGCAGTGATTTTGGAGCCCAGAAAAAGTCAGCCACTATTTCCCCATCTATTTGCCATGAAGTGATGGGACTGGATGCCATGATCTTAGTTTTCTGAATGTTGAGCTTTAAGCCAACTTTTTCACTCTCTTCTTTCACTTTCATCAAGAGTCTCTTTAGTTCTTCTTCACTTTCTTCCATAAGGGTGGCATCATACTTTGTCATATTAATATGTTAAAACAGGAAAAGCTGAGGGAAATTTTGGAAAAAAGAAAATAAGAAGTTATATTCTTTAAAAAATAAACTTTTCAATCTTATCCAAGATTGTCTTTGTACTGGCTCTCCTTTAGGCTTAAATTAATTATATGTCTCTCCTTTAAACATGATAGTCAGATTGTTTCCTACTCACAGTAGAGTCAGCTTTATTTAGACAATATGGGTTTTGATTAGTTTCAGGTTTTAAAATGGAAACATTTGGTAGATAAGTAACCTTACAAAGGAAAATAGAAATTAATTTAGATATACGTTAAATAAATTTAGGGGAATGGGCTAGGTATATTTAAATATGTAGGAAAAAAGAACTTTCATATGAATAAAAATAAAAATTAGTGTCTTTCTTAGTGACATGCTAAAATTATGGAATGGCCATAAGAATTTCTAATAGTTTTTAGTATAATTTGTGTAAGAAATTTGATTTTCAAGCTGCTACAGTAACCCATTGTTTTACTGAACAGCTCACTTAAACTTCTTGTCTTCCATGAGTTTTTAGGATGGTATATTTATTTGCTGATAATGAAAAAAATTTATTTACTATTAAATTTTATTTAATTTTGTTAAGCTATTATCTATTAAATATTATTTAATTTTCACTTTAGGCTCTTCTAGTACTATTTGAATGGTGGTGGTTGGTGATTTAGTCACTAAGTTCTGTCTGACTTTTGCAATCCCATGGACTGTAGCCTGCCAGGTTCCTCTGTCCATGGGATTCTCCAGGTGAGAATACTGGAGTGTGTTGCCATTTAATCTGTTATTTATAGATAGATCTTGCTTCAGGGTCTTTAACTATATTGCATAAATATGCAACTAAACTGTTGATAATTTTTAAAAATGTCTTCTTATAGACAATAGAGTTCCTTAGTATCTGGTAAGTGATCTAATCATGCGTTTTTCAAGTGTGTATTTTTGCATAGTAAAATAAAATATTAAAAGTAAGGAATATGTGTGTTGGCATCATTGTACAAAATGCATTTTTACTTAATAGTGGAACAGTTTGTCTAAGGAACAGTCCTTTTCACTTAACCTTGAAATCTACATCTCTTGCTTCTTTCTTTCTTCATTTAGATAATCATGCAGCAAATATTTTTTGTATGTGTATCCTTAGCTTGCTTTCTTATGAAACTTTTTATAGACTATGATAGTACGTTGATGTTTCTAGTCTTATCATTACATCACATTTTTGAAATGTCATCATTTTGTTTTCACTGTTAGCTTTTATATGAATGTTCTTTTTCTAATGAGTTTATACATTTCTGAAAGCAGGAACTGTGTGTTCTTATTCTCCCACATATCAAGGAACACCGTGTACTCAGGACAGCTTCATTGAATATAGTTGTATTGTTAAAGATTTAAGCTTGTATTATTAGTAAAGTCCAACATTTTGAGGAGATCATTGTTGATAAAATTTCTTTTGCATTGTGTATTGTCCCTGCTATAGTGCTATTAAAGTAATGAGATTTCTGGTTCAGTACTCATAATATGGAACCTCACAGTAAAAATAATAAAGAAAAGTTTCAAATCAGCTTCAGTGCTGGTTTTGAATTTAAATCAGGACAAATTTACTATGCTACTTTACACAAATTGAGTGTGTTTGCAAGAGTGAGTCAACCAGGAGATACTGAAAGCACTGGTGTGATGTTCTTTTTACTGGGAGTTGGAGAAACATCTTTTCAACCAGAGTTATCTTGCATTTCCAGAGAGTGGCTAGTAGTGTTCATACATCAGAAATCCACACACCCAACCATGGCAAATATTCTTAAGCTTCGTTTAAATATGACATTTAAGATTCACTCCCTCAAGTAGGGATATCAGATTGTTCTGAAGGACATACTATTTAAAAACAAGTCCCTGGGATCGCACTGTCCAGTATTGATTGTGTGAACTTGGGAGGGTTTCTAAACTTCTCTGAGCCTCATGTTACATATGTAAGTGGAGATAATGATGCCTATTTTAATGGGAAAATTGTGAGCAATTGAAGAGATAAAACTCTAAACCATTTTTCCTTCTCTCTCCACAGGTGATATATACTGTACTCTCATATTAAAAAAAAAAAAAAGTAGGTGAGAACATTCTAACTTTTAAGAATTCTGACCCCACATTTCAATTTATAATATCAATATTCATCCATCTCCAAACATGAGAACCTGTCTTCCTTGACAAGTCAAATGTTAGACCTATACCCTTGATCCTTCCCTCTTTGCCTTTATCACCTTCTAGTGTTTCATGTGTTTTCAGTTTTTCTCATTCCAGTTTCTCTTTCTTTTCAGCCTGCAAAGTAAGTTTTAAGTTATGTTTAATTTGAGAGTTATTTGAATTGATCCTTCATTGTTTCTCCCCCAACCTTTCCAGCAAAATTAGAGTAATTTTTACTCACTGTATGGATATTATCAACTTTTTCAATAGTGTATTAATATTAATAATTCAAACTTGTAGAATTTCTCTCATTACCTCTTCAACTCATCAACCTGACTTTTTTGCCCATTTTATTGAAATGGCTTTGTCAGCGATCACCCATGACCATTGGAAGATCCCATTTTCCAGTGACTAACATCTATACAATATTTGATCTCTATCATTATCTCTTCCTACTGTTGACAACTCCTTACTTCTTTTTCACTCTTAGTTTAACACTTTTCTAATCCTCTTTCCTTAAAAAAAAAATCCCTCTTCTTTTGACTCTTATTTATCCTCTTAATTATAAGTATTGTGTATTTCCAGGGTTTCACCCCTTACCTTTTCTCATTCTTGTCTTTTTTTACTCACCAACCCCTCAATGGTTTCATTTACTTCTAGCCTTTTAACACTCATCAATGTTCCAATGACTTTACATTCTGAATTTTGAGATCAGGTCAACTTTATGCAATTCCAAAGCCAGAATGAAAACAGACTGTTGTATGTCCCATAATCATCTCAAAGAGAACATCCTCAAGGTGGTAAATCAATCTTGCCTCCTCCATTCCACTTTTCTAGATCAGGCCTTCATCCCTGTTAGTTTGGACCATTGCAGTTATCTTTGATTTAGTCTCACTATTTCAAGTAGTGAGAAGGACATGAAAGGAGAGGTCTATAAATGCATAGCTGAGAATTCCATTATAATCTCTCCAACATGCAAAAAGTTACTGGTTAGTACTGACTAACAAAGTCAAAGGGACAAGAATGGGATTTTTAGTCCCTCTTTCTGAAAATCAGTTTTTTTCATTTTAAATATATGCAAGTTTGTGAGCTGTTTTACATAGATCCCCGTGTGGCTGTATGACTGGAAATACTCTATTAGGTACTTTAAGTAATTTATATATGTATATCACTAGTTCATGATTAGACTCAGAGATAAAGAGATCCAAATTACTTCTTCAGTGAATATTAGAAATTTTAATATTTTTCCTTGCTAAGTTTATGGCTAATTGTGGGTATCTTTTATGAAGAGACTATATTAAGTATTAAATATTCCTTAGTCCATTAGTGTGTTACCTTGGGGTCTGATAATTTAGTAATCATGTAAATTATGTTGAAAATCAAAAGCTTACTTTTAAAAGTGAGGCAATATGCTACTGAATTTATGTGGTTTATTTATAGTTCACTAAGTTCAATATATTATATTTTGTAAATATGTTTGAGCGTTCATATTTCAAACTGCTATTTATTCTTGTGAGTCATGGATGTAGTCAGAAAAGGAAAAGAAAATGTTCTTGATATGAAATTTGAATGATCAAATTATTCTTATACCATGTCAAATAAATACAAAATATCAAGTAATATTTCCAATATATTTGTAAAGAATGTTTTGTTTACCTTTTTCTTTTCTATTATAAAGACTGATTTCTAGAAATGTTTGTGATTAATAAAGCCTTTGAACTATTCCTGTCTTAGTCCATTTGGGCTGCAAAAACAAAATACTGTCGACCAGGTAATTTATAAACAGAAATTTATTTCTCATAGTACTTGTGGCTGGAAAGTTCAAGAATAAGCAATTGGTAGACTGTTTAATAAGGGATGGCTTTTGTCTTCTTACTATGTCCTCACTTGGTAGAAGTGGTGAGAGATCTCTCTGGGGCTTCTCTTATAAGGTCACTTGTCCTATTAAGGGCTTTGCCCTCATGATCTAATCACCTCTCAAAAGTCTCATCTCCAGATACTATCATATTCAAGATTAGATTTCAACATATGAAATTTATGGGAAAGTAAATATTCAGACCATTGTAAATCCCTTTAATAACATTTGATTTCCCCACTTGTTTAATAACAATTTATAAATCTAACTGGAAAAGTGAACAAATGTAATATTGTTTCCTATATTTTCTCTTAGGAAAATATGTCCATTGCTATATAGTTGTATCTGTGTGCATATGTCACAGCAAGAAGAATTGAGCAAGTTTATTTGGGTTTCTTTCACCTACTATTTGTAAGCATAAAAGTTTATTTAATTAAATTATTCTGTCCTCTTTTGTATATTCATAAATTTAGTAGTCTTTTCTGGTATAGTAACTATAAAAATAATATTTTTTTTTCTCAAGAACATTGAAATTTTAAAACAAAAATGTGGTTTGTTGACATTTCTGTGTTATTTGTAACCATTTTATCATGACTATAAACATTATTATAACTAATGGATGAAATAGTCATCTCCTTTATTTCAAAAACATCTCCAGTTCCTATTTAAAGGAATTTAAATAGATATGTTGCCAGAATAATATTATTTGTACTCTGAAGGTTTCATTTTTATCTATAAAATGATGTAATTTGATCACATTAGAAACAAAAAGCTATAAATATCAATATGTTTTGTCCTGTGCTAGTTATCTTCAGAACAATGAAACAAAATTGCAGTTTTTCTATAGTTTTTTGTTTGCTTGTTTTGACTTGTGTGATAAATTAAGACACTATTAGATAAAATGCTAATGTTTTCTCTTAAGTACCTTTCTGTGGCTTCTGGTTTTTTCACTGATCTGTTTTTGAGGTTTTGGTATTTTGCACCATCATATTTTACAATTCAGTGAGAAACAATATTATAGCTCAAAGCATCCTGCATTTTTTAATTTTTTTTCTCTCAAGAATGCTTTTTTATATATCATCATTTGTTTAATTACTTTTAGACTCTGTAAATAATTCATTTCTTTGTACTGTGTACACTTTTTAAGGTTTTTAAATTCTGAACTTAAATATGAGTGATATAAAATTGTTGTGAGTGCAAACTGATCCTAATGTTTATATGGGAGTCTAAAGACCCAGAATAGCCCACACAATAATGAAAGAGAAAAACAAGATTAGAGAATGAACACTATCTGATTTCAAGACTTACTATAAAGCTATAGTAATTGAGACTGTAGTATCAGTGAAAGAATAACAAAGAGGTCAATGGAACAGAATGGGGATTGCTGAAACAGATTCACATGATCAGTTGGTCTTTGGAAAAGAATCGAAAACAATATAATGGAACAAAGATAGTCTTTTCAGCAAATGATGCTGGGTCAGCTGGACATCATATGCAAAAAAGTGAATCCCAATATAGACCTTACACCTTTCACAAGCATTAACTCAAAATGGATCATACGCCAAATGTGAAATACAAAACTGCAGAACTTCTAGAGGGTAACAGAAGAAAACCTTGGGTATGGTGATGAATTTTTAGATACACCACCAATGACATGATCCATGAAATAAGTAATTGCTCAGCCAGACTTCATTAAAATTGAAAAATTAATGCTCTGTAAAAGTCAATATGAAGAGAATAAGTCAAGCTACAAACTGGAATAAAATATGGTAAGTCTGATGAAAAACTGTTATTGATACACAAAGAACTGTTGAAACGCAACAAGGAGAAAATAGCCCAATTAAAAACTAACCAAAGGTCTTAACAGATGCCTCACCAAAGAAGATGTACAGATGGCAAATAAGCACTTGAAGTGATGCTCTACATCATCAGAAAAATGCAAATTAGAACAATGATACACGCCTATTAGAATGTCCAAATCCAAAACACTGATAACACCAAACACTGGCAAGCATGTGGTATGGAGCAACAGTAGCTGTCATTTATTGCTGGTGGAAATACAAAAAAATGGTACAGCCACTTTGGGAGATAGTTTGATGAGTTCTTACAAAACATACGCTCACCATATGATTCAGCATATCACCCTCCTTAGAATTTTCCCATAGGTGATGAAAACTTATGTTCACACAAAAACTTGCACAAGGATGTTTATAGCAGCTTTGTTTGTAACGGCCAGAACTTAGAAGCAATGCAGATTGCCTTCAGTAGGTGAATAGATAAATAAACTCTGGTACATCCAGGCAATAGAATATTATTTACTGCTAAAAAGAAATGAGCTATCAAGCCATAAAAACACATGGAAAAATTTTAAATGCTTATTACTAAGTGAAAGAAGCCAAGCTGAAAAGGCAATTTACTGTATGATTCCAATTATGTGATATTCTGGAAAAGGCAAAACTGTGGAGACAGGAAAAAGATTCTTGCATGGTAGGAGTAGAGGCAGAGGGGAGATGAATAGGTAGAGCCCAGAGGATTTTTAGGGCAGTGAAACTACTCTGTTTGACACTGTAATGATGGGTACATAGTAATATACACTTATCCAAATCTGTAGGATATACAACACAATATTGAACCCTAAGATAGAATATGAACTTTGAATGATTATGATACATCAATGTAGGTACATCAGTTGTATCAATGTGGTACTCTGGTGGGGGATGTTGTCAATGGAAGAGGCTATGGATGAGCAGAGCAGGTATATGGGAAATCTCTATCTCTTCCTCTCAATTTTGCTGTGAACCTAAAACTTCTCTGAAAAAGAAAAAGTCTTCAGAAAATAGTTGGATAGAATGGGAACAAGATACTAACAGTAGCTGAGTAAAATTTAATAGCATATTTTGGATTCCTATCCATTAAACCATTCGTTACTGCCCTTCCCAGCATTTTAATTTTATAGGATGATTCCTTTTCTCCTGTTTGAAATTTTAACTAATTTCCCTTTTGATTCTTTTTTTTTTCCTCCAAGTCTTTGTACTAATCATTAATGTGCAATTCATTAGGTTAGCAATTATTTATGGAAATAGTTTAACTCTGATTTAACCTCCCCTGAAAGTGGCATGGGCTTCTCAGGTGATGCCAGTGGTAAAGAATCCACCTGTCAGTGCAGGAGACATGAGAGATGTGGGTTCCATCCCTGGGTCGGGAAGATTCCCTTGAGGAGGGCATGGCAACCCACTCCAGTATTCTTGCCTGGATAATCCCACGGACAGAGGAGCCTGGTGGGCTGCAATGCGTAGGTTCACACAGAATTGGACACGACTGCGACTTAGCATGCATGTATGCACAGAAGTGAGACACAAGACTTCCTAGTGGTTACATGCATGAACTTTGGAACCAACGGCCTGAAATCAAATCCTACATAACGGTGTGACTTGTACAATTTACCAAACCTCTCTCTGTGCTTTTCTCATCTGTAGGATAGGGATGATATGCAACCCACTTCAGGGCGTCCTTATGAGCATTCAGTTCAGTTCAGTTCAGTTCAATCACTCAGTCGTGTCCGACTCTTTGCGACCCCATGAATCGCAGCACGCCAGGCCTCCCTGTCCATCACCACCTCCCGGAGTTCACTCAGACTGACGTCCATCGAGTCCGTGATGCCATCCAGCCATCTCATCCTCGGTCTTCCCCTTCTCCTCCTGCCCCCAATCCCTCCCAGCATCAGAGTCTTTTCCAATGAGTCAACTCTTCGCATGAGGTAGCCAAAGTACTGGAGTTTCAGCTTTAGCATCATTCCTTTCAAAGAAATCCCAGGGCTGATCTCCTTCAGAATGGACTGGTTGGATCTCCTTGCAGTCCAAGGGACTCTCAAGAGTCTTCACCAACACCACAGTTCAAAAGCATCAGTTCTTCGGCGCTCATCCTTCTTCACAGTCCAACTCTCACGTCCATACATGACCACTGGAAAAACCATAGCCTTGACTAGACGGACCTTAGTCGGCAAAGTAATGTCTCTGCTTTTGAATATACTATCTAGGTTGGTCATAACTTTTCTTCCAAGGAGTAAGCCTCTTTTAATTTAATGGTTGCAGTCACCATCTGCAGTGATTTTGGAGTCCCCCAAAATAAAGTCTGACACTGTTTCTACTGTTTCCCCATCTATTTCCTGTGAAGTGAGGGGACTGGATGCCATGATCTTCGTTTTCTGAATGTTGAGCTTTAAGCCAACTTTTTCGCTCTCTTTTACTTTCATCAAGAGGCTTTTTAGCTCCTCTTCATTGTTGATATTAGTAAGGTTCTGATAACAGTGTGAGAACTTCCTGAACACTTCATAAGTGTCTAAGAAATATGCATGTTTTTCATTTGCTGCTTCCTATTCTTGCATTCTTTCTAAGTAGAAATACTTCTTTTCCTCTCTGAGGCTAAATCTTCAACCTGAACTCTAATTCTCAATGCCTCCTCTCAATTTCTTCTTGGCTTCATGAATTATCTCCAAATTCCTTTTGGGACCAGACACCATGCTCCTGTCATGCAATATTAGCAGTATGACATTTCTAGCCCTTTATATATGATTTTCCCTTTGCACAGAACTGTTTTTTCCACCTTGTATGCTTGGCCTAATTTGACTCATTCGAATTGTTTGAGTCTCACATCTTTAACCTTGTCTATGGCAGAGTCCCAGTTGCATACTTCCATCACAGACTTTGCCCCCCTGCCTTATACATGTTGCTTTACTTGCCAAGGTCCCTAGCAGAAATGAGTATTCTTTGAGAGAGATGATGATCACACAGAAGGATTGGCCCAAGTTATATGTTTTTACGGTTAGTGAATAGTTGACTGTTTGAATTCGATAAGCACCTTGTTTTTAGTTTACTGTCATATGAATTCATTTCAATAAAATAATGTGTGATTTGACAACTAGCAGAGATTCTGTGTCCAGCATGATTAACCAAGAAATGTACTCTCACCAAGAATTTAAAAAATCAAAGACTGTTACTTGGCTCCAGATAACAAGGATAACAGCTTTATTTTCAAACAAATTCTTATTTGAGAGAGTCTCATATTCCATTTATTATACAATCAACTCTTTTATGTTTTAGAATGCCCAATAATTTAATATACTCCATGGCATCATCTGTCTTCATAGCTTTTTCTGGGAATTAATTTTCTCTTGAAGTCAGTGCAGATTATATTCTATAGCCAGAGGTGATGGATTAAAAAATAATGTTATGTCACCTTATTACAGGAAAAAAATGTTCTTAAGGGTTATTAGTTTCTGTGACTTAATGTCTGGATATATGTCAATAGTATGTGGATGTTTTCAAAGGTTTTTGGTAGTTTAATCTATACATTTTCAAGCTATTGAGCATATGGTTTGGTAATAGGAATTTGTTGTTCCATTGATCTTGTCTATATCTGTTTGTCTTTGAATGAAAACAGAACTGACAGAATTGTCAATGTAAATGGGAATGTACTTAGCCTGTTTCTCCTTGAACTTTGCAGGCTGAGCCTTTCAGTATTGATCTGTTATAGGGTTGATAAGCCTGAGTGTCAGGTAGGTTTGGTAATTTATTGTTATGTTGCTTATCTTATGTCTTCTGTTGCTTAAGTGGGAGAGCAATTTTCTGTTTCTTTTTCTTATTTCCTAAGTGGACTTTTTTTTTGGAATTTTTATTAATTACAGTTAGCCTTTAAAATTTCTTTTGAATTAAGTTAATCTTTAAAATTTTTGTAATATAAAATTTTAAGGTTATAAGTATCCCTTTAATACTACTTTAGCTGCCTCATCACAACTTTTTGTCTCTAGTATTCCTTTAATTTTTGTTCATTTTGATATATTTAAAGATTTTATTATGATTTGTTAATTTCTGAGTTATTTAGACATGCATTTTTGAGTTTCAAACATGAGAAGTTTTAATGTTTTTTTCTTGTTACTGGCTTCTTCTTCCTCTTACCTTTTCCAAATTGTTGCTTGTAGTTATCCCCATTCTCATCTATACTGTACATAATTATCTCCTGTACTGTCTGAACTTCACTTTAAGCATGTATGTTTGTTCTAGTTTGTATTCTATTTCAAAAACAGCAAATGACACTTTTGACCCCATATTACCCTTTGTAAAAATCATTTCTTACCTCCCCTTTACAGAATCAATTTTTGAAGAAACCCTTAGAGTTGCTGTTCCCAGCTTTGTCATCTCCCAGTTCTCTGAACCTATTTTGGCCAGGCTCTGTGTGTGTGTGTGTGCTCGTGTGTGTGTGCACGCTTGCATGTTCAGTCACTCAGTCATGTCCAATTCTTTGCGATCCCATGGACAATACAGTCCATGGAATTCTCCAGGCCAGAATACTGGAGTGGGTAGCCTTTCCCTTCTCCAAGGGATCTTCCCAACCCAGGGATCAAACCCAGGTCTCCTGCATTGCAGACAAATTCTTTACCAGCTGAGCCACAAGGGAAGCCCAAGAATACTGGAGTGGGTAGCCTATCCCATCGCCAGTGGATCTTCCTGACCCAGGGATCCAACAGGGGTCTCCTGCATTGCAAGTAGATTCTTTAACAACTGAGCTACTGATGTGAAGAGCTGACTCACTGGAAAAGACCCTGATGCTGGGAAAGATTCAGGGCAGGAGGAGAAGGGGACAACAGAGCAAAAGATGGTTGGATGGCATCACTGACTCAATGGACATGGGTTTGGGTGAACTCCAGGAGTTGATGATGGACAGGGAGGCCTGGGGTGCTGCAGTTCATGGGGTCGCAGAGTCAGACACAACTGAGTGACTGAACTGAACTATAATTTTTTTCTTTTTCCTCTTTAGGTACTTTGAATTGTGGTATTTAAGCACATAAACATTAGTAATTATTATATCCTCCTAATAAATTGACCCCTTTATTAGTATGAAATGATTTTCTACTTGATAACATTCTTTGCTCTGACATCTACCTTGTCTGATATTGATATATCCATTCTAGTTTTCTTTTGATTAGTGTTAGTGTGATATATCTTCTTCCATCTTCATATTTTTAATCTGTTGTTGTCCTTGTATTTAAAGCATGTTTCTTTTTGGCAGCATGAGATAGGGTCTCACTCTTTTATCCAATATGATCATCTCAGCATTTAAATTAGTGTGTTTCACTTACATTTTATGTGATTAAACACATGATTAGGTTTAAATCTATTGTCAGTTTTAAAGTCTTTTCTGTTAATTATAATATATTATATTCTGCATTTGTTTTGATTTGCTGAGTTTTTGGATTATGAATTAGTTGTGCTTTCCTGATTCTTTGCTTGCCTGATAGTTTTTGATTAGATACCAGACATTATGAATTTTTACTCTTTTGGGTGCAGGATATTTTTACATTTCTCTAATTTCTATAAATTTTTCCTGGGATAGAGGTAAATTTGATCTTTCTGAGTCTTCCTTTTCAGATTTATACATGCAATAAGAGTGATGTTTAGTCTAGGGTTAATTATCTTCCATTGTTAAGCAAAATCCTTCTGTGTACTCTACCCAGCACTGGGTGAATTATGCTTTCCAATGATATCTTTTGCGTTGAGTGCTGTGTATTCCTTCTAACTCTTTGGGGGTTCATTTCCTTGCTTTTGGTAGTAACTTTATACACACAGACTGATCCGTATTCCTGAAATACTCCAGGAAAACTGTAGAATCTTGCTTTTCTCTCTGTGCAGCTCTCTCCTCTTTGTTACTCTTTATTAGACATTCAGACTGCTTTGATTTCTTTGGACTCTCAGCAATGTCTCTTTTACTCAGCAAATCTTCCTGGCTGTGCTTCAGTTTCTCTTCCTGGTATAAGTTCTGGAAACTCTCAAAGCAATTCAGTCACTCATTCATGTTTGACTCTTTGTGACCCCATGGACTGCAGCACGCCAGAATTCCCTGTTCATCACCAACTCCCTGAGCTTACTCAAACTCATGTCCATCGAGTTGGTGATGCCATCCAACCATCTTAACTTCTGTCGTCCCCTTCTCCTCCTGCCTTCAGTCTTTCCCAGCATCAGGGTCTTTTCCAATGAGTCAGTTCTTCACATCAGGTGGCCAAAGTATTGGAGTTTCTGCTACAACGTCAGTCCTTCTAATGAATATTCAGAACTGATTTCGTTTAGGACTGACTGGTTTGATCTCCTTGCTGTCCAAGGGACTCTCAAGAATCTTCTCCAACACCATAGTTCAAAAGCATCAATTCTTTATTTTTTTGAATCATATTGAATTTATTTATTTTAATATAAATGTATTTATTTTAATTGAAGGCTAATTACTTTACAATATTGTAGTGGTTTTGCCATACATTAACATGAATCAGCCACGGGTGTACACGTGTTCCTCATCCTGAACACCTTTCCCACCACCCTCCCCATACCATCCCTCTGGGTCATCCCAGTGCACCAGCGCCAAGCTTCCTGTATCATGCATCGAACCTGGACTGGCAATTTGTTTCACATATGATATTATACATGTTTCAATGCCATTCTCCCAAATCATCCCACCTTCTCCCTCTCCCACAGAGTCCAAAAGACTGTCCAATACATCTGTGTCTCGTTTGCTGTCTTGCATGCAGGGTTATCATTACCATCTTTCTAAATTCCATATATATGCATTAGTATACTGTATTGGTGTTTTTCTTTCTGGCTTACTTCACTCTGTATAATCGGCTCCACTTTCGTCCACCTCATTAGAACTGATTCAAATGTATTCTTTTTAATGGCTGAGTAATATTCCATAGTGTATATGTACCATAGCTTTCTTATCCATTCGTCTGCTGTTGGACATCTAGGTTGCTTCCATATCCTGGGTATTATAAACAGCGCTGCGATAAATATTCAGGTACACATGTCTCTTTCAATTCTGGTTTCCTCGGTGTGTATGCCCAGCACTGGGATTGCTAGGTCATATGGCAGTTCTATTTCCAGTTTTTTAAGGAATCGCCACACTGTTCTCCATAGTAGCTGTACTAGTTTGCATTCCCACCAACAGTGTAAGAGGGTTCCCTTTTCTCCACACCCTCTCCAGCATTTATTGCTTGTAGACTTTTGGATCACAGCCATTCTGACTGGTGTGAAATGGTACCTCGTGGTTTTGATTTGCATTTCTCTGATAATGAGTGATGTTGAGCATCTTTTCATGTGTTTATTAGCCATCTCTATGTCTTTGCAGAAATGTCTGTTTAATTCTTTGGCCCATTTTTTGATTGGGTCGTTTATTTTTCTGGAATTGAGCTGCAGGAGTTGCTTGTATATTTTTGAGATTAGTTGTTTGTCAGTTGCTTCATTTGCTATTATTTTCTCCCATTCCGAAGGCTGTCATTTCACCTTGCTTATAGTTTTCTTTGTTGTGCAGAAGCTTTTAATTTTAATTAGGTCCCATTTGTTTATTTTTGCTTTTGTTTCCACTATTGTGGGAGGTGGATCATAGAGGATCCTGCTGTGATTTATGTTGAAGAGTGTTTTGCCTATGTTCTCCTCTAGGAGTTTTATAGTTTCTGATCTTATGTTTATATCTCTAATCCATTTTGAGTTTACTTTTGTGTATGGTGTTAGAAAGTGTTCTAATTTCATTCTTTAACAAGTGGTTGACCAGTTTTCCCAGCACCACTTGTTAAAGAGATTGTCTTTTCTCCATTGTATATTCTTGCCTCCTTTGTCAAAGATAAGGTGTCCATAGGTGTGTGGATTTATCTCTGGGCTTTCTATTTTGTTCCATTTATCTATATTTCTGTCTTTGTGCCAGTACCATACTGTCTTGATGACTATGGCTTTGTAGTAGAGCCTGAAGTCAAGCAGGTTGATTCCTCCAGTTCCATTCTTCTTTCTCAAGATTGCTTCGGCTATTCGAGGTTTTTTGTATTTCCATACAAATTGTGAAATTATTTGTTCTAGCTCTGTGAAAAATACTGTTGGTAGCTTGATAGGGATTGCATTGAATCTATAGATTGCTTTGAGTAGTATACTCATTTTCACTATATCAATTCTTCCTATCCATGAACATGGTATATTTCTCCATCTATTAGTGTCCTCTTTGATTTCTTTCATCAGTGTTTTATAGTTTTCTATATATAGGTCTTTTGTTTCTTTAGGTAGATATATTCCTGAGTATTTTATTCTTTTCATTGCAATGATGAATGGAATTGTTTCTTACATTTCTCTATTTTCTCATTATTAGTGTGTAGGAATGCAAGGGATTTCTGTGTGTTGATTTTATATCCTGCAACTTTACTATATTCATTGATTAACTCTAGTAATTTTCTGGTGGAGTCTTTAGAGTTTTCCATGTAGAGGATCATGTCATCTGCAAACAGTGAGAGTTTTACTTCTTCTCTTCCAATTTGGATTCCTTTTATTTCTTTTTCTGCTCTGATTGCTGTGGCCAAAAGTTCCAAACCTATGTTGAATATTAGTGGTGAAAGTGAACACCCTTGTCTTGTTCCTGATTTTGGGGGAAATGCTTTCAATTTTTCACCATTGAGGATAATGTTTGCTGTGGGTTTGTCATATATAGCTTTTATTATGTTGAGGTATGTTCCTTCTGTTCCTGCTTTCTGGAGAGTTTTTATCATAAATGGATGTTGCATTTTGTCAAAGGCCTTCTCTGCATCTATTGAGATAATCATATGGCTTTTATTTTTCAATTTGTTAATGTGGTGTATTACATTGTTTGATTTGCAGATATTGAAGAATCTTTGCATCCCTGGGATAAAGCCCACTTGGTCATGGTGTATGATCTTTTTAATGTGTTGTTGGATTCTGATTGCTAGAATTTTGTCAAGGATTTTTACATCTGTGATATTGAAAAGCATCAATTCTTAAGTGCTCAGCTTTCTTTATAGTCCAACTCTCACATCCATACATGGCTACTGGAAAAACCATAGCTTTGACTAGATGGACCTTTGTTGGCAAAGTAATGTCGGCTTTTTAATATGCTGCCTAGGTTGGTCATAGCTTTTCTTTCAAGGAGCAAGTGGTAAACTAGGGCTTATCATGCTCCTTGACCCCTGCTCCCCTGTCTCAAGGATTATTTTGCTTCATTGCCTGGCATCCAGCATCTTGGAAATCCTTGGTCCACAGATTTTGTCTATTTTGTTTTTTATTGTTGTTCACTTCTGAGAGAATGGCAAATCCATTTACTCACTGTCATCCTGTTACTCACTTTTGACCAGAAGCAAAACTCAAATTCCCTTTTCCCATGTGTGGCATAAGTTGACTGTTTCATTTTAATTTCATGAGTAACTAAAAACAAAAAAGCATGATAGAGCAACATATCCTAATATTTACTGCCTCGTTTTAATGGCAGAATTGAAATTATACTTGGAAGATCTTGTTTTGAACTCATCTTGTGAAGGACATTTTCTCTTATATGTCCTTCTAGTGAGTTATGTTTGAGCATGCCAGTAGCCTGGCATTTTGGAGTACAACCTCAGTTTGTATCTGTGTTTTGACTCACAGATTTAGCCCTCTACTCCACAAAAAAATATAAGCCTATTTCAAATCAGACTAACTACATCCTGGCCGCAGGGAACAGTTTGTTTTGTTAAGAGGTAAGGAGTGGACACTGTTCCTATCCTCCTTTATGGCAGAAACCTCATTTCTAGTTCTTGCCTCGGGTCCAAAATGAGGCATATTCCTGATGGGCTCACCTTTAAGGCCCAGTCTGGTTTCTCTGCAAGCTATTCATTTCAGCTGCTTTTTACTACTCTGAGTTTCCTATTCATTTCTGCTTTATGGGGATTTTCTTTACTTGGATCTCTCAAACATGAAATGTTTTATATTAAATCTTTTTTGGGGGAGAAGAAAGAGAGGGAGTTCCATTTGTGTTTAGTCTACTATTTCACCCAGAATGAAAACAAGCAAAAAAAAAAAAAGTTTGACAAAGTGGCAGACAGTGGAGACCATGAGGAAGATAACAGTAATTTCAGTAACTCTGATTCTGTTTCTTTGAAATTCTCATTAGTTTACATTTCTTTACTTTAAAAGATATAGCTTTGGTATTATGTTGGCAAAGATTCCAGTTCAAGATTTTAGGAAATTCAGAATCTAAATCATGAGAGATAGTAAAGATTTTGCTGAAGCTACTGCTATTCTCGTGTTTTTCAAAATTCTGGTAATAACTGGAAAGGGTAAAAACTAGCTGGTAGAATATTGGTAATAATCTACTTTTAATATTGTACAGCATGAGAATTATCATCTTGAAAAATGGAAAAAAATCCTTTAAATGATATAGATTTTTATGAATATATGTAAAACTATTTCACTAAAACTTGTTCATATGGAATATGAGAAATGAGTATCTGATTAGAATGTCTGAAAATGAAAAGATTCTGGTTTTGGTCAATCTATGCCTCACCTTGTATTTCAGTTTTCTTTCTTTGCCAATCAGACTGACAGTCCAGATTCCCAAAGTTCTTATTTCCCTTGGTCCATTTGCACTGTGATGTGTTTTGTAGTCCATTGTTTTAAACATAGGCAATAATTTTGTTTAAAGATATTTCCCTCAGTTGAATATACTAGTTGAGGTTTTTCAATAATATTTTTAAATGCCCCATAATTGCTGAGTCATTCTCAGTATCATGTTTTAGCCATCTTTCTTAATGCCTAATGATTAAAAATCTCCTATGGACCATTTTCCTGGGTTCCCTCACCCTACTGCTCTCAACCCGGGTGCCCTTTCCCAATAAAGTCTCTTGCTTTGTCAGCACGTGTCTCCTCAGACAATTCATTTCCGAGTGTTAGACAAGAGCTCAGTTTTGGGCCCTGGAAGGAGTCCTCCTTCCTGCAACAAATGGCAACTCTGGTGGGACTCTTCTTCGCTGAGACTGACATCCTGACCACTCGGGGTACTCAGGGGCCAGCTTGCCTGCCAATGGACCAGACCCAGCGGCCGCAACTGGGACCCTTTTGTCCCTGGTCTCCTCCTGATGCGGACAACTGGCCAGAGTGCCCCGATCAGTAAGGGACAAGAGACTTTATTGACCTCTCTCCCCTTCCCTTTCTCTTTCCTCTCTTTAACCCTTCCTATCCTTCCCTGTTTTTCTAGTCTCCAGGTCCTGGATGCAGGAATCTGGTTGAAGGGCCCTCAGCCTGAGCTGAGGATTGGAGACTGATCACCTCCTCTTGGCAGAGAACTCGAATTCTGGTTCTGGTCTGGTCTGATTTCTGGTAGGGCTGAGTTCCAGTCCTCCCTTCTCTGGAGGCCCAGGGAAAAGTCCCATAAAGCCTGGGTGTCTGTAGGTGGCAGGAGACGTCTGTAAGGCCACCCCTTTCGCTCCCCCTCTCCCACCTCCTCCCCCTTCTTCTTTCAACCTGGCTTCCTTTCCTCCCTTGAAATCTTTGATGTTAGTACTTGGATCTGAAGTTCTGTGTCTCTATAGGAGGATTTCTGAGAGACTGTATTCTTGTATTTAAGGGCTTCCCACCTGGTGGTTCAGAGGTTAAAGCGTCTGCCTGCAATGTGGGAGACCTGGGTTCGATCCCTGGGTCGGGAAGATCCCCTAGAGAAGGAAATGGCAGCCCACTCCAGTATTCTTGCCTGGAGAATCCCATGGATGGAGGAGCTTGGTGGGCTACAGTCCACGGGTTGCAAAGAGTCGGACACGACTGAGCGACTTCACTTTCACTATGGACCATTTTCCATACATGTAATTTTCCTTGCAGGGATACTGTTCAGTAATTGAACTTGTTTTCTCATTCTGCTCAATATGAGACTTTCTCCCATCTTGTTGCACCTTAAACCTTTTTATATAGTTACTGAATATATAGCTGCTCTCAAATTTGCAAGTTCAATGTGCTCAAGTCCCTACCTTTATAAATAATGCTTCAGTACATTTTCATGTCAGCATAAACCAAGCTTGGTAATTGATTAGCATAATTATTATCTTTGAGCACTTGGACACAGAGTAGCCTTATGTAAACATAATCATCAAAATATTTATTTACATAATTGATTCACATAAGAATTTAGTTCCTCATAGAAATCATTAAGCAAAATAATAATATACATATTTAAAATTCAATGCTATTATTATGAGGAAAAATAAATTAGTAAAAACATTAAATTCAGTCATTATAGGAACCATACATTTTTACAAAGTAATGAAATTAGTTTACATAAGTTACAAAAGAAAATCCATCTCATTAATTCATAATTATGTAGTTCTCCCTTTAGTGGTAGGATGTGGAGGAGTGATAATTATGTGTTCATTCATGAAAATGCTTTATAAATTAGATAAGCTATATTTAAATATATTGAGGTCCTTCAGCATCTAAAGTAAAATGGTGATGTGGTTTGTTAAAACTGAAAATGTTTTGAGAGTCATCTAATCAGTGGAAATGTTCCAGAAATCTACATGGATAATATAAGCAGAATACACATTAAAAGCTTAAGTACTGTTTTTTTTCTTTAAAATTTTTCCTTCTTATAAATAAATATAGCTAATTGATCTAACCAAAATATAGGAAATTATTTATTTAACAATTTTTAAGTTAGCTAGTTTCTATAGCTAGCACAGTAAAACAATATAATGCAAGAGATTGGGGTATAATTATATACTTTTAAAATTTTGTGTTCTCTGTCTACTTCAGTATTATAGCACTGATTTAATGTTTGATTTTAATCTCATCACAGGAAGATGTGTATGCTTTTGGAAGATCCTGGTGTTTTCTTCTATAATTGACTTCAGTCAACTCACTGGGAAATATGTACTAAAAACAAGAGAAAGAGGTCTACTTACCTTTGTCTTAGCCTGTTATAGTTAAGGTCTTCATTTACTAATATATGTGAAATTCAGATGTGACTGAATGTTCCAGACATTATGTTAGGCCCTGAAGAAAGAATGAATAGAAATGAACATGGCCAAGAGGACTATTCTTAATGGAATTTTCATTTTAAGGACCTCACTAAGATTTATTGAAGTTCTTTGAAACAAAAATGAATATACAGTAAATAGTTTGACAGTTACTATTTTAAAGCAACCAAAGAACAGCAATAGAAATATGTACTTAACTCTGAAAATATATGACTCTTTGGGTTTCCCTGGTGGTCCAATGGTTAAGACTCTATGCTTCTAATGCAGGGGATATGACTTCAATCGTTGATCAGGGAACTATTAATAAGACCCCACATGCTGTGCTGTGCAGCCAAAAATGAAAGTGAAAGTGAAAGTGAAGTCGCTCAGTCGTGTCCGATTCTTTGTGACCCCATGGACTGTAGCCTACCAGGCTTCTCCCTCCATGGGATTCTCCAGGCAAGAATACTGGAGTGAGTTGCCATTTCCTTCTCCAGGGGATCTTCCCCATCTAGGGATCGAACCCAGGTTTCCTACATTCCAGGAAGATGCTTTAACCTCTGAGCCACGAGGGAAGCCCGGGACAGCCAAAAATAAAATAATAAAAATAGGAAAGGTCCGTGGGAGAAGAGTGTTAAAAAAAATCTATGACTCTTTGCCACTGATAGTATGAAGTAAATACCTCATGACTTACTTGCCAATTCTATACCTGTTTTTCTTGCAAAGTATATAAGTAGATGTTCAACATGTATCAATAGGCAAGAAACTGGGGATAAAAGAATGGAGAAAGATGGAAGCTGAAGGTCATTAATGAGGTAGGGTGAAGAGGAAATACATCAGATCTTCCTAACCAACTCCTCTTCACTATCCAGGCAACATGCTATATGGTAGCAGTGAAGTGGGAGGAACACTTGCAATACTCATGGGTAATGGGGTATTTTCTTTATTCAGAAAATATTTGAGTGTTCAACATTGTTCTAGGTTTGGAAAGTACCTGATCAGATACATTGGAGTCTGTTTGTGAGAGTGTGGTGTATGTAACAAATTTATTTTGGCACTTGTTTCAGATAAACTAAATCATTGCCCATACTGAAATCAAATATAGGCATCTTAGTGATTTGACTTATATTTATTCATCTTTGTGAGGTAATAAGCATTTAACCAAGATTAGAATGCAGGAGATAATTTGTAGTGATGGCTATATAATGGAATTTAATTAACTTCAAATAAATATTTTAGTGAGGATTCATTTGTACACCCAGATATTTATTTATAATATAATAGCTTCTCTATTTTTATAATTACCCACTGCACTAGAAGTCATACATCAAAGTTAATGCCAATCTAAAATGCCATGCTCTAAAAAGTTATAGCTCTTTAGTAATTTTAGCATCTGTATCATGATTGGTAAGCTGACAAATTCAGTGTGATTGATGCTATTGTTTTCCACTTCCTAACTACTTTGTTCTGATTCACTCAGATCGATGTGCATGAGACTAGCTATTTTCTATGACACCGGATATTTCTTAACTGATCTCAGGACAACATTTGTAAAGCATAGTTCAAGAAATTAGTGTTTGTAATTATTAAAAGAAACAATCTTATTTCCTCATTTGCTACTTGAAGTATAGTAGTCAGAAGGGTGTTGCTGAATAGGTTATCTTACCTGTAGTGGGGAACCGAGGTATTTCTGGAATGTGGGGTTCAGTGTGCTTCCATAATCCTCCTCAATCCATAACTGTTTGAATCTACATGGGAAATAATGATTCTCTCTGAAAAGGAACCACTATAATATGAGTATCAAAATATTAGGTTGGCCAAAAATTCGTTTGAGTTTTTCCATAATATCTTACAGGTAAACACAAATGAATTTTTGGCCAAACCAATATTTGGACATGGCCGCAATAGTGGATGGGGGTTACAAAAGACAGGCTTCTGAGATTTTACTACAAGGGGAAAGAAAGAGTGATGGGGCCTATGTCTGGGAGCCAGAGCACCGTCCCATTTCAGGGCAGAGTGAGATCACTTTTGTTTGAACTAGTTCACATCCAAACCACCTGGCAAGGAAGAAAGGATATGTGTGAAATTTTAAAGAACCCTCATCATGAAAGTTGCAATGCCTCTGATTCATGCAGCTTAGCTCTGGGGCTTCTCGAAGGTGAGAAGAGTTGCTTCAGTCATGAATGACAGCAGCTAGCCAGCTTGCTTGAGGGTAGAGCATTAAACAGTGGCTCAGAAATGCCTATTTGTTTCTCAAGGTGTTAGTAGGTGTGGAACATCAAGATACAGTATATAGCTGGTGGCAGAAGTGGTCTATGGCATATCATGAATTCTCCCAACATTCTCAGTCAGACTTGCAGGGGCACTATGGCTGAGGGGGTATCTTTGAAGGTTGCTAAGGCCAGAATGATGCAGGTGTTGTTCATGAGCTTGCTGAAATTTGTATGTAAAGTTTAATGTGATCTAATTACTAAACATGGAGTGGTCACATATATAATTTTGATTTTAATATAAAGCCCCTTTGAAGGACATACTTTTGGCAGGGAAGATTGAGATCAAGTGTAAGAACATTTTACTTTATATGTATCTCTTTAATGAAGTAAAAACAACAATCCAGCTATTATGAAGAGGAATGAATATACATGTATAAAGATGTTTCAGTTTTTTATCATATAAGCAAAGGAGCAACCAGACTACTAGACTAAGATTACTTTAATATGAAGTATCTTTTGGCAAAGCATCTTCTATTTTTTGTACCATTCTCTGATGTAAAAATATATTGGCAGTAAAATATTAATCTTACTGATTGTAATTAAACCTTTATGTGTATTACCTTTTTCCTCACATGTAAAATTTGAGGACAGAAATATAGATTACTAAATATTGCCTCAAGCGGCAGACATTTTGCCATTTCTGTATTAGTTGCTGTTACTATACAACAAATTCCTGAAACCTAACAGCCTAAAAAAAATATTCATAATCTCAAAAATTTTGTGGCTCAGGAGAGTGGGAACAGTCTAAACGGGTCCTCAGCTCAGCGTCTCTGAAGGCTGCAGTCTAGGTGTAGGATGGGCTGCAATCTCATCTGGCAACTTTATTAGGAAAGGATCTACTTATCTCAGTTGTTTAGAACTCCATTCCTCATGGTTGTAGGATGGATAACACTTCTTGCTGGCTTTCAGCTAGAGGCCACCCTCAGGGCCTAGAGGCTGCCCTCCAGAGCCTCAGATTCTTAGAAGACACTTTCTCTTCCTGAAGATTGCCACATTCCTTATTTCTTTACTGTGTATTCTTTCCCAGCCTGGTCACTTACTTCATCAAGCCAGCAAAGACAATTTTTAGAGTGAGTCTGATAGAAAGATAGTCTTATACAATTTAACATAACCACAGGAGTGAGATCCCATCACTTTTTCCATGTTCTTTTATTAGAAGCAAGTCAGAGATCTTTTCCACTGTCAAGGGAAGGAAATGATATGAGGGCATGGATCCCAGGAGATGAGGGTTATGGGGGCACCCTAGGGTCTGCTCATCACGGTTTATTTATGGCTTATGTAGAACATATGTATTTAAACAAACTCACTGTTTTTCTAGACAGGTCTTTTATCGAATGAGTTGAAATAATAACCTGAAGCTTAGAATCCTTTTATTGTCACATATTTGGGGGAGATTTAAAAATGTTATATTGTAATTATTTTTCATTTCTCTCTCCTGATTTTGTGAAATATCTTCCTGTTGTTCATATGTATAATGTTAACTATATGTATGTATGTGTGTATATATATATATATCAGACTTAACTACTAACCTTTGTAGATTTTATTAATATCTATGCTTTAATAATTTCTGGAGTTTGTGGGACTTTCCTTAATTGGAAGCCAATGATCACTTAAAAGTCATTTATTCTTCACTTTGAATTAGACATTATGAGGAAATATTTGAAATATCAAATAGATAGTAAATACAGAGTTCTCTTTTACCCTATTGGGAATAATGTCAAGTGTGCAGCCCTGAAAACTGCCAGCATACCTTGATGTTTTGGCAGGTGTTGGCTCTGAGAATTGTATCATTCTGTGCTTGGGTGAGTGTTTGCTGAAGCCATAATTTCATAAGTCCTACTATTCTTATCAGATTTTGGAGTGTGATAGAATTATTTTCCTCAAGTAAATTGAACATTTGACTTTTACACATGCTGGGGAAGAAGTTTCCACCTGCTTTATGTGCTTTACAGATGACAATGGAAATAAGAAAGCCCTCTTTCCTCTGATCCAGCAGAACACATGGGCAGTACACAGATAATAATAACAGCTCACTATCCAGCCTCTTAGACTGAGGGGCAAATGACATCAACACCTTTTGTTTATGTTACATATCTAAATGTAAGCAAAAGTTTTTAGTAGAAGATGGAATAATTGCATAAACAAAGTTTTATTCCCTGGCTTATTCCTTGGCTAATATAAGAGCTATTTAGTATTCATGGCCAGTCTTTAAAACAGTGAAAGGTTTTCCCCTAAAGACAACCACACAGCGAAAATCTACATTTCACATTTCCTATCATCTATATCCTAAGAGTATGTAATAAAGTAAGAGAGAGGGCTTTCATTAAATCCCAGGTGGAATAAAGTCGACAGAGGTGAAAAAGTGGAGTTGGAAATAATATTTAATGTTGCTTTAGAATTTTCTTTCTGAGTTTATTGGTTCTCCAAGGTTCTTTTGAAGAAGGCCATCTTTAGTTCAACATGCATTATCCCAAAATCATATATTTATTAGCATGGTGCTATATGGGAAATTTCAATAGTTTTAATGTTATTAAACAAATTTAATTGTTCCATGTGACTTAGTTTTATCAAGGAAATTGTAAGTTATTATAAAACTGTTTTTCAAGTGACTTGTGCAGGGTAGGTGGAAATAAAGTGGTAAGGTGTGATAAACTCCAGGAAATTCATTGATTATTCAGGAGTCATTTTTGTAGCATCCATTATGTTCTTGGGCTTCCCAGGTGGTGTTGGTGGTAAAGAATCTGCCTGCCAGTGTAGGAGACACAAAAGACCTGGGTTCAATCTCTGGGTTAGGAAGATCCCCTGGAGAAGGGAATGGCAACCCACTCCAGTATTCTCGCCTGGAGAATCCCATGGACAGAAGAGCCTGGCGGTCTAGAGTCCATGGGGTTACAAAGAGTTGGGGATGACTAAGCAACTGAACACACATATTATGTTCTTAACAAGTGCCAGGACTGGAATGCAATAGAGGGAACAAGAGAAGAATAGATCCTGCTATAATAGAGCAGGAAAAAGGAGATTTGATCTCATTTTCCTGGGACAAAATGCTATACAGTATTTTACATCTTTAAAAAAATTTGTTATGCCTTTAGGCTATGATGTGCTGCTTAGCTTCTTGAATATTTTATATATAGGTTGTTGCATATAGACCCACAGTATATAGACCCATAGCTCACATGCTTGTTTGTCCCTTGTGGATGTTTCATGACTGCAGCTGTAGCAGTTGGACATGTTATGGTGGGACCTGGACCCAATTTCAGGGGAGCACACATACACACCAAGCAACTTCTACTGTCTTAAATGCCTGTAGTTACCTGGGGCTATTTGAGGGGATTGGAGTGGTGAGCCAAGAGAAAATGTTAGAACTGAACAGATGTGGGTGAATGGAAACCAATATTTGTTCATTTTAATCATATTTAGTTTTGCTTAATAAAATTTAGAAAATTCTCCAAATTGGGATGAGCTGATCTGGTTTCAGTGGCATTTGCTATTAATGACTGACCATCAATCCTGGGTATTTGCTTTCCTTTTGACACAGATATGGAATCAGCATGTTAAATTTGTTTGGGATTTGTGTCCAAGAAAAGATTTTATTTAAAGTTATTTATTCACATTGTTAATAAAAAACAAATTCAGTGTGACAGCTTTGAATTTTACATCCAGATGTAAAATTTAGATCTGACCAGCAAACTTGAACACAAGGGTGTCTGTGTCAAGGGGAGATCAATCTTTCAAACATATAAGTGAGGTAAATATTTTGTTGAAGAGATCCTGCCACCACAATGCCAGTTTACAGAGCCATTTCTCGGAAATGAGCAGACCATGTAATTCTGTATCCGTTAAGATCCAAAGTACTGTATCGTATTAGGCGGCAGTGGCTGAAGCTCTGAGAGCCAGGAGTAATGGTGGATGTTAACCTGACCAATTAGCTTCTTTCTGACAGCATCTTGGAATACACTGAAGCAGAGAGCGAACAGGAGAAGAACTGTGAAACAGCCAGAGATATGAGAGACAGAGATCAGAAACAGTTCATTTGGCAGCAAACTTAGCTTATCCAAAGGATTTGGGATTTTATTTATTCTAAGCTTTCATAATATCATTTAGAACAGTTTGTTTTTAATTGGGAACTAACCTAACAGTAAATAAAATTATATATATGTGTGGGTATGTTTAAGTATATACATATACATGTGTATGTGTGTATATATGATGTATACATAGGAAAATTTTTAGTCTTACAGTTTTCTTTTTCATGTTGCAGCATTATTAACAACAGTAGCAGCTGCTTTGGACTGATCATTTATCATGAGACTGACTTTTTTCATACATCACATCATATAAATTGTTCAAAACAGCGTATGCTTGTATTATTATTTAAGTCTTTTTACAGATAAGCATTTAGACCCAGGGAGGTGTAGAAGGTGGCTTAAGGACAGCCTTACCACCACGTATGTGTCCAGGCATGCTAAGTTACTCACTCCTGTCCAACTCTTTGCAACCCCGTGGACTGCAGCCTTCCTCGGTCTTCTGTCCATAGAATTCTCCAGGCAAAAATCTGGAGTAGGTTGCCAGGCCCTCCTCCAGGGGATATTCCTGACCCAGGTATCCAACTCATGGTTTTATGTCTCCTGCACTGGCAGGTGAGTTCTTTACTGCTAGCGCCACCTGGTGAATTACCTCAATCTCAGTCTTAATCAATCTTAGCTTCTCTTCTTTACTGGACTATGGCATTATATAGATTAAGATCACATCCACTTGATCATTCATCAAATAGTTCTGCCTCTGGTCTTGGACATTATTTAGGCCAAAATCAACGTGAATTCAAGATGAAAAGAAACCTGTACTCCACCCAACGAGCCCACATTGATTTTCTATTTTAAAATTATCTCTCCAACTGAATGTTATTTTCCATGTTCTTTCTGAGGAATGTCACCCAACTCAGTAGCTTCATTTGCCATCTCTGTTTTGACAGTTATAAAACGTATGTTTCTAAGACCTTTCCCAAGCTCCAGTTTCAGATACTGTATCAGATGGAGTCCAGCCAGGAGTACAGAAAGAGTACTATTTCAAAAAGAGGAAATTTAATGTAGAAAATTAGTTCCATAGGGGGTGAAACCTAGAAGAGCAAAAATGGGAAGATATAACTCTGAGATTAATACACTCAGCAAGAAGTAATCTTTATTGAGTGTTTTTTTTTTTCAGTTTTAAGTGAAAGAATTTCAACTCAAATTAACTTAAGCAGAGGAGGGAGTGCACTTGGAACATTGACCTGAGAGGAAATTAATTTGGTTTAACTCATTGGAATCAAAGATAGGAGAGCAAGTAGCTGAGGTTTAGGAAGCAGAACTAGGTCTTAATTTCCCCAGGACACATTCATTCATTCTCGTTCATTCTCTTTCTTTCCCTCTGTCATTCCCTCACCACTTCCCCTTCTCCCTTTTTGCCTCTCTCTTCTCTAATTCCTTTCCCCCTTTCCCATGTTTGTTTGACTTTATTCCACAGACTGAATGTCTCTCCAAATATCAGAGAAGATGCCAGACATGGTCATTTTCTTCCAGCTAAACCTGTTGTTAGAAAAATAACTATTATATTTAATAACTCATATCAAGATATATCAATAATCCAATGTGAAGGACTTGCCAATTGGAACAAATATTACCAAAGAAATGGTGTTATATGGAACGGCCAGCTCTGTGTCAAAAGCCAGCTCTTGAGATAAGGAGGTGAGATAATGGAATTGGGGAAGCAAGGCTTCCTAAATGAAGGGATGGTAGCCAGGCAGAAATATTATATGTCCACACAACATTACTACTATTGTTACATTCTCTATGGAAAAACAGGGAGCCCCTGGTATTATAAATATTTCAAGCCCTGTTCTATATTGATTAATAACAATAGTCAATCTAAACTCCACCTGTTTTTATTTTTCCTTGATTTCTGTGGTTGTCCTTTCTCACTATGGCATTGACTTCTGGAGTTCTGTGTGAGGGCTATGCAGAGCTCATCATATTTCAGAAACCAAAAGCTTCTAGTGAGCTAAAATATGTATTCCAGAACTTATAAGCAAGAATTCTCATATAAAACAATCTTAGTTTCTTCATTTTCCTTATCAAAAAATAATGCATCAAATAAAGATCATTTATTGAATGCTGACTACATGCTAGATCCTCTTCTAAATTAAAAAAGACTAAAACATTCTTTTAAATTTAACATGAATCTTTTTGTAACTTTATTAGAAGATATTTCCTCATTTTTCAAACTTCTTCAAAGCTACATGTTTGTATGCATTCATATGTGGAATTCATTTATTCAGCAAATGTTTATTGAATGGTGTCAGCTGATGGTGATTGTTATTAAGTGAGCAAATACTTATTACAAAGGCACCATCTGGGATAGTTATCAAGGTGTTCGACTTTTATTCAGCACCTAATGACAGTATATACATTCTAATTGTCTCAGAACAGTAAGAAGACAGGTTTTAAATTGATTATAAAACCTCAGCACATCTAATTGTTAAATCCCCCAATATTTTACATCCCACAGATATAAATATTATTAACTTTCTGTCATTCTGAAAAACTGTAAGCATGAGGATTATTTTTTTTCTTTCTTTTTTTGCCTCTGAAGGTAGCTTACTTCTTACTTTATTTTTGTACAGTTTTCCTCCATAATTCATGTTAACCACATTCCTTAAATGTCAGGTTCATTTTTTCCTTATATCTTGTATTTTGAGTTGCTGACAAATAAAGGTGTAGGCTGTTAAGGAAAAGGCATTAACTCTCGAACTAACAGTGCTTCTATAGTCATGCCAGCTGCCCATCAGGAGTTCATTAGTGGGTGTGGTTCCGGGTCTGAATCACTCACCTGGTTGCTTTTGTTTCCTAAATCATCTTGTTACAGGCACAGCTTTATTCTTTTGTTAGGTTTCATTTAATTCTTCTTTAATTTATTCATCTATGAAATAAAAACAAAAGGGGCTATTACTGGTGTCATCCCAGGGCTACTTAAGTATGAATAAGTATAGCTAATGCTAAATTTCTAAATTAAAAGAATAATGGCACTTAAATTATTTCTGCCTTTTCTGTTTAATGGCTTATAAGTGGCAAGGAGTTCTTGCAAGTGGAGAATTTTACATTTGGAGTTAAAGGGACTGCATAAAGTTTGAGTCATCTTGAGATTTTTCGTCCAGTTGAGGGGTAGAGTCTGTGAAGGGATGAGGTTTTTAATTCTAGTTTCCAGAAATTGAGATTTTTCAAAGTGACAGTATTGATAAAATTTGTTTTTTTCCCTCTATCAGCATGTCTGTTGGAAATTACCAGGGAGTCTAGATCCCACTGGGTGGTTATGAAAAATCTGTCAAATTGGTTAGACTGTTCAGTAATATAATTACATTAGTTAACTAAATTGCTTCCTTAATGAGGGTGTATTAACATTGAGTTTTAAAGTGATAGCCTGAAGATTTTTAGATTTATGTAGATGAGGAGATTTGACAAATGAAAATAAGTAGAAGAAAGTAAGAATTTTTTGCTAAGCAGTTATAAAATATCTTTGTTTGTGTGAGGTTCTTATGATAACTCCCTGAGAGGTCTAAGCTCTTCAGCTCATATGACAACACATATTCTTTACCCAAGGTCATGATTTGAAAGGATGGGAGGTAATATGTGGCCTGCCTTCCTCTCAGTCTCCAAGTCCTTTTAGCTGCCTACAGCTTGGTTCAATTCCTCACTAGTCTTATCTCCAGGTAAAGAAACTGAAAGAATCTTCGGTTACGGGTTCATCAGGAAGTCAGCCTACTGCTACCTCTTCTTTAATTACAGACTCCAGGCAGGACTTTTCTTCATTGTTTAGGTCTCAGCTTCTGGTTTATGCTTCAGTGTCAGTTTCGGGGCACCTGGATTATTCTCATGCGTCTATATCCATGGTGTGGTGCCTTGCCGGATCTAATTCCTTGAGAACTGTGATCCTGTCACCCAAGTCTGTAGCCCGTGTGGCAACAGTGCTGATTAATACTCCACGCTATCTCAGCATCCATCCCCTCAGCCAGGTGGCCTGCTTTACTGTTTTCTGCTGACTTCTCTGATGCTCTGTGCTTCCTTCCTGATGGTTCTATTGGGCTCTGGGCAGCTGCCTGTCGACCTGCCTGGACTTCTTGCACTGCCTGCAGTGGGAGCCCCCTCTGATCATCTCTTGCCTGTTCAGTTCAGTTCAGTTCAGTCTCTCAGTCGTGTCCGACCCTTTGCGACCCCATGAATCGCAGCACGGCAGGCCCCCTTGTCCATCACTATCTCCCGGAGTTCACTCAGACTCATGTCCATCGAGTCCGTGATGCCATCCAGCCATCTCATCCTGGGTCGTCCCCCTCTAGCTCTCTAAGTTCTAGCCACACCTAGTGAGCCCTATTTAAATGATAGCTGTAGCACTGACAACAGAAGCCTACCTGTTCTTTAGCCATTTTGCCTCTAGCTTTTACTATTGTATTTTTTTTTTTTTACAACTTTGGAAACATTTCATACAAAGGTGGAGAGCACTAAACAAGAGATCAATGACAGTCTTGTCTGGCTGGGACAACCCATCTCCTTTCATAAGTTGTTAGAATTTACCCAGATGACTGTGATAACATGAGTGATATATTACACTTATCTAGCCCTCACTATATGCCTGATTTTTTTCTAAGTACTTTTTGGGTATTAATATCCATACAGTAGATTTCAAAATCTACCATCAACAGAAGGGAGGCAACATCACATTAAAGTGCAATAGGACAGTCCAAGCTTTTAGATTTCTCTGAGCTGTATGTCATTTGAGTGTATCCTCACATCTCAGCATTGCCAGCATTCAGCTTTGGGAGAAAAAGTAAATGTTACAATTGTACAAATTCTATGAGTAAATATGAAGAAAGGAATGTGTACAGCTCTACCTAATTCTATCAACAGTACTGAGATGAAAGTGAAATGTCCAAATATAAAAGGTTACCTAGGATGTTAGTAGATGGTAACACCCATGGGTTAAAACAGGAAAACAAAACCCAGGATATTAGAGAGTTGTAAACATAAATACCTCTCCTGTCAGGGTAAAAAAGAGGGAGACAAATGCAGTCCAATATAATGAGATACTTATAATATTCTTACATGTTAAACTGATCATATTTTATTCTCATTTATTTTCTTTGTTATTTTCAAAAGGATTCTAACAATGTGTACTGATGTGTTAGTAATGAATATGAAAAAAATAATGGGAATGTTTATAATAGCTCAACCCTCATGGAAACGACAGTCTGTTGGATGATGTGGATGAGGAAGCAGGCAGTTACAATGCGGAATGGCAAGTGCAATAGCACAAATTGGACTTTGTATTCAGACAATCCTGGGTTCAAATCCCAGCTCCACCACATACTAACAGGGTTACTTTGGACAAATTATTTATTCTCTATTGACCTCAGTTTCTTTGTCTATGAGCTTCCCTGGTGGCTCAGACGGTAAAGCGTCTGCCTACAATGCAGGAGACCTGGGTTCAATCCCTGGGTTGGGAAGATCTCCTGGAGAAGGAAATGGCAACCCACTCCAGTACTCTTGCCTGGAAAATCCCATGGATGGAGGAACCTGGTAGGCCACAGTCCGTGGGGTTGTCAAGAGTCAGACACGACTGAGTGACTTCACTTTCTTTCTTTCTTTGTTTATAAAATGGACATGATAATTGTACCTGACAGTTGTGTGGGCTATATTAAGTTCAAGTCTAATACATTGTACTCAAGATATACTGATATCTCCACTTCAAGTGGCACTTAGGGCAGGGATATTAGTTGGGAAATTATGTAATATAGTCTCTTATATAGAATTATAAAATCCAAAAATCTTTGAAAAATGGAAAATTTGGGGAAATATATTATGGCAACTTCACAGAAAGAACTACAAGAGGAGGAGGAAGAGGAAAAATCAGCTTTGACATATTGAGTCTGCAGACCTTTGAACCATGACATCCAAATTTCCAGTTAGGTTTTGGATATAGGGATTTGTGATGTATGGTATATATGGGATTGGACAAATTCAAGTGGGAATGATCAACATGATTCATTGTATCTAGAACTATGAGAGTAGGTGACATCATGTAGAGTGTTGAGAGACAGGAGAGGACAGAATCCAACCACTCATTGATCTTTCTATCCATGCATCCATCCTAAATTTGTCAGGCATCTTTTCATTAATTTATTGACCCACCATGAAGCACTAGAGATATAAAACTCAGCACACTGATCAGCACTCTGTTCTCCCATAGGATTTTAACTAAAATACAGGTTCAGCTCACCCAAGACAGATGTTTGTCTCTTTCATAAGATTATGAGTAAATACTTTAAGGAATGTGGGTTCTTTCAGTCTCTTTACCATCTCATAACCCTAGGTTACAGACTTCATGCATATGGCATAAGATAGTTGACTTTATATCCACATGTCCACATTCTAATCTGGGGATGGAGAAAGATAGGAAATGGTATAACTTGGAAGTTTACCATATCACTTTCACTCATATCCTAATAGCCAGGAAAAAAAAAATCACACTTTGTCTTATTTAGTTTTCAAGGGGATTCAAAATGGAGTCATATTTTACATGGCCATAAGACCAGCCACACAATTTATGGAGGAAAGGAGAAGACATATGTTGAAGAACTGTAATTCTTCACATACAGAGTGTATGTCCCGGTTGGAGTTACAGTCAAGTGAATTGACAATTACCATAAATTATGAAGGTTACAACTGTAGGATGTAATGGGTATTCTTAGGTTTTCCACTGTAGAGGAAGGTCTCTGCTCCCAAAATGGCCCCTGGAGAGTTTCCTGTATCAATGTTTTCTGTCCTTTATTCTTTATATTTATCATTTCTTCAGAGCAACTACATTTTGAAGAAAAATATCAATAATTAATTCATCCTAAAATGTTTATTACTAATCACTTTCCCCCTTCCCCTTGTCTTTATAATTCTAGAATGTCTTTATGTATTTAACTGGTGGGTTTATAGGCTGACCTGGAAAGATATTTTCAGACAGATCTAGCTAATCTGAAAATCAAGTTTATTATTAAGATTTGAAGCTTCCAAGAAAGAACTGATTGAAATGTTACTAAAACTAATCCATCAGTCATATGGATGTGCACTGATAAAGACAAAAAAAAATTGCACTAATTTCCTGATCATTAAAATAATCTTGTAGTGAAGGTGGTATAATACCTTGGAAGAAAGTAGAATACAATTTCTAGGCAAGCAAGTCCCTAGAACTAATTGCTTATTCTTAGCTCATCATGGAGCTGGGCATCTTGACAACAAATATTTCTATCAGATTGGTTTAATTTTGAAGAACGAAAACTCATGAGTTACTTAAGATTACCTTTCTTCAAACTAAACAGATCAAGCCTTGGTAAAATGATTCTAGAAAGAGAATCTATTAGGTGTAGAAACATAGGGAGCTTCCTGGTGTTTCTCAACAAAGGTGTCTCTGGGCTTGATAAACTATGGGAAAGCCTTGGGAAATTTGAGATTAACAATAACACTATAAATGCAGATTATCTCATTAAGAAAGATAATTTGATTTTTGTCTCACTGTATCTACCTAGTTATTTTGCCATCTTGTATTCATTAAGGATTTTTATGAGTTGTAATTTTCCCTGCTGAATTAAATTGTTTCTCTGCACATTTTTAAAAATTTCTGAGTCATTTTTTCAAGCATTTAAGCTTAATAATTTTGTCTGTCCCTAGGAGTAAGACTATCATTATAGCACTGAAAATAACAGATTATATATTTAATTGCCAGTCATTTAAGCTTTTTTTTCCTTTTAAGTGATATTTTATGAAATACTATATAAATTCAGAACATCAGCATTATGACTCATTTAAATTTGACAGCTTTTGGTAATTTCTCAGTATATGTTATCTGTATATGATATTGAGTATTTATTGCTTCTTAACAATCACATTCAAGACCTTACCTACATATTTTAATAGCATACTTTCCATCTTCTCACAATATTATTTTCATTCAATTAGAATATTTTTTCAACAGTAATTTCATTGTTGAAGTTCTGAAGTCAGTACTGCTTGACATCCAGCTATGTGACACTAGGCAAATTATGGAAATTTTTCCAGCCTCAGTTTCCTCATTTGTAAAGAATGATACTCTTGCATAATTTACAGGGTTGTGGCTTTAAATGAAGTAGTCCTAATAATCCTTATCAAGTACATAGAGAAGTATCTGGTATGTAATAAAACAAATAAATAAAAACTATTATTACTAATACTGTGATTACAGAAAATAAGAGAACATATTCAGTATTCTTCTCCTAATAGAGTTTTAGCTATTATTTTTAATATTCAATGAGTAGTATAAAGAGGAGAGAAGTAACTTACTTAGAAAAAAAATACTTAAACTTCTAGAAAACCATTAGAATATTACAGATAACTTAATATAAGGGAAATTAATTATGAGCTGTATTGTTTAGAAAGAACACAATCAACCATTAAAATAATTCAAAAATTTGAGTAAGGTTAATTACCTTACTTTTGCCAACACATTTTTAAATTAAGGATTTTTAATCCTTTCAAAAACATGTTCAAAACATATTTGTTTAATTTAATACTGTGTAGTGGACCCTCAACTCCTGTACAATGAGTAAAAACCACTATATTATATCTTAAATTGAAAGCTCACCACAGCCACTATTGACTTCAGCTGCTAAAATTAGAGTCTGCTATTTTCAATTTTCTCCCTGTTATATTAGAATTTGCCTTGTTCTGAAACCAGTAAGAGGCTTTTTACTTACTTTCTACTGTAGGGAAGGATTTCAGTTGGTTCCATGGCTTTTAGTGAAGTATTACTTTATTTTTCAGCAAACAATGCAGACTTGTGGGAATCATCCCATAATTTAACTGCAGGAAAATCTAAGACCTGGGAATGTCACACATACACAAACATTTTACAAGGTTGTGCTGATCTTCATAAAAAGAGTGAAATTCTACTAGTTTAATACCTTGTAAGTATTCTGCTTTGGAGGTTTTCTCCAACCAAGAGAGAAGGCTTTCCAATTCATTGTAATATTTCCTAAATGGTGTATATGTATATATTAACATAAATACATGTTTAAAAAGTTTGCATGTGTATGTATGAATGTGTACAATTAGGACTTTATGTCCATGGAATTTATTTCTTTGTTTGAATCACACTGATTCATATGTAGCCATAAAATCTACAACACATTTTTAAGTGAGTTCTCTTGGCCGTAATTTTCTCTTGGAAGAGCTAAAGCTTATATCTTGAAAGGGGTTATCAGAAGGACTAACTGAGGTAACAGGTATAAAATACCTAGTTAGTGCTTGAGTGAGTAGGTGCTTAATAATGGCTTGATTTCTTCCCTTCCACCTTTCCTATGCCTTTACTTTTACAAAACTTCTGGCACAAATCATGCTTTAATTACTGTGGGGTTGCTTCTTTCATTTCTAAAATCACCATGTAATTTATTCTCACTTTTAATCAAAAGCAGACAAGTAAATTTCATAATACTGTTTCAGAGATTTTCCACTTGTGAACATGATGAGCTGCCCTAAAGATAACTTCCCTGGTGTTGCAGTGGTTAAGAATCTGCCTTGCAATGCAGGGAACGTGGGTTCAATCCCTGGTTGGGAGACTAAGATCCCACATGCAGCAAAGCAACAAAACCAGCCTGCTGCAACTATGAAAGCCCATGTAGCCTAACTAGAGAGTCCATGTGCCTCAACAAAATATCCTGCGTGACCCATTGAAGACCTGATGCAGTTAAATACATAAATGTTTTGGGCTTCCCTGATAGCTCAGTTGGTAAAGAATCCTCCTGCAATGCAGGAGACACCTGTTCAATTCCTGGGTCAGGAAGATTCCCTGCAGAAGGGATAGGCTACCCCCTGCAGTGTTCTTGGACTTCCCTTGTGGCTCAGCTGGTAAAGAATCCACCTGCAATGTGGGAGACCTGGGTTTGATCCCTGGATTGGGAAGGTTCTCTGGAGAAGGGAAAGACTACCCACCCCAGTATTCTGTCCTGGAGAATTCTATGGACTGTATAGTCCATGGGGTTGCCAAGAGTCAGACAGGACTGAGCTACTTTCACTTTCACCCTAAAGATAGGCATTAATATCAATATAAAAAGGAAATTATGAAGTGAACATATTTTTTATTGCATTTATGAAAATAGTGTAGATATCATGTATATTAATGGATGAAAGTTTTGCTAAAATAACAAATAACTTCATGGTGTTTCCTCTTTGGACACTGATGAAGATGGGCTACAACTTTTACTTACTACCATTGAGAGGGTAACAGGCAGGAAGGCCAGGGGTCTCCAAATGGAGGAAATAGCCTGCAAGTGTCAGACATTTTATCTCTCTTAAGGGGCAGGAGGAAACAAACTAGCGATATTTTTTCCTTCTCTATACAAATTTAAAAGGAGGTTTCTCTTAAAATTCTGTGTTGCCATGACACCTGGTTTCACCTGAAGTTAACCAATGCCTTTTTCTTATGGAAATGTTTATCTTAAGCTATGCTAATGTACCCCATTTACCCCAAACTCTGTCTTCAAGTGGGTTCTGCCTTTTGGGCTCAGAACCTACTTGACAAACCAGCATGTTATACTCCGATATTCTTCCTCTAATCTATGTAAATGACACTATTTGTATGGTGCTCTGCCCATCTTCAAGATTCAAGTTAATCCTTTTATGGCCCCAGATAAACCATTTGGAGCCAAGATTATCCCAAAATACATCTTAAGGGTGAGGGGCCTGGTGCCATTCTAAGTTTTGAGACATTCCTCTTTTGCATTAACAGACTGCTGGTGACTATATAACATCCAGCTAAAGACTAGCAGGGGGTACTCTTTCTGCCCCCTTCTGATGCCTATGTCAGAAGATTTCTCTATCTCCTATATATTTTAATAAAACTTTATTACACGAAAGCTCTGAGCGGTCAAGCCTCGTCTCTGGCCCTGGATTGAATTCTTCTCCTCCAGGGGCCAAGAATCCCGGCATCATAATTCAACAACAACCTTTCACCATCATGTGGAGACCTTTATGTTGTGCTTCTCTCTTTGCTAAGTTGTCATGTTCATTTATCTCCATTGGCATCTCTGGTATGGTAAGATGGTCTTAGTTACAATCCCTATGCTCATCAAAAATATGAAGACTTTATTGCATGTCTCAACTCTGTTGGCTGTCAGGCCCTGTAGATTTTTCCTTGTCTTCCAAGACTTTTTGCTTTGTACTTAATGTTTGGAATTATTAGTAGCTAACGCTGATGAAATTGGTCTAGAGCTTAAAATTGGTTTCACCTAGTGGAAGAAACACAAGCTGGAATCAAGATTGCCGGGAGAAATATCAATTACCTCAGATATGCAGATGATACCACCCTTATGGCAGAAAGTGAAGAGGAGCTAAAAAGCCTCTTGATGAAAATGAAAGAGGAGAGTGAAAAAGTTGGCCTAAAGCTCAACATTCAGAAAACGAAGATCATGGCATCCGGTCCCATCACTTCATGGGAAATAGATAGGGAAACTGTAGAAACAGTGTCAGACTTTATTTTTGGGGGCTCCAAAATCACTGCAGATGGTGACTGCAGCCATGAAATTAAAAGACACTTACTCCTTGGAAGAAAAGTTATGACCAACCTAGATAGTATATTCAAAAGCAGAGACATTACTTTGCCAACTAAGGTCCGTCTAGTCAAGGCTATGGTTTTTCCTGTGGTCATGTATGGATGTGAGTTGGACTGTGAAGAAGGCTGAGCGCCGAAGAATTGATGCTTTTGAACTGTGGTGTTGGAGGAGACTCTTGAGAGTCCCTTGGACTACAAGGAGATCCAACCAGTCCATTCTGAAGGAGATCAGCCCTGGGATTTCTTTGGAAGGACTGATTTTGAAGCTGAAACTCCAGTACTTTGGCCACCTCATGCGAAGAGTTGACTCATTGGAAAAGTCTCTGATGCTGGGAGGGATTGGAGGCAGGAGGAGAAAGGGACGACAGAGGATGAGATGGCTGGATGGCATCACTGACTCGATGGACATGAGTTTGAGTGAACTCTGGGAGTTGGTGATGGACAGGGAGGACTGGCGTGCTACGATTCATGGGGTTGCAAAGAGTCGGACACGACTGAGCAATTGAACTGAACTGAGGCATGGCTACTGATATGCAAAACTTTAGTTTGCTTTGAGGCTTTTGTTATATTGAATCCCATAGTTGGTCTGCTGAATTGTTGGAGGGCAGACAAATATATGCTTAAAATCTTTGTAATAATAAACTTTATAGTTGGACATTTCTGGGAAATCTCCTCCAGGCCAATAACAGGTCTGGGACTAAAAGTTGGACATAGCAGAGATGTCTGTAGCTAGAGTCATCTTCATCCAGCATTGCCATGACATCTGAAACAGGTCTTCTATGTGAGGAAGCAGTTCACATAATTCCACCATATCTGACTTACCATTTTATTTAGAAGGAACCTCAGTTAAAACCAGCAAACATAAAGTGTAGTTTGTCCAATAGGAAGTTTTTCTGGGCTGAATATAAAATTTTCTCCTTATAGTATTGAAAATCTGCTATCTGTCCCACATCCATATTGCTTTTACACGTGTGTGTGCTTAACTGCTCAGTCATGTCTGACTCTTTGTGACCCCATGGTCTGCAGTTCTCCAGGTTCCTCTGTCCATTGGGATTCTCCAGGCAAGAGAATCTCTTTCCATGGAGTCAGTTGCCATGCCCTCCTCTAGGGCATCTTCCCAACCCAGGGATTAACCCAGGTCTCCAGCACTGCAGGCAGGTTCTTTCCTGCATGAGCCACCAGGGAAGCCCAAGACGGGAGTGGGTAGCCTATCCTTCTGGAGTGGATCTTCCCAGCCAAGGAATTGAACTGAAGTCTCCTGCATTGCAGGTGGATTCTTTACCAGCTGAGCTACCAGAGAAGCCCATTGCTTTTATATTCCATTTCATTTATTGGCTTTTGGCTCTATCTTTTAAATTTTTATTTTATTGTGGTAAGAACACATAACACAAAATCTACCCTCTTAATAGCTTTTTAAGAATACAGTACAATATTGTTAACCACAGACACAGTGTTGTACAGCCGATCTTTAGAATTTGTCTTGCATTACTGAAACTTGATCTTCAGTAGCAGCTCCACATGTTCTGTGCCCCATCCCTGGCAAGCATCATTCTATTCTCTGCTTCTATGAGTTTGACTATTTTGGATAATTTATATAAGTGTAATCAGACAGTATTGATCCTTTTGTGACTGGTTTATTTCACTCAGCAGATTGTCCTCCAGGTTCAGCCTTATTGTTGTAAATGGCAAGATTTCCTTCTTTCTATGGCTGAATAATATATCTTTGTTGATGCCACATTTTGTTTATTGATTCATCCTTTAATGGACATTTAGGTTGTTTTCACATCTTGGCTACTCTGAATAATGCTACAGTGAACATGGGAGTGCTAATATATCTTTGAGATTCTGATTTCAAATCAGACTATTATTTAAAAAAAAAGACCAGTGTTTTCAAGGATATGCAGAAATTGGAATCATTTTACGCTGTGGATGGAATTATAAAATGATGTATTTACTTCAGAAAACAATGTGGAGATTCCTAAAAAATTATAAATAGAATTACCATATGATCTAGCAATCCTTTGTCCTTTTCACTGGATAACAGCACATTCATTTCAGTATATAACCATGTTGCTAGGCATGAGCATGTCATAAAGCTTGGCCAAGCTCATGGTCCTTTCGTTCAGCTGCAGGGAGACACATTAGAGCTAATGAGAGAACTTCCTGGATGTCTTTTCAATTATTCTTTGAATAGAGAAGCTCTCTTTCCATGGTTGTGTCTTATACAGTAAAATGAAATTCTATGGTCATTGACCATTATCTTTACCAACTTGCCATTAGTAGGAGAGAGTTTGTCTGAGAATGGAGTGAACAGAGGAGAAAGCAAGATGTATGTGAATCTGTGGATTTTCCCATGCCTGGTATTTTCACATCTAATTAAGTGTCCTAATGTTCATTTTAGTTGGGAGTGGCATCTTATTATATCGGTGTGCCATAATTTATCAATTGCTTATTATTTAATATATTGTCTGAGAATAACCATCATGTGTATAAGTGTTCGGTACTTTCAAAAGATAGACGGGTGGCACTGGTTATTCAAAGTATGTAAAAATTTTCTAAGACTCTTCGTATGGTAGGCAGTGCATTTACTGTGGACTTCCCAGGTAGCTCATGGTAAATAATCCATCTGCAATGCAGGAGACATGGGTTCGATTGCTGTGTTGGGAAGATCCTCTGGAGGAGGAAATGGCCACCCAGTCCAGCAATCTTCCCCGGGAAATCCTGTGATCAGAGAAGCCTCATGGGCTATAGTTCATGGGGCCGCAGAGTCCAACACAACTGATCGTGCATGCACAGTACATTTACTATGTTGGTTTTTGCTCGGGCATTCTGTTTTAGGATTTTGATGTATGTTCCCTGGTCAGAATGTTGACAAACATAGGTTGAATGAATTTTTTTCTTATAAATGTTAAGAAATAGGAATTGATTTTAATGTGGTGTTAAATAATCCAAACAGATGATGTGTTGCCCAGCCATGTGGGCTAAGTGGGATCTTCAGGCATCTCTGTCTTGTGTGATAGGCTTTTGTGCTTTAGAAAGCTCTCAGCACAGTGGACAACCTGAGCATGTTTATATAGCGTATATTACGAGTTATAGGCCCTTGAGAGTGAAAAAGCTGGCTAGCCTTGTCTGAGTCTACCAGCCTGTCTGACTCCACCCTCTTGATCACTGCGCTCCTTTTCCCCTAAGAGTGGATTGTGTGTGTGTGCGTGTGTGTGCGTGCATGTGTGCACATGTGCTCAGTCCTGTCAGACTCTGTGACCGCATGGACTGTAGCCCACCAGGCTCCTCTGTCCATGGGATTTCCCAGGCAAGTATACTGGAGTGGTTTGGCGTTTCCTTCTTCAGAGGATCTTCCTGAGCCAGGGATTGAAACTGTGTCTCTTGTGTCTCCTGCGTTGGAAAGTAGATTCTTTACCACTGTGCTGCCTGGGAAGCCCAAGAGTAGAGAGGGGATGTCAATAAAGCTCAAGGTACATGTGACCACCACCTTTCCCAACACATATGCTCATAGTGTGATGAGAGTTAGGACTACCTGCTGTCATCTTGAGTTTCACTAACCTGGCTCTCAGGGAGGCCTCCCTATGACTCTTTCATTTCTTCCCCTCAGCCACTCCCCTTTCCAAGTTCATAGCTCTTGCCTCTCTGTCACCTCCTCACATCCTGAACTATTCCCTTGCAAAGCCAACCAACTTCTAGTTGAAGAGGCAATGCTAATTGCATTTATATAAGAGTGGAAAATGGGCTCATTATTGTTGATACCATCTAATTGCAAAAAATATAAAAATGAATGTTTTAGTAGAGGAAATTACAATAACTTTGCAAAAAAATAAAAATGGAAAGAAAAGAAATCTCGTTCTTACCATAGCTGTTCCATGTACTATCTGTAAGATCTTTGTTGAATTACTTAATACTTATCGAGTCTTTGTCAGCTTTTGCAATGAAGGAGACCAGCAGAGAAGAAGCTTCTTTCAGATACCTAGAAAGGGTATTGATTTTCCAATAGCAAATACATCAGATTATTGCTGTTCTTTACATGCCCTGAGGCCCATGAGTAGGCAGGGAAAAAGAAACATCAGTGCAGAAGGGATTCCAGAATACAGAGAAAAGTCTGAACAGCCCAAGGTGACAATCCTAACAAAATAGAGATGCTGGAATAGAAGTACTCTTTTCGTTATATTCCTCTGTATTTTCATTACTACCTCTTTCTCTGCCTGAGGATTTAAGTAAAATCATATAGACAAAAACCCAAAAAAGTCCTGAAATTTAAAAAATATAAATTAAAATATTCAGGAGATAAATTGAAGAAGATGGCCAGTTTGATATCATAATTAATGGCCAGCATGACATGTGGAATAAATAACTTACAACTCTTAACAAAAATATAAAATGTTGAGAATTAGGAAGCTAAATAAAACAAACATGAAGGGTAGATTAGGAGACCTAATGTGTACATTTAAGTCTGAATTTGGCAATAAGGAGTTCATGATCTGAGCCACCGTCAGCTCCCGGTCTTGTTTTTGCTGACTGTATAGAGTTTCTCCACCTTTGGCTGCAAAGAATATAATCAATCTGATTTTGGTGTTGACTATCTGATGATGTCCATGTGTAGAGTCTTCTTTTGTGTTGTTGGAAGAGGGTGTTTGCTATGACCAGTGCATTTTCTTGGCAACACTCTATTAGCTTTTTCCCTGTTTCATTATGTACTCCAAGGCCAAATTTGCCTGTTACTCCAGGTATTTCTTGACTTCCTACTTTTGCATTCCAGTCCCCTATAATGAAAAGGACATCTTTTGGGGGTGTTAGTTCTAGAAGGTCTTGTAGGTCTTCATAGAATCATTCAACTTCAGCTTCTTCAGCATTACTGGTCAGGGCATAGACTTGGATTACTGTGATATTGAATGGTTTGCTTGGAAATGAACAGAGATCATTCTGTCGTTTTTGAGATTGCATCCAAGTATTGCATTTCGGACTCCTTTGGAGACTATGAAAGAAGGTAGGGGAAACCACTAGACCATTCAGGTATGACCTAAGTCAAATCTCTTATGATTATACAGTGGATGTGAAAAATAGATTTAAGGGACTAGATCTGATAGACAGAGTGCCTGATGAACTATGGATGGAGGTTCATGACATTTTACAGGAAACAGAGATCAAGACCATCCCCACGTAAAAGAAATGCAAAAAAGCAAAGTGACTGTCTCAGGAGGCCTTACAAATAGCTGTGAAAAGAAGAGAGGTGAAAAGCAAAGGAGAAAAGGAAAGATATACCCATTTGAATGCAGAGTTCCAAAGAATAGCAAGAAGATAAGAAAGCCTTTCTCAGTGATCAATGTGAAGAAATAGAGGAAAACAATGCAATGGGAAAGACTTGAGATCTCTTCAAGAAAATCAGAGATACCAAGGGGACATTTCATGCAAAGATGGGCTCAATAAAGGACAGAACTGCTATGGGCCTAACAGAAGCAGAAGATATTAAGAAGAGGTGGAAGTATACACAGAACTATACAAAAAAGATCTTCACAACCCAAATAATCATGATGGTGTGATCACTCACCTAGAGTCAGACATCCTGGAATGTGAAGTCAAGTGGGCATTAAGAAGCATCACTATGAACAAAGCTAGTGGAGATGATGTAATTCCAGTTGAGCTATTTCAAATCCTAAAAGACGATGCTGTGAAAGTGTTGCACTCAATATGTCAGCAAATTTGGAAAACTCAGCAGTGGCCACAGGACTGGAAAAGGTCACTTTTCATTCCAATCCCAAAGAAAGGCAATGCCAAAGAACGCTCAAACTGCTGCACAATTGCACTCATCTCACACGCTAGTAAAGTAATACTCAAAATTCTCCAAGCCAGGCTTTAGCAGTACGTGAACCGTGAACTTCCAGATGTTCAAGCTGGTTTTAGAAAAGGCAGAGGAACCAGAGACCAAATTGCCAACATTCGTTGGATCATGGAAAAAGCAAGAGAGTTCCAGAAAAACATCTATTTCTGCTTTATTGACTATGCCAAAGCCTTTGACTGTGTGGATCACAACAAGTAGAAAATTCTGAGAGAGATTGGAATACCAGACCACCTGACCTGCCTCTTGAGAAATCTGCATGCAGGTCAGGAAGCAACAGTTAGAACTAGACATGGAACAACAGACTGGTTCCAAATAGGAAAAGGAGTGCATCAGGCTATATATTGTCACCTTGCTTATTTAACTTATATGCAGAGTACATCTTGTGAAACGCTGGGCTGGAGGAAGCACAAGCTGGAATCAAGATTGCTGGGAGGAATATCAATAACCTCAGATATGCAGATGACATCACCCTTATGGTAGAAATCAAAGTAAAACTAAAGAATCTCGTGATGAAAGTGAAAGAGGAGAGTGAAAAAGTTGGCCTAAAGTTCAACATTCAGTAAACTAAGATCATGGCATCCGGTCCGATCTTTTATGGCAAATAGATATGGAAACAGTGGCAAACTTTATTTTGGGGGGCTTCAAAATAACTGCAGATGGTGATTGCAGCCATGAAATTAGATGCTTACTTCTTGGAAGGAAAGTTATCACCAATGTAGACAGCATATTAAAAAGCAGAGACATTACTTTGCCAACAAAGGTTCATCTAGTCAAGGCTATGGTTTTTCCACTGGTTATGTATGGATGTGAGAGTTGGGCTCTGAAGAAAGCTGAGCACTGAAGAATTGATGCTTTTGAACTGTGGTGTTGGAGAAGACTCTTGAGAGTCCCTTGGACTGCAAGGAGATCCAACCAGTGAGTCCTAAAGGAAATCAGTCCTGAATATTCATTGGAAGGACTGATGTTGAAGCTGAAATGCCAATACTCTGGCCACCTGATACAAAGAGCTGACTCATTTGAAAAGACCCTGATGCTGGGAAAGATTGAAGGCAGGAGGAGAAGGGGACAACAGAGGACAAGATGGTTGGGTGGCATCACCAACTCAATGGACATGAGTTTAAGTAAACTCCAGAAGTTGGTGATGGACAGGGAAGCCTGGCGTGCTGCAGTCCATGGGTTTGCAAAGAGCTGGACACAACTGAGTGACTGGACTGAACTGAATGTGTAAATATTAGGAGTCATAGAAAAGAAAAAAAATTTAGATGTAAGGGAATCAATAATTTTTTGAAATAGTAGAGTTTTGTTTTGTTTTTGGCTGCATGTGTAATTGTAGTTCCCTGACCAGGGATGGAAATAGGTGCCCCAATCACTGGACAGCCAGGAAAGTCCCTGATTTGAATTCTTGAGTCTGTAGATTTAAAATCCCATTTCTGGGTGTATATCCAAAGGAAACAAAATCACTGTTCTTAACAGATAACTGCATTCCATGTTAATTTCAGTATTATTCACAATAGCCAAGATAGGAAACAACCTAAGAATCTATTGATGGATGAATGAGAAAAGAAAATGTGGTATATACATACAATGCAATATTATTCAGAGATAAAAAAAGAAGGAAAGCCTGCAATTTGTGATAATATGAATGAACGTGAAGGACATTATGTTAGAGTGAAATAAGGTGGACACAGAAAGATACATATTGCATATCTTACATGTGGAGTCTAAAAATATCAAACCCATAGAATCAGATAGTACAAGAGTAGTTAACAGGAGTCTAGGCTTCCCTGGTGGCTGAGACTGTAAAGCATCTGCCTGATCCTCTGGAGAAAGAAATGGCAACCCATTCCAGTACTCTTGCTGGGAAAATCCTGTTGACAGAGGAGCCTGGTAGGCTACTATCCATAGGGTCGCAAAGAGTTAGACATGACTGAGTGACTTTACTTACTTACTTAGGGAACAGGGCCTGGATAAAATGGGGGGATGTTGATCAAAGGGTTCAAGGTTATAGATATATAATGAATATGTTCTGGAGATCTAATATAGAGCATGATGACTATGGTTATTAATAGTCTACTGCATAATTGAAATTTGGTATAAGAGTAGATCTTAAATATTCTCACTACACACACAAAAAGAGGTAACAGAGGTAATAGAAGTGCTAATTAGCTTGATTGTGGTACACATTGCACAATGTATATGTATACAAAAACATCATGTTGTAACCTTTAATATGTCCAATTTTATTTGGCAATTGTATGTCAATAAAGCTAGAGGAAAATCTTCACAAATTTTAGATATGATCGAGGAAAAAAGACACAAACCTCAGTAAATTCTGATAAAATTCCTGAACTTTAATGCTTAGGATAAATTATACAATCTTGTAGGCTGAAAGAATATATTTACAAAATGAGAAACGGCCGTAGAGATTTCAATCTTCATCTTCAATATTGAAGTTTGAAAGACTATTATAAGCTACAGAGATAAAAGCACTGTAGTACAGGACTTTAATACCCACTTAAGATATAACTGATCTCTTAGGTTCATGGTGAATAGGATAAAGTGTTATGAATATTCAATAATTCTAGACTGTATCACTTATGTATGTGTTTCATGGGGGATAATTGCTTGAGCATGTACTCCAACAAAATATAATATGTCAGACCTTCAAATAGGAAAAGAAGGAGATGAGAATACACAATGGTGAGTAACCAAATTTATCTGTCTTTCCATCTATCTATTATCTGTTTATGTACCTAAACAGATGATATCTATTTATCATCTACCTCTATGTATACTTAATAGGATGAAGGGATGTGTGTTATTTCAATGCTAGATATTGATTATTGAAAAGGAAAATGCATCAAAAGAAAGTTATGATATTTACTATAATGAGTAAGCTAAATGTGAGAGTTTTGTAATGAGTTCAGGGCTTTGGGAGATGATCAAGAAAAAATGAATGACCATCATGTGGCAGAAGCACACAGCAAGCTCTGTATGGGTGGCAGTTGGACTGATTTACAGGTAAGGGAATATCCCTCAGAGCAGGAGGTCTTCTGAGACGATGGTGCAGGGCAACACCCGGAAGGGGAAGAGGGCAAGGGACCCTCTGTGGGAGAGGGGAGTTATAATGTGTGGGTGATATCACCAGGGAGGTTGGCAGAGGGTTTCTGGGTCAGAGAACCCCACTGGGAAGCAGCAGTTCGGAGTCTTTCCTAGACCCCAAGGTTTGTCTTATCTTTGGCTAGCAGATGTTGGTTGTAGTGTCATGGAGTATGCACCACAGGCATGCTGTGAATGACTAAAAGTCTGCATATTTGGTTTACATTTAAAACAATTTGTTGTGTAAAAATTTGAGTTCGGGCATTGGTAGACTTTTGCGCTAACAGTACTAGCCTGCTGTGCAAAAGTAAATAATCTAGCACCAATACACTGGGGCCACCTTTGATTCATTTTTATAACTTACTGGTAATGAGGAGTCTATACTGTCTAATCTGGGAGGAGAAAGAATGGGAGGTAAAAGTATTATAAATGTTTTATCTTACAGGGGTTGGATTTTGTAGCAACAGGGGAATATATTGTCCTAATAGATAAGAAGCATCATGCTTTTTTATAATTGATAAATATTTTATTATAAATGGCAGTAAAGGAAAAATATACTAAATAAATAAACTAATAAAGTGGAGTGGAAGTTTCAAATAAATAAGCAAGCAAGAATGAAAGATTTGAAGTTTGATCATATCAGCAAAATATTGGCACAGGGAAACATTTTTTTAAAGGGAAATATAAACTGAAATAATAATAAATAAATAATTCTATTGATTGTTGTACTAAAGGTGAGCTGGCTGAAATCTGTCTCTTATGAAAATGGGGAGACTGTCAAAAATCTACCCCCAATGTATGCTGTTTATGAGAAACACAAGAATAAGTGGTATGATTATCAGATAAAGTGGTTAAAAGCACGTAACTGATGTATAAGAAACATTATATATACTGATAGAGAAACGTTCTGTACTAAGTCCTTTCAGTTGTGTCCAACTCTTTGTGACCGCATAGACTGAAGCCCACCAGGCTCCTCTGTCCATGGGATTCTCCAGGCAAGACTACTGGAGTGGGGTTGCCATGCCCTTCTCCAGGGGATCTTTCTGACCCAGGGATCTGACCCATGTCTCTTGCGTCTCCTGCACTGGCAGGCAGGCTTTTTACCACCAGCACCACAATTATGTCATAGTAAAATGCCTATTTTTTTTTTAATGTAGTTGTCACAAATCTGGATACATCAAACAGCAAAGCTGTTAAATACACATACAGCTATTAAAACTCCAAGGAGACCTTGAGAAAAATACAGTTATGTGGGAGATATTAATATGCCTATTTTGGAGTCAGATTTAATAGAAAAAATAATTGAGGACATAGCGGATCTGAATGATATCAATAAACATCATATAAAAGCTATATATACAAACTCATACTTTCAAACAGAAATATTGTTTATTTATCTATGAAATATTTATAATTAACCATATACTTGACAATGAGGAAAATTAGTAAAATGGTAGAATTTTACAAGATACATTTTGTATTGGGTTAAAATAAAATTAATGATGAAAAGGGAGACCAGAGTCTCCTCTCTAATGGGAAATTTACTGCAGTACTAAATTAGAGATCAAAATAGAAACTAAGACTGAAATAATGTTACAGATAATTTTGAAAACATTGTGAAGTTGAATACTTTATAAAACCAAATAGCCTCAGTAAAACTCTGTTTAAGGAATAACTTCAGTCAGCAATCCAAAAATGGGAACTTTATAATATTTTTTAAATTAAAAGAAAAGCAACAACAACAAAGGTAAAATTGGTAAAAGGAAATACTAACCTTAAGTCCTATGATAAAAATGAAATAGGAAGCATAAAAAAAGCAAAAGTATTTTTTCTTTGGGTTTTCAAGAAAATCAATAAAACCCTATTGAAGAAAAGAAAACAGAGAATGGCATTATACATACTTAGAAATATGTAAATAAATCTACCCAGACAGAAGAGATTAATGACTTAAGGAAATACTCTACGCAATATAAAAAAATAACAATCCCGAGAAAAATTTATACTTCTATATACGTATAGAGATACAGTTGCAAAGACCTGATGAAGTAAGATAGGAAACTTGGAAGATATAAAAAGGACACACTTGGGTATAAAACAAAATTTTATGGCAAAAAAGTATTGTAAATGAACCCAAAGAGGGAAATATAGATTTGTATGACTTTTTTTCCTTACAAAAACATTTTTTGAGCATGAGAAAAGCATGGAAGGATATATATCCCAGGCTATTACTACTGGCCACATGCTGATAGGGAAAAGGTGGGCTATATTCAGGGGATGGGAAAGTTGAAGGCTTCCCAGGTAGCGCTAGTGGTACAGAACCTGCCTGCTAGTGCAGGAGACATAAGAGACAGGGGTTGGATTCCTGGGTCCGGAAGATCCCCTGGAGAAGGAAATGGCAACACTCCAGTATTCTTGCCTGGGAAATCCCATGGGTAGAGGAGCCTGGCAAGCTACTGTCCATGGGGTCACAAACTCGGACACAACTGAAGTGACTTAGCACACACGCAAGAGTAAAAAAAAATTAAAAAAAAAAAGTAAAATGCCAATGTATGCAGCAACAACAACAGACTATAGGTTTAATTTAAAACCTGTGAATTCTGAACAATGAAGTCCTTGATTCAAACAAGTATCTTGTTCAGTCACTAAGTCTTGTCTGACTCTTTGCGACTCCGTGGACTGCAGCACACCAGGCTTCCCTGTCCTCCGCTGTCTCTGGAAGTTTGCTCAAATCATGTCCATTGAATCAGTGATGCTATCTAACTGTCTCATCTCATTGACAGGTGGATTCTTTACCACTGAGCCACCAGGAAAGCCCAGCAAGTATTAATACCTATCCTAGCAAAAACTGGGGAGAACAAGTATGAGAAAAACTATTTAAAACCTAAAATTACTTATTCAGCCACATTGTTTTGGCGGAAATTTATTGGAACCTCTAATCACAACTCATTGTGAATTCTTTGTAAAATATATATTTGTATAAAATTGTCATTGAAAACAGTAATTCATTGATCAACCCTCCAAAAAGTGCCTTGTATAGCCTATGAACTTAATAACCAGTTTCCCTTCTCTTGAAACCTCAATTTTACTTTCCATGAAGCTATTCTCTTATCAAATTTTAAGCAGGTTTTACAGTTTCACTAATGGTGTATTTTTGAAGTGGTAGTGGCCCCATTAACTGCTTAAGAGCCCAGCTAATATCAAACTGAACATATTTTGCTATCAAGCAATAACGGGGTTCTTAAGAAAAATCATGATATTATAGCTAAATCTTGGGATAGAAGAAACCTTGACTTGTCTTTTTGTGGGAAAGAATCTTTTCAAATTATTTATTTCAAGGTTAGTAGCATAGAGCAGCATTTGTTACGATGAACACAAATCAACATCATATATCAGTTTGACATATAAAGTCAATAGCACATTTCTAAAATAGAGGCACTGTGTATTAGTAGAGACACAGAAAACCTAACCTGGTCCTGGCTCCAGCACCTACTGACCTGAGGTCTAGGATATATTACTGAATTTCTCTGAGTCTCAATATACACAACAGAATCATCATGGTGGTTCCACCTACCTAGAGGGCTTTTGTTGTGACAATCAAATGACCACTTTATGTAATAGGGCTCTGTAAGTAAGAACACACAAAGTATGTGGTGAATAGCTTTTTTTTCTTTGTGGAAGGATTTTGTTCAGTCTTTTCTGTTAGATATAAGATTTTATTTGTCCTTTTCTCATACTGTTCATGGGGTTCTCAAGGCAAGAATAATGAAGTGGCTTGCCATTCCCTTCTCCAGTAGATCATGTTTTGTCACTGGAAAAGACCCTAATGCTGGGAAAGATTGAAGTCAGAAGAAGGGGATGACAGAGGATGAGATGGTTTGATGGCATCACCAACTCGATGGACGTGAGTTTGAACAAGCTCCAGAAGTTGGTGGTGGACAAGGAAGTTTGGCATGCTGCAGTCCATGGGGTTGCAATAAGTTGGACACAATTGAGTGACTGAACTGACCGACTATCCTTTTCTGGGTGCATGTAGGAAGAAATTTATCTGTGGTACAAAATCTGAATCTCCAGAGATGATGTTTGAATAATAATAAAAAAAGATTATTTTATTCTTGTCCTTAGCATAATAGAAGTACCATATTAGGGAGATCTATAATAAGATTGAATCCTGACACATGTACTTAAAATACAAAATGAAGTTAGTCTACTTGGAATCATTTAAATTTTTGTAAAATGTGATTTCATGTAATGACTAAGGACATAATTTTCATGAAGCAATAGATGCCATATAGCCTTCTGGAGGAGATGATGTAAAGGTGTAATAAAATATTATGTTCTTCCTAATGATATTTATCAACCTCAATATATCATGTAAGCCTAAGTGATTACTACAAGTAGATGTTTACTGGTACTACAGAAATTCTATTTTTGTTATAAAGGAAAGTACTTGTACTCAGCACTCCAACATTATGTCTTGGAACTCCTTCTTTAATTACAATTTATAGAAGTTTAATAAATTCAAATAAGATAATTCAATTTTTATATTTTTGTATAATCAACAAGAGACCATGTTAACAGGATAATTTTCTCGTGATGAAAGTAGTTAATTATTTTCTGTGGTGGTTTCTATGTGATATTATCTCACAGCTCCCACAATGCTATATTTCAGCATTCTGAACTTTACCATAGCCTAATATTTTTATAATGTAAGTTATTAAAGTGTTTTTAGACTGTTTAATTTCTTGGTCTTAGTTGTGGGTTTAATTTTTTTTATTAGATCATCACAGTAATTTACAGTAGCTATTGTTACTACTTTATTAATAAGAATAAACCAAAAATGGTATTAACTGAAGTTTTAATTTGTCTCAAATGAAGGACAGTGTAGACTAACGTGTCAGAATTCACATTTTTTGCAATTAGGTTGTACATATTAGGTAGCTATATCTGTCTATATCTACTATCATTTTTATCTATTTGTCTACTATGTATCTACCTACCTACCTATCACTTGAAGTAAAATAGGATATTTAATTCCAATTGGAAAATAATATCATGTGGGGGAAACTACATGGACTTTGAAATGAGACAAGATTTCAACTCTGTCATTTACAGTTTTGTGATAACTTTCAAGTTGCCAAATTTCTCTGTCTGGGTTGCTTTAGTAAGCAACACAGTGGCTAGGTTCATCTCTCTTCCTTTCATAGCATTTTCTACCTACTGGTTGGTTGTCAAACCTTAACATGCAAGTCGGTGCTATAGAGAACTTATTCAAAAGTAGAGTCTGATTCAGTAGGTCTGCAGGGGAGCCCAGGATTTTGCATTTCTATGAAGTATTAATACGTTGTCTACCTGCCTCGGTTTGAGTGGCAAGGTTGTAATGTACACTGGGAAGCAGAAGGTTTGTTCGCTGAAGTGCTCTTCTAACACCTAAAATGAAGAGTTATTGTGGCAGTTAGGAATAAGAGATGTATAAAATGACTTTCCTGGCTTCTGACAAGAGAGGAGTTTAAGAAACATCATCATTGTATCATCATTGTCATCATTTTTTTTTTTGGATAGGGTTCATCTTGGAGCCCTGTTTTTCTTTCTTTTTTAAGATGTGGTTATAATTGGCACAAAAATTATATTAGTTTCAAATGTAAAACATAATGATTCAATATTTGTATATATTACAAAATATTCACCTATATAAGTCTAGTTTAACATCTGTCACCACAGGTAGTTACAACACTTTTTTTTTCCTTGTGATAAGGACTTGGAAGATTTATTCTCTTGGCAACTTTCAAATATGCAGTATGGTGTTATTATAACCACAGTCACCATACTGTAAATACATTACATCACCTTGACTTATTTTATAACTTTGTTTGTACCTTTGGACCTCCTTAATACATTCATTCACCACTCCCTGCCCCTTGCTGTCCCACTTCTGGAAACTACAAGTCCATTTTCTGCATCTATGAGCTCAGGTGGTTTTGTTGTTTTGTTCTGTTGTTTCTGCGGTCATCTTCTTAGGTATTACATCTTCGTGTAAATAAATCATTTATTTGGCAGTAAAGCAGGTCACAGCTGGGAGTATTATTGGAATCATTTTGTGCAGACCTCTTATTTATAGAGGAGGAACCTAAGATTTCTAGATAGAAAGTTCCTATAGGATAGAAACTCAGACCTCATGATTGTGAACTTAACTCTCCTTTCATCCCATCATAGTGTCTTCCTTGTAAGAAAGGCCAAATACATTTGATATCTAACACATCCAGGAAGGAATATATAATTTTTCAAAGGAAACTAGGCCTTAGAAGCTGTTCACACAGAAAGAAATTCCAAGAAAGTTAAAAAATGTCAGTGGGAACCCAGACCTCCTTGTGTTCAGTTCAGTTGCTCAGTCGTGTCTGACTCTTTGCGACCCCATGAATCGCAGCATGCCAGGCCTCCCTGTCCATCACCAACTCCTGGAGTTCACTCAGACTCGCGTCCATCAAGTCAGTGATGCCATCCAGCCATCTCATTCTTGGTCGTCCCCTTCTTCTCCTGCCCCCAATCCCTCCCAGCATCAAAGTCTCTTCCAATGAGTCAGTGGCCAAAGTACTGGAGTTTCAGCTTTAGCATCATTCCTTCCAAAGAAATCCCAGGGCTGATCTCCTTCAGAATGGCTTTGGCTCCATTCCTTCATTCTTTCTGGAGTTATTTCTCCACTGATCTCCAGTAGCATATTGGGCACCTACTGACCTGGAGAGTTCCTCTTTCAGTATCCTATCATTTTGTCTTTTCATACTGTTCATGGGGTTCTCAAAGCAAGAATACTGAAGTGGTTTGCCATTCCCTTTTCCAGTGGACCACATTCTGTCAGACCTCTCCACCATGACCCACCCATCTTGGGTTGCCCTATGGGCATGGCTTAGTTTCATTGAGTTAGACAAGGCTGTGGTCCTAGTGTGATTAGATTGACTAGTTTTCTGTGAGTATGGTTTCAGTGTGTCTGCCCTCTGATGCCCTCTTGCAACACCTACCATCTCCTTGTGTTACCTTTGCTTATTGTTTTGCATTTTTTTTTTTTTTGGCATTTGAGTTGGAAAACAGTACATTCATGCAAAAATGACTTTGAAGTTATAGTATGTGTTAAGGAAAATCCTGTGGTATCTGGTGAACCACCTTGTGAAGTTTGGGATGTGTATTTTCTCCACCTCATTTTTACCTTTCTGTGACCCTTTTTAATGACCACCTATCTTGCCAGATAGTTTTGCCCTCTCTAAGGAGATCTTGATCCAATATACTTATTCAAGCATTAGGAATCCATTAGTGACTCCTTGTAGGTATATTTGTATTAAAAATAAAAATAACAATAGACATACTTCAAAAATTAGAAAATGTGTTCAGGTTCATTTTTTAGGGCTTCTTTCCAATATTATTGATATTATAGAAACTGCTTAGCCTCTTTGGTAGCCTACCATCTACTCAGATTTTATAGTAACATTGAAAGGCAACCTCTAAGGATTATTTTTCAGATAAGATTTCATGGAGTACTTAAATAGTGGATGTACACTTGCTTGTTATTTGTAGGTGATTAGAGAAAACAGAATAGGTCTAAGGTGCTCAATAAATAATAACACTTCGTCTTTCTCTCCTCATTCTACACAGCTTTAGAAGCAATTTAGAGATAAAGCCACAAAATTATAATGTAGTCTTATTACTGATACAGGTGAATTTAGGAACTTTGGGTCTTTTAGCCAAGTAGGTTTGCTAACAGTTTGCCTTTGCAGTGGAAAGACTCAGCACATTTAGTTCCAGCTGCAATGATTGCTCTGAACAGTATCAGATCTCCCCATAGGAGCACCTCCGTCTCTACTTTACAGAATGGAAGAGCATGCTTTTTGTGGGCCGACCTGCTGCCAAACAGTGGGTGAGGAAAAAAAGAACTGTCATCGGTGACCAGTACTACCTGCTCTGAAATTTTCTAATCAGAAAATCCACATTTCCTCCTCTGGGGGAGATTTGAGAGGAGAAAAGAAAGGAGGTCAAGAAGTTACTTTATTGAATGACCCTCAGTAAGACGTCGGAGAAGGCAATGGCACTCCCACTCCAGTATTCCTTGCCTTGAAAATCCCAGGGGCAGAGGAGACTGGTAGGCTACAGATCACAAAGAGTCAGACGTGACTGAGCGACTTCACTTTCACTTCTCACTTTCGTGGATTGGAGAAGGAAATGGCAACCCACTTCAGTGTTCTTGCCTGGAGAGTCCCAGAGACGGGGGACCCTGGTGGGCTGCCGTCTATGGGGTCGCACAGAGTCGGACACGACTGAAACGACTTAGCAGCAGCTATGTAGGAGGCTAGAGAACGTGGGCTGCTGGTGTGAACTGAATACACAGGCTCAATTCAAGCCTGGTGTTGCAGTCAAGTGGCAAACAGGCATGAACACACTAAAAATGTGTGTTTTAGTCCTCAAAACAAATAGTGTGTCAGTAAATAAAAAAATCTGAAGGCAACCAGGAACTATATATGTCACTGAGCGAAACAGAGCAGTGCTAGCTATAAACTCTTTGAGGATGGGCAATGCTAAGGGAGAAGTTTCAAGTCCTTTTACTCAATTTAGAACAACATGAAGGAACTGGTAATTAAAAACTCCTGTGATTGTTTCTAGATACATGAGAATTGTTGAGGGATTCAAGGAGGAATCAGAGAGTTTGGAAAACTCACATCAGTTTTATTATCAGGGCAATAATAGTGAGAGAATAAAATGAAAGGGGAGAAGATAGGCTGATTCAGCTGGAAGGAGAGAGGGAGTTTGTTAAAGAGAACTGCTGGCAGCTTAGAGAACCAATTGGAAAGTGATGAAAGGGAATTGAGATGGTGAGAAAAGCAAAGGAGGTGAAACTAACCTCTTAAAAGTTCATCCAGGGGGTACTAGGAAATGACGATCCATTAGGTTTTTTTAAGTCACAAACACTAAGCATAATAAAGTCTAAGACAAAATTTCAGAGAGCCAACTGGAGCAATTAATCTACAAGGGTAAAGGAGCTCTTGAGAGGTGGCCTTTTAAAGCTAAACTTCAAAAGAGAGTAGAAAGTGGTTGCCCAGGGCCTGGGGCCTGGGGGTACAGATTTCAGATATGCAAGATGAATAAGTTCTGGGGGGTCTATGGCAGTGTAACCATGGTTGGTAATACGGTATTGTACAGTTAACCTTGTTGGGAGAGTAGGTTTTAAGTGTTCTCACCCCAAAAACGTATTAAGTATGTGAGGTGATTAATACTGTGGTGCTTATTTCACAATTTATACATATATCAGAACATTAATTATACATCTTCAATCTATACGTTTTAATTTGTCAGCTGTACCTTATTGGTGCTTATACTTTCATCTGTGAAGTGGCATCTATCCTTATACTTTCGACTGTTGACCAAAAAGCTTTGTGCTGTCATTCTCTCTCACCCTGGACTTTGTAACCACAGATTTTTGTTCCTTAAGAAATTTTCAGTTTTACTTCAGAGTTGGAGTTTTTAAATATTTACTCAGCAGAGAACATAAGAACACAAATAGAAAATGAAAAACCTTTAAAATGTGAGAAAAAAGCTGAAGCTTAATCGTAGTAGGACTCCGGAGATTATGTCGGCTGTGTTAAATAAGTATAAAAATCTGGGCATGTTGAAGAGAGGAAGACAATAGTGGTGTGAAATGATCAGAGAGGTGTTAGATGATTCATGGGCAAGGTGACACAGTCATTGTAAGTCATGCTAGGAATCTTCTATGTCTTTAGGGAACAAACCCAAGAGATACATAGAATTAGGATTCTAAGGGAAGCAGCAAGAGAGAGAGGCTCATTAGAGGGGATCTAGGCAAGATAATGACAGTTTGAATCCAATCTTGGGTTAGCTGTTCAAAGGATACTTTTGTTATTCTCAGTACTTCTTGATTTAATCTCATTATAGGAGATGAAAACGAGAGGGTTATATTAGAAAATAAAATATCTGGGCCAGAAAACAAAGGGAAATAAAATGGAAAGAAGACTCTTGAACACAGCAAGCAGTGCTGCCCTACCTGAGTTCGAGAAGGAAAGGGGCCAACTTCAAAGCAAAGAAAATCATTTAAAACTTAGGTGAGTCATCTTGAAAAAAGTAAAAAACAGCACAGAGAAAGAAAATTTTAGAGGCATAGTCCAGACTGTAGGAAAATATATAGTGAAAGGGAAAGCTACTTAACTCCTGAACAATGAAGCACTTTTAAAATAGGGATCATTGGAGGATCATGGCAGAGCACTTTGTCCTCACTTAGCACCCCGGGTCACAAGCTTGAGAAAGACCATCTACATCTCCTGCTTGGAGGTCTGAAGAGGCATTTCTGTGGTTGGTACATGTGTGATAATATTTTCAAAGGTAGGTTTCTGGATACATGCACACCAGTGTTCGCTGCAGTGCTGTTTACAATAGGCAAGACTTGGAAGCAATTTAAATGTCCATCAACAGGTAAAAGGGTAAAGAAGATGTGGTACATGTTTACAATGGAGTATTACTCAGCCATGAAAAATAATTGAATAATGCTATTTGCAGCAACATGGTTGGAACTGGAGATTAAAATAGTAAGTGAAGTAAATCACACAGAGAAAGGCAAAAGTCATATTGAATCATTATATGTGGAATCTAAAAGAAATGAAATAATTGATCTCATTTACAAAACAAAAACAGACTCACAGACTTAGAGAACACATTTCTGGTTACAGTGAGGGATAGACTGGGAGTTTGACAGTTACACACTGCTGTATTTAAAATAGATAACCAAAAAGGGTCAACTGTATAGCAAAATATACAAAAAACAAGCAAACAAACAAAAACGGGTTTCTTTTTTAGTAGTGTCCTGGGAAAAGTTAGTGATTACAGCCACCATGGTCTAGCATGGAGCTTACATTCAACTAATCCTAAAGTGCTAGAAATATGGAGCTCAAATACAAAAGAAGGTTAAGAAGTTTTGATTATGCAGGAAGGAAGAGGAAAGTGCTGTAAATGAGAATTTGTGACTGGATTTGCCACCAATGTGTATCTCTCAATTTTGTAGGAAAATAAGAATGCCATCCTCTGAGAGATGATAGTATCAGTAACAGTTCAGTTGCTCAGTCATGTCCAACTCTTTGTGATCCCATGGACTCTAGCACACCAGGTCTCCCTGTCCATCACCAACTCCCAGAGCTTGTTCAAATTCATGTCAGTGATGCCATCCAACCATATCATCCTCTGTTGTCCACTTCTCCTCTTGCCTTCAATCTTTTCCAGCATCAGGGTCTTTTCCAATGAGTCAGTTCTTTGCATTAGGTGGCCAAAATATTGGAGCTTCATCTTTCAGCATCTGTCCTTCCAATGAATATTCAGGACTGATTTCCTTTAGGGTTGACTGGTTGGATCTCCTTGCAGTCCAAGGACTCTCAAGAGTCTTCTCCAACACCACAGTTCAAAAGCATCAATTCTTTGGTGCTCAGTTTTCTTTATGGTCCAACTCTCACATCTATACTTGACTACTGGACTAGATGGACCTTTGTTGCAAAGTAATATCTCTGCTTTTTAATATGCTGTCTAGGTTGGTCATGACTTTTCTTCCAAGGAGCAAAAGTATTTTAATTTCAAGGCTGCAGTCACCATCCGCAGTGATTTTGGAGCCCAAGAAAACAAGTCTGTCACTATTTCCATTGTTTCCCCATCTATTTCCATGAAGTGATGGGACCAGATGCCATGATCTTCATTTTTTGAATGTTGAGTTTTAAGCCAACTTTTTCACTTTCCTCTTTCACTTTCATCAAGAGGCTCTTCTGTTCCTCTTGGATTTCTGCCATAAATGCATATCTGAGGTTATTGGTATTTCCTCCTGCAATCTTGATTCCAGCTTGTGCTTCACCCAGCCCAGCATTTCACATAATGTACTCTGCATATAAGTTAAATAAACAGGGTGACAATATACAACCTTGACGTACTCCTTTCCCAATTTGGAACCAGCCAACTTTAACCTCCTGATGCAAAATTGCTCTCAATTGGGTTTCAGTTCTCAATATGTGTGTGTGTGTGTGTGTGTGTGTGTACATACATATCTCCTCTGTTCATCTGGAATAGATGGATGGCATCCTGTTGAAGCTGAGAATATTCTCCTCCTCCCTCAGACACAACCCTAGGGGAGTTGCTCTAATCTTTGGCCAAAGTCCTGGGTTCTAGGAATTCATTTTTCTTGGAACAGCTGCTCTAATGGTTGGGGATAGCCTTGATTCCTAAATTTTGTGAGTGTGGAGTCACTGCCTTGACAGTGTTGTGGGGGTCTATTAACTCTTCAGACTCTCTAAAAGTGAACCATAAGTGGTTTTGGTGGTGAACTAATTTACATTTGGAGATGGTTTTTGTGGAAGACAGCTTGGTTTGATGGACTTGAAGGAAATCTGGTTTAAGTGAGTCATCAAGAGCTTCTCTGGCTGAGACTGAGAAGGGGAAATTGGAGCATGTTAACTTGTATTTGGTCTTCCAGTGTATTTTAGGGCTTCCTTGGTGGCTCAGTGGTAAAGAGTCTGCCTGCCAATGTGACACAAGAAATGTGGGTTTGATCCCTAGGTCAGGAAGATCCCCTGGAGAAGGAAAATGGCAACCCACTCCAGTATTCTTGCCTGGAAAATTCCATAGACAGAGGAGCCTTGTGGGCTACAGTCCATGGGGTTGTAAAGAGTGTGACATGACTGAGTACACAGCACACATAATGTACTTTACACTTGAGATTTCAACACCAATTCTTAAGAGCAGGGGAATTTGACCTTGAACTTTAAATGTTTGGACAATTTCTTTTTCCTGAGAACTTGGTAGTGGAGGTTATGTTCAAATCTGGCATTGTATTTAATTAGGTATGTGTGAGAGAGAGAGGGAGAAGGCAATGGCACCCCACTCCAGTACTCTTGCCTGGAAAATCCCATGGATGAAGGAGCCTGGTAGGCTGCAGTCCATGGGGTTGCTAAGAGTCGAGCATGACTGAGCGACTTCACTTTCACGCTTTGGAGAAGGAGATGGCAATCCACTCCAGTATTCTTGCCTGGAAAATCCCAGGGACAGAGGAGCCTAGTGGGCTGCCGTCTATGGGGTGGCACAGAGTCGGACATGACTGAAGCGACTTAGCAGCAGTAGCAGCAGCAGAGAGAGAGAGAGACAGAGACAGAGAAATTACATGCCCTTTCAGAGCCTTCAGCAGTCACAACACAGTAAAATATATGTGTGTGTGTGTGTGTTTATATGTGTATATATATTATATATATATAGCTATTGACTTGGGGACAGTGTCTCCATGCATTTGGGAGAGTGACAGTGCCGATGCTTCACAGTTGAGTAAATGAAGACTTGTGAGCACTTTCAGGGTGAAGGGACTACGTTTCCCTTGGCATCTCTTACCCACATAGAGGGAGATCTGTTAAAATAACGACCTGAATCTCTGTCTATTCTCTGCCTTTCTTCTTCCTTTCAGAGGAAGGAAATGACTTATCTGGTCAGTGGAGTTGGAGACAGAATTGAGCCTACTTAGCTCAGGTCCTTCCTCTTTCCTTTCCTTTGGGTTTGACAGCCTTCAGAGAGCACACGTTCTGTTCTGGGCCTTCGTGGACTAAGATTTACTGAGGCAGCTTCCCACGGAGAGGCCTCTGAGGGTGCAGCTGTGCCCATGACTGGTTGGATATACCCACAGGGAATTAGGCAGATGGAGTTAATGAGTCCTGTCATCTGAACACCTAAGCCATATACGTCCTTTCTTTTATCAGTAATAAACAGGCACGTGTTCTCCATCTGCCTGACCCCTATGTCTGTATCTGATTAGTGTCAAATTTGGGTAAGGAATGAAGACATCATTTATTGGGTTCCTCCAGACCTCACTTTTGGAATCATGACATCTCCTAATGGTATATTTTGTTAATATTTTAAAGCAAATGTCTTATTATTATTCGATAGTAATCTATTTCTAAAATCTCTAAGGTCAACTAGGCATAAGATACTTTAGGAAGTATAAAAAAAAGATCTGGTTTTGAAAAAGACACAGCAACATAGAATCAAATGGCAAGTTATCTTTGAAGTTGTCTATCCCAATGCGTTTTTTCACTTTTTCTTAGTGGTTAAAGAAACTAAGACTGAGAGAGAGGATAAGATACTAGCTTAGGTGGTACAGCTGATTTGTGGCAGAATCATTTCCTTTTTCCTTCTATAACCTTGACATGAACAGAGTTTATACCTGTAGTTGAATTAGATCAAAAATAAATGTTTAGCAAAGTCCTATAAATCTAGGAACTGCTTTTAAAACAAATCACCTAATTTAGCTCACTCTTCCAATCAGGTACACTCTGTTGTTTATGATACCTTCTTTACCCTTTTGAAAGTAATAATTTTTTCTCTACTTTCTTTATTTCACTTGATAAATACTGATCTCTTTCTGTGTTTTTGCTGGAGCTTGAAATGAATATAGTTTGCTTTACCAATATTACTGATTATATGAACATAATGATGGCTGTAGGGCTTAAATAATGTTGAAGAGTAGTACAGGGGTAGATTGCATTGTTAAGAAGAGTGTTCCATTTAACAGATGCATATGATTAGGTTGGAGAGACAAAGAATGGTTTGGTCACAACAGCAGCCTCGCTACTTTACAATCCTTGGGGCACCAACATTTGCTTCAGTGCCTGCAAGAACCTTGGTACTGGTTCTCCCTCATTCCCCATGTCTTTTTGTAACAGAATGTGTAGTTTGTTTATATCCTTTTGTGTGCATATGATACTACTCCCTCAAGTTAGAATTTTAGAGTTAATTAAGACTTTGGGTTAGATTGAAAGATGAATATATTGAGACACAGGAAAAGTGGCTTGCCCAGAGTTGATTTCCACTAATAGGAGAAACAAGACTTGAACGCTTAACTCTTAATTTTGGCAAAAAGAAAGATTTTTTTTCTTCTGCATATAAGCCTAATATAAATCCATTTAGAAACTTGTAGCAATAGAAATATAAAAATGAAAATATAAATTGTATATAATTATGAATTTCAGAGATATTGACCTTTGGTATTTATTTCTCCAGTAATCTCCCTCTGCTTATTTACTCCTGTCACCCTAAAGATTTATCCTAGTTAATGTAAATACCTGTGCATGAATTTTTAAACTATCAATTTGATAATACATTTCAGAGTTGTGTCTTATTATATTTAAATATCCACTTGTTGCTTGACATGTTTGTCCAGTCAAGATTTTTTCTTTATATTATGTTTGTTTGTTTTTTTTTTTTTTCTGGCAATTAAAATGCCACTATTTGTTTTAATACCTTTATTATATAATTGCATTATGCTTCAGAGAAGGCAATGGCACCCCACTCCAGTACTCTTGCCTGGAAAATCACATGGACAGAGGAGCCTGGTGGGCTGCAGTCCTTGGGGTCGCGAAGAGTCAGACACGGCTGAGGGACTTCACTTTCACTTTTCACTTTCATGCATTGGAGAAGGAAATGGCAACCCACTCCAGTGTTCTTGCCTGGAGAATACCAGGGACGGGGTGGGGAGCCTGGTGGGCTGCCGTCTATGGGGTCGCACAGAGTCGGACATGACTGAAGTGACTTAGCAGCAGCAGCAGCATTATGCTTATTTTATTTATCTGGAATGTATTATTGTGAAGGCTGTAGAGTGGAGTTTCGGCTTTGTATTTTCCAAGTTACTTAATACTTTCCCAGTGGTACCTACTGAATTGCCTGTTTTTTTCCTCCACACTGATGCATTGATGAAGGTATTCAGACTTTTATACTTGCAGATACACTTTAGAATTATTGTATCAATTTCATATTTTCCTCCCCCCTTGGGATTGTATTAAATTTATAGGTTTCATTTGGGGAAGAAACTGACATCTTTACAATGTAGTCTTCCTATTCAAGAAGAAGATGATATCTCTGCCTTTATGTGAGTCTTATCTTTCCTCAGTAGTTTTATAGTTTTCTTCATTATAGTTTCTGCACATTTTTATTGTTTATTTCATTTTTTGGTTATTGTTACTGTTAGATTTATACAATTTACTTATATTTACATTTAACAGTGTTAGAGATTCTGTATTTTTTAGGCATTTGGGATTTTCAAACAGTACAATAACATACCTTAAAATATTTTTTTTTCAACTTTGTCAATATTTATACTTTGATTTTATTCTTATTTTTAATTGCATTGGTTAGCACTTACAATGTGAATGATCATATTGTTTACAAGTATTTGCCTTCTTTGTAATTTTGATAGAAATAGTTTTATTATAGTTTTATTATTTAATGTGATGACTGTGCCAAATATGTCAACTAAGTATATGATTTATAAACCTTATAATATGGAAGTTCTATTTTCATTTAAAACATAGATAATTATGTGTGTATATACTTACATGTATGTATACACTATATATACACTATGTATGTATGCATGTATATAGGTATGTCTATGTGTTTTTGGTGGCTCAGAGGTTAAAGCGTCTGCCTGCCATGCAGGAGACCTGGATTCGATCCCTGGGTCGGGAAGATCCCCTGGAGAAGGAAATGGCAACACACTTCAGTATTCTTGCCTGGAGAATCCCATGGATGGAGGAGCCTGGTGGGCTACAGTCCACGGGGTCGCAAAGAGTTGGACACAACTGAGCAAATTAACTTCATTTCACATGTGTTTTCGTATATATACATATATGCACATACATATATATGTATCCTTTTAAAACAAATTCTGATTGCCATGAAATAATTCTTCATGTTCTGTGATTATAATAAATACATCATGGCATTTTATTATCATGAGTATAATATAGATAAGTGGAAATGTGTGGGTTGTGGTAGGATGATCTCTAATAGTATACCAAGTATATTTCTCACTGTCATGTTTTGCTGCTAAAATTCAGACTGAAAAGATTTCTTTTTAAATTAATGAGTATGTCTTATAGTAAAGACTTATTCATTAATTTAAATTAATGGAGTGAATTATTCAGAAAACCACATCTTGAATATGTTGTGGGAAAGTTGAGGTCTGTATGGGCAGGGTAATGGGACAGTTATAATGTAGAAAATTCTCTTACCTCTTTCTTGGAACCTGAGAGTGAAAGGAGAATATCAAAGGATTAAGAAAATTTTAAGATTGGATTTGGGAGTAAGAAATTTGTGCTTTTCATAAAGTATATTTAGATTTCTATGTAGGTTCATGCTTAAATAACTCTTCCTCTAAAAGAATGAGGGATAAATTCATGCTTGAGACATGAAATTTATGTATTAAGTGCGAATGGTGACCTTAAAATATTCAGTGTTTTATGAAAGGAGAAATTCTCAAGGAACAGTGAAACTTTTTATTTTTCCATTGTGCCTGGTGACTGTGGACAAGTATAATCTTACAGAATGGAAAGATGCAGAAACCATAAGAGTTTATGATTCTGGAAAGAGAAAGAATTGGTGGTATAGTTCAAGACAAGCTATAACAGCCTGAAAATAGCCCAGAACAGAAGGAAAAAACAGAAAAGGGCCAGGAAATACTGATATAGATGGAAGAGTATTAGAACATCATGACCCCAGACCTCACTGCTGAGATGAAGATGAAATGGAGGTGGTGAGAAAAAGTACCTGCCAGCCAAGAGAATTCAGAAGACCTTTGCTGCTCTGGTGAAGGAAACAATTTTGACTCCGAAAGTCAAATTTAGTTCTGGTCCCTAAATTGGATTTTGTATTCCAGAGACCATGAAGGAATCAGCACACCTTGGATTGGGGCAAGGACAGGAGTCACAGAATTCCTCTGTGAAGAGAGCTCTCTCTCCCTCCTTCTGTGACGCCCTTCTACCAGTCATGACTGATAGCTGACAGCTGAGAAGATGGGCTCACCTCCTGTCTTAGTAGACTGTAGTCTTCCAATAAACCAATAGGCAGAGAACGAAAGGAATATTTCATGACAAGAGGAGAAGGTAGAAAAATACCAGGGCCCAGAAGCAATTTCATTTGCCTTCAGATAGAGTAAAAAGCAAAGTTCAAATGGATTAGAGCAAGTATGAGGAGGAGGTGCTCACCTAGGGACCAGGCTTTCAACTTCTAGAGCTTTGTTTCTCTAACTTCAGGACTAGCCTGATAAATAAACAAAATGTGATGTGTCTTATCTGTTCCTCTAATTTTTGAATATATGTATTTTTCCTTATTCATCTATTTCCAAGCTCCTTTATTCTGTTTATTTGATTTACAGTGGCCATTTCTAAATTTGTTAGTTATTGCCTAAATGTAGATGTGAGTTTTAAAATTTAAAATGAGTGAGTTTAAAAATCTTTTTGTAAACAGAGACTATATTATTTTTGAAAGTAAGTGATGCCTTAAAAAGGAAAAACATAATATCTATACCTAAATGTTCCTATTTCCTTCAGTTCAGTTCAGTCACTCAGTCGTGTCCGACTCTTTGCGACCCCATGAATCGCAGCATGCCAGGCCTCCCTGTCCATCACCAACTCCTGGAGTTCACTCAGACCCACGTCCATCGAGTCCCTGATGCCATCCAGCCATCTCATCCTGGGTTGTCCCCTTCTCCTCCCGCCCCCAATCCCTCCCAGCATCAGAGTCTTTTCCAATGAGTCAACACTTCGCATGAGGTGGCCAAAGTACTGGAGCTTCAGCTTTAGCATCATTCCTTCCAAAGAAATCCCAGGGTTGATCTCCTTCAGAATGGACTGGTTGGATCTCCTTGCAGTCCAAGGGACTCTCAAGAGGCTTCTCCAACACCACAGTTCAAACGCATCAATTCTTCAGTGCTCAGCCTTCTTCACAGTCCAACTCTCACATCCATACATGACCACAGGAAAAGCAATAGCCTTTACTAGATGGACCTTCGTCAGCAAAGTAATGTCTCTGCTTTTGAATATGCTATCTAGGTTGGTCATAACTTTCCTTCCAAGGAGTAAGTGTCTTTTAATTTCATGGCTGCAGTCACCATCTGCAGTGATTTTGGAGCCCCAAAAAATAAAGTCTGACACTGTTTCCACTGTTTCCCCATCTATTTCCCATGAAGTGATGGGACTGGATGCCATGATCTTCGTTTTCTGCATGTTGAGCTTTAAGCCAACTTTTTCACTCTCCTCTTTCACTTTCATCAAGAGGCTTTTTAGCTCCTCTTCACTTTCTGCCATAAGGGTGGTGTCATCTGCATATCTGAGGTTCTTGATATTTCTCCCAGCAATCTTGATTCCAGCTTGTGTTTCTTCCAGTCCAGCCATTTCTCATGATGTACTCTGCATAGAAGTTAAATAAGCAGGGTGACAATATACAGCCTTGACGTACTCCTTTTCCTATTTGGAACCAGTCTGTTGTTCCATGTCCAGTTCTAACTGTTGCTTCCTGACCTGCCTCTTGAGAAATTTGTATGCAGGTCAGGA